>NC_031993.1:11803478-12046867 GCF_001879085.1 Nicotiana attenuata
AAAAGCGGTAAAGGAAGCAAAAGCATATAGGTTCTAAAATCAGTAATTAAATAGTTTAATGAGCCAAGTATGATCAAAGCGACCGTGCTAGAACCACGGAACTCGGGAGTGCCTAACACCTTCTCCCGGGTTAACAGAATTCCTTACTCGAATTTCTGTGTTTCGCGGACATTAAACAGAGTCAAATCTCCTCGATTCGGGATTCTAAACCGGTGACTTGGGACACCATAAATCTCCCAAGTGGCGACTCTGAATTTTTGATAAAATGAATCCCGTTTCGATTGTCACTTCAAGTTGGAAATAACTCCCTTTACTTATACCCTCTTTCGGGGGTGTAGTAAGAGAAAAAGGAGGTGTGACAAACATCAAAATCTACCATGCTGAGCAATAACAAATCTGCTCTGGTCTCAAAACCACTAAGAGCAATCAAGCACGACCGATAAACGTGGTCCACAACAAGAGAATCTCCCACAGGAGTAGAAATAGAAACAGGGGAACTCAAAGAATCCCGAGATACGCCCAAATACGAGGAAAAATAAGAGGACACATAAGAATAAGTGGAGCCTGGATCGAATAGAACTGATGCATCTCTATGACAGACCGGAACAATACATGTGATGACAGAATCGGAGGCAACAACCTCAATACGGGCAGGAAGGGCATAGTATCTAGCCTGTCCTCCCCCTCTAGGGCGACCTCTACCTCCGCGACCTCCACCTCTAGCTGGCTGGACAGGTGGGGTGAAAGAAACCCCACGCGATCCTAATATACCCATAGTGCGGAGGATACGGTGGCACTCCTCCAGAAATCCCTAAGAATCCTCCGATGCTAGACCACTAAATGTAGGAGGCTGGTACTTCTTGAACCTTCCAAGCCTCCGCTGCTCCTCCTCTGAAGCTACTGCCCATCCTCGGCTGAACTGGGGCCACAAGCGGTACTGGTATAATCTCTAGGACTTGATCAACATGCATTCGCTGCTCAGGAGTGTGGGAGTCTGTGTTCCTCCCCTGGCCTAAGATGTAGCTGCAGCAAGGGGAATCAACCCTGAATGAGCTAAAGTGGTGTACATGCTCATGAACTGGGCAGGGGTCTCCTGGAGAGCTGGAGTAGTAGTAGTAGTAGGCGTATCAGGTGCCTGGGCTCCGGCTGGAGCTGCTGGTGGCTCCTCTGTAGCAGCTCACGCGGGTGCTCTGGTTGCACCACGTGCACGTCCTCGGCCTCTACCCCAGCCCCGACCTCTGGCGGCTCTAGCAGGGGGCACGGGTGCCTGGTCATCTCCGGTAGCTCGTGTCTTCACCAGCTGTGAGAGAATAGAAGATAGAGGTTTAGAATTTTGATATAAAAAATCTCGCACAACAAGGAAATCAAATAAGTGGAATTTTCCTAATAGCTACATAGCCTCTCAAAGATAAGTACAGACGTCTCCGTACCGATCCACGAGACTCTAATAAACCGACTTGTGATTTATGACTCCTATGAACCTAGAACTCTGATACCAACTTGTCACGACCCAAGTTCCCCCTCCGTGAACTGTCGTGACGGCACCTAGTCTCTATGACTAGGTAAGCCTAACAATTTGCGAAAAAAGGTAGTAAAGATATGAAACTACCAATTTAAGGGTAACATAATAAAGAGGTTTAAAATGCCGCTCGGCATATACAATATCACTCTCTCAAACTGAACACAAAACACTCCCAAACCTGGAATCTCATGAATAACAAGCTAAAGAGAATACATAAGGTTTCTAACTCCAGAAATCTAATAACAAGGGAAAATACAGGGAAAAGCCTATAACATTAGGGAGAGTAGAGAGGGACTTCTAGGTCTGCGGACGCGGCAGATATACCACGAAGTCTCTGAGCCGCCTCGCCTCATGGATAGTATGGCTAAGCAGAAGAACCTGGATCTGTACACGAAAACATGTGCAGGAAAGGGCATGAGTACACCACGGCGGTACCTAGTAAGTGCCAAGCCTAACCTCGGTCGAGTAGTGACGAGGAATGTCAGGGCCCTACCGGTTATATATATAACAAGGTAAAACATTATAAAATGTAATAGTATAATTAAAGATGTTAATAGTCAAATAAAGATGAAATCTCAAAAAGGAAATAACTCAATAAGCAGAGATAGCAACATGGGATCTCCCAGGATAACGTCCTATAGTCCCAAACGTAAATGTGCAGAGGATCTCCCGGGATACCATCCCGTAGTCCAAAAGTAAATAGCCAGTATAAGGGGATCTCTCGGGATACCGTCCCATAGTCCCAAATATAAAGGTGCAGGGGGATCTCCCAGAATACCGATCCGTAGTTCCAAAGTAAACATGCAGGGGGATCTCCCGGGATACCATTCCGTAGTCCCAAAGTAAACACACAACAATCTCAAGAAAGAAATCTAGAGTTCTAGCCAAGTTCTTATCAAGAAAGCAGGAAGATTCTACTCTAAACATGCTACACAGAATCCAAGTAAGCAGTTAAAGCGTATAAGATAGTTAAGTCACATAAGCATGCTTTCCTAAGCCTAGCAGGAAACTTCAAATACAAGTATTGCTCAATTAAAAGAAAACAAAGATATTTACTTAATGAAAATGGGGTTTTTCAACAATTAGCACGTGTACGCACTCGTCACCTCACGTACACGGCATTCATATAACAACAGTACCAAAATCCTAAGGGGAGTTCCTCCACACAAGGTTAGGCAAGCCACTTACCTCGAACCAAGCTCAATCAATCCGAAATCACGCTCTTGCCACGAGTATCCAACTCCGAGAGGCCCAAATCTTATCAAATCAATTTCATAATGTAAATATAACTGCGAACAACGAGTTTAGCTAAAGGAATGGAAGCTAAGTCAAGAAAATAGAAAAACGCCCAAAAATCCTCCCCGGGCCCACGTCTCGGAATTGCGTAAAAATTACGGATTATAAACACCCATTCACTCACAAGTTCACTCATAAAAAAATCATCTCAATCCGAGATCAAATTCGTATTCAAAGCTCAGATTTTCCATTGGGAACTTTTTCCCCCGTTTCCAAACTTCTACCCTCAAATTCCTTAATTAGTTGAGAAAAATAACAATAGATTAATGTATTAGAACCAAATTAGAGTTAGAATTCATTACCCAATAGTTCTCCTTCAAAATCTCTCAAGAAATCGCCTTCTACCGAGCTCAAAATCGATTTTAGAAGTTATGAATTCAAACCCTCGATTTCTCTCTTTTCTGTCCTGCGATTTCCGCTTCTGCGAGGGATCCACCGCACCTGCGGTCCCGCTCCTGCGGCTCCTACTCCGCACCTACAAAAATTCATTAAACGACCACATTCCGCACATGCGCCCCTTTACTCGCAGATGTGGTTCTGCTTCTGCGGTCCCTGAGCCGCATCTGCGACAATCGATTTCCAAGCCTCAGACCGCATCTGCGGTTGCCTAATCGCTTCTGCGGCGCTGCACCTGCGGTCCAAACTCTGCAGGTGTGAAACCTACAGGTTCAGCAAGTTCAGAAAATTGCCTAAGTCCAAATCCAATTCCGTTAAGCATCCGAAACTCACCCGAGGCCCCCGGGACCTCAACCAAACATGCCAACCAATCCTAAAACATCATACGAACTTAGTCCAACCCTCAAATCACATCAAACAACGCTAAAGCCACGAATCACCCTCCAATCCAAAGCTAATCAACTTGAAATTCCAAGAATTCTACAACCGACGCCGAAACTAACCAAACCAAGTCCGATTGACCCCAAATTTTGCACACAAGTCACATTCAAAACTATGGAACTATTTCAACTTTCGAAATCGGATTCCGGCCCCGATATCAAAATTTCACTATCGATCCGAAAACTTCAAAAATCCAACTGTTGGCATTTCAAGCCTAAATATGCTACGGACCTCCAAAACACACTCCGAACATGCCTCTAAGCCCGAAATCACCCAGCGGAGCTAACGGAATCGACAAAATTCTATTTCGATGCCGTCTTCACACTGTTCCGACTACGGTCCAAGTTCTGAAACTTAAGCTCTCTTTTAGGGACTAAGTGTCCCAAAACACTTTGAAACTCAAAACGAGTCATCCCGGCAAATCGTAATAGCAGAAATAAATATGGGGAAAGCAGTTAATAAGGGATCCGGGCGTAACTCTCAAAACAATCGGCCGCGTCGTTACAATATATATATATATATATATATATATATATATANTTCCATTTTTTGTAATGTTAATTAACTAATAGAACTAAAACACTAAAATTGGGTCCTAAATGCAAATGCATTATTTTTTGTATTTTTTTTATGAATTATAGCAATTAAAAATACACACAAAATGCAAACAAACACAAAATCATGCAATTAATTCCCTAAAATTCAAATAATAAAAGAAAAATCCTAATTTTAAGAATTCTATAGGAGTAATTCAAGCGAGGCAAAAATTACGTGCTCACAGTCACGATAGTTTACGGAGGGCGAACTGGGGTCGTGACAAGTTGGTATCAGAGCACTAGGTTCATAGGAGTCATGAATCACAAGTCAGTTATTTAGAGTCTCGCTGATCGGTACGGAGACGTCTGTACTTATCTACGAGAGGCTATGTAACTGTTAGGAAAAAATTCCACTTCATTTGATTTCCTTGTCGTGTGAGATTTTTGATATCCCAACTCTAAACTTCTGTCTTCTATTCTCTCACAGATGGTGAGGACACGTGCTACTCGAGATGATCATGCACCTGCGCCCCCTACTGGAGCCGTCAGAGGCTGGGGCCGGGGTAGAGGCCGAGGACGCGCACGTGGTGCAGCCAGAGCACCCGTACGAGCTGCCACCAACGTGCCACCAGCAGCTCCACCCGGAGTCCAGACACCTGATACGTCTACTACTTCTACTCCAGCACTCCAAGAGACTCTAGCACATTTTATGACTATGTACACTACTCTAGGTCAGGCAAGGTTGCTTCCCCTTGCCGCAGCTACATCCCAGGCCAGGGGAGGAGCACAGACTCCCGCCGCCCGCACCCCTGTGCAGCGAGTACATATTGATCAGGTCGCAGAGATTATTCCTGTACAGCCGGTAGCCCCAGCTCAGCCCGAGGAGAGGGCAGTAGCTTCAGAGGAGGAGCAGAAGAGGCTTGAGAGGTTCAAGAAGTATCAGCCTCCTACATTCAGCGGACTAGCCTCAGATGATACTCTTGGATTTCTAGAGGAGTGCTGCCGTATCCTCCGTACCATGGGTATATCAGGATCAAGCGGGGTTTCCTTCACTACCTTCCAGCTTCGGGGTGCCGCCTATCAGTGGTGGCGTGCTTATGAGTTAGACAGTCCGGATGAGGCAGCTTCCCTGACTTGGGCTCAGTTTTCAGATATGTTCACGAGAGAGTATGTTCCCTAGAGTCTCAGGGATGCTTGGCGCGCAAAGTTTGAGCGTTTGCGTCAGGGTACTATGACTGTCTCGGAGTATGCTGTCCGTTTCACCGACTTGGCCAGACATGCACCAGCTTTGGTTTCTACTGTTCGTGAGATTGTTCGCCGGTTTATTGAGGGGCTTATTCCCAGCATCAGGTCTAGCATGGCTCGTGAGTTGGAGATGGATATTTCTTATCAGCAGGTGGTGAGCATTGCTAGGAGGATTGAGGGTATGCATGCTAGGGATAGAGAGGAGAGGGAAGCCAAGAGGTCTCGAGAGTCGGGCCATTATTCTGGTGCCCGTGCCCCAGCTGCAGGTCATCATGGTAGGGGTAATATGAGTCGCCCTGTTCATTCAGCTCTTCCAGCAGCCAGTGGTATTCCAACTCCTCCCAGACCTCAGGAGCCTTATTATGCGCCATCAGTATCTAGTGCGCCTCCTGCACGGGGTGCTTCTAGTGGTCAGTCCAGCAGGCCTGGCCCGAGCCAGTCACAGCTGCCACGTCCTCCCAGAGCTTGTTTTGAGTGTGGTGAGACACGCCATATGGTGAGGGATTGCCCCAGACTTAGGAGGGGTGCACCTCCACAGACTTCTCAACCAAAACATGCCCCGCAGAGTTCTCAGGCTATGATCACAACACGGGTTGCTACCTCACCTGCTCAGCCAGCTAGAGGTGGAGGTCGGGGAGGTAGAGGTCGCCGTCGAGGGGGAGGCCAGGCCAAATATTATGCCCTTCCTGCCCGTACTGAGGCTGTCGCCTCTGATTATGTCATCACAGGTATTATCCTGGTTTGTCATAGAGATGCATCGGTTCTATTCGATCCAGGCTCCACTTATTCTTATGTGTCCTCTTATTTTGCCCCATATTTGGGCGTATCTCGGGATTCTTTGAGTTCTCCTGTTTATTTTTCTACTCCTGTTGGAGATTCTCTTGTTGTGGACCCGTTTATCGGCCGTGTTTGATTGTTCTTAGTGGTTTTGAGACCATAGCCAATTTGTTATTGCTCAGCATGGTAGACTTTGATGTTATTCTGGGCATGGACTGGTTGTCGCCCCATTGTGAGCATGTGATTTTTTCCCTATATGAATTACTCCCAGAAATTCAAAACAAAATATTTTTTTTTTCAGTGTTTGCAATTTTATTAATTTTCGTGGCATTTTATGTTAATTGTTTGCATTTTGTCCGGGCATTTTAATTCATATAAAAATACAAAATAAATGCATTACATTTAGGGTTTAATTTTACATATTTTTGGAATTAATTAGTAAGTAGGAGTTTACAAAATACAAAATCAAAATAGTTAACTTTTGTTTTAATTTTAATTTTTGGAATTTTTGTAGTTCTCCCTTTAAATATGGTTTTTAATTATGTGTGGTAATTGTTAGTTATAGTTCATTAATGCAATATTTTAGGATAATTTGATTTAGGAATTTTAGCTTAAATTTAAAAGAAATTAACAAAAAGGAAAAAACAAAAAGAAGAAATAAAAAGAGAGAAAGGCATTATGGGCCAAGCTTATTAATTTGCTCAGCCCAATGCATTATCCCCATTGCCCAACCCAATTTGCCCGACCTCCCAGCCCAAACGGACTCACCCAGTTCCAGCCCAGTCCGCCAACCCGGTCCAAACCCCTCTCTCTTTAAAACAGTACGACGTCGTTTTAAGTTAGTGAGCTTTAAGAAGATCTGGACCTTTAATTTCGGCTCATCCAACGGTGAGGGTTGCATTTGTCGTTTTGATTAATATGTCCTAAATGGAGTTCAGTTCATGTCCAAACCGACCTTTCTCTTTGCATCTCTTCCACAACTCCAAGAACCCTAACCCGCCGCCCTATTTCCCCATTGCTTCGAGCCCGGCGACGACGCCATAGACCACGCCAAACGACCCCAAATCGATGCCCCAGAACCCTCTCCATCTCCCCGTCCCAAATACGCTCGTTACTCCATCTGCCTTACATCTGAAGCCCTATTCAGCCATGGTCGCCGGCGAGAAGCTTCAACCACCACCAGAAATTGGCCATGCCATCACCACCCCTTCTTGCATCCTACTCCTTCACCATTTTTCCCAAATCCTCGCCAAATCAGATCGATTTTCAAATCTGAGATTGAAAGAGAAGAAAGTCTCTCAAGTCTTCGAGTCACATGAACGATTAGGCTTGAAACAAGTACTTCCCGTTTGTTCTCAAGGGGAACGTATGGTTAATACTAGTTTCGTGTCAAATCAAAGTCGTTTGAAGTTTATCAAGCCTCGTGGCCGTAGAGGTATCCATTCGTTGCACTGGCTTCTTTGTCTCCGTCTATTTTTGCGTCGTCTCCCTCGTCAATTCAATTATTTAAGCTTCTTCTGTGTTTCCTCCACTTCCAGTGTTTTTATTTATTTTTCGTCTTCATCTGGTTGCTGTTCTAATCCACATGAAATGATTTTGGTTTAATGTGTTTAGTCGTGTTAATTGGTTAGAACTGACTCAGTTTATGTCATCAAATTGATTAGGCTATTTAGAAGCCATTGTTTATTTGTTAAAGGGGGCATTTGGGTTAGAATTTTTGGAGTCTCGGAATAGGATAAGGCCTTTGGGCTTTTAGTTTGCTATAACCCGTCCCAGCAACAGCTTTAGAGCTCTGTTCGTTGGGTGTGGCCTGACCCATAGTTGGATTGGGATGGGAGGGTAAATAACAGTAGTTACGAGGGTAATTTGGGTAGACTGGATAGGAGGGAATCTTTGTGTAACTGATTTGGAAACTTCTAGCAGGGACCTGTTAGTAAATTTCAGGGTATAACTTTGGAAACAAGTCACAAAATGAGGGATTCAAATGCAAAATTAAAACTTGAGGGTTACCCTACTTTGCTTGCCTATAAAGGCATTCTAACCTTGCCTTTCAAGGGGGAGTTTTTAGGGTTTTGAGAGCTGAAAAAGAGAACACCTGAAGAATTAGAGAGCTAAAAAAATACAAAGAAAGGGGGGGGGGGGAATAGAGAAACAAAAAAAAAAGATCTCAAATTGTTGTGAGCTGTAGAAATTCACTGTTCCATTGGGTTCTAGTTTTATTTCTGTGGATTCTTCTTTCCCTGAAGTTATCCTTGACTCTCATGGGTTAAAGATGGTTTGAGTTTGGTTTTCAAGTCTGGTTTCGATTCAAATCTGGGTTTATAAATTAAATTAGAGTCCATTAGAGAATTTTTGGTCCTGAATCATTGGTACTGAGCTGTTGTTGCTGCTTGCTTATTGCCTATCCTCTTACCTCTCCTTTCATTTTGCTTTCCAGGTACATATTTGTATTCTATCTCATGTGAAGCTCGGATCTATGATGAATGAAGATGAAACTTAAGTTCAAACATGTGTTTAATTGTATTACCTTCGTACTTATGAGTTTGATAATTTAGCCTATCATATTGCTGTATTTGTGTTTGTCTGGGATAGTTTGTTATAACTCTAGCTTTCATTTAGCTCCATTTTCTTACGTATAAGTTCAACATGGTTAAATGGATGTTATACAAGCATATGTATCCCTGTTTTACTTTTATTCCCTCAATTAGTTGGCTGACTCGAGCTTCTGTTCCGGTATGTCAATCAATGACGTATTAGGAGCATTCGAAGTTCATTTTTGAAACTGCATCTGTTGACATATTCACTTGTTTAATGGCATTTTTGAGAATTTTGTGCGTTGAGGCAGTAGTGCATATTGGGTGTAGTTAGTGCTAGGAATTTAATGTAGTTTGCAAGATGGTTCAAGCACGAGATCCTATTTTGTGTGTTAAATGGAGATGAATTTCTATTTTATTTATTCTGAAAGTCTGATAAGTAGTTGGCATAAGAAATCAGTGTGATACTCCTTCGCATATTGAGTTGTTAAATGTTGATGATTAGTGTATTTGGAATAATTCTTTGGTTTGTGTGACCATGTGTTTCCGTTTGGGTTCAATTTCGATTCTAGTTCTTCTATTTTCCGCTTGCATGTTGTAAAGTTTGGGCCACATATGGGCTTGAACGCAAGAGAGCTGATCCAGAATCTCCACTCTTCCGCCAACATGTACGAACTGGGCCTATTATCAAATTTGGCCCAAATTATTTCAATTCACGAATTCTGTGATGACAACATGTCATGAGGCTCAGACCCAATAGGAAATGGACCATTGTTTATTTATTTCGTTTTAAGTTCAGTTTTAGCATGCCTTTTTTTTTAAAATACGATTGTGGTTGCGTATACGTTCGCGTAACATGACCATAATCCTAAAATTAATTTGGAGTATGTGTTCCCGCAACTTCGATCAAACTTTTCTTAATAATAAAATCGGTTACAAGCTTTTAATTATTTTTAGTTTACATAGTTCATTAAATCACATATGGCCTTCGCATTAATTTCATGACCTAGATGTAAAAATGACTAATATTTCGTAGAATATCCTTTAGGGCCGTTTAAAATACCAAGTGTGGTTGTGTATACGTCCGCGTAACACAACTACACTTTTAAAAACAAAACCGAAGTATGCGTTCGCGCAACTTCAGCCCAAGCTTCTCTTAATAATAATTAAGCGTTATTAATTGTGGACACGTTCGCGTGACATGATTTTTGACGCACCAAACGGGCGGGTATACATACGCGTAACCCGTTTCAAGATAAGTTTTCTAATCGAAAGCGGTGAAAGAAGTAAATGCACATAGGTTCTAAAATCAGTAATTAAATAATTTCATAAGCCAAGTATTATCAAAGCGACCGTGCTAGAACCACGGAACTTGGGAGTGCCTAACACCTTCTCCCGGGTTAACAGAATTCCTTACACGGATTTCTGGTTCGCAGACGTAAACAGAGTCAAACCTTTTCCTCGATTCGGGATTTTAAACCGGTGACTTGGGACACCATAAATCTCCCAAGTGGCGACTCTGAATTTTTTATAACATAATCCCGTTTCTATTGTCACTTCAAGTTGGAAATAACTCCCTATATTATGCTCTTCCGGGGGTGTAGTAGAAAAAGGAGGTGTGACAGCTCTGGCGACTCTGCTGGGGCAGCCGTGAGCACGTGATTTTTGCCCTATATGAATTATTCCCACAAATTCAAAACAAAATAAATTTTCCCATTGTTTGCAATTTCGTGAATTTTTTGAGCATTTTTGGTAATTGCTTGCATTTGTCTGCGCATGTTAATTTTGTTTAATTAATGAAAAATACAAAAATATGTTGCATTTGCATTTAGGTTTAATTCTACATTTTAGGCTTAATTAGCAAATTAGTCATTTTATAAAATAGAAAAAATCACAAAAATAGTTTACTTTTGCTTTTTAATTTTAATTTTCGAATTTTGTAGTTTTTCTTTTTAATTAATTGTGGTAATTATTACTTAGAGTAATTAACTTAACTTAGTATAATTTGGGGTTAGGATTTAGTTTAGGTTTATTTAATTTTAAGGAAAAAAAAGAATTTTGAAATAATTAGAAAAGCAAAAGAAAAGGGGAAAATTTGGACTTAGAGCCGTTTTGGGCCTCAGATTTGCTGAGCCCAAACCTTTCTTCTTCTTTAAAAATCCGCCAGCCCAGCTTCTTCACTCAGGCCAAACCCGCCCCAACCCAACTGCTAACCCGATCCGGTCCAGATTATAGCACAAAATAAACGGGCAGACCTAATCTCCCAAGATTCACGACGGGTACTGTTCGTCTTCTCCAAAACCACAGAATCCACTCCCTAAATCGCTCAAAATCCTTGGCGAGTGAGCATCAATCTCGCACCTCGCGTTTCCCCTCTCTCCTCCTACCATATTACAACCGTTTCTGACAGATTCCCTCTCCCTCACATGCTCTTTTCAATTTGATTTCGTATTTTCACCTTTTGGATGATATATGGAAAAATGGGGGGTGTTAGATTGGATTGAAGTTAATCTAAGCCTTCCATTTGTCCCTCTCTCATCAGAAACGGGGTGAAAATCAGTTTTGGGGGAGAATTTTCGATTTTTGGGGATTTCGTGGTGAGGAGGATAGAAGCTTCGAGATCTTTTGAGGTATATATATAAGGTGAGGTCATTTCTTGTGGGGGGGGGGGGGAGAAAATTTTGGAGATTTTTCAGAGGGGATGAGAGAGAATTTAGGAGATTTTCAGGGGGCTGGAGAACAAAAATTTGGAGAAAAGTTGAAAGGCTTGGATTATTTTCTGGTTTTCTGATTCCATTTTCTTCTTTGAAGAGTACTTTCAAAGTTTAAGAGAAACATATATACGAATTTTTATTTTCTGAATCCGTTTTTGAGTTCCGAAGAGATGAAAAATAAATTGAAGTTCAAGCTTGGTTTTTCTACTGTTGTCCTGCTGAGTTACTGCTAAACCTCGCTAGGATTTGGAGTCGAAAGGTGTATTGTTGAATCTGTAATTATTAAAGAAAGTTTGAAATCTCAGGTTGATGTGCTTGAGTACGTTCAATTAGTAAGAGTCGCTGTTGAGTAGTCGTCCTCTATGTTTTCTATGCTTTAACTATTATTTTGGTGTCGAGCTATCATTCCGTCGCTTTCAAATGAACGATGTGTTCAGTTTTGTGATGGTTAAGCGAGCATGGAACTATGACGTTTAGTCTCATGATGTATGTTTTCTAGACTTTAAGTGATTTGTTCTTGTGAAATCTTCCTCATTTACTAAAGGCATCAAACATAATCATTCTCTTTATTTGAACAGTTGGTTTTTCATAGTGTTGTTGGTCAGAATTTTAGTCATGTTGTTAAAGAACGATTGCTTCATAAGATGAGATTTTCCTTGTGCTTCTTCTGTGCATATGGTATGCTTCGATATTCAAGTTAATCTGCTTGTATCTTCTGTCTTGATCTCAATGTGCTCGACATGATTCACTGAAGAGTTTCCCCTTTCTCTGATTTCATGATCATTTTCGCATGTCTTGCTGGCTTGAATCTGTTGAAGTTCCCCTTTGATAATATTTGCTCTATGAGGCTCGCCATGTTGAAGGGATTAGTGGTTGTACATGTTTATTTTCAGCATGTAACTTCTGTCACTAAACTTCTTAAAACAGAATTAAACATGAAATTTGTGTAGTAGTATGGCACTACTATTATGGCTGCCCAGTAGCCCTCAAAGTTGGTACATGTGGGGATGAGTTTTAAAAAAAAAGAATTCTTGTTTGTGTGTGGAGTTTAAACTTGCAATAATCCATGAGACTCCTTCTAATCACTGTTCATTTGATGGTCAACTAGTTCGGCAGCTTAGGGATATTAATTAAACTTTGATTTGTTTGGTTTTCACTTGTATGGGTTGGGGTGACTAATTGCACATCATCTGAGTGAGTTGTCAATAAGGGGCATGTTCATGTGTTCGTACCTTATGTATTCTGGACTGTATCTGTTGGTTTTGTTCGAATTCCATCATTGTTAGCTGCGCAATCCCGTCTGTTGTAGATGCTAGAGTATTTCGGCATCTGAAACTTCTTGAGCTAGATTGTTTGAGCCATGGGGGTACTGTGTTGTCATTATTTCGCTGATTCTGCGTAGCTAGGCCCCACCAGTTCTTCTTCACCTCTATTTGGTCTAATTCTTGCTTGTTTCGTTGTTGTCCGGAGTGTGTTTGCAGTTTAAATGACTACTGCAAGAGTTTTTACTGTTATGAAATCTGCATATATGTATTCATTTCAATACTCTGTCAAAGGAACTGTGAACCATTATCGTGCTTCCTCTGAGTTTATTGCGAGTCTTGTAGCTCCCTTGCTGGTGTAAGCTCAAAGCAAGTGTTAAGAACCTTGTGTGCTATTCTGTGTCATCTATTAGAGTTAGCCGTTGGTTTAGTTAGGATAAAAATCAGTCCAAGTTCGTGATAGTCTCAGCTTGACTGAATTATTTGTTCAGTTGAATCTATCTTCCATGATTGAAACTTGTCCCACCTAAATGGGAGTTATGGCATCTGTTAAATTGGTTGCACATTAAGAAATGAAACTGATGTCCATGTTTGGTAGCTTGAAGATCTTTTTTGCTTCTTTGAGCTTCGCCATTGCAGTTTGAAGAAATCGATAGAGCTAAACTTTTTGATTTTAACCACTAGTTGATTTGGCTTTTGTTGCTGTGATTCTGTGATAAACTCAGCATGTTAGTGGCTAAATGTAAATGTCACTGTTTGGTATTATTTGTTTAGTTAAATGATATTCTCTACTCAATTGTGATTATCGAGTGCCTAGTTCCACATCCCCACTAAGAATGAATAGCATAAGTTAAACATGTATCAATTGTATGAGTCTGTTCAATCAATTCCTGATGCATTGGTTTGGCTTTTCCTTAGTTCATAAGCTCTTGATCTTCCCACATAATCCCTAGATATAAAAATGACAAATATTCGTAGCAAGCCTTCAGGGCCGTTTAAAATACGATTGTGGTTGCGTATACGTTCGCGTAACATGACCATGATCCTAAATTAATTCGGAGTATGCGTTCGCGCAACTTTGCTCCATCTTTTCTTAATAATAAAATAGGTTACAAGCTTTTAATCTTTTTTTTTAGTTCATGTAAGTTCATCAAAATCACATATGGCCTTTTAGTAATTTTGTAGGCTAGATAAAAATAATATTTCGTAGAATATGCTTTAAGGCCGTTTGAAAATACCAAGTGTGGTTGCGTATACGTCCGTGCAACACAACTACACTTCTAAAAATAAAACTGGAGTATGCGTTCTCGCAACTTCGGTCCAAACTTTTCTTAATAATAATTAAGCGTCATTGATTGTGGACACGTTCGCGTGACATGATTTTTGACGCATCAAACGGGCAGGTATACGTAGGCGTAACCCGTCTGAAGATAATTTTCTAATTAAATACGGTGAAAGAAACAAATGCACATAGGTTTAAAATCAGTAATTAAACAATTTTCGTAAGCCAAGTATTATCAAAGCGACCGTGCTAGAACCACGGAACTCGGGAGTGCCTAACACCTTCTCCCGGGTTAACAGAATTCCTTACCCGGATTTCTGATTCGCAGACTATATAACAGAGTCATTCTTCTTCTCGATTCGGGATTCTAAACCGGTGACTTGGGACACCATAAATCTCCCAAGTGGCGACTCTGAATTTTTTAAAAATAAATCCCATTTCGATTGTCACTTCAAGTTGGAAATAACTCCCTTTATTATACCCTCTTCCGGGAGTGTAGTAAGGAAAAAAGGAGGTGTGACACCCATTATGATATTCTTGATTGTCATGCGAGAACCGTGACACTGGCTATGCCAAATGTACCGCGAGTAGAGTGGAGGGGTACTTTAGATCATACTTCCAGTAGAGTTATTTCATTCCTTAAGGCTCAGTGTATGGTTGAGAAGGGGTGTGACGCGTATCTAGCTTATGTGAGAGATGTCAGTATTGATACCCCTACAGTTGATTTTGTCCCAGTAGTACGGGATTTCTCTGATGTGTTTCCATCTGACCTTCCGGGCATGCCACCCAATAGAGATATTGATTTTGGCATTGATCTATTGCCGGGCGCTCAGCCCATTTCTATTCCTCCGTTCGTATGGCTCCTCCTGAGTTGAAGGAGTTGAAGGAAAATTACATCAATTACTTGATAAGGGTTTCATTCGGCCCAGTGTATCACCTTGGGGTGCTCCTGTCTTATTTGTGAAGAAGAAGGATGGTTCTATGCGTATTTGTATTGATTATCGCCAGTTGAACAAGGTTACAGTGAAGAACCGTTATCCTTTGTCTCGTATTTATGACCTTTTTGATCAGTTACAGGGTGCTTGTGTGTTTTCTAAGATTGACTTGCGTTCAGGCTATCATCAGTTGAAGATTCGGGAGCCAGATATCTCGAAGACTGCCTTCAGGACTCGGTATGGTCATAAAGAGTTCCTTGTTATGCCATTTGGGCTGACTAATGCCCCAGCAGCCTTCATGCATCTGATGCACAGTGTATTCCGGCCATATCTTGACTCATTCGTTATTGTCTTTATTGATGACATTATGGTATATTCCCGGAGTCGGGAAGATTATGAGCAGCACCTGAGGACAGCGCTCCAGACTTTGAGGGAGAAGAAATTATATGCTAAGTTCTCGAAATGTGAGTTTTGGTTGTATTCTGTGGCATTCTTGGGTCACGTGGTATCTAGTGAGGGGAAAGGTGGATCCGAAAAAAGTGGAAGCAGTGCAGAGTTGGCCCAGACCATCCTCAGCTACAGAGATCCGCAGTTTTCTTGGCTTGGCGGGTTATTACTGAAAGATCTTAAATACTCTTGCCTTATGTTTTGATGATCTAACAAACTTACTGTTGAGAACCAGATAGGGAACCTGACCTACTTGAATTACTGCAAGCTTTAACGGATTCCAGCTAAAGGTGAACTGCTACAGCTTCAGGAGCTAGGAACCAACACAAGGACCTGATGCTCTTGTGGTTTCCTCGTAGCAGTACAAAGTCAATTGGACACAGCTGGAAATGAAGTGACTAACGGCACTGTTTCTGCCGCAGTACAGTACTGTCCGCCCACTCATTCTCTAACCAAACAAAGTACTCACATCACTTCAAGTGATGTGATCAAGATGTACCCACAATGAGCTTTATAAAAAATATGACTGGAAGGCTTCTGTTTCTCATTCAAGCCTCTTGCAAAAAATAACAAGAAAATCAATCCTCATAGGCTTAAAGAACAATGTTGAACGCTACTACGGACCAGTTCCTAAAAGATAGATTGTTGTTGTCCTAGTTGAGTTGTAACCTTGTTATTGTACCAATTGTATCTCTTAAATAGCTTATCTAGAAGCATTTTGATTAGGAATCCTCTTGTAAATCCGTAAACTCCTTGAGTTTATGTTGTGACTAGATTTAGTCATAAGGAAAATTCTTTGTAATCGTAGAGTTACAAAGTGGCTTGTGGTGGTAGCATCACAAGTTAGAAAAAGCCTTTGTAACTAGGATAGTCACAAAGTGGCTTGTGGTAAAGGTACCACAAGTTAGTTGAGTAAATCCAATGCAATAGGAAGTATTGTAAAGTGGCTTGTAATAGGTAGATTACAAGATAGTAAAGTTAAAAGCCTACAAGTGTAGGTCGTGGTTTTTGATCCCATTGTGTGGAATTTTTCCACGTAAAAATCCTCTGCCTCATTTACTTACTGTTTCATTAAGTGCTTTCAGTAGAACCTTGTAGAGGACCAGGTACTCTACGATTTGGTGGACCCATACAAACTTACATTTGGTATCAGAGCGGGTTCCTCCTATCAGGGTAACACCTAGGAAGGATCCTCATGGCGGCTCCACTAAATTTTGAAGAAGGTAAATCCATATACCAACCTCCCGAGTTTGATGGAAAATGCTATTGGTGGTGGAAGGCTAGAATGCACGATTTCATCATGGCTGAGGATTGTGAGCTATGGGATATCAGTTTCGATGGTCCTTATGTTCCAATCAAGGTACTAGATGAATTTCCATTTTCAACGGAAAAAACTAGCAAAGAATACACTAAAGAAGACAAGAAAGCTGTGGAGAAGAATTTTCGTGCCAAGAAAATTCTAGTATATGGAATGGAACCTAAAGAGTACGACAGAATCTCTACCTGCGACACTGTAAAGGAAATATGGGAGGCTTTGCAAACAGCTCATGAAGGAACTACACAAGTAAAACAAGATAAACCTAACACTGGTGATAGTTCCATGATGATAGTTGAAGGCGATGAGATTGGATATGACTCAACGTTTACTTTGATGGCTCAATCAGATGATGATGAAGACAATGGCGACAAATAGGTAAACTTCAGAGATGTTCAGAGAAATCTGAAATCCTATTCTCCAAAAAAAACTCATGTGTTTAGCTGATATTTTAGTTACTGCCTTTTGTAGTCTTGCGGAGGATAGAGATTCCTTAATCTTAGAACTAGAAGAATCTGAACGTACTAGAGAAGACTTAGTGGCTGCAGTTACTGATCATAAGAAAACCACTAAAATTCTTAGAAAAGAAAAGAGCGATCTGTTGACAGAAATTGCAGACCAAAGGGATACAATAGTAAAACCATCGACTAAGTCAAAACCTGAAAGTTCTGAAAGAGGAAAGGAGATAGCAAGTGAGGAATACCTTAGGCTTGAAGACGAGGTGAAAGCTATGAGATGCAGGATGTGTGCTGAAATTGAGAAAAATAATCTCCTCCAAGCCAATCTAGAAAAATTAATGAATGATCTTGAAAGGTCTCTAAAGTGGACCCGGTCCTCAGAAGCTACCACTGCTTTGCTTACTAATAATAGTAAAAAAAGGCAGGGAGCAGGGTTCCAAAGGGAGAAAACCTCTCACAACCCTCACAGTAAGAACGTCGCTGTATCTGATAACTGGCCTCGTACCCAATGTGGGAACACTGGGTGCTTCAAGGAAGGCGTCCAGGCTAAGAATCAATCAGTTCAGAAAGAAAAAGTGGCTGCTGAAACCGTGACCACAAAAGAGGGACCAGGTTCCACTCACAAAAAATGCACATTACCTGCATGGACTAAGAGAGCTCTTATTTATCCTCTTGCTTACTACAAGGGACCCAAACTTGTTTGGGTTCCTAAAACTAACTCCTAAATCTCTTGTGCAGGGAACAGTGAAAGGAAGCGGTCAACAATAGTTCACGGATAGTGGATGTTCAAAACACATGACTGGGAACACCACAGACTTTGTTTTACTAAAAGCCCTGCAAGGAGGGAGTATATCCTTTGGTAATGGAAAAAAGGGGTACATTCTTGGAGTTGGAAAAGTTGGGAAGTCACTCACTCACTCTATTGAGAATGTGTACTATGTCAATGGGCTTAAGTACAGTCTCTTGAGTGTTTTTCAAATTTGCGATAAAGGAAACAAGGTGGAATTCTTGTCCAAAATATGTACAGTCACTGACCTTGTGACCGGTGAAATAGTACTGGTGGCCAAAAGATGCAAGAACATCTATGTTGTTGATTTCGAATCTTTACAGAGTGGTAATCTGAGTTGTCTGAAGGCTGTTGATGATGCTGAACTTTGGCACAGAAGATTGGGCTATGCAAGCTTTTCTCTTCTGAACAAACTAATTCAGAAGGACCTGGTCCATGTCTGCCTGTGTCAAAATTCAAGACTCAAAAGGTCTGTGATGTCTGTGCTAGAGAAAAACATGTGAAGTCCTCCTTTAAGTCAAAAAGAGATGTGAGCACCTTAAGGCCGCCCACTCATTCTCTAACCAAACAAAGTACTCACATCACTTCAAGTGATGTGATCAAGATGTACCCACAATGAGCTTTACAAAAAAACATGACTGGAAGGCTTCTGTTTCTCATTCAAGCCTCTTGCAAAAACAAACAAGAAAATCAATCCTCACAGGCTTGAAGAACAAGGTTGAACGCTACTACGGACCAGTTCCTAAAAGATAGATTGTTGTCCTAGTTGAGTTGTAACCTTGTTGTTGTACCTATTGTATCTCTTAAACAGCTTATCTAGAAGTATTTTGATTAGGAATCCTCTTGTAAATCCGTAAACTCCTTGAGTTTATGTTGTGACTAGATTTAGTCATAAGGAAAATTCTTTGTAATCATAGAGTTACAAAGTGGCTTGTGGTGGTAGCATCACAAGTTAGAAAAAGCCTTTGTAACTAGGATAGTCACAAAGTGGCTTGTGGTAAAGGTACCACAAGTTAGTTGAGTAAATCCTTTGCAATAGAAAGTATTGTAAAGTGGCTTGTAATAGGTAGATTACAAGTTAGTAAAGTTAAAAGCCTACAGGTGTAGGTCGTGGTTTTTGATCCCCTTGTGTGGGATTTTTCCACGTAAAAATTCTCTACCTCATTTACTTACTGTTTCATTAAGTGCTTTCAGTAGAACCTTGTAGAGGACCAGGTACTCTACGATTTGGTGGACCCATACAAACTAACAATTACCATCGATTTGTTCAGGGGTTTTCATCCGTTGCAGCACCTATGACCAGACTGACCCAAAAGGGTGCTCCGTTCCAAGAGTGTGGGGAGAGCTTTCAGAAGCTCAAGACAGCTTTGACTACGGCCCCAGTTTTGATATTGCCTACCGGTTCGGGGTTTTATACTATCTATTGTGATGCCTCGAGGGTTGGACTTGGAGCGGTATTGATGCAGGACGGTAGTGTGATTGCCTACGCGTCTAGACAGTTGAAGGTACAAAAGAAGAATTATCCCGTCCATGATCTCGAGTTAGCTGCTATTGTTCACGCCTTGAAGATCTGGCCTCACTATTTGTATGGTGTGCCTTGTGAGATTTATACAGATCAGCGGAGTTTGCAGCATCTGTTCAAGCAGAAGGACCTTAATTTGCGCCAGAGGAGGTGGCTAGAGCTGCTAAAGGAGTATGATATCACTATTTTGTATCACCCGAGCAAGGCCAATGTGGTGGCCGATGCTTTGACCCACCGAGCAGAGAGTTTGGGGAGTTTAGCTTATTTACCAGCAGCAGAGAGGCCCATGGCGATGGATGTTCAGGCCTTAGCCAGCCAGTTTGTGAGGTTGGATCTTTCGGAGCCCAATCAGGTTCTAGCTTGCGTGGTCTCTCGGTCTTCCTTGTTTGATCGTATCCGGGAGCGTCAGTTTGATGACCCTCATTTACTTGTCCTCAAGTACAAGGTCTTGCATGGCGATGCTTGAGATGTGACTATTGGTGATGATGGGGTATTGAGGATGCAGGGTCGAGTTTGTGTACCCAATGTTGATGGGCTTCTGGAGTTGATTCTAGAGGAGGCCCATAGTTTGCGGTATTCCATTCATCCGAGTGCCGCAAAGATGTACCAGGATTTGAGACAACACTATTGGTGGAGGTGGATGAAGAAAGATATAGTTGGGTTTGTAGCTCGATGCCTTAATTGTCAGCAGGTGAAGTATGAGCACCAGAGACCGGGTGGATTGCTTCAGCGGATAGAGATTCTGGAGTGGAAGTGGGAGCGGATCACCATGGACTTCGTAGTTGGCTCCCACGAACTTTGAGGAAGTTCGATGCCATTTGGGTGATTGTGGATCGGCTGACCAAGTCCGCACATTTCATTCCTGTGAGTACTACCTATTCTTCGGAGCGGTTGGCGGAAATTTATATCCGAGAGATTGTTCTTCTACATGGTATTCCAGTTTCTATCATTTCAGATAGAGGTACTCAGTTCACATCGCGGTTCTACAGGGCCGTACAGAATGAGTTAGGTACTCGGGTGGAGTTGAGTACAACATTTCACCCTCAGACGGATGGACAGTCCGAGCGCACTATTCAGATTCTTGAGGATATGCTCCGTGCGTGTGTGATTGAGTTTGGAGAGTCTTGGGATCGGTTCTTGCCATTGGCGGAGTTTGCCTACAACAACAGTTATCAGTCCAGCATTCAGATGGCACCGTATGAAGCTTTATATGGTAGGCGGTGTAGATCTCTGATGGGTTGGTTCGAGCCGGGTGAGGCTAGATTATTGGGCACAGACTTGGTACATGATGCTTTGGAGAAGGTTAAGGTGATTCAGGATAGACTTTGTACAGCCCAATCCAGAAAGAAGAGTTACGCGAACCGGAAGGTTCGTGATGTTTCTTACATGGTTGGAGAGCGGGTCCTGCTTCGGGTTTCGCCTATGAAGGGCGTTATGAGATTTGGGAAGAAAGGAAAATTGAGTCCGAGGTTTATTGGCCCTTTTGAGATATTGAGGCGTGTTGGGGAGGTTGCCTATGAGCTTGCCTTACCTCCCAGCTTGGCAGGAGTTCATCCGGTATTATATGTTTCGATGCTCCGGAGGTATCACGGTGATTCATCGCACGTGTTGGATTTCAGTTCAGTCCAGTTGGACTAGGATCTATCTTATATTGAGGAGCCGATGGCGATATTGGACAGGCAGATTCGAAAGCTGAGGTTAAAGAACATTGCATCGGTGAAAGTCTAGTGGCGGGGCCAGCCGGTCGAGGAGGCAACTTGGGAGATCGAACAGGATATGCGCAACCGTTACCCTCATCTTTTTACTACTTCAGGTATGTCTCTATGCTCGTGCGAGGACGAACGAACGTTTAAGTATGGGAGGATGTAACGACCCGGCCGGTCGTTTTAAGAATTTACGCCTCGATCCCCTATTAACTGCATTCCCCGTGTTTGTTTCTACTATTGTGAGTTGCCGGGAGGATTTAATTGGAGTTTCGGAGAGTTTTGGGACACTTAGTCCCTAAATGAGAGTTTAAGTTCTAGAATTTGAACCGTAGTCAGAACAGTGTGAAGACGGCCTCGGAATGGAATTTCGTTGGTTCCGTTAGCTCCGTTGGGTGATTTCGGGTTTAGGAGCGTGTTCGGATTGTGTTGTGGAGGTCCGTAGCTTAATTAGGCTTGAAATGCCGAAAGTTGAATTTTTGAA
The DNA here is from genome assembly GCF_001879085.1 of Nicotiana attenuata. Lineage (NCBI taxonomy): Eukaryota > Viridiplantae > Streptophyta > Magnoliopsida > Solanales > Solanaceae > Nicotiana > Nicotiana attenuata. The sequence continues at coordinate 11,825,135 of NC_031993.1, forward strand.
GTTTCCGGTTCGATAGTGAGATTTTGATATCGGGGTCGGAATGGAATTCCGGAAGTTGGAGTAGCTTCGTAGTGTTGAATGTGACGTGTGTGAAAAATTTCAGGCTATTCGGACGAGGTTTGGTAGACTTTTTGATCGAAAGCGTAATTGAGAGTTTTTGGAGTTCTTAGGCTTGAATCCATGGTTAATTCGATGTTTCGATGTTGTTTTAGGTGTTTTAAGGATTGGTGTAAGTTTGGATAGTTATATGACTTGTACGTGCTTTTGATTGAGGTCCCAGGGGCCTCGGGATGATTTCGGATGATTGACGGAGAGTTAGGCATTGGAGTTGGCAGCTGAAGCTGTGTTTTCTGTCATAACCGCACCTGCCGCTAGGGGACCGCAGGTGCGGGCTCGCAGAAGCGCCTAGTAGGTCGCAGATGCGGAATTGGGCCATGGGAGCTGGAACCGCAGAAGCGACTGGTTGAGCGCACCTGCGTAATCGCAGGTGCGGATGTTTGATCGCAGGTGCGGTCCCAGGCCTTTATGTGAGAACCGCAGATGCGTTTGTTTTTTCCGCAGAAGCGGATTTGCTGGGCAGAAAATAAGAATTTCGAGGGCTTGAAATCAAAAGTTAGAAAATTAATTTGGAACTCGGGAGAGGGCGATTTTGGGAGATTTTTAAAGAGGTAATCAGTGAGTAACGATTCCTAATCCCTTTCTAGTTGTATTCCTATAATCTAATCTTAGTTTTGTCATTTAATTTCGGATTTGAGATGAAAATTGGAGAAAAAATTTGGAGAAAGTTCTTAGACCTAAATTTCGAGTTTTGATTGGGAATTTAACATTGGATTTGGATAATTTTGGTATGTTTAGACTCGTGAGAGTATGAGGATTCTGAAACTGTAAATTTTACCCGATTCCCAGACGTGGGCCCGAGGGCATTTTGGTCATTTTACCTAATTTCGCGTATTAGCTTAGAATTTATTTGTAGAATCAGTTACTTGAAGTGTTATTTACATTATGAAATTGAATTGAATAGATTTGGGCCATTTGGAGTCGAATACTCGTGGCAAGAACGTGGATTCGGGTTGATTTTGAGCCGGTTCGAGGTAAGTGGCTTGTCTAACCTTGTGTGGGGGAAACTCCCCTTAGAATTAGGTATTATTGATGTTTGAAATGCCTTGTACGTGAGGTGACGAGTGCGTACTTGTGCTAATTGTTGAAAAATTCGATTTTCATTAAGTACTTAGAATTGTGTTTCTTTTCCTGTTTATACTACTCGCAATTTAAGCATGTCGTTAGCTTAGGGAAGCATGTCAAATTGACTTAATTGCTTTACTTGCTCAAACTGCCTTATTTGGATTATGTGCAGCATGCTAGGCTAGAAATACCCGCCTTACCTTGGTATGGAATTTGAATTGAATTGTGTATTCTTCGTGTTGTTGCTGTGTGTTTACTTTGGGACTACGGGACGGTATCCCGGGAGATCCCCCCTGCATGTTTACTTTGGGACTACGGATTTGTAATCCGGGAGATCCCCTGCACTTTTACATTAGAACTACGGGACTGCACCCGGTAGATTCCCCCAGTACTGAGTATTTACATTTGGGAGTACGGATCGGGATTCCGGTAGATCCCCGCGCACTATGAGTTGGACTACGGGACGGTATCCCGGGAGATCCACTGGATATTTATATTTGGGACTACAGGACGGTATCCTGGGAGATCCCCGGTTGTTATCTCTGTGTGAGCTGTATTCCTTTCCGTGATTATTTTGTCTCTGTTATAGCTGTTGTTGTTCTTTCTATTCTGTATTACTTCTTACTGTTGCACTTAACTACACTGTCTTATTCTATATTGTTATACCTTGTATTTCATTTAACCTCAGTAGGGCCCTGGCTTTCCTCGTCACTACCCGACCGAGGTTAGGCTTGGCACTTATTGAGTACCGCTGTGGTGTACTCATGCCCTTCCTGCGCATGTTTTTCATGTGCAGATCCGGGTACTTCCACTTAGTCTTATCACACTTGAGGCGAGGCGCTTTGTAGAGACTCCAAGGTATATCTGCCACGTCCGCAGACCGAAGAGTCCCTTTCTATTCTTAGCACTAGTATAGCCTTTTCTGTATTTCCCTTGTTGGAGACATTTCTGGAGTTAGAGCTTATTATAAAATCTTTTAGCTTGTGATTCACGGGGTTCCGGATTTTGGGAGTGTTAGATTGAGATTTTTGTACAGTTATATGCCGGGCGGCATCTTAAACACTGTTTAACCTTGTTATCTCGATTTTTAATTATTTCTTTCCGCAATTGTTTCTTTTTCCGCATTTGTTAGGCTTACCTAGTCGTAGAGACTAGGTGTCGTCACGATAGTTCACGAAGGGCGAACTGGGGTCATGACATAATGTTTTGCATTAGGATAGACTGTTTATATCATATACTCTTGAGTGCAGCTCCTCTACGAACGAATTAGAAAAGAAATTTACTTTGATAGTGTAAAAGTTCTTGATACCGACGAAATATATATAGAGAGGTTAAACTCTACTTATTATATATGTCATGAGAACAAAGATGGGTGTTGGTCTCAAGACACGAAATGCAAACCCCACAAAATTAGGGGTGTGCATAGTTAGGGCAAACCCGAAATTTATGTCGGAATTGGATTTTTAGATTATAGATTGGATTTTGGATTTAATTTTTAATTTTTTGAATTTCAGATTGGATATTGGATTTGGTACTTCATATTTTTTTATATCCAAAATTTTTATATTTTATATTTAGTCAATTATTCATATGACAATAGTAACAAGTCCAATATCCTAACAATTAGACATAATCTCATATATTCAATACTAATTACTAAGTTACTATCAGAATACTTTCTGTTTGGACATGATTTTACTATTGCTACTTCTTATCGGCCTTACTATTGTCTTTAATTTGTTGTATTTTCTTGATGCTGATTTCATTACTTGAATACATTATTTGGATGATTGCGGTGAAAATAAAGAACTTTTTAGACAATCTAATATGAATTCTTCATTTGGATGTTCATTATCGTAGAAAGAAGAAACATCTCAACTTATAAGCTCAAAATCGAAAATACAAAATATCCAAACCGATTAATCCGAATTCAAACTTAAAAAATTTCGACCCAATCCAAACCGATTATTTGGATTGGATTTGGATTATCATATTTTCAATCCGAAAATCGAAAATCCATACCGAAATTTTCATATTCAATCCGAATTGCCCGAACACCCATCCTACACAAAATTGTGCTCTTTCTTTAACAACAACAACAACATACCCAGTATTGTTGCACATCGAGGGGTCAGAGGAGGGTAGTGTGTATATAGACCTTACCCCTATCTTGTGAAGGTAGAGAGACTGTTTCCAAGTGCTCTTTCTTTAAAACAAAATAAAAAACTAAGCCGTATTTTTTCCATGCTTTAAATAAAAATTAAGAATATGAAAATTTTATAGAAAATTATTTTTAAAACGAATGTCACATTCACCATTTAACAATACAATTGAGGTTTTTAAGGTAAGTTGGGTAACATTACCGACAATTAATTATAGAGGAAGCTAAAACAAAACAAAAAAAAAATATAGAGGCGGCTTGTGGAAGTAAGCACAAATTTGTGAAAATATCTCCCTTTCTCTCCTCTTCCCATCACGTCCATGCAGACACGAGAACCCCCAATTCTAAAACTGCCACGTGTCGTTCTTACAACCGAAACTTTGGTTTTCACTACACGTTATCCCAATTATTCAGGTGGTAGTTAATCACCGGATGGCTCGTTAATGACTGGATCCCACATTATCCGTTTTGGTACGAGAAAGAGGAAAACTGTTATAAATATATATTATATTATGGATGTTCATTTAGTACTCCGTCGTAAATAAGTTTTTTGAACAAGCTTATTATTTCGGTATTCCGTTATGGATAAAGATTACCCCCGGCAGAAGATTATCTATATCTGGTACAGAGGCAGCTTACAAGCAACTTACAAGCAGCTTACACAGCAGCTTGCAGTAGCAGCTTACACAGCAGCTTGCAGTAGCAGCTTTGCTTCCTTTCTTTTATAAATAGAGGAGATTTCAGTTCATTATGTACATCAGTTTGGAATTCGAATAATATATCAGTTTCTCTCTATTAGTCTTTACTTTACAGTCTTTATTTTATAATACGTTATCAGTACGAGACTCTGTCATATCGAGCAAATCTTTGAAAGTATCCAATGAGAGGTTTAGCAGCAGCTCGTGATATTAGGAAAGGGGATTTGATTCTTAAAGTTCCAAACGGAGCGTTAATGACTAGTCAAAACCTTATGAATTATGATTAACGATGAAGTGCTGTCAATTTCTATCAAGAAGAACCCTTCTCTCTCCTCTACTCAGGTGATTCCTTCTTGTTTTCCTCTTTAAATATAAGAATAGGAATTTGGGTTTTGTGTTTACTTTACCTTTTTCCAATTTTATATGCTAGACCAGTAGTATGAACTTTCTTGTTCTAAATATATGTTTATCATGTATGTTAATCACGTCTTTCTAGCCAACTAATGATGTAGATGTCATTTTACTTGGATGAAATCTCGTGAAATTGAAAAAAAATGATTTTTCTTAAGCTATTATATGATGGCGAGACTACCCTAGTAGTTTCTGTGGAAAACGATTGGGGGCTATGAATACTTATACAGTCGCTATTTTGGTACTTATTTTCCTTTTGATTATCTTAATAAATGATTATAAAATGGATAACATTATTAAATTCACTTAAACTCCAGCAAAGTTTGCAAGAAATATACAACCACCGGAAATGGTTATGTTTCGTACAACTCATTGTAACAAAATTTTGTTAACCACCAGAAGTGCTATATGCCTATGACCACCAGAAGTGATAATTTAGGCTTGCTATGGTTACAACGTTGTAAGATGTTAGAGAAAATTTCTCTATATTACATATATACCTCGATTTGCTCCTGAAGTAGCAAATATATTAAAAGAGGTCAGACGTCATCACAATTTAATGTGGTTATTGCACGTTTAGATAATTATGTTCCATCTCCTGAAGGAAGAGAACTTTTGATAATATTAATCCATTCCCTGAAGTGAATGTGATAATTTTAATAAAGCCCGTAAATATGAACGCGCTCTTGATGTAAATATATTACAATTCACCTCCAAAAGAGGTAATATGATTGAGAGAATATATACTCAATATTTCGTATTTTAAAGTTTCTCCTGAAGAAGTAACATAATTGAAATTTTCTCCTGAAGTAGGAAAATATTATGAAACTATGTCTTTTTGTGCTTAAATAAAATAATAAGCTATTCAAAATTATTTTTGAAGCACATTTTCATTCACTGGAGTGAATGAAGAAATACCACAACTCACCTCCTGAAGAGGTAGAATAACAAAGAATATAAATCTTGTTTTTGTGACATAAAGATCATTATCGCACGTGCCCGTTGTACGTCAAATATCTTGAATAATTTTATTAAATATCATTCTAAGGCAAAAGCATTCTTATAGAATGCTTTGTACTACAACCACATTAATATGTTATGGTTAGTTATCGAGTTTCCCGAAGGAAATAACAACTCATGTAACTTTCCCTGAAGGATGTAATGATTATGTGGTTGCCGCTTTGATATAAAATATTCAAATGTTAATGGTGTTTCTCCCTGAAGGAGTCATTTGTCACAAAGTTGGTGGTAAAAATACTAAAATTCTTAATTTTTTTACATTTATAAATTTAGAATTGTCTTTATAATGTTCATTTTGTTATGATTTTCTCTCATGATACCATAAGTGTCTGAGTAATATTTGATAGTACAAATATATCAACAACTCCTGAAGAGCTAACTGTTTGTCTAGAAGACAAATGACACCAGTAGTGTCTGATAAATATTAAATTGTGGATAATAAATGAAGTCTCTTGAAGAGTTTATGTACAAATATGCTATTCATATTATATGGTTATGGTCAAAACATATGTTATAGTAAACCTGAAGTTTACTAATACAAATGACTATCATATTGAGACCACAAATGATTGGAAGATTGAAAATATTCATGTTTCCACAATCATAGGGGGTAAAGTAATATGTATGTGAGAAGTTACCCGCCTTATTCTTCAATTTTGTACTATATCATGTATCAGAGTAAACCAGAAGTTTACTAATGCAAAAGTAGCCACAGTAAACCAGAAGTTTACTTATGCAAAAGTTTGTGCCATAGTAAACCAGAAGTTTACTAAGAGATAGCACATGCCATGATAAACTTGAAGTTTTCATTTGCCATTTTTAAATGAGCTATTTGAGAATTCAGATACGCATATACTGAAGAACTAGAAGATTCTTCAAGAATTCTCTTGTGCTACTTGTTCTCATAATAAATTGGTTATACCAGCTAAAGTTGGGACTAAGACTCCTGATTCTGAAATATATAAAAGGTGAATATGGGCCCATTCACCTGTCATGTGAACCACTTATAGATGCATATATAAGATGGTTACATGTATGTTTATTGTCAACCTGCAGTTTGGCATTTGAGATTGCTTTTCTCAATTAAAGCATAACTTTCAGATTATGAAATCAAGACAGTTCATCTTGATAAAACTGGTTTATATCCAAACTGGTTTAGCATTGAATACCTCCTACTAATGGCTAAACCATTGCTTATCAGAACAAAACTTCATGTGTTGGTCTAAGATTTTCTAAATTGCATATAGCAGCACTTGTATGCATCAGACCAACAATATATGATAAGTCCTCCCTCACAATTGGTTTAGGATCAGAAACCAAATATTTTTACTATCTTTTGATGTGTGGTATATGCTTAATTTCTCTACCACAATGCACAAAGATATGTTTCCCAAAGAAGATTGGAAATATATGTTAGTTTTCTAGCATTTAGGGGATGAAATAAACAGCTGAAAAATATGCTATATGAATCGAATTATCATTAATATGATCCTCACTTAGAAGATAATTCAAGTCAAATGCCAGAAGCATTTGCTGATCCAAAATTCAATATCATATTCCAGCTACAAATGCTCCTATTAAAATTAAAGTCCCTGAAGGATAGAGTTTACTGTACGCATGAAGCATGGTAAACCAATCGGTTCCAAAGGTAACAATCCTTGAAAAATGATAAGGAGCTAATGATCAAAATGATCATAATGAGGAGGAAATGAGCTCTAGAAGAGCCCACGACATAATATTTCATGAAACTCCAAAAAAAGTTCTGGTACATGAAGAAAGTGATGAGATCTCAACAAGTTATGTCGCTTACGAACCGATACAAAATGATCGTCGACGATATATTTGATACAATATGGTGCACAATACTCTGAGGATCGGACCAGTAGTCCAGACACCTGAAGATCTCATGCCATTTAAATGCGAGTCATAACATATATGACTCATTTGATTAAATCTCTATAAAGATCCCTGGAGGATTTAAAATGCCTGAAGCATATAGTTCAAAGTCTCGAGAAATGTACTCGATCAAATTATAAAGATCTTTGTACGGTTTAAAGAAATCTGGGCGTATGTGGTATTATCGCCTCAGTGAATATTTGCTGAAAAAAAAAGGTTACATATATAATGTTATTTGTCCATATACTCAGAGTTTGATATACTTGTTGTTTATGTTAATGACATAAATCATGTTGGAACTCCAGAAGAGCTCCAAAAGGCAATTGAATATCTCAAGAAAGAATTTGAGATGAAAGATCTTGAAAAGACAAAACTTTGTCTTGGTCTGCAAATTGTACATTTAGCGGACATGATCTTTATCCATCAATCTGCCTATACAGAAAGGGTCTTAAAATGCTTTTACATGGACAAAGCGAACCCATTGAAGTGGATAAGGATTTTTTCCGACCTCCAGAAGAGGATGAGGAACTCCTTGGTCCCGAAGTACCCTATCTCAGTGCAATTGGTGCACCAATGTATCTTGCTAATGCTACAAGGCCTACCATAGCATTTTCTGTTAATTTACTAGCAAGATATAGTTCTTCTCCTACACGGATTAAGGATCCGTTCTTACCTCCAGAAGAGGATGATGAACTCCTTGATCCAGATATACCCAAGTCTCTGCACTGTACTCTTTTTCCCTTGCTCGGGTTTTTTCCCACTGAGTTTTTCCTGGTAAGGTTTTTAATGAGGCAACTTGCAAATGTATATTATTAGTGTACTCTTTTTCCTTGACTAGGATTTTTTCCCACGAGGTTTTTCCTAGTAAGGTTTTAACGAGGCACATAGTAATGAACATCCAAAGAGGAATGCTTTGAAAATATTTTTGTGGATGTCCATTTATTACTCCGCTGTAGATAATCTTCCTGAAGAAGATTATCCATTTAGTACTCCATTGAAGTTTTCTACAAGCAGCTGATGCAGGTAAGCTGCAAGGAACTCAATGAAATGACTTGTACCAGCTTCTTGGTTTGATGAGAATAATTTAAATCGATCTGAAATAGTGGTGGATAATATTCTCTACAAACTCAATTTTTTGAGAAGATGGTATACAAGATTGGAATGCGAAGATTCAAATATTTGAAACAAGGTTTTCATCAGGGGGAGTAAAATACGCGATGCACTCTTTTTTCCTTACTAAGGGTTTTTCCCACGGGATTTTCCTTATAAGGTTTTTAATGAGGCACATTATCTTTTAATGAACATCCAAGAGGGAGTGTTATAAATATATATTATATTATGGATGTTCATTTAGTACTCCGTCGTAAATAAGTTTCCTGAAGAAGCTTATCATTTCGGTACTACGTTATAGATAAAGATTACCCCCGGCAGAAGATTATCTATATCTGGTACAGAAGCAGCTTACACAGCAGCTTGCAGTAGCAGCTTACACAGCAACTTGCAGTAGCAGCTTACAAGCAGCTTACACACCAGCTTACACAGCAGCTTCCTTTCTTCTATAAATAGAGGAGATTTCAGTTCATTATGTACATCAGTTTGGAATTCGAATAATATATCAATTTCTCTCTATTTGTCTTTACTTTACAGTCTTTATTTTAAAACAAAAACTATTTTGTTCTTTGTGTGGTTTTTGAAATTATTATAGTGGGGACTAATCTCCTAGAAGGCTCGAAGCAGCAGAGTAATTACTCCCTGTATTTCAGTAAGACTGAAATAATAAGAAGTATTTATGCTTACCTCAAAATCAGATAACAATTAAATTCATAAGTGATTTTAAGGATACATGGAATAATTTAACTCAAAGCGATGGATTGGATTATAAACAAGGCTAACAATAATAAAGTGAATTCAAACCGTTTGACTTGAACAATTACAACCTTGAGAAAATAGACCTCACTCGAACTGAATGTGATTCAAATGATGTCAAATATAGAAGAACAACAGCTTGCATAAAGAAAATAATATTATAAAGCTTTGGGATGCGTGTTACAATGTGCATTACAAAAAATCAGACCCCTTTATATAGTAGGGGAGTCCTACTTTATGTACAATTCTATAAAAGGTAAGAAATCTCATGATTTGCTAAATAATCGGTTTCTCATTGATACATGCCGATATTCCCCCCGTGATATTCGACCGGCTGCGGATATTTCGGCCTTCCATTATTGGATCTGATAATGTTTTCTCGAGCTTATTCGGAGTCGGGGTCGACTTTGGAGTCACGGGCTCGAAGATCTTGAAGACGTATGTTCCGACTTCGTACATTGGTTCGATGGAACCCGGGGTTGATCTCCAATCCATCACGTTTGGTCCCAATCCGTCATGCAATAGATGAGCCCGGTTACGGCCGTATACAGATATTCCCCTCGTTTTTCGAAGTGTGAACAATGAGAAACGATATGAGTTCCTGATCCTAATCTCGACACTTTGCGTCAGAAACGACAAAAATAAACGAAACGTCTCGTCAGTCATGTCTTAATGGCAATAAATGTGCGTCAGTCACTAGTTGGCCACTACGGACTTTTAACCGTCGTTTGAAAATTATAATCACTCCACCCTTCATTCATTCAAACTTTATGTTTAAACATCTTGTACTCTTGTTCTTAAAAAATAATCTTTGCACTCTCTAACACTTACTAGATTTCTTGAGGATTTTGCAAGAACTTTTCGCTTGTCTTCACTCCAAAACATTAAACGTAAACTTTTAACCTCATCTTCTTCATCTTTATTCACTAGCAAAATGGAGAAGACTTCTAAGATGGTTCCACAAAAAGAAAACACCTATTCATAGCGGTCGGTCGGCGAGGAGCCAGTGGCGGAGCCTCACCCTGAAGTGTTTTTTCTTGGTGGGTGCTCGACCGGTGCAGATTTCAAGGTCGAAAAACTTCCTCGGTACCGGGTCGATGCGAGCCGATCTCGAGATATATATGCTCGATCACCAATAGTCTCCTCTCCAAGCTCAAGGAGGATTACAACTGGGTTGATAAGTACGTGGTGGTGCCTACGCCCGAGGAAATGATCACTACCCACGTGGAGGGTTTTTGAAGTGTTTACACTTATCCCTTCACGTTGGGGCCCCTTAGACCCGGTCAACATTGCCTTCTGCAAGAGGTACGAGGTCACCCTCGGTCAAATTCATCCCTCTTTCTGGAGGATAGTAATTCTCCTCCGCTTTTTTGTAAACAAAACCGAGGGGTGTCCCTTCACCCTCGATCATCTAATGTGCATGTACAGTCCCCGACTCTATCGAGCGAGATTAATAAAACTTGCCCGCCGGTCCAGTAAGGCCTCATTCTCGAGTATAGACGAGGATTGGGATCGAGGCTGGTTGGGCCGATTCGTTCGAGTGAACACCTCAGATTTAATCTCGGCCGAGGACATGCCATTTCCCGAGAAATGGAACATGAAACATAAGTATAGCCTTGCCTTAAAGATTTCGTTTATTATTTTTCCTTTTTCCTCCCTTCTGATCGGCATTTTGTGGCGCAGCTCTTGCTCGGATGACGAATGCAGTTCCTCGACTCAAGGAGTGGGTCGAGGGCCTCGTGTCACAGATTGGGTTGGTGGAAAAAAGTCATGACACGTGGAGTATCAGTAAGATAACGGGGCATGACGTGTGGAGCGTTGATATAGCGACAAGTGATACTTTCAATTAGGTGAATTAAGAAGGCGGGAAAGGCACGGGAAAAATACCCACGGGGTAACGTAGAAAAAGAACCGGGTCTGACAGCTGTCAAGGAAGAAACAAGAACGAAATAAATGAAGACTGCAAAAAGGGGAAGATATATGAACTAGAAGTAAATAAGGAAGGGGAATCAGGTCAGTTATAAGAAATCTTTTGTTATAAATGTGCCACTTATGGTTATCTAAGGAAACGATCAATCAATACAATTAATGCCATTAGTGAGCCCAAATCAAGTGTGAGAACCGTTATAATTATATGCCCCTATATAAGGACAGAAATCCCATTGGTAAGGGGAGGTTACGATTATTACTGAAATACAAGCTATTATTCTTTGCTATACTCTTCAAGTTTTAAGCCTTGACTTTGGGGAGTGATTGTCAGTTCTTTTCTTATTTTTTCTTGCTAATCATTTTCATTTTTTGATCTATTCTTCCTAAAGTTGTTGAGAAAGTGAAGTAAATCTTGGTTATCAGTAACCCGTTTTCTTCTAAGTATTGATTTTGACCGAGAAATCTATTTTTCGTTAAACAACAGTTTCCTAAAGTGCATCGAAAATGACGAGTCCGAATCCAAAAGATTGCGAATTTTGACTCAAGCGACAAAAAATAGGTGAAAAAATATTGAGGACCATATTATGTATAATGCATCTAAAATGTGCGCTATACCTTAACGATCAGTTACCCCGTTAAAGTATACCTTAACGCGTGTAATACAGGCGCTATACTCAGTATTTTCAATCATAATAATTCACTGCATAGCGTATCAATTATATGCTCTATGTATCAAGCCTTTAATTGAAATCACTGTTGATACCACCAATTTTTACCTGTATATTTTTATATGCAAAATATCTTTAAAAATAGCATATATATGTATATATAAGTATGTCCAAGCATTTTACTATTTTTCCCATAATTTTAAAGGTTTTTTAACTGATTTATTTCCCCTTTTTATCCATAAAAACCCAATGATTATTTTCAAAATTATTATTTTGGTAATTCATTTATTGGAATTCTATATCTAGGCTAAGATATAGCTAAGATAATTTCGCATATTTATACAAATTTATTTAGTATTTTTTTTTAAGCTAAATTGCATATAATTGCAATATTAGCCATTTTAAGATTCAATTATGTTTTATATTCCTAAAATTAAGTCCTGTATTTTTAAATTGTTAATTTTATATTATAAATCATTTTAGTGCCTTCAATTAGTTTTCAGAAATTTATTTACTATTTTTTATAAATTAAATGGGAAAAAAGGGCTATTTAACGTATAGCCAAATTTGGCTTTCAAATTTAGCCTAAATCTACCCCCCAATTCCCAGCCCATTTCTGATTAAACCTATACCCAACCCCAATTAAACCAGCCCAAAGACCCAAGCCCAAACCCTAAATCTACCCGACCCAACCCGGATTAAATCCTGGCCGTTGATCAATTTTGATCAACGGCCCAGATTCATTCTTACCTAATTAAGCCAAACGACCCCCAAACCCCTCATTTGCCTCAGTCGTCTCTATCTTTCTAACCTCTGGTTCTCTCCAGAACCTTCGCCCCCTTCCCCTTCAGCTCCGATGAGTCTCACTTACCTTCTCCGGCCACCTCCTGGCCTGAATCTATGGTGGTTTCACCACCCACCATCCTCCTATGGCTCCTCACGCTTGGTTGTTGAACTTTCATGACTTGACCACGAAGAGTTGGGTCCAGACCTCTGTCGATTCAATTTCCACGACCATCTCCGGCCTTGCTCCGGCAAGCCGTGTCTGTTCGAGCCTGGCCTCAATTCCTCCTGTTTAGATCCAAGCCTTTCTCACCGTTTGGGTTCCTCTGAAAACCCTAGCTTTGAGGTTTTTCTGATCTCTTTAGATCTATTCCAGATCTATGCATTCCCTAAGCTTTTAAACAATTTTCTGATATTTTTCAAAAGTTATGCTTTCAAAACCTTTATTTTCCGATCTAGGGTTTTGAGTTATGTTTCTCTGATTTTCTTGTGTGTTTCTCTGATTTTCTTCTCCTCTTGTGTGTTTTCTACTATGTTTCTCCTATTGTGTTCTGTTAAATCTCTTCTATTATGTTGCTCCTACTGTGCTCTTGTTAAGATTTTCCTACCATGTTCTTATTTGTTTCTTCTACCTGTTCTTCTACTGTTGCTTCGCATATTGTTCTTTTACTATGTTTCTCATGAGTTTCTTTTACTGAGAGATGTTTGTTAAAGGTTTCAGTTCCTTTCTGAGATTTCCAAATGTATTTCGTTAAGTACTTCTGCCTGATTTACTTGTTCTCATCTCTGCTCTCGATTAATGGTAGAAACCCTAGAATTTGGGGGTTCTTCCGAGTTTTGAGACTATTGGCTATGTGACTTGCTTGTGCTTCGACCCTGAACTTGCTTGATTTCAAAAAAAAAACCTAATCTTTGGGCCTATTTGAGTTCCTAGAGTTGTTTCATCTACTGCTTCGTTAAGTTTCAAAATTATTGCCTCAATTTTGTTTCTTCATATGATTTTGACTTTTGCTAAACTCTATAAGACCTTCACTTGACCCCTTTTCCGCGTGCTATCGCTGAATTACCATAGTCTACCACTTACTTATTTTTGCAATTGCATGACACTTTCACTTTGTCCTAAATTCAGCCTCGCATGCCTGATACTTGTGTACTCTTTATATGTGCTGAACTTCCCTTCTAAATGGCTTTCAATTGTGATTGGTTTCTGACTTCCTTTGTATAAGTTTGATTGATTTTCTTTCCATGTTTGCTGACTTCCCTGTTTACTCGATTTGAGTCAAAAGTTTTCCTTAGCTTTTCTGATTTGGTTATTCGTGGACCAATGCTTACAAAATCTCTGTCCCCCTTGATTTACTGAATACTGATGGATCCTTACCTTATTTGTTTTAACCGTGTATTTCAAAATTCTTCCCTTCATTAAAACCCCTATGTATTTACCCCTGATTGCATGCTTTGCACAAAGGCTTATTCAATTTCTTTCCTTAAATTGTTTTACCCGTTTGAATCCGAATCCCTTAATTAAAAGGAAGTCTTGTGTAATTGATGCTTAAGTGACAATTAGTTCCTTAACTATTTTCTTACCTTATTTCTGCGTGGTTTTCAACACTATAAATGCACGACTCTTTAACACACAGCAGAGGATTTACAATCCTTCACTTCACAATTCACAACCTCTTCTGAACTTATATTTACTCATAATAGTATTCTCTCTTTGCCTGCACTGTGGCCTGTTCACAAGACCTACTGCTTTTTCTCTATTTGTTTCTTTGAAACTGGTATGTCCTAATTTAAGCTTCAGCATCGTCACAATGTGTTTATTTACAGCTTTTGTATCCATGTCTACTTTACTGCTGCTGCAGAGTTAAATATTTAAACTAGCATGTTGATTCCTTTCTGTTTGTTTGTAATGAATCCCTACCCCCTGTTACCCCTATGTGTTTTGAGTTATGACTTGAGGCATGACAATGTAAGTTGTTGTCCATGAATTAAGTTTGATCCATGGGAATCTTAACCTCTAAACAATATGTGTTAACAGGCCTAAGGGTGTACCAGCATCTCCCATTGCTGGGTATGCCCACCAGCTGCTTTTGCCTCTTGCAACTCCCCATTCCTTATGCCCTTATGTGTACTGATTTAAGCTGTTTCCCTTTTCCCTTTCCCCTTTCAGAATTCTGCTTCTGCACTTGCACTCTCTCTTAGTCCTTAAGTTCTTCCCCCTTTTGCGAGCCTTGCCTTGAGACCTTGAGTTCCCTTTGAACTTGGACACTTGAGGGCTGGCCCTTCCACACTGCACTATGTCTTAATCTGGTGATGTATTTGGGTGTGAGCATTGCCCGGAGTCCTTTTCGAGACTCTTAGGGAACTTTGACACACCCCAAATGGGAGAAAGGCTTTGAAATGTGATCTCTTGGAGTTGGTTTACTTTATACTTCAGACAAGAAGCCTAAATCAGGCTCTCCTTGGTTGTACCCTTTTTTTAATTGCTGATGTATTTTCTTTTATCTTCATTCTGGGCTGTAATAATTTTGTAATAAATTCTTGGGGACGGCTAGTAAAAAAGGGAGGGGATAGCTATGTATGAGAAGGGTAGATAACATGTCTATAGGAGTTTCTGAATTTCTGCATTCTCTCATATATTGATAACATGTCCTTAGGAATCCTGCATTTTCTCATATATAGATACCATGTCTATAGGAGTTTCTGAATTTCTGCATTCTCTCATATATAGATAACATGTCTTTAGGAATCCTGCATTCTCTCAAATAGACGTCATCTCTACAATTATTCGAAATCAGAATTCTGCATATGCATATAGAAAATATGCCTGTAGGTCTTTCTGAATCTTGCATATCCACTTTCATTAGGCAAACATGTTTATAGGCCCTAAATAATCAATTGCAATTAGATATCATGTTCATATAAAATACAACACCTAGATATCATGTTTGTAAGATTTCTGCGTTTCTCTATGTCTGTAAAAGTGTTCTAAAGTCAACAAACGCACAGAAAGCATGCCTATAGGAGCTTTAACCAAATCTGAATCGCCACACTCGCTTATAAGTCTAAAACCAGTAATAATGCCTTACCAGTTGCAGAGCTTATGATCTTTTGCTAAAACTCGCATTTCTTTAATAACTGCCAACTTTTTAAATCAGTATGTATTCAGTTTAATTCATTGTTTCTGAAATCAATAGATATCATGCCTATAGGATCTTCGTCCAACACCTAGGCAAACCATAGGGTAAAATTATAAACTGAATCAGATTTTTATTAGCCACAACCAACAGGTAGGCCTGCTTCGGGCTTCTTATCTGAACTATGTAATAAATCAGTCTGCCTCAACCTTTATGTTTTAATCAGACCCTAAACAGTATGTGTAAGTCATGCTAACTACTTGCTTTTCTCTGTTTAAAGAAGGTGTATTTGAGCCTTTGTTTGTTTATATGCTTTTCCCCAAATTTGCTATATGTGTTTTTTGCCTGTCGCCTTAGTATTTTACCTTTTGAAACCACAAATAAGCCAATATCTCCTACCTTTAGGATTAGTAGTCCCAAGTACCTCCGGGGCTGAAAGGATTGGGGCGGGTAATAGCATGCAATAGGTAAACGAGACCATTCCGCACTTTAATACCTTAATGGGATGGGAATGGGTAGATATGGATATGATGACCACGCGATAACGTCACGTGTAGCCCCTCATTGAGGAGTGATTACCGGATGTTGTGTGGGATGATCCATATTATTAATAAACCTAGGACCCCATTTCCGTTTGTTTTTGTTTCTTTTAAATCATTTAAACCCATTTCTTCTAACAAAATCAACTCTCTTTAGTTCTTTCCGACTTTGTTTATTTGTGACCATTACATGAAAATCCCCTCTTATTTGAAACTCTTACTTGCCTATGTGTTATTTGTATTTAAGTCACAACAATAGTTTGGTCGGGAACCACACTAGTGGATCCTGAGGGGTGCCTAACACGTTCCCCTTGGGATAATTTCAAGCCCTTACCCAATCTCTGATTACTTGACTCAAACCCTTCTTAGTGTCCTAATGCACTTAATCATTAGGTGGCGACTCTTCAATCCAAAATCCAATTCCCAAAAGGGAACGAGTTGTCTTCCTAAATGTCATAAACCCGATTTCGCGAGAAAAAGGAGGCGCGACAATCACGAAGAATAGAAATTTGTAGTACTCTTAGGAATTGCATGAAGAGTCCAAAAATACTCTATAATGAAGTGTATGATACGTCAACCAATCCTGATACAAATTTTTCTTTAATATATAAACTTGACAAGGCTCCTCTAAACTTGACAAGGCTCCTCTTTCTCCATGAAATCATTCCAGCTCTATCTATTTCAAAAGTAATAGTATTTACTTTTCTCTTCATATGTGATCACTTGTGGCTCTTCATATTTTCTCTTTGCACATAGCGCATATAATTGATGCGTTATGTAGTGAATTATTATAGCTGTAAATACCGAGTATAGTGCATGTAATACTTTAACGGGGTAACTGGCCGTTAAGGTATAACCGCATGTTTTAGATGCGTTATACATAATATGGTCCTCAAATATTTTTTCATCTATTTTTGTCTCTTGAGTCAAAATTTACAACCTTTCGATTCCGGACTCAGTATATGCTAGGACAACTTTATCACCCACCAAACTTAAGGCCCAGCTACCCCCGCCTCTCTCTCTCTCTCACACACACTACTTAAGTATTATTGTAGCTAAGTAGTGCCTTCTTGGATAATTTTAATTAAAAGATAGAGTCTTTTTTTTCGATATCAGGCAAGCTTAGCTTATTATATTATTCCGTTAGCCTAAACGTCTTCTTAGTTGGATCCCAATCGCTCCTGGTGGGCCTAAGGCCAACAAAAAGGTTAGAGTCCCACATTAAAATTGGTTGGGGAATGGGCTGGCAGTTTCCTATATAAACTTGGCGATCCTCTCCTCATGAGCAAACTTTGGGATTGAGTTAGATCCAAGGTCTATACATTGACATGGTATCAGACCCAGGTTTGTTCCCATTTGTACCCAATTTTATATTGTCCATACTACAGTTGGTGGTCTGGGCTGCGAGAGGGTGTTACACCACTAGAAATTCGGCCAAAACCGACCGCGGCCAACCAACCGACTTCGGTCGGTTAAACAACCGACCGAAACCGAAGTCGGTCGATTTTCCAAAATATTTTATTTATTAATTTTTTTTTTACGAAATCGACCGACTTGAAACTATTTTAGAATCTCGCAAAATTTATTTTTTTAGAAACCGACCGAAACCGGTCGGTTTTTCATATAAAATAAATTAAAACTAATATTAAAAAAATGACCGAAATCAGTCGGTTATTTTTCGCGCGAAAATGAAATTAAGGAGTACAAATAAACTAAATGAAAGTCTTAAACCAAAATGTACCAATAGTCTAGTGGTAGAATAGTATCATACCACAGTACAGACCCTGGTTCGAGTCCCAGACGGTACATTTTTTAATTGCATAATTAGAAATACCGACCGAATTCGGTCGATTTTTCGGCAAATTTTTTCTTTTTGGGTCGTTTATGAAAATTAATTTACCGACCGAAATCGGTTGAAAATTGTGACCAAATTCGGTCGCTATTTTTTACCGACCAACATAATTTTTGACCGATTAAAGTTGGTCGGAAATCGGTCGGTTTTTCCATATTTCCGACCGATTTCGGTCGATATTTTCGGACGGTTTTAGGCAGTTTCTAGTAGTGTTAGAATGGGTTAAAGTTTCACATTGATTGGAGTATTGGCTGGCGGTATCCTTATATGGACTTAGGTAATCCTTTCCTCATGAGCTAGAATTAGGAAAGATATATAATTGTTTTAGTGTAAGTTTTAACCAAAAGAGTTACACTGGACTGGAACCAAGATTAATGGCAAGACTGTCAATGTCGAGATATATAGAATGGGCCGAGACCTATAGAATGGCCTTTGTAGGCTATGTTTACTATATTTGGCAAAAGAGAAATCTAAGGGTATTTCAGAGTAACCAAATAAGTGTTGGGATGATTACAAAGACAAGTGATTCAAGACATATTCTGTAGAGGGATCATGAAGCATACGATGGCTAGGAGGCTTGAAAGCTTAAACTTTCTACCCATAGCGTAATTACATTGATAGGTTGTTACAGTGGATTGTAGTAGGCGGATGTTTTTGTAACTGTTTAGAAGTTCTGTAGTTGCTAAGAGTCTTGAGGCTTCATGCCTAACTCTAGTGCTTTTTTATTGCTTAGATTCCTCTGCATAATTCCTTTGGTGAAACAAAAATTTTATTTACCAAAAAAAAGTTTTAACCAAAAAAAGAAGGTTTCTCTAGAACCTTCCCATGGACGTTAGGTTTTAATCCACGAGAAGAAACGTCAAAAGCGGTCGTATGGATTTCATTACCTGATCTGCTAGCCAATTTCTTTGCAAAGAAATCGTTAATGTCAATAGCTTCAGCAGTAGGGAAGCCTCTTGCAGTGGACAAAGTGACTCAAGATAGAACAAGACCAAGTACGGCTAGGGTTAAGGTGTTGCTTGACCTACTATACAAACATCCTAAGAGAGTTAGGATACACATTGTGGATAAAAATTCTGGGAAACCTATTTATCAGGAGATTGTGTATGATAATCTTCCAAAATATTGTACTTGTTGTAAGCATCAAGGGCATGATGAAAGATCATGTCGTTGGATGATTGGGAAAAATAAGGAGGATGTAGTTCTTAGGGACGAAATTAAAGGCCTGGGCAGTGTTGAGAAATTAGAAGGTAATGGAAGGAAGTTTTTAATGCAAAAAGGGACGGGCAACTGGTAGATGAAGCAGCAAAAGAAAACTGTGTCGCGCAGCAGATATCGCAAACTGAAGGAGGGAAGTGATGAATACTGCTGCTAATGGCACCTCTGTAGGTGATGCCTCAACGATTGATAAGGGTCCACCTAAACCTACACGTGATGTTCCTGCTAGAACAGCCTTGGCGAGGATTTTCAATGCTGTGCATCCAGTTGTGCAAGCTTATAACAAGCTGGATCACCCTACTACTGCAACTGGTGTTTCAACAAAAATACCAGAACATGTAGGTACAGAAGTGGTGGAGTGTGCAACTGATACAGGCTCAAAGTCTGCTGATGTTCGAGTTGATGTTAATGCACAAATTGGTAATGTAAAGGATGGTATGGAAGATGCAACAGGTGCAACGACTAACACTCGCAAGGGGCAGCACCAGTGGTCACTCGCGATTATGAAACCCATTATATTGGAGGTAAAGACATTGGGAACAAGGGTGTGTCTTTGGAGGTTAAGGCTGGGGATGAAAAGGTTGATGGTAAGGGTGATGATACAAATAAAAAAGATGATGTTTGGAACGTGGTACCAGCTAGATAATCACCTGCAAAGAAGGTGGTATCACCAAGGCAGCAAAGTCTAGGTGTTCGACGAAATGTCTCTAGCATTGTGTCCAAGTCAAATGCGTTTGAGACACTGGCAGCTGAGGAGGAGGATGAACTTGATGCTACTATTTTAAAGGATGATATGATGGCCAATCAAATAGTTCCATGCTCTAGCAGTGGAAAAGAAGACAGCGAGAATTTGGCTAAGGATTTGGGTGTTCGTTAGAATGCCTCAAAGAAAAATTTGGTGGAGGAGCTAACGGGCAAGGCACACAGTTTCAATACTCCTACACTATATTTTTCCTGCCCTCACGTGGAAAAAATTATCAAAGATGCCCAGGCTGCAATGGTGCTGAATACCTCTATGGTTAAGCAACCATTAGTCACCTTGAACACCTCTGTGTTTGAGGTACCTTCATAGTTTGCAGAATCGTTTGGTGAATATGGAGGCGAGTCTGGGCAGTTGATGCTTTCCACCGAAAATAACAATGAAATTGTACAAGTAAATTTGAGAGAGATGATTTGTAAATCAAAAACTTGGGCTGATCAAGTGGAGGAAGATGAAGCAGAGGACTAAGGGGATGAAGATGCTTGGTAATCGACTGATTATGCTGCTCAAGAGAGTGCAGATGATGATGTGCTTTCAGTAGGCTCACCAACATTGCCAAAAAATGGCAGCTCATCGATGTTAAGTCCCAGCAGCAAGCTTAATGCGAGGGCTCCAGTTTTTGTACCTAGAAATTCTCCAATTAATACTGCAAGGAAGGATGAACAAAATGCAATAACACCTTCAAAGACTGGGCAGCAACACGATGCTTCATGCACTCCAGTCATCTCTAAGGAAGATAGGATGCTCCTGAACGCACTGGTAAGTTCTCAACCTCTAAGCTCCGTAATTCCATGTCAAGCTTTTAGCTCTGGACAAATGGAAAAGAACAGAAACACCATACAAAATGTTGAGCAACATCATGCTGTGATGACGCAAGAAACTGTCCGAAAGTCATTAGATGCAGTGAACGTGGGAAAGGACATTTATGAAGAAGGAGAGGAAGATGAAATTTTGCAACAATACCGGGTAGAGGCAGCAAAAAGAGGTGATTTATCACCTATGCATAGTGGAGAAAGCAAGAAGCCCCATACAAGGAAGAAGAGTTGGGACGGCAAGGTGAATGAGGAAGTAAACATTAAGCGACCCCCAATGAGAGTTTTCAAGCAAAAATAGGCTTCCCCAACCACGTCTACGAGGTCAAACCGTTCCAAAAAGAAGTCATGAATTTTGAAGATTTATTGAAAAGGGTTGATGAAGATGACAATGAAATACAACTTGAAGAAGTCACAAGTTTGGGCAAAAAGGGGCAAGATTCTAATTCCTACTACGTATTTTTCTATCATTTTATTAGTATAGTCATTTGTAATATAATCACAGAGTATGTTATATACTCTGGTGATTATCATAGAATATTTAGTGCTTTCTAGTTCTTCTTTTTACATGCTTGCTAGTAGGTGAGGATATCTTATGCCTCAATAGGATTAGTAAGGTAAGGTTTAGCCCAGTATGTGGTTGCTCATGTCCTATGCCTTTGGGAATATATCCAAACGGCTATGAGATTATATGCCCTCGTGAGACTTTACCGGTAACTACACCATGATCCTCTACATGAGGTTGCCATCATAAGGCAATGTGAGGAGCAGAGTGATTATATAGCCAAGGCATAGAGACAACAATACTGGAGCTTTTGTCGCCTTTACTTGTATTTTCTTTTTTATTATTAATAAAACTAGCTCTAGGCACCTCACCTAGTGGATTTGCTTTAAAAAAAAAAGGTTTCTTCGTTTTGTTTTATGAATAAAAATTATGGTGGTAGTATATAATCAACTTCCAAATATTAATAAACATCAATATATACCATAGGTTGTTATCGATAGTTCCCTGTGTCCAATGTTATCTTCCAACAAAGAGTTAATATTTGTTAAGATCATCGGAATTAACAAAAAATACATGGCCTAAAATTTGTTTCCTAGTGGCTTTATACGAAAGATCTGATATCACTGTCTTTGTCTAGCTTCTAATTGATCTTTTATTAACCTGTGCAAGTCTATATCTAACCACAGGAACAATAGTTGCTTTACTTGGATGAGGCTGCAAGGATAAGAGGAGTTACGTTGGACTATTGGATTATATATAACTTCCACGATATTTCCAGTGCCTAAATAATGGATGCCAAAAGGGAATTAGTTTCTACGAATTTTAACTTTTTCTAAGCACAACCCCTATCAATCAGATTTACTTCATAGGATTGAATATTCTCAACTCCAAGAGCACAAAAACTTTGGCCTAGTCTATGTTTATCCATGCTTCAATTTCCACTAAGTATTCTTTAATGTATTCAAACTGGGACAGGCAGTTTTGTCGTTTTATTTCCGTTTTTGTCCTTCTTAAAAGACAACCTTACAGCCAGGGGCGGATTTAGGGGGGATGAACTTCCTTCGCCGAAAAATTACACTGTGTATATAGGGCAAAATTTGTGTTTTACCTCTATATATTAAGTTTTGAACCCCCTTAAGACAACCTAAAAGTGTAACTTAGTGTTCAAGAGGGTTCAAAACCTTCATAAGGTTAAAGGGTCAATTCCCACTAGAACCCCCTTCGTGGAGATCCTGACTCCGCCACTGCTTACAGCTTGTTTGGATGGTTGTTATGTATCGTTTCATAATATATTGTATCGTGATGGATAATCTTAACGGATATATTTACCATTATAAACAAGTTCGAAAAGTATTTGTTTCCCATATATACCGATAAGAAGACGTAACAAGATAAGGAAAAACTTCCCGGGAAACGATTTGAGGTTGTTTACCTCGAAAATACGAGTAACAATTAAACTTGTTTGTGGTTTTAAAGATACGTGATTTAGTTCAATACTAATTAATGACCAAGAAATCTGAGGTATAAATGAAAAAAGTAAATTGAATCAAACCAGTGTTTAAGCAAATCTCGAGCTCGAGCTATGATGGCCTCGAGGTTGGTCAACAAGAACAAGAAAATAAAGACAATGAAGTTAAGAGACAATTCTGATGAAATATGAGCAATAAAGTAAGAGAGTATATTCTTTGCTAATGACTGATGATGGTTACAAATGATTGGGGTCCATTTATATAATAGGGGAACCCTAAATAATGTACATTTCTATTTACATTAAAGAATCTTATTGGGACAGCTGTCTAACCGCTTAGTACGTATTCGTACTAACTCGTACGAATCTATTCCGGAATTTACGCCATGATCTTGGGGACGTGGCGAGAATCTTGTTCTTTCTGTTACAAACCCATAACGGCATTATCTCGGGGTTGGTCATGTTTGGCTCCGATGTTCCTCAAGCACTAAGATCTTCGAGCCTCATATTCTGCCTTCGAGCTTGAACTCGGTCTATATGGCACGTTTTGACTTTTTAAATACTGTAAGTATAACAAGAAAAAAAATTTGTCTTCTCTTGATATGCGTAAAGTGACAAATAAAAATAAAAATCTATTTTTAATATACATACCAAGTAAAAGTGAACGGATCAAATACATCATAACCACTTTAAATAGAAATGGACATGTTGAGTTATTGATCGATCCGCATGTGAACGTGACTTGAGAGCCAATCAATGAGATAGGAATACAAGAATTGAAAAGCAAATGCATTCGTAGTTTCCCACGTTTCCTGTAATTAGTTCCATCATCCATTGGACCACCACCTCTTAATATTTCTCAATTACACATTGGAAAAAAAAGATTCATGTTCGTTGTTCTTATCTAGCTAGTTTTCAACGTTGTAGTTGATTGATTTAATGTTTTATTTGCCCTCTCCTAGGAAGCTTGCTCCCATTTATGACTTAAGTACTATGGTTGGTTATCCTTTTGAATGTCTTTTCATATCTATCTAGCTACTAGATATATTATCAAATTATTTTAAGATTTTGAAACGTGGATAACTTTATGTATTAGGTATTTATTAAGAAAAAAAATACTTTATGCATATATTATTATATCCATTTTCATATTAAATTTCAAAAGGAACTACTAGCTACCAATCTTGCCAAGGAGTTGGAAGTCATTTTCACACTTACAAGAATAATACAATCGATGATCTCCTAAGTCTTAATTTCTTTTTCTGTTTTCTTTTACATACTTCTTGAGATATCTAAAATTGAAAGATTAGTTTGGAAGACGACTGAATAACACTATAAATAGAGAAAATTATTTTTTTGGTATTTATGAAGTCGGAGTTAGCAAGAGAACAAAAAGATCACGACTCATTATCTGTCTTTAGCATTCGCAATAATGGAATTATATCAAAGAATATTATCCAAGATTTGTCTTTACCTTAACTTTATGTTCGTTTTATTTGATCATTTATAAAATTGGTCTACGTCTGATACCACAAGCATAAGATCCTTTACTGTGGATAAGGCTGCTATGGAAACGAGACTAATTGGACAATATTGGGTTATAACTTCCACGAAACTTGTAGTGCCTAATAATGAAGACCAAAAGTATATATGGATCTATGTATCTTTGTTTTTTCTTCTAAGTCATTGATTCCAGATGCAATTTTCTTTCTTACCTATCATATCAGTAGTGGTGGCAAAATGGTTAAAAAAAACAATTAATCATCCATATTATCTACTAAAAATAGATTGGATAATGAACTTTATAAAACTGAGCCAAATATGGATAAGAACCATATTATCCATTTAGAAAATGGATAACTAATGGGTTTAACTTTTATATTTGTAAAGCCTCAAATTGGAGGTTCCCCGGACTAGAAATTCTGTTCGTTTTTTATTACATGTTTTTGATCTGAACCATATCCGACCCGACCCGACCAGCCCGTTTTCCACTCTACCTCTTAGGGTTGAATGACAACTGATTTGACCTAGTTAACTGCTAGTAGCATTCTCTTAAGAGCGCTTACTGCTAACAAAAAGTTTTTGAAATGTTCAATGGATGGTCGCTATTAGAAACTTTGGACTTTCAAGGGTTATTAATCCATAAGTATCTAACTAGAATTCGCCATTTCCAACTCCTATGAAGTTTTTAAGTAGGTTCGATATTATATCCCCTCATGTTTTTACCTTTTGAACCTTAATTTATAAGGTAGGAGTCTAATTCAAACTTCGCCATTACAAGATAGCTTAATTTTTTTAAAATAATTTCCCTTACAACTTTTTGTATCTAGAGAGTCAATTCTATTTTATCTAGCCAATAAGTTGTAGAATATCTTTAAAATTATTTGAAACAATAATATTTCAAAGTTTAACGGGTAAGTGGGGAACAATACCAGAGGTCAATCAATGTAATACGGGACCACTTGTATTGCGTTTGCTGCTATGGGTTTTCTCCAATTTCAACCAAAATATACAGAGATATTAAGAAATCATCTGCTCAGATCTTCTTTGGAAAAAAATTGAACTATTTACAATCAGATCAATAAGAAATGAATGTCATTTATTTATACGTTACTTATCAAAAATTAGACGATCATCAACAATGCCCTTGGTGCTAATCCAGCTCAAAGTCACTCTTAACAAGGTATAATAATGTTCGTTTTAGGCCAAACTTCCCCCAAAATTTAGTAAAAATAGCACGGTATAGCCATTTTTCGGACTGGTCAATCAAAAATAGCCAGCGTTTACCAAGTCAATAAAAAATAGCCACTATTTTGCTGCAATAGAGACCGGTCCAGCATAATATACTGGAGTTCGGTGCACTTGTGTATGAACTCAGCATATTATGCTGGACCGGTATACTTTGCTGGCTCCAGTATAATATACTAGAGAATGGAGCACCGGTGCTCCAAACTCCAGTATATTATACTGGACCAATATACTTGCTGGAACTCCAGTATATTATGCTGGAGTTCTAGTGTACTTATGCTGGAACTCCATCATATTATGCTGGAGTTCCAGCATACTTATTCTGGAACTCCATCATATTATGCTGGAGTTCCAGCATACTTATTCTGGAACTCCAGTATAATATGCTGGAGTTCAAGTATACTTATGCTGGAACTCCAGCATAATATACTGGAGTATTTTCCGGATTTTGAACAGTGTTTTCGCTCAGATTTATCTTTATATAAAAAGTGGCTAAATTTCGATTACTTTTAAAATTGGGCTATTTTTAAATGACCAGTTGTAAATCTGGCTATTTTTTAAATTTACCCCTTTATTGAAGCGGCCCATGCTCTTATGAGCTTTAGAGTGAACTGTGTAAGGCCCAACGGATATCGGTACTTGGATGACAGCAAGTTCAGCTTGCCTGAGCAACCCAGCCCAATCAGTAATCCTCTATGGGCCTAACCAATTAAACCGTTCAGTAAAACCGGTCCTACGGTATATTATTTTGTAAAGGAAATTTACCACCTATTTATTATAAATCAAAATTACATAAAAATATTATTTTCTATAACTACCTTTTATATTTTATAGCAAAATAGGTATTTATGGTATATACCACCATTGAGTCGTGAAATACGCTATTTATATTTTTTCTCTCTCTTTCTTTCAATTAACACACGATTCTCTATCAAAATCCCAATAAAAATTTTCTTCTTTCTTTCGCTCTTCCCCCTCTCTCTCTCTTCGAGCAAAATACCTGCTTAGTTTCTACGCCGGATATTGCAATGGATTTGTACTGCTTAGTTTCTATGCCGAATATTTGCAATGAAATTTGTACTGCAATATTAAAAAGAAAGAGACTGAGGCTTTCTTCTACGACGGATATTGCAATGGATTCCTCTACACGGATACTGCAATATTTTTTTTTACGTCGGGAGAAGATTCGAGGGCCAGGGTTTTTGTTCGTCTCCATTTTTAGTTTTAATACAATGTATATAATATTTTGCTTGGCCGAAAAACGCCATCTCCAGCGAACTTTCTTCTCTTCTTTGTTATTTAGTCACATACAATGATACAAATACATTGTATTTTGTACAAATTCACTCAAATACATTATATTTTTGTAATAAATATATTATTTTTTGCCTGTATTTATGTATTTCGAAGGTTTGTATTCTTTCAATATAGCTGAATACACCTGTATTCATGCTTGAATATGTGATATAAATATTAAAATACACTGAATACAAATATTAAAATAGAACATAATAGAAATAGTGAATATATTTTATTTTAAAATACAGTAAAATACAATAAAATATGATAAAATACACTGAATACAAATAGAAATACAATGAATACAACCAATGAAATATACTGAATACAACAGTAATAACATGTATTAGGAATAACTAAAGTACTGTTAATACAAATACATTTGAATACGCTGAATATAAAATAGCGAATACAGTAAATAGAAACATTGAATCTAATGAATGCAAGTAAAGAAAATATTAAAACACACTAAATACAAAAGTTAAATACAACAGTTATATACAACTGAAAAATCATTCTAATTAATTGGGTTGATAATGAGGCATGTTAGAATTAATTTTGTTGAGTTATATTAGGAGTGTATCACGCTAATTGATATTATTTTCATTATTAGACAGCTGGACATGCCTATTTTTAAGGTGATTGTCGTTACTGTATTCATGAATACATGGTGCGAATACATGTGAATACACTACCGTAACAACTGAATAGTAGCTATAGGAAGTAATTATATATATGATTATAAGAAGTTAATAGCCACTAAATAATAGTAATTTCTGAAAATTTCTCTTTTGTAAAAGCCAGGAGTATTGATTAGGTTTAGAGGTTTAATCTGATTTATCCTTTCGTAATCAAAGAAGGGACAAGGATACCTTATTTAACATTACTTATTTTTTTTTAGATAGAAATAGCTCCCGATTTTGGAGATGAATATACATTAGTTTTCTACATCATCCTTGCTAAAAGCTACTTTATGTAGGCCTAAATTTATGTCAAAAGTGATATGGGTATGACTTTTTCCTGATTTCAAGATGAATATAATTCGAGTATTTTTTATATACTATCCTTGCATTAAAAAGAAGAAGAAGAAAGAAGCAAAACTCCCTTATTTTTGTTTCGCAAAAACAATCATGAAATGCGGAAATAAATAAATTAAAAGCTATAGTCATCTTCTCAATTTAACTTTATAATAACATAAATCTACTGAGCAGGGGCTAGAACCCGGAATAGAATCCTGGGCCCATTAATTTCAATTCCTCGCTTCGCCTATGCTATTGAGCATATATTTATATGTATGTACATTATTAAAGGCTTCACTAGAGTAGCATCGTCTTTGTTGGACCAAGTGAAGGTTAGTTTTGAAGATTGACAAAGGAAGCTCAGGCATGAACCAGGTCTATCCCTTGTGGTGCACAGAAACGGGCATATTCGAGCATGTGGGATGCACGTGAAGGAGACAAGCTTAACTGGTATATTTAATATCTCCTGATCGAGAAGGTTGCATAATTGATAAGGAGAAGGACTCCTTACTCAAAGAGAAAACTGTCCAAGATAGGGAAGGAGTTAGAAGTTGAGATCGACTAGAACTCTTCCACCAAGGAAGAGTAGCATTAGAACTCTAGTTATTTCTTTATCTACTAACTTTATAAATTGCAGGATGTTCTCACATTACAGGTGACGCACAAACGGAGAAGTTAAACGTGAATTGAGAGCAAAATAGCAAGGCTTTTTGCAAGCAGTTCGTGTGTGATTCAATTGTGCAAACCTGAAGCTACATGAACCAGATAGAAGAACCAGTTCCAAGTGTCTGTCTTTTATTCTAGTTCAACTGTAGTAGGCTTTTTCATAATGTACCTTTCAGCTTTATCTAGATGTAATTGTAATAGGTACTCAGAGATTCAAGTTAGAGTTAACTTGAGGCTGTTGCAACAGTTAGAGGCTGTTTGCCACAATGGGATTAGAGTTAATCCTAGGTTTACAAAAGTATTTTGTAAATGTAGTTTTTGGCTCAGTGATTTAGTGGAGAGTTTGGAAAAATCCTACTGAGAAGAAGGTCGTGGTTTTTCACCTTTTGAGCCAGGTGTTTTCCATGTAAATAACTTGTGTTCTTTACTTTCCGCATTTACTATTTCTGTAATAGTAGGTTAAGGAACACTTAGGAGAATCAGGTCCTTCCATAATCAGTTTAAGAAAAATTGGACACCACACAAATCATTCCCCCCCCCCCCCTCTTGTGTGGTATTGAAGTATAAATCATCAATTGGTATCAGAGCGGGTTATCCTTGAAGAGGCTAACACCTTAGGAACAGATCGATGAGCGCGCCACCTGGAAATTGGGAAGGGCAATCCACTGCTAGGCCTCCACTCTTTAATGGCCAGTACTACTCTTGGCGGAAAAACAGGATGAGAGATCACATCATTGGAGAAGACTATGAGATATGGAACATTGTCACTGGTAGTCCCCTGGCTATCATGAAGAAGAATGCTGAAGGAGTAGATGTGCCAAAAATGAGAGTTGACCACAATGCTGAGGACTTGAGAAATGGGAGAAGAATGCTAAGGCTAAGAAATGGCTTGTGTGTGGACTTGGTCCAGACGAGTACAACATAATTCAAAGTTGTACCACAGCTAAAGAAATTTGGGACACTTTGCAAGTGGCTCATGAAGGAACACCTCAAGTGAAGAGGTCCAGAGGAACACTACTGTATTCTAAACATGAGAATTTCACCATGAAGGAAGGGGAAACCATCCATGAGATGTATACAAGGTTCACCACACCGACAAATTAACTTAAGTCTCTTGGAATGGTTATTCTTGAAGAAGACAAAGTTAAGAAAATTTTGACAAGTGTTCTGCCAGTCTCTTGGGAAAGCAAAATCATTGCTATTCAAGAATCAAAGAACATTGCCACTCCTAAGTTGGATGAGCTAATTGGAAATCTCACTGCCTATGAACTTAGAAGGCAAACCATGAAGATGGATGCACCCAAGAAGGAAAGGAGCATGGAACTCAGAATCACTGAAGGTGCTGATCTACAGGAGGATGAAATAGCCATGATCACAAAGGACTTCAAGAAGTGCCTAATGAGAGGAAAGGGTCTTTCCAGAAGTGGAAACTATAGCAAACCAAGGGTTCCTGAAAAGCAAACCAATGAGGGATGTTACAAGTGTGGGAAGACTGATCACGTACATCAAAAACTGCCCTTAATGGGAAATTGAATGGAAGAAGGGAAGAGCTGAACGTAGAAACCAGAAGAAGGAACAGGTTCATCACAAGAAGAACAAAGGATCAACAAAGGCTATGGTTGTTGCCTGGGGAGAAAGTTCAGATGAGGACTCAGAGGATGAAGATGGAGATGAACAAGCACTTATGGCCATTGGAGAATCTGATGAGGAATCTGAGGTAAGTGTAATTCATCTAAAAGACAAGATTAAATTTTTGTCTAAAGAAAGGCTATCTGAGTTACTCTTGGATTTCATTGATGAATCTGAGGATCTAAACAATGAAAAGAAACAAATGTCTAAGGAGTGTGTGATTTTGAAAGCTAAGTACAAAAATCTGGAACTTAGGGCTAGTGAAAGTGATAGTAAAAATGTTGAGTTAAAGAACCAGCTTCTTGAACTTGACACCAGTATCCTAGAGCTTAGATCTGAAAATCTAAAACTAAAATTAGGAACAGGTAAAAAGAAAGCGGACCACACATAACTCACTTTAGAAGAAAGCCTAGGAAAAT
Source organism: Nicotiana attenuata (assembly GCF_001879085.1). Taxonomy (NCBI): domain Eukaryota; kingdom Viridiplantae; phylum Streptophyta; class Magnoliopsida; order Solanales; family Solanaceae; genus Nicotiana; species Nicotiana attenuata. The sequence continues at coordinate 11,855,820 of NC_031993.1, forward strand.
GAAAGATGAGTTGTACAAAAGAGATGAGCAGATAAGAGTCCTAAATGAGGATCTAAGCAAGGTCAAACACGAGCTAGACAGAACCTGTAAATGGAATAGGGGCCTCTGATGCACTTTCATGGCTACAAGAACACCATAGTAGCAATAAGAGAGGACTTGTCTACGGGACCCCTGCACCTAAGTGGGATCCCAAAAGCAAGTACATCACACTTCCTGAGAACAAAATCTGCACACACCGTGGTAAGACTGGTCACTACAAAAGTGAATGTACTGCAAAAGAAAAGGCTAGTCAAAAGAATAAAATATTTGTTCAAGGGAAAAATAGGCTGCCAAGATAGGCCAAAAAGAATCTAATTCACCCATTTGCCTACAGAAATGGACCCAAACTAGTTTGGGTTCCTAAGACTAACCCCTGATTTCCTTTTGCAGATCCATGTGAAGGGGAGCAGCCAAATATGGTACATGGATAGTGGCTGCTCAAAGCACATGACTGGAAGCAAGAACCAGTTCCTTTCACTTAAGGACCTCAAAGGAGGAAATGTCTCCTATGGAAATGGAAAGAAATGTGAGATCATTGGGGTTGGAAAGGTAGGTAAGATAAACTCTCACTCTATTGAGAATGTCTACTTGATAGATAACTTGAAATACAGTCTAATCAGTGTATCACAACTGTGTGACAGAGGTAACTTGGTAACATTCACCTCTACCAAATATTTTGTGATAAATCTTACCACTGACAAGATTGTTTTGCAGGAAAAAAGAGTAAACAATATTTACATTGTAGATCTGTCCACACTCTCAGAAAATAAACTCACTTGCTTAAGCGTGTTGGACAATGATCCCCTCATGTGGAACAAGAGACTTGGACATGCAAGTCTAAGTCAACTGAAACAAATTAGTCTCCAAGGACTTGGTGATAAAGACTGCCTAACATCAAGTTTAAGGAAGACAAAGTTTGTGAGGCTTGTGCAAGGGGAAAGCAGGTAAGGTCCTTTTTTAAATGCAAGAAAGTGGTAAGCACCACCAGAACGATGGAACTGGTCCATATGGATCTTTGTGGTCCAATGAGAACATTAAGTGGAGGTGGTAAAAGATATGTGATGGTGCTTGTTGATGATTACTCTAGGTTTACCTGGACATTGTTATTAACATCTAAAGATGAAGCATTTGACATGTTTACTTATTTTGTTAGAAAAACTCAAAAACAACTAGGTAATCAACTTGCATCAATTAGGTCTGATTATGGAATTGAATTTGAAAATGCTAAGTTTGCTAAATTTTGTGATGTGCATGGCATAGATTATAATTTTTCTGCTCCTAGGACTCCACAACAAAATGGAGTAGTTGAAAGAAAGAATATGACACTTGAAGATATGGCTAGGACTATGCTTCTTTCTAGTAAACTGCCCCATAGTTCTGGGCAGAAGCTGTAAATACTGCATGCTACATCATCAATAGGTGCATGACTAGACCTCTTGTACAAAAGACTCCCTATGAGTTACTTAAAGGGAGGAAACCAAATATATCCCATCTTAGGGCATTTGGATGCAAGTGCTTTGTGCACAACAATGGTAAAGACTCTCTAGGTAATTTCGATCCCAGAAGTGATGAGGAGTATCTTGGGATATTCTTCACATAGTAAAGCTTTTAAGGTATACAACAAAAGAACTATGTGTATAGAAGAAAGTGTACATGTGGTTTTTGATGAAACTAACATTCTTTCTGAGAGATAGGAACATGAAGATGAAGCAATTAGGCTGGTAAGAAGTTTAAATGAAATCACAGCCCGGGATGAAGTTGCACCAGAAGAAGGAACAAATGATGGAACATGTTCTTCTATTCAGGGCAACCTGACAGGGGGAACTGAACAAAGAGGAACTGAATCTAATACCTCGATGGAACCTGTCCATGAGCCTGTTCCTCAGCAACAAAATATTGGAGAAACATCAAGAGAAAACCAGTTGGTTGTGAAACCTTACAAGTACCAAAGTTCTCATCCCATTGAGAACATAATTACTGATCCAACCTCTGGAATTAAAACCAGATCTTCATTAAAGAATCTTTGTGCTTTTGATGCTTTTTTATCTCTTATTGGACCTAAAAATGTTGCTGAGGCTTTGTAGGATGCAGACTGGGTAAATGCAATACAAGATGAACTCAATCAGTTTGAAAGGAGTCAAGTTTGGAATCTGGTTCCAAGACCCAAGGACAGATCAGTAATTGGCACAAAATGGGTCTTCAGAAACAAACTTGATGAAGATGGAACTGTTACAAGGAACAAGGCAAGATAAGTGGTTCAAGGATATAGCCAAGAGGAGGGATAGACTATGATGAGACCTTTGCTCCAATTGGAAGGTTGGAAGCAATAAGACTTCTCTTAGCCTTTGCTGCTTACATAGAATTTACTCTTCACCAGATGGACGTCAAGAGTGCCTTCCTCAATGGTTATTTAAAGGAAGAAGTATTTGTCAAGCAACCTCAAGGGTTTGAAAGCAATGAGTGTCCGGATCATGTGTACAAACTAGATAAAGCACTCTATGGGCTCAAGTAGGCTCCTAGAGCATGGTAGTGAAAGATTATCAAAATAATCCTGCTTGATCATGGCTACAAAGAGAGGTAAATTTTATAACACTTTTATTCTTGAAGGAAAAAGGTAAAGACCTTCTAGTAGTACAGATATATGTTGATGACATAATATTTGGAGCAACTACTGATAAACTAAGTAAGGAATTTGCTAAACTAATTGGGGAGTGAATTTGAAATGAGTATGATGGGTGAGCATAATTTCTTTTAGGCTTAAAAATGAACAAAAACTCAAATCAACTAGATCCATCAACAGAAATATGTGAAGAGTGAGTGTTAAAAGGTTTTAAAATGGAATAATCAAAAGAAATCGATACTCCTATAGCCACAACCACAAAATTAGATAGAGATGAACCTGGTTCATCTGTTGATCAGAAGTTTTATAGGGGAATGATTGGTTCTCTTTTGTATCTTACTGTTAGCGGACCTGACATTATTTTCAGTGTAGGTCTTCGTGCTCGATTTCAGGCAAATCCAAAGGAGTCCCACTTGACTGTTGTCAAGAGAATATTGAGATACTTGAAAGACACCACTAACCTTTTTCTTTGGTATCCAAAAGGTAGTAATGTTAACCTAGTGGGATATGCTGACGCTATGCAGGTTTCCTTGTGGATAAGGAGAGCACCTCAGGTATGACACACTTCCTTGGTTCATGTCTTGTGTCATGGGCTACCAAAAAGCAAAATTCGGTGGCCTTATCTACTGCTGAAGCTGAGTATGTTGCTGTTGCTTCATGTTGTGCTCAATTGCTGTGGATCAAACATCAATTATTGGACTTTGGAATTGATGTTGGTTGCTTGCATACCTATATTTTATGATAACACTAGTGCCTTCAGTATGACAAAGAACCCGGTTCATCATAAGAGAACTAAGCACATAGATGATAGGAATCATTTTTTGAGGGACAACTATGAGAAATGCTTGATCACTATAGAGTTTTGTGCTACTGATAAGCAAATTGCTGACATCTTCACAAAAGCCTTAATTAGAGATCACTTTGAGAGGAACATGTTGGAATTAGGGATGATTAGATCAACTAAAAGGACCAGTTCAATGTTAAACAAAAAAAAGAAAACAATGAAAAAAACTGAATTTTTTTTTTTGGTTAGAAAATCTGTAAAATGTGTATATAATTAGACTAATTTTTGCTTAGTCTCATACTTTTAAAGTATACTCTTGTTTCATGTGTTAAAATGATTCATTAATCTCTAATGTTATTTTCTCTATTTTGGCAAAATTTTAGACTTACACAAGAGACTTATCAGTGAAGAACTTGGTTCATCAAGATAACAAGGTATGTTTTCTACACTCTGCATAATTTGAAATAATGATATTTGAATCCTGAGCAGAGTCCTACCTAAGTCCAAATTTCTCTTAAACATATCCAATAAATTTGAACCAGTTCTGTTCAAAAGAGTCCTAACCAAATTAAATCACCTAGATCCTAGGGAAGACTCTACCGTCTATTCAAACTGAAATTTCAGTTCGATTAGACTTCTAAATGACTGATGAAGCCTGCCGTTACCCATTAATTATCCCTCCTTTTAAATTGATTATCATCATCTCTCCCTTTTCTTCGTTATTCTTAGACCGTCGAAATTTGTCTCCATCTTCTCTCATCTTCTAAAATTCAATCTAACTTTCTTCTTCCTTTCAAGAACCAAGCACAAAATGACTAACCCCTCTGATAACCCTGGTATTCCCCCACCAAACTCCTCATCTTCAACCACTTCTCAGCCTAAGAAAAGAAGAATTAAGATGCTTGCGCGCAAGAAAGTTGGAAGGAATTATCAAAGAAATTGAACGCACAATTAACATCTAGCCAAGCCCAATAACCCTAGAACTCTGACGACTCCTTCAAGTTTGCTACTGAGGGGGAACAAAACTGGGTCTTCTGATAATGAACAGGTAAATTCTGGAACAAATACTACTAATGAGGTTATTCTTTGGTAGTTAAAAATCTGGAAAATAGGTTTACTTTGGTTGGATCTGTGGTGGGTGTAGAAACTTCGGAGTCCAGGAAGAGAGGTGGTAAAAATAAAGAGGAAAAAGAAAAAGAGAGTGAGGGTGTTCGAAGTGAAGAAATGAGAATGGGGAAAAGAGTGGTTGATTCTTCACCCACTTCTGATAAAGGTAAAATGGCTATTTGTGGAGCAGGATCAGATAACATAGAGGAAAGTGTCAAGAAAACAGGGGGAAGTGGGTATGGCGAAGCCGCTGAAGGGCTGGTTAATCTTGGGCAAAAAGAAGATGAACCTGGTTCATCAGTTGAAGAAACCCTCGCAGACCTTTTGAAGAAAGTAGGTGACAACTACAACCCTAAGAAGAAGAGAACTTCCATGACTAAGAGCCCTGGCACTGCTAGGACTAACAAAAAAAGAAAGGTTGCTCCTTCTGACACTATTGAAATTCCTCCCATAAGAGGAAGAGCCACAAGAAGTCAACTGAAGCAAAATGAGGAAGTGATACAGAAAGCATTAGAAGAAAGCAAAAAGAAACGAATGGACAAAGGGAAGAAGAAAGTGGGAGAGCCTGTTGAGGCTGTTGATGTGGATGAGATGGATCTGGTCCATCAAGATGAAGATGAAAATGCTGAAGTGGAGGTTCAGACTCCCAAGCCCAAGAAAGCCAAGACTTCCACTAAGAAGTCTACTCCTATGTCAAAGTTTGCTGAACCATCCACCCGGGCAAAAAAGGACCAAGTCTGCAGTGAAACCCAAACAAGTAAAAATTGCTGAAGAACATGAATGGAGTGGAGAAGAGGAAGATGAATCAGACAGTGAAAAGAACAAGATGGCCAAGTTTGGCAAAAGAACTATTCAGAAGGGCAGACTCCTCAAGGATTTGGGGGAGGAAATGATGGTACTGTTGTGGGAAAAATTAGAAGTGTAAGGCTGGAAGGACATGGTCCTTCAGATGGATGACAGTTTGGCTAGGGATGAAATGGTTGAGTTTATGGCAAATGCTGCAGTGCAGGATGGAAGGGTTACCAGCTTGGTGAAAGGGGTGCAAATCTCTTTTGATATGAAGGAGTTGGGTAAAATTCTAGGTATACCTGCTGAGGGGTATAATGACTACACAAAGCTTAAGTAGCCAAGCCTAGAAAACCTTCCTACTGCTCTTGCCATTACCAGAACGTTCAGTAACAACGAGGAGGAATTGGAGCCCAAGGCTGTTTACAAGAGTGAGATGAAGCCATCCCACAAAGTGTTGTTCGAATTTGTCATCAAATGAGTTCTGCCAAGGCAGGAAAGGAGGCACATTGCAAACTTTATGTATTTGTTTCTCATGGAGTGTTTAGACAGTGGGAGGCAGATAAATTGGCCTGGTTTTATAAATCCAACTTCTTGATTAGGGTTATCAATGGCACCAAGTCGCATGCCATTCCCTATGGCTTCATTCTCACAGCTGTGATTGCACATTTTAAGGTGCCTTTGAAGAAGTGGGAGGTGGTTACAAGCAAAGATCACTTTGGGGGGAAAACTGTGATTGCTTGTGACTATGAGGTTCTTGCCACTTCTAATGAACCTGGTTCATCCAAGAAGGTACCAGTCAATAGCAAGGTCAGATCCTTGGTGCAGGAAAGTGAGGCAAAAGAGGCTGAGATAGCAAGGCTGAAGACAAGGTTGGCTGAGGCAGAATCTGAGAGAGATGCTCTAAGAAGTGAACTTGCAAGGGAAAAGGAGAAGAATGATGGAATTCTTCCAGACATGCTGAAACTTCTCCAAGCCAATAACCCAGCATCTAGTTCTTCCAAGCCTTAACTTCCTAGCCTAGTTAGTTCCTTCAATGACCCAGTTTGAGATATTTTATGTTTGCTCATGTTTTCAGTATTTTTATATCCTTTTATGCTTTGTGGAAGAATCATATCACCTATCAATGAAATCAATGAAATCTGCTGGTTTTTGCTCTAACTGTTTGTTTATATTTCTTTGATGGTTGAAATTCTTAGCTTGATCGATGATGATTAATCCATGATTGCATTTGGGATAGCCCTAGTGTCCATGAGTAAGTTTTAAAATCTGGGTATTGCATATTTTTTATGCAACTTTTCGATGATGCCAAAAGGGGAAAAAAGGTAGTGTGCTTTAAACAAGTGATGCTTATAACCTAATGAACCTGGTCCTTGATGATAAGTGATAAAAAGAAAAAATATTTCTAACACTGTGTTGATGTTGAGCTAAGTTGAAACATGGCCTAAGCTTATGAAAAGCAGAGAGTTTGTCATCATAAAAAATGGGGAATTTGTTGGACCAAGTGAAGGTTAGTTTTGAAGATTGACAAAGGAAGCTTAGGCATGAACTAGGTCCATTCCTTTTGGTGCATAGAAACGGGCAAACTGGACCATGTGAGATGTACGTGAAGGAGATAAGCTTAACTTGGTATATTTAATATCTCTTGATCGAAAAGGTTGCATAATTGATAAGGAGAAGGACTCCTTACTCAAAGAGAACACTGTCCAAGATAGGGAAGGAGTTAGAAGTTGAGATCAACTAGAACTCTTCCACCAAGGAAGAGTAGCATTAGAACTCTAGTTATTTCTTCATCTACTAACTCTATAAATTGCAGGATGTTCTCACATTACAGGTGACGCACAAACGCTGAAGTTAAACATGAATTGAGAGCAAAATAACAAGGCTTTTTGCAAGCAGTTCGTGTGTGATTCAAGTGTGCAAACCTGAAGCTACGCGAACCAGATAGAAGAACCAGTTCCAAGTGTCTGTCTTTTATTCTAGTTCAATTGTAGTAGGTGTTTTCATATTGTACCTTTTAGCTTTATCTAGAGGCAATTGTAATAAGTACTCAGAGTATTCATGTTAGAATTAACTTGAGGTTGTCGCAACAGTTAGAGGCTGTTTGCCACAACGACATTAGAGTTAATCCTAGGTTTACAAAAGTATTTTGTATATGAAGTTTTTGGCTCGGTGATTTAGTGGAGAGTTTGGGAAAATCCTACTGAGAAGTAGGTCGTGAATTTTTCACCTTTTGAGCTAGGTGTTTTTCACGTAAAATACTTGTGTTATTTACTTTCCGCATTTACTATTTCTACAATAGTAGGTTAAGGAACACCTAGAAGAACCTGGTCCTTCTATAATCAGTTTAAGCGAAAAATTGGACACCACACAAATCACCCCCTTCTTGTGTGGTATTGAAGTATAAAACATCAGTCTTCTTCTAATTCTTCTTCTTAATAATCAGACTAGAAAGAGTATAAAAAAGAAGAAGAAATTAATTAAGTACTTCATGATATAAAAAATAGAAGAAGTTAAAGAATGACTATATATGATTATGTTTTGGTATGAGAGAGTTGATCAGTAGCATTAGCAAGATGCCTCATAACATCAACTTGCACTCTTAGTGAAAGGATATAATCTAAAGTTTCTTTGATCAAAGACATATCATCCATGTATTCTCCTCCAGGGACAAGTGTTTTAAGAACTTGTGTTCTCTTCTTCACTAATCTCCTTGCTATACAACGAGCTAACCCAATTCGAGGCGCCATTTTTTTAGTTTTTCTTGATATGCTGCAGCTTTTTTTGAGGATAATCTTGCTTCTGAAGCTCTTGTGTGACATAGCCAGCCTCATTATTGCAGCTTTTTTTATTCTTTCAGAGTACTCGTCGCCCAGGATATGGGCAACAATGAACTTGTTATTGACATCTTTTGAAGCATAATTGGCGATAAGGGCATGACCCCAATATGTTGTTTTTGAGTTTCTAGTGGAAGCCATGGCCACGTCTGCTGATAGCTTTATAACTTTCTTTCTCTCCATTATGCTCATTTCTTTCTTTGTACCATTGTATGCTTTAAGTCCTTGTATCCATTTCTTGAGAAATTCTTGCTTGACTGAACTAGGATTCCGCATTCTATGAAAAAATCAAAATAAAAATATAAGAATGATGTGTATTATATTCATGCAACTGGTTAAACTTAGAAATCCAAGAAAGAAAAATCGACTATAGAGTTATTGACATATTAACCACAAAAAGAGAACCATAATTGGTTTTTTGGGTCGACGATTGATAATGTGTTAGGACTAGAATAGACAAACATAGGTGTGAATATCTACATGTTAAGAACATGCAAAATTGGTTAACCTTGACTAACTACTCCCCTTCATTCACTTTTATTTGTCATGTTTTGCTTTTCGAGAGTCAAACTACATAAACTTTGGCTAACGTATTATTTTTTTACCATATTGATATGAAACGAATTACAAATTATAGTACTTTTAGTATAGCTTTCGATTTTCGAATATCTAAATATTAATTTTAAAATATTAAAAAAATCTAATCCAATTTAGCTTCAAAGATTAGTCAAATTGACTCTCGAGAAGTGAAACAAGACAAGTAAATGTAAACGAAGGGAGTAACATCTTTATATTAAGCGCGAAAACGTAGTAAGTGAAATACCTTAGCGAACCTTCTTCTATAATAAGCAACAGAAGATAATTACTTCGAAGGTTTCAAATAAAGAATTTAAGTAGCAGAGGATGTTGTTTTCTAAGATCCAAGAAATCTGTTGCAGCAGGAGAAGAACAACAGAGAGAAGAAATGAGGAGGAGAAGAGAAGTGAAAAGTAGCCATTAATTTATTTGCTCAAAGGGAAGTGAGGATGGTGGGCCAATGAGTGAAGGACACAGCACATGCAGGCACATGGAAGCCTTTGTCCCACCTAAAACCCTAAATGAGAGGAATTTTTTTTTTATTTTTGAAAAAAAGGTCCCCTTAGTGTCATGCAAACCTGACATTTGTCACTTATTATGGCTACAAAAGTAACACTAACACAAATCCCACCTAATTATTTTGCTCCCATGACTAACATTTTCATTCTTGACTAGAAAACAGCATTAACACTTATTTTGCTCCTTGACTAATTTTACGCTTCCAAGGCCAGGAAATAGAGCAAAAAAGGAAAACGAAGATTAGGAAAAAACAAAATAAAAATTTACTTACTAATCCTCAAGAAATAAATTTAATATCAAATTTTTCCTTATCAATTTCTAATTTAATTTAATTTTTTCAAAATTTTCCCCCTAGTTTGAAGAAGTAATGGACTTTATGACTTAGTACGTACTTATGAGGGAGATTAATTAATATCACGAACTTGATTACAAAGAAGCATATGCAAATTTAGTTATTCCTAAATGTTTGATACAAATGTTTGACTGGTGGGGGAAATAGGTGATTAATTTAAGACTAATTAGTCAAAGAGCCTTAAATGGGGCTTTGGAATTTATACTACATTGAAATATTTATAATATTTCGGGTAAAGATTACCCAAAGGATAGTGACTAAGAAAAGGAAGAATCACTCACATGGTCTCCACATGGGGGTTTATGAGAATGTGAAGGCTTTTCGTCCAAGTACAAAATCTTCCTAAAATTAATACTTTAGAAAGATTTGGTCATGAAAATATTTGTGAAAGATGCAAAGTTTGCTCATTCATATTGGTTGTTAGATGCACTCCTAGACATTTTTATAAGGAGATCATGTCTTGCATCTACCTCCAGATGCATCAATCTATAGGTGTAAAACCATGATAAATAATAACATTCATAACACACATTGATAAGAAATATGATTTGGTCGTATGCAATATAATTTATCCAACTAAGAGTTGATGTCGGACCAACTAGTATTATAAAGCCAAATCTGAAGGTATGTCTCTGAAATTATTCTCTTAATTTTTATTTTTTTACCAATATTTACGTGAAGATGAATGTAAATACAGACGGTGACAGTCATATAATCGATCGAACTTGTTGGAAATTAAGATTGTACCTATACAGATGATAAATATTTAACCCATTTATGAATTATTTGTGGGATTCTTGATTGAGTCAAGGTGTCAACATGGAAATCAGAAATCTTAATCTCAATCCACATGCAGCTCCAAAGATATTGGCTTCTGGGGTCCAACCAAACTATTAGGTTTCCCATAATAAGTGTCCTCTCCCCTAGATTTACGGCTATCGTCACACACCTGCCTTGATTTTCTCCACATATCGGCTTAGCAAATTGTTTGATTTGCGCGTCAAAACCCATTTTAAATCTTGCCCTTCTACCATGAGAACATAATCCTGGTAGTTACAATTGAACAGAAAAAACAAATAAAAGCATTATTTTCCGATCCAAAATGATGGTACTATGTACTCCCTCCGTTCACTTTAACTTGTTCACTATTGACTTTGCACAATTTTTAATAAATAATAAATAAGTACATAATTTACCATGATACTCATATTAATTGGTGTATATATAGTCTTAATGGATTTGAAAAATGATTTGGAATGAGTAATTAATGCTAAGGGTAAAACAGAAAAAAAAAATTATTTTTCTCTTAATATGCGAAAAGTAACAAGTAAAAATGAAAATTTATTTTGAAATACTTGACAAGTAAAAGTGAACGAAAGGAGTAATTAAGAAAGCATCGACCAGGGGATACTCCAAACTGTTGGGCACATGCCCATGTTGTCCAGCCAAAGGCCCAATGACCTAATCCTATTCTCTTTTGGTTTCCATTCCTATTTGGAATTGGATTCGGTTTATTCCTATTTTGAGTGAGTTTTGGCTTTAAGAGAAAGCACCACTCATGATCTATAAATAGGACAACCTTAGAGAATTATTCTAGGCTCATTGATACAAGTCTTTGAAAGACTTAAGCACATAAGAGTGGTTTAGAGAGAGCTTTCATCAAGAGAGAAGAGAGAAGAGAGAAGAGAGAAGAGAGAAGAGAGAAGAAAAGTATTTGTTTTGCTGCAGATTTTTTTCCAACCAGCCAACTTCAAATCACGTTTTCCGATTCGTTAACCATTGGATCGGGCTGAAATTTTGACTGAGCGTTCGTAACATCTTGGTCTTGTATTTGAACGGTGGAGATCGGATTTAGAGGCTGGTAGCATCTGATTTCGAGCCTCGAACAACAGCTTCGTTTTTGTGGATTATACTCTTTCTTCAATTGATTAGTTGTTGCTCTTGTTGCTATTGTTGTTCCGTATTTGGCCCTTGTTGTATAGCCAATTTGGAGAACTTTTGTAACCCTCTTATTGTTATAGTGGAGCTTTTTGGATCTTTGTGATCCCGTGGTTTTTACCTTCGATTTGAAGGGTTTTCCACGTTAAAATTTGGTGTTCTTTATCTTCTTTATTTTCGGGTTTGCCTCTTCCTCAACATAACACAAACATGTATCGAGTTTAATGTTGTATGGCCACACTTGGGACCATTCTTCCAACCTCCGTGTTTAGCTCCAGCTGGTCAATTTCACTGTCCCTGCTACAAACAATTAGGGAAAATGATAGAATGCATACCAAATAAAGAAAGCCACATGCTGGAGATTTTGTTTCTTTTCATGACTTGTAGGATTAAAATTTATACTAATAAAACTAATTGAGTCAGTCCTAAATTAATAGTTGGTCCAATCTCGAGAGATAGCCTTGTAAGAAATATTGCTCAGTGATAATAGGTGAATTTGACTATAATCACACCGTAAATAATCACCTTCTTGTATAGTTTTAATGCTAAAAGTGATGACAAAATGCTCTTATTAGTGCTTTTCATGATTTGTAGGTGATACATGTATAAGGAAGGCTAAGGAGCAGTTTTGGAGTTACAAGTGATGAAAAAGAGGCCAACTGTGAAATTTCCCAAGTGAACCAGGCAAAACAGGCCGAAGAATTCAGAATACTGGATCCACCGCGGTTCCACCGCGACCGCGGCAGAACCGCGGTGGGAAGCAGCTGCAGAAATTGTGAGAATCCGCGAGGGTGTTTGGCCGCGGTTCTACCGCGACCGTGGCAGAACCGCGGCAGGCGCAGAAACTTCAGGGACCAAAGTGTCAATTACGGGATTTTTAGACCTAAACCCTATTTAAAACATTAGACTTCGCCCAAGAGAGGCATGTATTGATTTTTAAGGTTTCTTAGCAAGGAAAACCATTGTGAGAGAATACTCTAAACATCTTTCTTCTTTTCTTTTGATTTTTATGATGAATTCAATCTTAGTTTATTTTTCCATAGCCATGAGTAGCTAAATTCCTTGTCTAAGGCGTTGATGGAACCTATTGGGTGATGAACTTCTTGTTTATGTGAATACAAATTGCTAGTTTAATCTCTATTTGTTCAACTTCGTGTCGTTGTAGTTAATTGACAGGTTCATCAATTAGCTGTGCCTATTAGTGTGCATAACTTGGAAAAGAGTGCATATTTAGGGTATTGTTGAACAACACCAATCCTAGATTATTAGAGGAATCTATAATTGTGGGTTTACAGGCGGGATTGGGGATAACGAAGCCTTGGGTGTAATCTAAAGTGAATTGTGCTAAATAAAGGAAGCTAGTGTATCTCGGGAGAGTGCAATAGTAGATTACTGTGATTACTCGGGAGAGATTTGCGGTAAGATTAGCGTTCATGATTGATAGAGATGTGTGGGTAAATCTGTATGAGCATAAACAGAAGGGATTCCATCAATAGGGGAAATCATTGCCTTAGCTTTCCCTCATAATTGTTTACAACCTTATTACTTTAGTTACAGCCACTTAGTTATTTGCAAGCTAGTTGTTAAAGGAAACTCAACTGAGAATTTGAATATTTGAGAAGCTGGTTCTGAAGACTTAGTGGGTCTGAAGATAGTGGTTGATAGGTTAACTCTCTGTAGATTCGACCCTGGGCGTAATACTCGGGTTATATTTGCAACGTCCGCAGAGTCCTTTTTATAAGGCATAGTTGGGCGTGATCAACCTTTGGCGCCGTTGCTGGGGAGTTAACGGAATTATCAATTGCCATTGACAGAAATACAAAGATTCTTATTGTAGTCAGTTTTCTCTCTACCAACTTCTTCATTGAACATTTGACGGTTGTTGATCTGGGTACACAGGTGCATGCCTAGAAATTCTACGAGGACTGGAGAACTACTTGAAGGAATCTCAGACCCCGAGAAGACATTCCGGGTATTGAATCCTGCAAACAAAAGACTTCAACAATCCCAACAAACACACCAACTCGAAATTGACATGGGCGACATAAACGACCCCAACGGAAACGTCAGGAATGAGCAATTGGCACCTCCTGTGCCTGAGGGTGCAATTTATGACTGGGCACAACCCACAGCTGACAATCTGGCCACTGCCATTGTTGTGCCCGCAATACAAGCTGAATCATTCCAGATCACAAATAACATGCTACACTTGTTGCAGAACAAGGGACTCTTTTCTGGGACACAAACAGAAGATCCTCAGCAGCACTTAAAGAACTTCCTGTCTATATGCAAAACCCAAAGGCAACCCAACGTGACTCCGGAAGCAATCAGGCTATTATTGTTTCCATTCTCGGTGACAGGAGCTGCTCAGGTTTGGCTAAACTCGCTTCCCAGAAACTCTATAGCAACTTGGGATGAGTTGGTCAAGCAATTTCACAACAAGTTCCATCCGCCCAACAAAACTGCTCAACAAATTGATGAGATTGTGAGCTTCAAACAGAAACCAATGGAGACACTACACGAGACATGGGGCAGGTTTAAAGGAATGTTGGTTATGTGTCCCCACCATGGTGTTCCAGAACAGATGTTGGGACAACGGTTTTACATGGGACTGTCAGACAGCTTGAAGAATATAGTTGATGCTTCGGCTGGTGGGGCATTCTTGAGCAAGACTTGGAGAGAAGGTCAGAATTTACTCGACAAGATGGCGCAGAATTCGGGTTGGACATCTAGGAATGCACCTATCACTCCAGTGGTGCACTCAGTGCCTCTTGATCCTTCTAATACAATGGCTGAAAACATGGCGACTCTTTTGACACAAATGAGCATCCTCACCAAAAAGGTGGAGGAATCAGGGCAGAAGCAACAGGTTCATATAGTAGACACTACCAACGGGGGCTTGTGCAAATCTTGCATTAGCCAGCCAATTGGTAATCCTTGGAATACAGAGCATGATCATCATCATCAGCACCTTGAAGATATGAACTATGTGGCTAACTATGGGGGTCAGAGGCAAGGTAATCAGAACTGGGGTCAGCAGACTCAGCAGCAGTACAGGCCACCGCAGCCACAGTATAACGCCGGAAACATGGGAGGCATGAGACCCCCCAACAACATGGCACCGTATCATAGACCACAAGGGTACAACAATCAGCAGCAAGGGTACCACCCACCTCAGCAACAGCAGGGTGGAAGACAGGAAGACGGGTTTGCAAGGCTTGAAGCAATGATGCAGCAGGTTATTGGGTCCAATGCTAAGATAAATGAAAGGGTGGATGCACATGATGCAGCTATCAAAAATATTGAGGTACAAGTGGGCTAGATTTCAATGTCACTTAACAATCGTCCTCAAGGGACATTACCTGCAGATACCCAAATCAATCCAAAAATCAGGGCCCAAAGCAGCTGATGGCGGTGAGTCTACGAAATGGCAGGGATCTAGATGTTGAGCAAGAGAGAGCTCGAGAAAACATACAGGCTGAGACACTCATTACCCATTGAGCTGGATGAGTCTACGGGATTGACAGAGGTAACAGTTCAGCCTGCTCCTGAAGAAAAGAATATGTAGCAAGAGACTGAGCCAGTAGCTGAGCCAGTAATTGAGACAGTAGCTGAGAAGGAGAAATCCCAAGTGATTGGGAAGAAAAGACCTCCTGCACCATTTCCGCAACGGTTGGCAAAACATCAAAAGGAGGAGCAGTATAAAAAGTTCCTAGAGATGCTCAAACAAATCCAGATAAATATTCCACTGATTGAAGCTCTAAAGGAGATGCCGGGATACGCTAAAATGATGAAGGACTTGATGTCTCGGAAGTTTGACTTTCAAGACTTGTCGACTGTGACACTTACTCAGACATGTAGTGCAGTGGTATCTAGACCTGTTGCTGAAAAGCTATTTGATCTAGGTAGTTTTACAATTCCATGCACTATTGGGAACTATGCCTTTGCTAAGGCACTCTGTGATTTAGGGGCCAGCATTAATCTCATGCCCCTGGTCATTTATAAGAGGTTAGGCATTGGGAGAGCTAGACCCACCTCTATGTTGTTGCAGCTGGCCGACAGGACTGTTAAGCGTCCATTTGGGATCCTTGATGATGTGCTTATTCAGGTGGGGAAATTCGTGTTTCCCGCAGATTTTGTAATTTTGGATTGCAAAGTGGATGAAGAAATTCCTATAATTCTAGGACGACCTTTCTTAGCCACCGGGAGAGCTTTGATTGATTGCGAGACTGGGGAGCTTAAGATGAGACTCAATGATGAAGAAATTATATTCAATGTGCAGAAATCGATGAGGCGACCAAGTGAGTTCGCAAATTGTTCTCTTATTGATGCAGTGGATGTAATTGTAGAGTCTGATGATGAGGCGTTGACAGTTGAGGACCCCCTTACTGCATGCTTGACAAATTTGGATGAAGCGAATGGTGAGGATTTGGCAGAATGGGTGTTGGCACTGGAAGGCAAAGGGTTCTGGGAGAGAAATCTGGAGTTTGAGCCCTTACACTTGGAAAAGAGAGAGACCCCTCCAGCTAAACCATCCATCGAGGAACCCCCTAAGCTGGAACTGAAACCATTGCCAACCCACCTCAGGTATGAATTTCTGGGTCTTGACTCCACATTACCTGTTATTATCTCATCTGGTTTGTTAGATGTGCAGGTTTAACAGCTTTTACAGGTACTAAGGGATTGCAAAACTGCCATCGGGTGGACCATGGCAGACATCAAGGGGATCAGCCCCGCCTACTACATGCACAAGATTCTGCTGGAAGAGGGGCACAAACCTTCCAGGGAACATCAGAGAAGGCTAAACCCGAATATGATGGAAGTGGTGAAGAAGGAAGTGATAAAGTGGTTGGATGCGGGAATCATTTTCCCAATCTCTGACAGTAGCTGGGTCAGCCCAGTTCAATGTGTGCCTAAAAAAGGTGGCATGACGGTGGTAAAGAATGACAACAATGAACTTATATCAACAAGAACCGTCACAGGCTGGAGAATCTGCATGGATTATAGAAAGTTGAATCTAGCCACCAGGAAAGACCACTTCCCACTTCCCTTCATTGATCAAATGCTGAATAGATTGGCAGGGAGGTCACACTTTTACTTCTTGTATGGGTACTCAGGGTACAATCAGATCTCCATTGCCCCTGAGGATAGAGAAAAGACCTCCTTCACATGCCCGTACGGAATTTATGCCTTCAGGAGGATGCCCTTTGGCCTATGCAATGCACCCGCCACATTCCAACGGTGCATGATGGCCATATTTACTGACATGGTAGAAGATATAATGGAGGTGTTCATGGATGACTTCTCAGTGGTGGGGAACTCAGTTGAGGACTGCCTAGTGAATTTGACGCGTGTGCTGAAACGGTGCATCGAGACTAACTTTGTTCTGAACTGGGAAAAGTGCCATTTCATGGTACAAGAAGGCATAGTCTTGGGGCACTGGGTGTCAAGCAAAGGAATAGAGGTTGATAGAGCAAAGGTTGATGTCATAGCAAAGCTGCCGCCGCCAACTTCAGTCAAAGCCATAAGAAGCTTTCTTGGACATGCCGGATTCTACCGGAGGTTCATTAAGGACTTCTCCAAAATCGCCAACCCTCTTTGTAAGTTGTTAGAGAAAGATCACCCTTTTATATTTTCTGATGATTGCAGGGTAGCTTTTGAGGAGTTGAAGCAAAGGCTGGTCACAACACCCATAATCGTTGCCCCCGACTGGGAGCAACCGTTCGAATTAATGTGTGATGCTAGTGACTACGCGGTGGGGGCAGTGCTGGTCCAGCGGAAGGACAAATTGATGCACCCAATCTACTATGCTAGTAGGACGCTGAGTGGAGCCCAGTTGAACTACACAGTGACAGAAAAGGAGATGCTAGATGTGGTATTTGCTTTTGACAAGTTCCGGTCCTATCTGATAGGATCCAAGGTAATCGTATACACTGACCATGCAGCTCTTAGATACTTAATAGAAAAGAAAGACTCTAAGCCATGCCTGATTCGTTGGGTGTTGCTATTGCAAGAGTTCGATCTTGAAATTCGTGACCGCAAGGGCACTGAAAATCAAGTCGTTGATCACCTATCACGACTTGAAGGAGCTGAAAATGTAGTAGAAATGGAGGAAATTCTGGAAACTTTTCCAGATGAGCAGCTGCTCGTTACCACTCATCAGGAAGCGCCTTGGTATGCAGACTATGCTAATTACCTGGCCAGTGGTATTGTTCCTCACGACCTGTAATCGGTCCAGAGGAAGAGATTCTTTCGTGAAAGCCAATGGTATTACTGGGATGAGCCCTACTTGTTTAGAATATGCCTTGATAACATGATCCGGAGATGCGTCCCCGAGATCGAACAATCTTCTGTCTTGCAGGCTTGTCACGCTTCGGCGTATGGCGGTCACTTTGGAGGAATCAGGACGGCAGCTAAGGTGCTAGAGGCCGGATTTTTCTGGCCAACGGTGTTCAAGGATGCTCACTTATGGGTCAAGGGCTGTAATGAATGTCAACGCACCGGGAACATTTCCCGGCGTCACGAGATGCCCATGAACCCAGTTCAAGAAGTGGAAGTGTTTGATGTTTGGGGGATAGATTTCATGGGTCCCTTCGTCAGCTCCTATGGCAATAAATACATTCTTGTTGCTGTAGATTACGTGTCCAAGTGGGTGGAAGCTGCCGCATTACCCACCAATGATGCTAAGGTGGTAGTCGGATTTCTAAAGAAGAACATATTCACCCGCTTTGGGACACCGCGTGCAATTATTAGCGATGAAGGCACTCATTTCTGCAACCGGGCCTTCGAGAAGTTGTTGGCGAAATATGATGTGCGCCACAAGGTGGCTACTCCGTACCACCCACAGACCAGTGGACAGGTTGAGGTGTCCAACAGAGAGATCAAGAGCGTACTGACAAAAACTGTAAATGCTACAAGAACTGACTGGTCAAGGAAGCTAGATGATGCACTATGGGCCTACAGGACAGCTTTCAAGACACCAATTGGTATGTCACCATATAAGTTGGTGTTTGGGAAGGCCTGTCACCTACCTGTAGAACTTGAACATAAAGCGTGGTGGGCACTGAAACAGCTGAATTTAGACTTGGAAGCTGCGGGCACGTCGAGAGTCACGGAATTACATGAGCTAGAGGAGTTCCGGTATCTTGCTTTTGAGAGCACAAGGCTATATAAAGAGAGAATGAAGAGGCTTCACGATCAGAACATCATTGAACGAAATTTCAAACCTGGGGACAGGGTACTGCTTTATAACTCAAGACTGCGGTTATTCCCGGGTAAGCTAAAGTCAAGGTGGTCTGGACCATTTCGCGTGGTTGAAGTGTTTCCATCCGGAGCTGTGGAAGTTGCTACTGAAGATGACTCTCGTACATTTAGAGTCAATGGTCAGCGGTTGAAATTGTATGTGGGCATGAACGAGCCTAAGGAGATGACCGAGCTGCATTTGAATGAACCCCAGAGGTCGAGCGAACCTTAATTTCGCTCACATGAGTCGTGCCGCGACGTTAAATCAGGCGCTACGTGGGAGGCAACCCATGACATTGTTGTAATTGTAACCTTTGTAATCTATTTAAAAAAAAAAATAAAAAAAAAACTGGGCGTTAGAATCAGAGAGGGGCCTCGACCGCGGTTCTACCGCGACCGCGGTGAAACCGCGGTCAAAAGGCCTCGCGGAATCTCACTGCTCGCGGTTCTACCGCGACCGCGGCAGAACCGCGGCAGACACAGACGCGGCCAGGTAAGTACTTTTTTTTTATTTTTTTCTTTTTTCTTTTTAACACACTCAAACCCCCCCCTCCTATCTACACTCCAATAATTCCGCCCCAACCCCCATCCCACTCTTTTTTCTCTCTCTCTTCAACAAAAATCCTCCTTCTTCTTCTTCTTCAAACCTCCATTACCAACCCCCTTCTTCCCCAAACCTCCATTAACACACCTCCATTCCTTCCCCTCTTCAACTCAAGTAAGTTATTCTTCTCTCTCTCTAATTCTTTCTCTTTTAAGTAGTGTAATTTGTTAAATTATTAGTCTTACTTAAACCCTAGTTAGGATTAGTGTAGTAAGTTGAATTTTTTGCTTTCTTTTATGTTTACCTTTGTTGTAGTTGTTGTATTTGATGTTATTAGGTTGTTTGGTGCTAAATTCATTGGGTCTCCATTATTAAATGATTGTGAAGTTGTTTTGGTGGTTTGGAGGCCTAAACTAGATTTTTGTGGTGTATTATGGTATTGGGTCATGTGTTGGCCGAAAATTGTGGTACTATGTTGTATATTTTTGGGGTGTTTAAGCCCAACCTAGGTTTGGGATGTTGTAGTTGATGGTTGTTGATGTGTAGTTGATTGTTGTAGGGTGGTATTTGTTGTGTGGTGGTATTTGTGTAGGGTGGTATTTGTTGTATGGTGGTGTTGTATGTCATGGGTAACATTGAAAGGAATAAGTGTGGGGTGTATTATGCCGGAAGTGGTAAGAAAATTATGGAGCTATTTTGGGGGTTGTTATGAGTGAAGTAAGGGGATATATTTGGTGTCATTGGGTGGTGAAGTCTGAGTAACCATCTTATTTGCACTAGCTAGGGCATATGTTGATGGTTTGTTTGATTATTTGCAGGATCAATGGCTCCCAAAAGGCAAAGGCGCTCTGGAGGCACATCCCAACGACCTGCTTATGATGAGTCCAGATTCCAATCGGAACTGGCCGAGGACGACTTCAACGCCAAGGCTACAAAAACGTTCATCCATGAAATCCCGATTGATCGGGTAGCCCTCCGAGCCGAAAAAGTGGAGATGTATGAAGAAATACGGAGGCGGGAAATGGAGTTCCTATTTGCTGACCCTGCACCAGTTAACAAGATGTTGGTTCGTGAATTTTATGCCAACTGCCCATTGAACTTGGGTAGGGAGGTGATTGTTCGGGGTATGGTGGTCAGTGCTCAAATTCAAACAATTCGCCGGGTGTTGCGGCTGCCTCCGTTCACCAGTGATGTCGATTATTACCATGACAGGCCCGGGGTGACATGGGAGGTCATGACGGATGTACTTTGCACAGGGGGGCGGCCCATTTGGATACGTGACCAAATCACACTCAACTCTAACTCCTTCACTCACCTGGCCAAGTGTTGGTTGACTGTTATCTGTAGCAGGTTCCTGCCTTCTAGCAATACCACGGACGTGAACTTCAATAGGGCACTATTGACTTGGTGCTTTGTGACAGAAAAAGGATTTTGATGCGGCACGAGTAATTGGAGATGAAATGGTCTTACGGGGCCCGCTTCTGACAAAGGGATTCTATTTCCCTTCCTTGGTGACCACATTGTGCTTGATGAGAAACACCCCCACCAACCCTGCTGATGGCGATTTGCCTCCCAGAGCAGCTTTCAAAGCTTCTAGCATCAGAGTGGGCAGGGGCACCCGCACCACAATTGAGATTGATGATGAGGAGGATGATTCGGTCCCTGTTGCACCGTCCAGGAGGTCTGTTGACAGTGCCGGGCCCTCTCGGCGCCCCCAGTCTGGAGCAGATCTATCACGCTCACAGTCCTCCCGGCCTATGCTGTGCTCCTTGGAGGAAGAGGTCGCGGATCTCCGCACCTCGATGGATGGTCTACACACGCGGATGGACGCCATGTCACAGAGGCAGGCTAGATCTGAGAGCCGGTTTATGGCTTGGTTACGCGCATTGGGGAGGGCCTGCCATGTAGACCCCAGCACCGTCTCCGACTCGGATTGAGTCTCAGGGAAGTCTTCTCACCCTTCTGCTCTTTACTTTATTAATATGACATGGGGACATGCCATGATTTTAAGTGTGGGGTGGGAGACTTACTCTAACTGTATATTGTACTGTATATAGATGTTGTTGTGTTGTAGCATTAGATGTGTTGTACATATGTGAGTGTGTTATATTAGGAGTAGCTGACTTGGCCCAACGACGGACACTTGTTGACGGGTCTCTTGAGGGTCAAAGTCAGATATATAAAAAAAAACAAAAAAAAAAATTGTAGAGGACTCTTCCTGATGACGGACTATGTGGGCAGTACTCTTGAGGGAAGTAATCCATGTAGAATTTTTTTTTATTTTATTTTCTTCTTTTAGGTAGTGTAGTACCTCCCCCTTGGTTTTTCTTTTGACCACGGTTCTTTTCCAAGGGTTTTTCTTGAACCGGGTTAGGTAGATTTTTTCTTTTGTAGTGTTAGGATTAGATGGGTGAAGGTCAGAATGTTACCTCAAATGTGCACACTTGCAAAGAAAAAGAACTTGAGAGGGGACGTCTAAGCTTGTTTGTGGACTCATAATATATGCCTTAATTTTGCACATCTTGTCTGGCTTGAACACTCGTATGATTGTGTTGATGAACTGATTCGGAATGAGTTACATGCTAAGTGTGTGTGAGTTGTTACTTGCATCCTATGTTTGCATATGATACCTAGAACTTGCCCTGTGTGTTTGCAAAGCGAAATAGAAGTCGTTTAATTTTAGAGATGATTGAGGCATTTCTTTGTGCAACCCTTTATACTTGAGAATGCACCTGTGCATATTACCATAGTTAACCCCTTTGAGCCTGAAGCCTGTTCTTTGATAACCCTATAATAATCTAAATTGTTGTGTTTGAATAAGCTCATTGTTTGAACCCTTACCTCCTAGAAGCACTTAATCACTAAAGAATATACAAAAGTCAAAGTGTGGGGTGGGAGAGAACTAAAAAAAAAAAGGGGAATCAAGAATGAAGGTTCTGGTTGGTGAACTGGCAGTGTACAATAAAATCGAAAAGAAAAGAAAAAAAAAAGAAAAGAAAAGAAAAAAAAAGAAAAAGCCAGTTGTACCTAATGAAAAGTGGGGGTCACAAGTGAAACAAAATGTGAAATAATGATTGGGTTGAGCATGAAGATGAAACAAAAGGAAGTTTGTATTAAAAGTGCTTAGGGAGGTTAGTCACTATATCCAAATATATCCTACCCGCCCCTTAGCCTACATTACAACCTATAAAGACCTCTTGATCTTTGACTGAATGGCTCGATTAGTGGAGTATTACACTAGGGGCAAGCTTATGGTGTGTCTATGTGGCATGTGAATGCTCTTTGCTGAGAGTGAGTGAATTCTTTATATATATGGTTCACTGGTTGTTGAATTTTATGTGTGTGGAACTTCTCTCAAATTTTGTTTATGTGAGGGCATGTGACTCAGAAAGAAAAAGTGAGTCTTCACTTTTGTTAGAGTAATTAGAGTTGGCACAAGTGTGTCTGGGCATGAGAGTCTGCATCTAAGATATGATTGTGCACCGCTTAGGTCAATCTTTGATAATAGCAGGTGTGACATAAATTGGGGCAATGCATTGAGCAGTTAGGCCTAGAAGTGTGCTTTAGTTGCTCGAGGACGAGTAAAGATTTAAGTGTGGGGTGTTGATAATAGGTGAATTTGACTATAATCACACCGTAAATAATCACCTTCTTGTGTAGTTTTAATGCTAAAAGTGATGACAAAATGCTCTTATTAGTGCTTTTCATGATTTGTAGGTGATACATGTATAAGGAAGGCTAAGGAGCAGTTTTGGAGTTAAAAGTGATGAAAAAGAGGCCAACTGTGAAATTTCCCAAGTGAACCAGGCAAAACAGGCCGAAGAATTCAGAATACTGGATCCACCGCGGTTCCACCGCGACCGCGGCAGAACCGCGGTGGGAAGCAACTGCAGAAATTGTGAGAATCCGCGAGGGTGTTTGGCCGCGGTTCTACCGCGACCGCGGCAGAACCGCGGCAGGCGCAGAAACTTCAGGGACCAAAGTGTCAATTACGGGAATTTTAGACCTAAACCCTATTTAAAACATTAGACTTCGCCCAAGAGAGGCATGTATTGATTTTTAAGGTTTCTTAGCAAGGAAAACCATTGTGAGAGAATACTCTAAACATCTTTCTTCTTTTCTTTTGATTTTTATGATGAATTCAATCTTAGTTTATTTTCCCATAGCCATGAGTAGCTAAATTCCTTGTCTAAGGCGTTGATGGAACCTATTGGGTGATGAACTTCTTGTTTATGTGAATACAAATTGCTAGTTTAATCTCTATTTGTTCAACTTCGTGTCGTTGTAGTTAATTGACAGGATCCTCAATTAGCTGTGCCTATTTAGTGTGCATAACTTGGAAAAGAGTGCATATTTAGGGTATTGTTGAACAACACCAATCCTAGATTATTAGAGGAATCTATAATTGTGGTTTTACAGGCGAATTAGGGATAACGAAGCCTTGGGTGTAATCTAAAGTGCATTGTGCTAAATAAAGTAAGCTAGTGTATCTCGGGAGAGTGCAATAGTAGATTACTGTGATTACTCGGGAGAGATTTGCGGTAAGATTAGCGTTCATGATTGATAGAGATGTGTGGGTAAATCTGTATGAGCATAAACAGAAGGGATTCCATCAATAGGGAAAATCATTGCCTTAGCTTTTCCTCATAATTGTTTACAACCTTATTACTTTAGTTACAGCCACTTAGTTATTTGCAAGCTAGTTGTTAAAGGAAACTCAATTGAGAATTTGAATATTTGAGAAGCTGGTTCTGAAGACTTAGTGGGTCTGAAGATAGTGGTTGATAGGTTAACTCTCTGTGGATTCGACCCTGGACGTAATACTCGGGTTATATTTGCAACGTCCGCAAAGTCTTTTTTATAAGGCATAGTTGGGCGTGATCACTCAGCTAACCTGCTTCGAACTGAATAAAACATTTCTTTCGACTGGATAATATATATCTTGGGAATGGAAGTGTAGCAAATGCTACTTGTAAATCACATTCACTTAATGCAGCGTTATTGCTGCAACTTGTAAATGACATTTAGTTAACGCAACTTATAAATAGCATTAAGGTTATGAGAAAATGAGTGGTCGCAACTAAGCAATGAAAGAAAAACACGCATGTGCACACATGGATGTGTTGGGTTTTTTTATGTATTTAATTAATATATTAAATACTTAAAAGAGGGTGAATGGGAAATGGAGGGAAATGAAGTTTTTGAGTGAAATTTTAAGTTTTCCCCCTTGGTAAATGGACATTGTCTCATATTGGAAGAGGAAGAGGTTTTTTATGGGTATATAAGCAATTGCTCTTCTTCTAGCTCTTAAAGAGTTGAGAAGAAGGCAAGCCTCGCGCCGTCGTCGTCGCTCGGCTCGGCTCGGCTTCAGATTTTTTTGACCAAATTTATTTGTTAATAATAAAATATTAACAGAAATTTTATTAAATATTTGTTTTAATAACAGAATATTAATATTAAATCAATCTGTTTTTCTGTTTTGGTAACAGAAAATTAACTACCCTCTTCAATTTTTCCTCTTTATTTTCCCTCTTTATTGTTGTGTAAATGGCCATTTATGTAATGGCATTTATGCTGTGGCCGTTTTGCATAAACAGCCATTCTGAAAGTTGCACCTCTTCAGGTTTCAACCCAACTTTGGCTATAAATACAACACTATTCTGCTCAGAATTTCAATACGATTTTCTGAGTTTCTCCTCCTTCTTCTGGATAGTTTAAACATCAAACAAAGCAAAAGTAAGTGTGATTTGCTTCCGAACTTTGTGTTCGCTGAAACACTGGGGTTTGCAGTACCACTACACCAGTTTGTAATTCGTTCTATCCTGGGAGGAAATAATCCATAACCTTGGTTAGTAGGAGGGGATTAAATTCCTTAAGGAAACACTGTGAATTCAGTGGGCTCGAATTGGTTTTCTGTCATTTCTGTTTATGTTCATTTATGTTTATATTCATTTATATTTCTAGAATTATTTTACAAATACAGTATACTAACAAACTTAAGGAATTTAACGTATTTTCTGTATTTGTACTCACTGTTTCTGGAGAGTAAAACATTTGTGGTTTTGTACTCTATTAAAATCTATGTGATTTTAACGTTTGTGTCATTCTTTTACAGAAATGACTAATGATAATGTCAACCAAGCTGTTCCAATGGTGACTGCCAATGCCTTAACGAGCCGAACGACACCGGCAGCATTAGCACCGGCGGAGAAACCCGGAAAATTTTCTGGGATTAATTTCAAGCGCTGGCAGCAAAAGATGTTCTTCTATTTGACTACTCTAAGTCTCCAGAAGTTCATCAAGGAAGATGTTCCTATGCTGTCCGATGAAACTCCAGAAACTGAACGCTTTCTCGTGATTGAGGCGTGGAAGCATTCAGATTTTTCGTGCAAGAATTATATTCTAAGCGGGTTGGAGGATGCTTTGTATAATGTCTATAGTGGCGTGGAAACGTCAAAGGAACTGTGGACTGCGCTTGAAAAGAAATACAAAACCGAAGATGCCGGGTTGAAAAAGTTTGTTGCTACAAAGTTTTTGGACTACAAAATGGTAGATAGCAAGTCTGTTATTACCCAAGTCCAGGAATTGCAAGTGATTATTCACGATCTCCTTGCTGAAGGTATAAATCAAATTAATATTGATGTTGAAAGTAGTAATCTTAGTATTTTTACTAATAGAAATTTCATTGAAGGTCTTGACATCAATGAAGCATTCCAAGTAGCAGCGATGATTGAGAAGCTGCCTCCTTTGAGGAAGGACTTCAAAACTACTTGAAACACAAACGCAAGGAGATGTCCCTTGAAGATCTCATTGTTCGGTTGAGAATCGAAGAGGACAACAAAGCTGCTGAAAAGAGAGGCCGTGGGAACTCAACAATAATGGGAGCAAATATTATTGAAGAGAACAAAAAGAGGAAGAAGGCTTCTGGACCGAAATACAACCCAAGAAAGAAGCGGTTCAGTGAAAACTGCTACAACTGTGGAAAAATCGGACACAAATCTACGGAGTGTCGTGCTCCGAAGAAAGACAAGAAGAAGGGTCAAGCAAACATGGTTGAAAAGCATGATGATGTTGATGACTTATGTGCCATGCTTTCCGAATGCAACTTGGTGGGCAATCCTAAAGAGTGGTAGATTGATTCTGGAGCCACTCGCCATGTTTGTGCTGTTGGAGAAGCTTTTGCTTCTTATGCTCCTGTTGGACCCGATGAGACGATTTCTATGGGAAATGCTTCAAAGGCCAAGATTGAAGGATGTGGGAAGATATTTCTCAAAATGACTTCCGGCAAAGTGGTGACTTTGAACAACGTCCTTCAGGTTCCCGAGATTAGGAAGAATTTAGTCTCTACTGGACTTCTTGTTAAGAATGGTTTTAAATGTGTTTTTGTTTCCGATAAGGTTGTAATAAGTAAGAATGAAATGTTTGTAGGAAAAGGTTACCTCACTGAGGGCCTTTTCAAGCTGAATGTAACGGTTGTTGTAAATAATAATAAAATTTCAGCTTCGTATTACTTACTTGAGTCAAATGAATTATGCCATATACGTTTGGGTCATGTCAATTATAAAACCTTACGGAAAATGATTAATTTGGAAGTATTGCCCAAGTTTGAATGTGACAAATTAAAATGTCATATATGTGAAGAATCTAAGTATGTTAAACATCCTTATAAGTCAGTTGAAAGGAATTCAAATCCTTTAGACTTAATTCACACAGATATTTGTGACATGAAGTCAATACCATCTCGCAGTGGAAAGAAGTATTTCATAACTTTTATTGACGATAGTACTCGATATTGCTATGTTTACTTACTTAATAGTAAATATGAAGCAATAGAATCATTCAAGCAATACAAAAATGAAGTTGAAATGCAACTTAACAAGAAAATCAAAATGATAAGAAGTGATAGAGGTGGTGAATATGAATCTCCTTTTGAAAAAATATGTTTAAAATATGGAATTATTCATCAAACAACGGCCCCTTACACGCCCAATCCAATGGGATTGCAGAAAGAAAGAATCGTTCATTAAAGGAGATGATGAATGCATTATTGATAAGTTCTGGTTTGCCACAGAACTTGTGGGGGGAAGCCGTTCTTACGGCTAGCCGAATACTAAATCGAGTACCCCATAGCAAAACACAATTCATTCCATATGAGAATTGGAAAGGAAGGAAGCCCAACTTGAATCATTTTAAAGTGTGGGGATGTTTGGCAAAAGTGCAAGTTCCTAAACCCAAAAGGCTAAAAATAGGACCGAAAACCGTTGATTGTGTTTTCATAGGATATGCGACTAATAGTAAAGCATATCGATTTCTGGTTCATAAATCAGAAAATCCCAACATTTATAATAATACGGTTATATAATTAGATAATGCTGAGTTCTTTGAAAATATATATCCGTATAAAAAGAAATGTGAGTCGATTGGTGAAGGATCTAAATGACCTCGGGAAGAAACAAAAGAAAGTACACTTAACCAGGAGGATCCAAGACGTAGTAAACGTCAAAGAACGTCTACTTTATTTGGACCAGATTTTGTGACTTTCTTATTGGAAAATGAGTCTCAAACATTTAAAGAAGCTATGTCTTCTTCGGAATCATTGTTATGGAAAGAGGCAGTCAATAGTGAAATAGAATCCATATTGAACAACCATACATGGGAATTGGTTGATCTTCCTCCTGGAAATAAACCGTTGGGTTCTAAATGGATCTTTAAGAGGAAAATGAAAGATAATGGCACTATTGACAAATATAAGGCAAGACTTGTGGTCAAAGGGTATAGACAACGAGAAGGTCTTGACTATTTTGATACATACTCTCCAGTTACAAGAATTACGTCCATACGAACATTAGTAGCGTTAGCTGCAGTTTATGGTCTTAAAATTCATCAAATGGATGTTAAGACGGCCTTCTTAAATGGAGAGTTGGAGGAAGAAATATACATGGAACAACCTGAAGGGTTTGTGGTTCCAGGTAAAGAAAGGAAGGTCTGTAGACTTGTTAAGTCCCTTTACGGACTAAAACAAGCACCCAAACAATGGCATGCGAAATTTGACCAAACAATATTGTCAAATGGATTTAAGATAAATGAATGTGATAAATGTGTGTACATTAAAAATGTTCCAAATCACATAGTCATTGTTTGCTTATATGTGGATTATATGCTCATAATGAGTAATGACATTGCCAACATAAATGCTACTAAGCGTATGCTAACTAGCAAGTTTGATATGAAAGACTTGGGAGTTGCTGATTTAATTCTGGGAATTAAGATCCATAAGACTTCTCAAGGTCTGGCGTTGTCACAATCTCATTATATTAAGACAGCACTTGAAAAATTCAAGCACTTGGGCTTTAAAGTTGCAAAGACTCCAATTGACGTGAATCTTGCATTAGCAAAGAACAAAGGCCAAAGCATATCACAATTGGATTATGCTCGTGTGTTAGGTTGCTTAATGTACATCATGAATTGTACACGACCAGATATAGCTTGTGCTATAAGTAAATTGAGTCGATATACGAGCAATCCAGGTCAATCTCATTGGATGGCCATGAAACGAGTTTTGGGGTATTTAATACATACCCAGGACTTTGCTTTGAACTACAGTAAATATCCTGCGGTCATTGAGGGATACTGTGATGCAAATTGGATCACCGGATCAACTGATTCCAAGTCCACAAGTGGATATGTATTCACTATTGGTGGAGGAGCGGTATCTTGGAAGTCGTCCAAACAAACTTGTATTGCCTGCTCTACAATGGAGGCTGAGTTCATAGCCTTGGATAAAGCCGGTGAAGAAGCTGAATGGCTCCGGAATTTCTTGGAAGATATTCCATTTTGGCCCAAACTGTTGGCACCAATATGCATACATTGTTATAGTCAAGCGGCAATTGGAAGGGCTGGGAGCGTTATGTATAACGTTAAATCTCGTCATATACGACGAAGACATAAAACCGTTAGACAATTACTCTCTAGAGGAATTATCACGATTGACTATGTAAAGTCAAGTGATAATGTGTCGGATCCACTTACAAAAGGCCTAACTAGAGAGGTAGTTGAGAAATCATCAAGGGGAATGGGACTGTGGCCGAGAACAAGTCATAGTGGCGGTAACTCTACCTAGAAGACTGGAGATCCAAGATCTAGGTTCAAGGAGATCAAACAAAGTCATTAATGACGGTTCAACATTGTGAAATAAACTTTTAGTCCATTCTCGTGATGAGACAATGTTCAGTACCAAGGATAAAACATTAAGGCTTTTTAATGATTTCTAAATTTGATACGGGGTATATCAAATAGTGTATCTACGGGATGACACGTTTAGGAATCACCTATGTAAGTGTGAAGTGTTAGCCGCTTCAAGGAGAACTTCGTAAGGCCAGTTCTCTACGCACTTATAAAACCATGTGGTGTCATGGCTGAAACGAACACAACAATGAGAACCAAAGACGGTTAAGGGTTGGTTGTGTGACTTGTGGTTGTCTAGGTATACACCAAAGTTCGACGGTTCAAAGATATCAAATCTACCGATTGATCGAGTATATCCGATATAAGTTCACTACGGAAAGTTCAAAGGGAAACCTACTTATCCAGATGCAATTAATCCTTACTTGCGAATCACACAGTTTTTCATGCATACTTCCGTGATATAGCCATTCCCCATTCATGTGGGGGATTGTTGGGTATTTTTTATGTATTTAATTAATATATTAAATACTTAAAAGAGGGTGAATGGGAAATGGAGGGAAATAAAATTTTTGAGTGAAATTTTAAGTTTTTCCCCTTGGTAAATGGACATTGTCCCATATTGGAAGAGGAAGAGGTATTTTATGGGTATATAAGCAATTGCTCTTCTTCTAGCTCTTAAAGAGTTGAGAAGAAGGCAAGCCTCGCGCCGTTGTCGTCGTCGTCGTTGCTCGCTCGCTCGGCTCGGCTCGGCTCGGCTTCGGCTTCGGCTTCGGATTCGGATTCGGATTCGGATTCGGTCAAATGATCGATTGATTGATTAACTTTTTGGACCAAATTTATTTGTTAATAATAAAATATTAATAAATATATGTTTTAATAACAGAATATTAATATTAAATATTAATATTAAATCCAATCCGTTTTTATTGTTGAGTAAATGGCCATTTATGTAATGGCATCTATGCTGTGGCCGTTTTGCATAAACAACCATTCTGAAGAGTTGCACCTCTTCAGATTTCAGCCCAACTTTGGCTATAAATACAACACTATTCTGCTCAGATTCAATATAATTTTCTGAGTTTCTCCTCCTTCTTCTGCATAGTTTAAACATCAAACAAAGCAAAAGTAAGTGTGATTTGCTTCCGAACTTTGTGTTCGCTGAAACACTAGGGTTTGCAGTACCACTACACCAGAGTGTAATTCGTTCTATCCTGGGAGGAAATAATCCATAACCTTAGGTACTAAGAGGGGATTAAATTCCTTAAGGAAACACTGTGAATTCAGTGGGCTCGAATTAGTTTTCTGTCATTTCTGTTTATGTTCATTTCTGTTTATATTCATTTATATTTCCAGAATTATTTTACAAATACAGTATACTAACAGGATGGGCCCTTCCTTACGTCCTAGAAAGTTCGATAATTCTACTACCTTCAATCATTAGGTTCCTCCCACCCACACTGCCCGATCAAATTTATTGCCAGAATCACGTGAATGCACGATCTCTTGCATACTAGATATTTTATGTATATATTTTTTAAAATTAATCTAATATTATCTGTTAACCCTCTTATTGAAAATACTTCAATAATATACTCGATTGAATGCCGAGTTGTTTACCAAAAGAAACAAGAAACACTTCCCATTTAATACTTCCATTTTTCTCCGTTTCTACTAGTTCACCCATGATCTAGAATTCCGTCCTAGAAATCCTAGATATGCCACAGCCCCACACATTTATTTCATTCATTTGCTGCCACATGCATGGACTGATAGGTACATCAAAGAACCTGTACTACATAAGTTGACCAAAATCTTATAGGCATAGGTGATTTTTAATCAAACCACTTATTTCCCTGGTCTTTATTATCCATGTTTAAGGTTTTATCTTAGACGATCCTTCTTAATTTTTTGTATGGGAAAGAACAGAAACATCGAATTCAAATCACGTTTATACATCAGGAAGCATTTTCCACGTAAGCTCAAGAAAATTGTGCACCCCTCAAAGTAATAAAAAAACATTTAAGTAACAAAGTTCTCAAGGTTCAACAATCCCCAAAACCAACACAAGTTGGTCTACTCAACAAATAAATCAAAAGAATACTTTACCTGTATCCATCCGGTTCAACTATACTTAGTTTAACTACAGATGCATAATATAACCAAAAAAAGAGGATTTTTACAATTTTAATCATAAGCATATCATAGTATTCATGTGCCTATAAAAGTTTCTCATAAAATAAAAAACTTAAACTTAAATTATTTTCAAATATAATAAAACAGAATAACAAAAAGATAACGTCACATGAAGGAAACACAAGGATTAATGTAAAAACTTAAGTAATGCAAGTCCACCGGACTATCCAAATAAATCACTATACTAAGATACAAAAATGTATCATAGCAAGCCTATAAAGAAAGGCCAGACGCAGCTTTGTACCCATGCAATGATGCCAACCACAATTATATGGGAACTATGGACAGTGCCACATAAATCTGCCGACCTAAGATAGTGACACATTTCAGCGTAGGAAATAGGGGTGGGCATCGGTCGGTTCGGTTCGGTTGTGAATACTATTAGTTTAGCATATCGGTTATTGATCACGCCCAACTCTAGTCCTGAAAAGGATAAGCGGTCGCTGCAAATATAATCTGGCTAAAAGTCTAGAGTCGAATCCCACAGAGAACTAAGATTTCGCAATAACTGTTCAATATCACTAAGAAGACAAGCTCGAACTACGTTATAAAGATTAAGATTCTTATATCTAACTAATTAACGAACAAAGTAAAGTAGTAAATTAACAACTAAAGATACTAAGGGTTGGAGACTAAATTAAGGAGGTCTAGAGTTATGATTTCTCCAATTGTCGGAATCCTTCACGCTATGTCTTCTATAATTTCGCCTAATTATTCTCTACTGATCATGAGCACTCGACTTATAGTAATTCTCTCTCGAGCAACTACAATAATTTACTAGTCATATTCTCTCGAATTACGTTAGCTCACACTTCTTCACTGCTCACTAGGATCACGTCAAAGCTTTGTTATCTCTAATCCCGCTTTTAAACCTGCCGTATTGATCTTTCATATACCTTAGGAGTGACGTTGTTCAACAACCACCTAAATATATATCCTTTCTCAAGCAACACATACTTAATATGCACAGTCAATCTATGGCCATTCAACCAACTGAAATAGGCACGTAGTTGAACAAATAGATAAATCCAAAGGTTGAATTATATTAAAACATAACAAGAAATCATCCTCCAAGAGGTTCCATCAAAACTCTAAATAATAAATTTGCTATTCATAAAAGTATGTGAAAACACAATACTCAAATTCATAACCAACAATAAAAATAGAAAGAAGAAGGGGAAAAACGAATCTTCCTCCTTGCTCCTAGCGTGTTCTTGCCTCCAAGGGTGTTGTCTTACCCTAAAGTAGTGTCTCCCTCTCCAAAAGGACGTTTTATGATGTATTTATATCAATTAGGGTTGATGTGGGGCGTCCTTGATCTCTCCTAATTCGAAAAGGGCATGTTGAGTCACGTGCCAGAGTTGGTGCAACGCGCGACTTCTGGCACGCTCCTTTTTCTTTGTTTTTTTTTCGCGTGCCAGGTCCAACGCCAACCTCCATACTTCACTGTTTTTTCGTTCATCTCCTTGTCCATTTCGCACCTACCTTCATGCAATGCACCAATTGTTGCACACTCTCAGGTCTTGCATCTCTACGCTTTTTGCATCAAATCATCCAATTCTTGCCAGCTTTCAACCAAATTCATTCCTACACACAATAAACATGAAATGAGCAAATTATATATTTATACACATATAATCTCCCGCAACTTACATAAGAAATAATATACAAACAAACTCAAAAATATGCATTTTTTATCATTTATCAGTTATCGATTTACAAATATGATAAACCGATAATCGAACTGCTAAGATATCGGTTATCGGTTAATCGGTTATCGATCATTATTGGTTCTGTTATCGATTTTTCCGATAAGATATAACTCAATCTAGAGTTAAGTAAAAAAGATAAGACAATTCACTGGAGTTAAACAAAAAAAGAGAGGAATTCACATATAATATACTACGCATTTCTGCGTTCTGGCCACAACTAATATTTGAAGCATGCTTCATTTTGACAAATTCAAGACCAGTGCAATCTCCAAAATTGATACTACAACTTCACAAACATTCCATCTCCAAGTCACTGGAAATAGCAGTTAACAAGAACATAAATAATAATTTTTTTTGTTTTCTGCCAAAAAATTGAATTTTGAAGAAGAACTGATGAAGAATTGAATCAGAGTCTGAAGAGTGAACTATGAAACTTCAATCTTGAATGCGGCTGGAAAAATTGGGACAAAAAGAGAGAATGAAGCCCTAGATGTATTTATATACTTAAGGGTAAAATCATAATTTTATTAAATCTTATTGGGTTATCGGATAACCTATTAAGAAATTGGGCAAATTAAATCCTGGCCTGAACCGATAGCCAAATAGTGAAAAATTCTAAACCGTTACCGAACTGTTAACTCAATAACCCGATACCCCAATAACCTTTTTCGTGTTCGGTCTATCGGTTGTCACACCTCCTTTTTCTACCCCCGAAAAGAGCATATAAGGGAGTTTTTCCAATTTAAGTGACAATCGAAACGGGATTATTATTTAAGATCAGAGTCGCCACTTGGGATAGTTAATGGTGTCCCAAGTAACCGGTTTAGAATCCCGAATCGAGGAGATTTGACTCTGCTTTAATGTCTGCGAAACACGGAAATCCGGGTAAGGAATTCTGTTAACCCGGGAGAAGTGTTAGGCACTCCCGAGTTTCGTGGTTCTAGCACGGTCGCTTTGATCATACTTGGCTTAATCAAATTGCTTAATCACTGATTTTAGAACCTATGTGCATGTGCCTTTTTAATGAAGAAATTATCTTGAAACGGGTCACGCGTACGTGTACCCATTTGTTTGGCACTTCAAAAATCATGTCACGCGAACGTGTCCACAATTAATAACGCTTTATTGTTATTAAGAAAGTTCGGCCGAAGTTGCGCGAACGCATACTCTGGTTTTATTTTTTAGAAATCGTAATCATGTCACGCGAACGTGTACGCAATCACGATGGTATATTAAACGTGCCTAAAGCAAACTATGAACATATGTCATTTTCATATCTAAATTAATTCGAGGGCCATGTATGATTAAATGTGGATGGCACGCCTCGGACTAGAATTAATTTAACGGCCTATTAGCAACACTTTTATTTTTAAGAAAATTTATACGAAGTTGCGCGAATGCATACCCCGCATTGGTTTTTAGAATCGTAATTATGTTACGCGAACGTATACATAATCACAATATTATTTTAAACGTGCCTAAAGGCCATTTCTACGAATATTCATTCTTAATAAATAATGCATCATCTGTGAGGGCCATGGATGATTTAATTAAAATGGCACACCTCAATTTATTTGTTAAGAAAATGTTGGATTAAAGCCCTAAAACGTTCTTATTTAAAAGAAACGGGAAAGTTTGAGCTATTAGTAAACAAAACAGGATAGAGATACATGCTAGTCCTTGAATTATTTTGGGGGTAACAATGGGCCAGTTACAAGCCTAAACTACTGCAGAAATAACAAGAGCAAATGGGGCTTGGGCTTAGACAAGCCAAACGAGAGACAGGAATCGCAAAGGCCCAACTGGTTTGGCCGGTGATTGGGCTGACCTTAAGCCTAGCCTTTTCATAATGAACTTCCAACAAAGAAAGGCATCTCCCATTGTCAACATATAAACACTTAACAAGTTAGGGCTAATTAACTTAATAAAATCCGAGTTCAAACCTAGATAAAGCCAAAAGGAGAACAACAAAAATGCATTTTTAGTATAAAAATCCAAACGAGCCACATGATATGCCAAGGCTGAAGACCCTTAGGCCTGAGATTGGGCCCAAGACCCAAAGAGAACTGGATCTGATAGTTTTGGGCCTCGTATTAGGCAAGCTAACTCAACAGGCCCAATTCTAAATTTTATTGCCTTAGGCTCATACATACAATACTAAACATGGAGATCAGTTTGCTGAAATTAGCTACAGGCCACATACATTTGAGAATTAAAATTACTACTAAGCTGCTATTGAATTCATACGTATAATGAAATATTCCAGACATTGAACTAAGTATTACAATGCAATAGTAGTTCCTAAATTTAATCAT
Source organism: Nicotiana attenuata (assembly GCF_001879085.1). NCBI lineage: Eukaryota > Viridiplantae > Streptophyta > Magnoliopsida > Solanales > Solanaceae > Nicotiana > Nicotiana attenuata. The sequence continues at coordinate 11,891,569 of NC_031993.1, forward strand.
GTACTAAAACCAAAATCCCAAAACAGTAAAGTCATGATTAAAGTTAATCTCGAGCTGAACTTCACCACTAACTTGAACAAAACAAAACCTAACAAGAGAAATCCCCAAACCCTTACTACAACAGACCAGGCATTATATGCTTATTAAGGAAAGTTTCAGCCAAACCAATATCATGATAAGTTAAAGTCCAAATACAAACCTAGCATGGAACATATTATCAGCAGAATGAATGAACACAAGGATAAATTACAAAATCAACTACTGAAATGCATAAAACAAAGATGGATTCTAAATTACATCAGCTGATACTAATGCTTAGATCTCCACATTCAATTACATGCTTCAAGTTTGAGCTTCACATTCAATAAGATCCAAGAGGTACCTGGGACAGAAATTAGAACAAAAGAAAATTGAGGAAATCAGCAGCAGCAGGAGAAGGTAAATTAGCAATTCAGCTCATGCAATTTCAGCTTCCTTAGACCATTTGTAACCCCAGACAGAAATTCCTTGAAAGTTTCAAAATTCTGACTAACAATGAAGATCAAAGAGCAAAACCAAAACAAGTTTCAACCCAAAGATGCCGGAAATTTTCTGTATTTTTTAGAGTATGAAAGGCTGCCCATAATGAGGGGAAAGAGGTCTTTATATAGGCATGCCTAGGCAACCCTAGCCTAGCTAACCATTTTCCTTTCTACCCCTTCTTTTCTTAGCCATTTTACCCCTTTTACCCCTTTAAAATATCTGACCCTCCTTTATCTCTTAACAAACCAGCTCTAAATTTAACCTCTAGAAGCTTCCTCCCAACAGAAAATGATTCCCTATGCTTCAAAATACCCAAATTAACCCCTGACACCCCAGTATTTACCCTCCTAGCTTAAACCAATGCAGGCCATCTGATTCCCAAACCTGGGCCCAAACGAGTGGGCTTCCAATATCCAGGTCTGGCTTACCGCAAGCCCAAGAGATGGTCTCAAATCAGTAAAGAAATGAACAAGTCAATCAAAACCAAAAGGGACTCAAATTAACCGTAAACATGAACTTAACCAACTAGAAACCAAAAATAATGAACCCAGCAACACTGACTAATTCAAACTATGATTGGCTAAAGAGAGAAGGAGAAGAGAAGAAAGGGAACCTAATAAAACAGTAAAACTGGACATATAGGTATCATTTAAACAACCCAACAGAAGTCTAATTTAATCAAAGAAACAAAAAGAAGTTGACCTACTGACTTGGACAACACATAACAGAAACAACTAAACAAGCGAATGGTAAAAATGAAAACAGAATCAGGAGACAAGTATAGCAAAGTTACAGAGGAACTGACGAGATATGGAAAGAGAAGAAATGGACATACAATCAAAAAGGAACAACATATACTGTATTTACCGGAAACAAATGAGTGACTCGATGAACAGCATCGCTTGACAAAACTTGCCGGTCTTTGGTCTTGCATGGGGTCCGTTGAGCTTTTGAAATGAATCGAAATTAATGCCAATCGATTATTCTTAGGAAGAACGATCGACTGGCATGAGTTTTGACTCGTTATCAAACCAAAACGCTTAAACTCTGGCAGGGAACAAAACTAAGGCTTTCGACTTTGGCGTCAGATTTGGGATTTGGAGAAAAGGGTGGGGATTTCGGGGAAATTTGTGTTGGATTCATATCAAATGGGGTGTGGGGATTGTGGAGGAGGAATTTGGGGCTGTTTGGTGGCGTTTCAAGGAGGCGCCGCCGACTGGGATGGTGGAATTTTAAGGCGGTGGATCTAGGGTTCGTAAAGAGGAACTAGAGTGAGGAGATGAAGTGAGGGGGTCGACTGGGGGGGGGGGGGTAGGGCTCGTTTCAGACAGTTAAATATGGTATAAGGGTGGGTTCTTATCCGTTAGATCAGATGGAATCAACGGGTGAGATGAAGGGGGCTAAAAAACGGGGTCGTTTTGGTTTGGGGGTGGGGCTAGACCGGATCATGGATTGGGCCTAGGCGGGTAGAGGGATTGGTTTGGGTTTTTCACTGAACTGGCCCAATTTCGGGTCTTTAAATCAAATTCTCAATTTTCCTTCTCATCTATTTCCTTTTATAATTGTTTTCTTTTCCTTTTCAATTAATTAAAAACCTAAATTAGACTCTTAAATTAACTAGGTTGTAAAATTAAGCTAATTATCTGTTGTAATATTTAAAAAATTAATTACTCCTAAATTAAGAGAAGAAATTACTAATTTGACATTAAAAGGCTAAAAAAATGCAAAAGTAAGCCAATTTTGTGGTTTTAATTTTCAATAAAGCAACTAACCCACTAATTAACCCTAAAAATATAAAAATAAATCCTAAATGCAATGCGTGGTATTTTTGATATTTTCATGATTTTTAACAGAAATAAACATGCACAAAAATGCAAACAATTAGCGCAAATTCTCACAAAATCCTATAAAATTACAAATAATGGGAATTTTTTTTATTTTCTTGAAATTTATAGGAGTAATTCATATAGGGCAAAAATCACGTGCTCACAATAATTTTGCAGCAGTATTCTTCTCCAAGAACGATAAGTACTTCAAAGGTGCCAAACATATGGAATTAAAGTACTTTGCCGTCAAGGAGGAAGTTCAGAAACAAAGAGTGTCACTTGAGCATATTAGAACAGATCTCATGATTGCAGATCCGTTAACGAAAGGTTTACAGCCAAATATATTTAAAGAACATGTACATACAATGTGTCTTGGCTGTATTTATGCCTGATGTATTTATGATGTTTCGATACTCTGAGCTCATTTATGTGTTTCTGATATACATTAGTGATTTCCTGTTTCTCATAATGGTGTACACATTATTATTTTGAGATGTTACATGATAAGTCTCAATGAGACATTATTGTGGACCATAATATTTTATAGTTTATGAATCTGATACGATAAATTACTAATGTTGTAATATATGGAAGGGAGTATGTAGACAAATTATATATAACCGCCACAACTCACATTTACTAGTTTATCGTATTGTGGTATTTATGATGAAAATTATAGAAGAGATTTGTTTATGCGCAACTAATGTTCTTATATTAAATATTAATAATATATGATTATTGCGCAAAGTGGGAGAATGTAAGATTTTCTTACGTTAATTTATTGGTGGCCCAATATGTTTAAGGCCCATAATTAATATTTAATTAATGAGCAAATCTCATCCGTCTCGGTTACTTGATGGACGTACCGGATTAAGTGAGAACCTCTATAAATTGGTCCTCTCCCGGGTTACCGTATTTTATTTTCTCTCTTCCATCACTAAAGTCGACGGTAACGAAAGCTAGGACAAGGGGCGAGAAACCAATTTCGATTAACGCTTCCGCTTCACGATGATGGCTTACGATTCAGGTATGTTTTCTGTAACGATTTTGTATAAGTTTATCATGTTCAAGATCCTGGTATACAATTAAAGTTTATGTCTACTAAAAATTAGTACTAACGTACAAAGACGAATACACAAATTAAGGCATAAACGACTTTCACTCAACTGCTGAATCTTGCTTTTTTGCTTTGAGTCATGAATTCCAAAAACTAGCTATTTTTCAGTGACTTTTAAATCTACGGCTATTTTGCAATTGTATGTCCGAAAAATAGTTTAGACCACAAGCTTCTCAGGCTCAAACATTTATTTTTCTAGTTAGACATCAATATCTTGGGGCTAAATGGATATATCCATTTCATATCAAAACATATTCTTTATTTATACATTCTTCGGATTGATTCGTATTTTGATCAAAAATTTTATTTCTTAAAAAGATTTATTCTTTTTCCACTTTGACCATTTCCGAGCACCTGATCATATCTTATTTGGAGCGTCCGAAAAGTCGATTATTTTTGTGTGATTTATCTTACACTGCCCTGTCCAATGAGTTTCAAACAAGGGGATCCACTGAAGATCCTTATCCTCTCCTTCCAGTAAAAACAGAAGTGATGTGGATTATTCAGTGTCTAATACGTAATCTTGGACGTGACGAATAAAATACAAAGTATTTCAATTAGTAAAAATGGAGAGACGGATTCAAACCCTCAATTTATAGTTCTTTATCTTTACCCCACCCTTGGTTATTTCATGACTATGGACAAGTTATATGTACATATATACGTGTGCACACGTATATTTATTTTATTTAATGAAAATATAGATTGAGTTAACGAATGGTTGTATTAAGAAGAAAGAGCTAGAATCTAGTTGTCAACAAGAAGGGAATAAAAATAATCAGGAAATAAAAGATGTCAATAGTGTGAACGAAAATTGGTCGATGGAATCTTGGGCATTTTTCTTCACCAACTTCAGTTTCCTCTTTAATCTTCAACTTCTTAGCTATACATAGTAAGTTTCTGGATTATGTTTTAGTTTCCAATATTTTATATCAGATATTTCATCTTAATCAGGTTCAACCTGCCCTTGGATTTCTGCCACGTATTCTAATTAGCTTGACCTAATCACCTTTTAATCAACATTATGCCGCCACATTAACGTCTATCAGCAATGGCGGAGCCTCCTTACAGAAAGGGGTGTCAAATGACACCCCTTCGCGGAAAAAATATACTGTTTAAGTAGGTAAAAAAATATTTATATGCACATATACTGTGTATTGACTTTCCTTAATTTTTCGGTATGTTTTCTTTTATATACCCTTAATGAAAATTCTGGCTCCGCCACTGTCTATCAGTACGTATTATACAATATTAATCCAAATTATACTTCCAATGGAGACAAAACTAATAACTTACGTTTAATCGAAGTTTGCAAAAACGACACGTAATTAACTGCAAGCATAAGCAAATTAAGAATGGATAAACTTTAGTTAGTATTCTGTTTCAAGCTGTCATTGATTATCCTAACAAGCATAGCTAAAATAGTCAAATGATTTCTCTTAATTTAAATTAAATTAATTAATTTTCCTTTGTTTAAGTCAATGCTGAAATTGACCATTCAATTCACGTGAAATATTTTTTTTGGTTTCCCACCCGGCGTCCGGTACCCACATTGGGGCCCGACTAAATCCGAATTCGCGCCGGGAAGTCCCACATTGGGGGTAAAGCGCTCCCTAACAAAGGCGACTCCTTACCCAGGGGCTTGAACCCGAGACCTCTGGTTAAGGATAAAGGAGTACTTACCACTCCACCACAACCCTTGTTGGTATTCACGTGAAATGTTTACCCCTAGCATTCTGCGTTTCGAGGCCTTAAAAACCTCTTTCAGCATCACCTCGATTTGCGTGCGCAGTCCGGGCGCGTAGCCGGAAAGTCTATATGTGAAAATTTGTGAAAAATGATAAAATTTGGCTTTTAAAATGAATTAAGTTGACTTCGGTCAACATTTTGGGTAAATGGACCCGGTTCCGTGATTTGACGGTCTCGGAGGGTCCGTAGGAAAATATGGGACTTGGGCGTATGCTCGGAATCGAATTCCGAGGTCCCAAGCCTGAGAAATGAATTTTTAAAGAAAATTGTTTTCTGAATTTTTTTTATGAGATTTGGAAATGAATTGTGATTTAGACTTGATGGTATCGGGCCCGTATTTTAGTTCCAGCGCATATGTGATTTAAGATAAGTCTGTGAGATTTGGTAAGAAACGGACTTGAAACGACGTGAAACGGATCGTTTTTGAGAAAATTGTAAATTTGAAGTTTTTAAGGAAATTTCATGATTTTGATGCTAAATTCAAAATTGTTGATGTTATTTTAGTGATTTGAATGCACGAGCGAGTCCGTATGATGTTTTTAGGTTGGTGTGCATGTTTGGTTTGGAGCCCCGAGGGCTCTGGTGAGTTTTGGATAGGCCACGGAGTGGATTTTAGACTTGGAAAATTGCAGGTTTTGTGAGGAAAGAGTGTAAAGCACGAAGGGTGATGCCTGCCGCACGATGTACTATTCCGTGCCGATTATATTGATTATATGGTGAGAACGAGAGTAAAAGCACGAAGGGTGATGCCGTGCACATTTTCGTTACTTGATTGCTTTGGTGAGCACGAGAGTAAAAGCACGAAGGGTGATGCCGTGCACTTATTGTTTTCTGGTTCTCTGTTGATATCCGAGATATATTGTTTCTTCCATTTACCTGTTGTCTTTCTATTCTGAATTGATATCTCCCCCGCAGCATGCTACCCCTCCCATACTTGACTGTTTAATTCTGTACCTCTTTTCCGTTGTATATAGTTGAATTGCACAGGTTTGTTTGGTAGTCTGGTCCTAGCCTCGTCACTACTTCGCCGAGGTTAGGCTAGGCATTTACCAGCACATGGGGTCGGTTGTGCTGATACTACACTCAGCACTATGTGCAGATTTGGAGCAGCCTTTGGACCGTAGATTGGGTGGCTACCTTCAGTCCACGCGAAGATCCAAGGTAGACCTGCAGACGTCCGCAGGCCGCGGCATCTCCTCTATCCTTTACTTCCCGTTTTATTTCTTTGATTCAGAAACAGTGTATCTTTTATTTTCAGACTTTGTATTTAGCACTCTTAGATCTTCTGCGGTATTGGGACACCAGTTCTGGGTGATTAAGTGTCACGACCCAAACCGAAGGGCCGCGATGGGCACCCGGTGCCTTACTCAACCGAGTACCAACGTAACATATCTTTCTTATCATACTATCATGAGTAAATGAGCCAGAAAACCCGTCATGAGATAACAAGAATAAAACATAAGGGAATACTCAACATATGATGACCCAACATGATATACAAACTTATACATATGACATACGGGCCTATAAGGCCGACATGACCATTTGTAAACTCAAAACATAGGCCGACAAGGCCATACAAGTATCCATACACCTGACATCTGTCTACAAGCCTCTAAGAGTACATAAAATCATAAAGGTCAGGACAGGGCCCCGCTATACCAATCAATACATATCCAAAGCATAAGACCAAATAGGTAACTCCGGAGCAAGTGGAGTGCGCCAACACCTTCGCTGAGCTGATAGACTAACAAGAGGACTGTGAACCTATCAATCGGGACCTGCGAGCATGAAACGCAGCGTCCCCAGGCAAAAGGGACGTCAGTACGAATAAAGTACCGAGTATGTAAGGCAGGAAAACATAAACAAGAACAGTAATGTAAAGAGTGATAGAGAAGATACAACCTGTAACATCTGAGTGCCTCTGGGGGCTACTGACATGAAATGCATAATACATATATATACATAAACTTTTGAAAACATACGCCTCTGTGGGCATCATCATCATCATATCGTACCCGGCCTCAAAGAGGACTCGGTAAAAACATACCCGGCCATCATAAGGCTCGGTAGAATCGTACCCGGCCACATGGAGCTCGGTAAACCCAACTGATCAGTGGTTGCACAATAGGTGCCATACCCGGCCGTCTATAGCGCGGCTCGGTAGAGTAAAATAGATACATATATAATGCATGCTCGACTCATGGACTCACGTTCTAAACCTTTCGGAGTAACTTAAGAACATTATGGACATCCATACCCTCAATATGAACCTTAGTAGGATTCAAGGATCATACACACTTGGTTAGAATAATTTTATAAGGAAAGAACAACATGGACAACCTTAGTTGCTAGGAGTAGATCCGTTATGATTAGCGTATTCGTTTCACTTTAGATCATGCCAAAAGAAAGAAGGGATTGCCTTAACATACCTTAACTCCATTGAGTCCTTAATACCTTCCAAGTAATTCTTCGAATAACTCAACCCAATCTATCATAGCATAAGGAGATTCAAAATTAGTGTTGAGTAAAGGCTATGTCCGCAACTTAAGCTAGTAGCTCGTTTATGTAAATTCGGGCAGCATCTCCCTTGTAACAAGGGCCTCCTCCAATACCATATACCAACAACAACAGCCAGGGATGTCCAGCAACCTATAAATATCAATAACAAGACACCATATAACAACAACAAGTCACAACTACTTCACGACAAGCGGCAAGCTCCGATTGGAATCCGTATAACCCATATCACCCCTTATAGACTTCTTACATTAATTTAAAAGTATCATTAACATGATAATGAAGTCATTCATCAATGATTCCATCCTTATACCATATATTTATAACAAAGGAAACAATCCTCAACTCCAACTATCTTCAATTAGTAGCTTTATTCACTAGTTCATGTCTACTCCATCCATTTAACTTAATCAACATCAAGATAACCTTAAGCACATGCAAGAAGACAATACACACAACTCCTATAGTAACTTCAAGTCGAAATCCAAGTTATATTCAGCTCACAACAACCCTCAATAGCAATACAACACCATAGAAGTGACTTAAGCTAATCCAAGTACTATCTTGTAGTTTATCATCCTAACAACTTAACCAACATACAAGCAAGCTTAATCACAATTATTAGGCTGTTATACTCATCTTAGACAGCAGCAACAACTTGGAATTTCATCCAAATACAGCCCACAACAATCCNACCCGTCATGAGATAACAAGAATAAAACATAAGGGAATACTCAACATATGATGACCCAACATGATATACAAACTTATACATAAGACATACGGGCCTATAAGGCCGACATGACCATTTGTAAACTCAAAACATAGGCCGACAAGGCCATACAAATATCCATACACCTGACACATGTCTACAAGCCTCTAAGAGTACATAAAATCATAAAGGTCAGGACAGGGCCCCGCTATACCAATCAATACATATCCAAAGCATACTGACCAAATAGGCAACTCCGGAGCAAGTGGAGTGCGCCAACACCTTCGCTGAGCTGATAGACTAATAAGAGGACTATGAACCTATCAATCGGGACCTGCGAGCATAAAACGCAGCGTCCCCAGGCAAAAGGGACGTCAGTACGAATAAAGTACAGAGTATGTAAGGCAGGAAAGCATAAACAAGAACAGTAATGTAAAGAGTGATAGAGAAGATACAACCTGTAACATCTGAGTGCCTCTGGGGGCTACTGACATGAAATGCATAATACATATATATACATAAACTTTTGAAAACATACGCCTCTGTGGGCATCATCATCATCATATCGTACCCGGCCTCAAAGAGGACTCGGTAAAAACATACCCGGCCATCATAAGGCTCGGTAGAATCGTACCCGGCCACGTGGAGCTCGGTAAACCCAACTGATCAGTGGTTGCACAATAGGTGCCATACCCGGCCGTCTATAGCGCGGCTCGGTAGAGTAAAATAGATACATATATAATGCATGCTCGACTCATGGACTCACGTTCTAAACCTTTCGGAGTAACTTAAGAACATTATGGACATCCATACCCTCAATATGAACCTTAGTAGGATTCAAGGATCATACACACTTGGTTAGAATAATTTTATAAGGAAAGAACAACATGGACAACCTTAGTTGCTAGGAGTAGATCCGTTATGATTAGCGTATTCGTTTCACTTTAGATCATGCCAAAAGAAAGAAGGGATTGCCTTAACATACCTTAACTCCATTGAGTCCTTAATACCTTCCAAGTAATTCTTCGAATAACTCAACCCAATCTATCATAGCATAAGGAGATTCAAAATTAGTGTTGAGTAAAGGCTATGTCCGCAACTTAAGCTAGTAGCTCGTTTATGTAAATTTGGGCAGCATCTCCCCTGTAACAAGAGCCTCCTCCAGTACCATATAACAACAACAATGACCAGAGAAATCCAGCAATACATAGTTATCAATAACAAGACACCATAAAATAACAACAAGTCACAACTACTTCACGACGAGCGGCAAGCTCCAATTGGAATCCATGTACCTCATATACCCCTTATAGGCTTCTTACTACTTAATAGTAACATTAACATGATAATAAATTCATTCATCAATGATTCAAGCCTTATACCATATATTTATAACAAGGAAAACAATCCACAACTCCAATTATCCTCAATTAGAAACTTTATTCACTAGTTCATGTCTAGTCCATCCGTTTAACTTAATCAATGTCAAGATAATCTTAAGAAGAATCAATAACACAATATAATTACCTCCTACTGTGGATTCAAGTCGAAATCCATGTTACAATTAGCTTACAACAGCCCAATACACCCCAATCACTCCATACCCAAAACGACAACTATAGTAGTGTCAAACACGCCGAAAATATTACAAAGAATGACTAATCCACCATTTCTCCATTATTTGGTGTTTCTCCACACCATCTCTCCTCCAAAAATTCTATTAAATAGAAGCAAAATATACAACCCAAAAGCAACACGAAACAACCCAAAAACAGCCCACAACAAGTCGAATAATTCGAACTCACGGCTTCCAATCACCGTCCCGTGAGTTCTAGCTATTAGGAAATAAATTTATCAACATTCCTTCATATTTAAAAGCTTAAATACAGAAATAAGGCATTTTCTTAACTATTAAATACCTTCCAAAACTCCAACTACAAAGAAAAAGAGAGATAATATAGCGATACTTACGTCGTGGGGATCGTTCTAGTGTTATTGCTTCGTGATTTTGTGCCTCGGACGATAATCTTGTTGGATAACCTTGTGGACAGCTTAAGGGTGAGGTTAGGGGTCTTATTTGGTCGAGCTCTCTGGAATTATGAAGAAAGAGACGACATAGGAAGATAAATATTCATTTTGGTTGAAAAGTCAAAAGGTGCTACTTGGCACCATCTCATTGGCCCTTTTTCAAATACCTATATCTTTTTATCCGGATATCGTATGAACGAACGGTTAAGAGTGTTGGAAACTAGATTCCAAGACCTTCAATTTGATATATAATATGTCCCAAAAAGGCCTCATATAGCACACGAAATGTATTGCTCAAAAAGCTTTAGTGACACACCTACTTGCCAACTATGCAGTCTGTGCAATCTTGCAAAACTGCAAATATCTCTCTACCCCGATATCGTATCGACAAACCGTTTAATGAGTTAGAAATTAGACTCGTAGATTTTCAATTTGATATGTGGATCATCTTGTAATTCCAAGTATATTGGGAGAAAAGCTCCACTACATTTGACCTAATGTTTAGCACATTTATAAATGGAACTTGTGATGACCTTTTCCAACTTTTGTTCCATAACTCGCTTGACTTCAAAACATAACACCAACTATCATACGACTAAAATAACACATAATATAATCTCCTTATAATGTTAATAACCCTAGTCTCACCCCAAAAGTACATTGTAAAACATTCCAACTTGTCGACTTTCGACGAAACTTATTTTCTTCAATTCGTTTAGCTTCTAAGCCTTCAAACCCTCTTGCTACTTGGTATTAATGATCTTAAATATTTGTAACCTCCATGTTAACATGATGAACTAACTTTGTAAACTTTTCAAAGATGATTCCATTTCTGAGCTTACATTAATTGACTTATGACGTACTCTTACGTACGAAAACATGGGGTGTAACATTAAGGCTTAAACAGTTGTATTAGATTCATATTTCAGATATTTCACTACATTTCTTCCGCTTATTGAAATTTCTGTTGTTTTCACATTACTGCTTTATAAATGCTAAAAAGGTATAAAAATGGATAAAGGTAATCTGTTAAGTAATTGGCTTGCCTAGCTCACATTAGTAGGCGTCATCACGACTCCCGAGGGTGGGAAATCCCCGTCGTGACAAAAATACCTTACCACCCCCCTAAACTTGACACGGATTATTAGTTACAGCCTTAAACTATTCGTGGTATTAATTACCCCCCTCAACTTGGTCTTTTGAGAGCCGGTACCCTCCTGGACGCTGATGTGGCAAAATGTGTGGGTGCACTCGCCTGCCACGTGGATTTTTCTGCATATGTGACTTTTTTTAAAAAATAAAATATGTTTTTACCTTTATAAGTATGTTACCTTTTTAGATAGTTTTTTTCGAATACAATTTATAATAAAACTTGGATAGAACTACATTATTTATGCTATATTTTTTTATTTGGCTAAAAATAATGAAGTTTTAGTTAATTTTTTTTTTGAAAAATTGACGTGAAAATAAAGATTTATACAATTGAAATAAATAATCAAAGCATCTAAAAAGTTATAAAAATAAATAATCTGAAATTAATTATTTTGGCTATAATTTTTTATATAGCTCTAAATTATGGTGCTCTAAAAATATATATATATATATATATATATATATATTTTTTACAGATTTTACCTGAAAAAAGTAAAAATGCACAGTTAAAATAAATAGTCATTGCATCAAACGAAGAAATAAAAGGAGTGTACAATTGCAAGAAATAACTTACTCTATGGATACACTCTTTTTATTTCTTCTTTTGATGCAATAACTATTTATTTCAATTGTATTTTTACTTTTTCAGGTAAAATCTGTAAAAAGTATATGTTTAGAGCACCATAATTTAGAGCTATATAAAAAATTATAGCCAAAATAATTAATTTCAAACTATGTATTTTTATAACCTTTTAGATGCCTTGACTATTTATTTCAATTGTATAAATCTTTATTATCATGTCAAATTCGAAAAAAGATTAACTAAAACTTTATTATTTTTAGCCAAATAAAAGAAATTAGCATAAATAATGTAGTTCTATCCAAGTTTTATTATAAATTGTATTCGAAAAAAATTATCTAAAAAAGTAACATACTTATAAAGGTAAAAATATATTTTATTTTTCAAAAAAAAAATGCCACATATGCAGAAAAATCCACGTGGCAGGCGAGTGCACCCACATTTTTTGCCACATCAGCGTCAGGGAGGTACTGGCTCTCAAAAGGCCAAGTTGAGGAGGGTAATTAAGACCACGAATAGTTTAAGACTCTAACTAATAGTCCGTGTCAAGTTTAGGGGGATGGTATGGTATTTTGCCATTTCTCTATTATCAACCATCGATCTAATCTTTAAATATATATTGCAATTAATTAATAAAGATTATTGAAAGAGTTTCACCTCACTACTATAAATTCCCTATTTTTTCGACTACAGATTTCAGTTGCAATTTTCCGGCTACTATAGTCGGAAAATTAAAGAAATAATTTTTTTAGTTTATTTTATATTTTTCGGCTACTCTTTCGATTATTTATACATTTTCATACGTCCCATTTCCTCATATGTTTTCTATAACGAATGAGCTAGATAAGAGATTAGGAAGAATTAAGAGTTTAGAAGATTAATTGGGAAGACTGTTAATTTAGCAGAATATATAATTATATATATAGACGAAAAGAATGCTAGAAGCTCTTAGTTGGCGTTCCTAATTAACTTAGGTACATATTATTTCAGATAGGAAATGTGTGCTTTTAGTTCGTCAAATATTGACATATATATTTTTCTAGTCTTTGATTTTTGACTAGGCACATTTAACATTCAATTTTATCCAAATGTGCACTTGTGATCCATGCCTGTGAACTTAACAAATTTGTCTAATCATATACCATTACTATATTTGACAACTCATGCATATATTAAGTTTGTATTGTTACTCTATATTTGAGGATAATATAATTGTTTTCTTCTTTGTTAGGACCTACTGACAATGGATAGGAAGATAAGTTTTAGGTAAAGCAATAAAAAATCAAGAAACTTAATAACATACTAATACAATTTGAATATCAGTACATAAAACATAGATTACTCATATATCCATTAACCAAAAAGAAAAATCATGTCAAACACAGTGTATTACATCAAAATGGATGCCAAGATGTCATTGGCATGGCTTATTATATGATCAAATTTTACACTACAAGGTTAAGAAAAATACATAAGTGCAGAATTTCTAAGTTGATTAGCAAGGATAACCTTTGATTGCTACCACAAATGAACACAACAGAGAAAAGACAGTAATAACAACAACAAATTCCAAAAAAAGGGACCCAGCATGCTTGAAAAACCAACAACAACAACGATAACAACGATTCAGTGAAATCCCACTAGTGGGGTCTGGGGAGGGTAGTGTGTACACAGACCTTACCCTTAACCCGAAGGAGTAGAGAGGTTGTTTCCGAAAGACTCTCAGCTCAAGAGGACAAAAAGACAAAAGGAGACAAAATCAGTAACACCACAAAAATAATAAGAGAAATAGGAAAATAGGAAAAATAGGAACATGAAATCCAGAAGAAAGATACACAGCAAAAGCGAGATAGTATCCCTACCAAACTAATCCCACACAGTTATGACATAAGGCAAGACCCAACTACCTCCTAACCTACAACCCTAATACTCGACCTCCACATGTTCCTATCAAGTTCCATGTCCTCGAAAATCTGAAGGCTCGCCATATCCTGCCTGATCACCTCCCCCAATACTTCTTAGGCCGCCCTCTACCTCTTCTCGTTCCCTCCACAACCAGCCGTTCGCACCTCCTTACCGGAGCATCTGGGCTTCTCCTCTTAACATGCCCGAACCATCTGAGCCGCGCTTCCCGCATCTTGTCATCAATGGGGGCCACGCATACCTTCTCCCGAATATCATCATTCCTAACATGGCCGGTCTAACCACCGCTTTATAGATATGTGACTTCTTAACAGGCCAACACTCAGCCCCATACATCATGGCCGGTCTAACCACCGCTTTATAGAACTTACCTTTGAGTATCAGTGGCACTCTCTTGTCACACAGTACTCCAGAAGCTAACCTCCATTTTATCCATCCTACCCCAATGCGGTGTGTGACATCCTCGTCAATCTCCCCTCCCCCCTGGATAACCGACCCAAGATACTTGAAGCTGCCTCTACTCGGAATGACCTGTGATTCAAGCCTCACATCCACACCCACTTCCCCTTGCTCAGCGCTAAACTTACACTCCAAGTATTTCGTCTTCGTCCTGCTAAGCTTGAAACCCTTAGATTCAAGAGCCTGTCTCCAAACCTCCAGCCTCTCGTTAACACCGGCTTGCGACTCATCAATCAGAACTATGTCGTTGGTGAATAGCATGCACCATGGCACATCCCCTTGAATGTGGTGATTAACGCGTCTATCACCAGGGCGAATAAGAACGGACTGAGCGCAGAACCTTGGTGTAACCCCATAGCAACTGAAAAATCCTCAGAGTCGCCTCCTACCGTCCTAACCCGAGTCTTTGCCCCATCATACATATCCTTAATCGCCATAATATAGGGAACCGACACGCCTTTTGCCTCCAAGCTTCTCCAGAGAGCTTCTCTAGGAAACTTGTCATTGCTTTCTCTAGGTCAATAAACACCATGTGCAGGTTTCTCTTCCTATCTCTATACTGTTCAACCAACCTCCTAACAAGGTGTATAGCTTCTGTAGTAGAACGACCCGACATGAACCCAAACTGGTTGTCGGAAACGGACACCGTCATCCTCAACCTCGCTTCAACCACCCTCTCCCACACTTTCATGGTATGACTCAGTAATTTGATACCCCTATATTTGTTACAACTCTGGATATCACCCTTGTTCTTGTACAATGGGACCACCGTACTCCACCTCCACTCATTCGGCATCCTTTTCGCCTTAAAAATAACATTCAATAACCTAGTCAACCACTCCAAACATGCTTTCCCCACACACTTCCAAAATTCTACCGGAATCTCGTCAGGCCCGGTCGCTCTGCCCCTACTCATCTTACTCATAGCTCCCACGACCTCCTCAACCTTGATGCGTCTGCAGTACCCAGAGTCATTCTGACTCTCGGAATGCTCCAATTCACCTAGCACAATATCCCGATCCCCTACTTCATTAAGAAGTTTTTGAAAGTAGGTCTGCCATCTCCACTTAATCTGGGAATCTTCCATCAATACTCTACCATCGTCGTCCTTTATGCATCTCACTTGGTCAAAATCTCGAGTTTTCCTCTCTCTCAGCTTGGCAAGCTGAAACCAGAAACTTGAAACAGTTGGGTCTCTAATTACCCGTCTTTAAAACCAGAAAACAACTTTAAAATGTTTTTATGTGTCTTTACTAAATGTCACACCTCCTTCTTCCCGAAAGGATAGGGAATTTTTCCAATTAAAGTGATGTAAATCGAAATGGGATAATTTATTTAATTCAGAGTCGCCACTTGGGATAATTATTATAGTATTCCAAGTCACCGGTTTATTTTAAAATCCCAAATCGAGGAAATTGACTCTTATTTACAGTCCGCGGACACAGACGACCGGGTAAGAAATTCTGTTAACCCGGAGAAGGGGTGAGGTACCCCCGAGTTCCGTAGTTTTAGCACGGTCTCTCAACTATTAATAATTGGCCTAATTATCTAATTTATTACATATTTAGAGCCTATGGTGCATTTTAACTTTATAACCTCTTTTAATAGAGTTTTAATTGCTTTTAGGATTTATGGAGTTTATTAAAATAAGTCGCGTTGTCGCGCACTTATTGTTTTTGTATACATTACGATTCGCGTCACGTGAAATGCACCTGCGATCTACAACATGTTGATTTTATTATTATTCGAAGTTGTGGTCGAGTCGCGTGAAACGCGCACTCGAATTGAGATTTACGTATCGTGACTATGCCACGGGAACCATACCCATAGTCACAATGAATTATTATTCGCGCCTAAATCAAGCTACGATATTCGAGGATACTCAATTTTAGCTATTGAAAAGATAAGTGTTTAGGTCCAAGGATTATGAATATTCATACAAAAACAAGAACAACAAAGTTCGGGTAGACCCTTAGCCCCAAAAATTAACAGACATGAACCCCAATAAATGAACACTTTGAAGAAATGCCAAGGGACATGAATCACCAAACAAAGTTATAAAACACCTAGTAGAACTTAATCAAAAGATACCAAACAGACAAAATAAAAAGTGAATCAAAAGAAATAAAGTAAAAACAGAAAGTGGATGTGTTCAAATTAGAAAATTAACAATAACCAACTTCTAGGCACTCAACAGAACAACCTATAAATCAACACACACTAACACACGCGCGCACACACACACGAAAACTCAATGTGAGTATGATTGAAATGGAAAATTAACAAGAAATAGAACACCTAAAAGGAATATAACCAGATGTGAACACTCAAAAGAACACCAGTTTCTGTATTAACAAAAAAAAACAGATCTCAACTCCAAGAAATGTACTGACCTAAAACTTTGAAACCTTTTAATATAAGGATTTTCCAATTGGTTTACAATAAAAATGCCACACTTTAGTTGAACACGAACAGCTCTGTCGCCCAAAGGCCTTAAACGGTAACCTCAACTGCCTAGGAGCTCAGCGACTCTTTGATGTTTGGCTATAATTATATATTTTTAGTACATTACATACCTTACTTATTAGCACTTTAATGCTAATTGTACTATATTTTTGTTTAATTGAGCATTGATCACGCCCAACTATGCCTTATAAAAAGGACAATGCGGTCGCTGCAAATATAATCCGGTTTACAAGTCCGTAGTCGAATCCCACAGAGAATTAAGGTTTAGCTACAGCTGTTCATTATCACCAAGAAGACAAGCTTGAACAATTCCTAACTTATAGATATTAAGATTCTTCTGTTTAACTAATTAACTAACAAATTAAAATAGTAAATTAACAACTAACGATACTGAGGGTTCGAGAAAAGATTAAGGAGGTCTAGAGTTATGATTTCCCCTATTGTCGGAATCCTTCCCGCTATGTCTTCTATAATTTCGCCTAAGTATTCTCTACCGATTAGAGCACTCTTATTGCCGTAAATCTCTCCCGAGTAATTACAACACTTTACTAGACGCACTCTCCCGAGCTACGCTAGCTGGCTTTTAATACAGCTCACTTCAGATCGCACCCAAGGCTTCGTTATCCCTAATCCCACCTTTAAACCCTCGGTTATTGATCCCTCATATACTCTGGGATTGGTGTTTGTTCAACAATTACCTAAATATGCACTCTCTCCCGAGTTATACATACTAAATAGGCACAGCTAATTGAGAGCTCTTCAATCAACCAGAATATAAACGTAGTTGAACAAACAGAGAAAAGCTATGGCTCAATTATATAAAAACATAACAAGAATTTATCCTACAAAAGGTTCTATCAAAACTCTAGATAACAAATTAGCTATTCATAATAGTATGTAAAACTACAATACTAAAAGTCATAACCAACAAAGAAAAATAGGAAGAGGAAGGAAAAACTCGTAGAAGAATTCTCCGCCTTGCTCCCAATGTGTTCTTGCCTCCAAGGGTGTTGCCTAACCCTAAAGTAGTGTCTCTCCGCCTCCTTAGGTCTAATTTATGTCCAAAATATGTCCTCTTCTTGTTCTTGGCCGGCCTCCTTTGTTTAATATAGGGTTTAGGAATTAAAATTCCATGTTTTGCACTTTAGTCCCTGAAATTTTCGCTTCCTGCCGCGGTTTTCCGCGGTCGCGGTGGAACCGCGGCCAAACATGCCCTCTAATTCTTCAGTTGTCCGCGACCATCTTCTACCGCGGTTCTCCCGAGGTCGCGGCAAAATCGCGGTTTTTTACCCTGTTCCGTTTGGAATTTGGGAAAACGTAAAACATGAAAGTTGTATCCCTTTGAGTTAGCTTTCCAACCATATATTGTGGAGCCCAAATGGAGTTCTGAAAGAAAAGTTATGTCTATCTTACTAGACAGTGCGCAATATGCCTCCTCAAGTCTTCGTTCGTACTTAATTATCAAATTTGACCCCCGAACACGATTCCGCCTTAATTCCTTGAGCTTTTACTCAGACTTCAAAGCTTCAAATCACTTAAATTCATTCCATAACATCTATATAGCTCGGAATCACACCTACAAGGCATAAAACACACAATTAGTGCAAAACACTAGCGATTAAAGCGCAAACTCAATTAAAGTGCAGTAAATCCGAGTGTAATAAGCGACTAAAATATGCAATTATAGCCTATCATCAACACCCCACACTTAAACCATTGCTCGTCCTCGAGCAATCAAACTCCACTTTTTTTATAGACACGACCTTTTTAAACAATTTTCCTAACTCATCACACCAAGAGTATTTAAAATAGACTAAGCACAAAAGCGTAACATCTTCACCTCAAGATTTGACTCACAAGTACCACACGTTATTCACAACTCACCCACTTACTCTAATATAGAGGTGACTAACATTACCTTTCCTTCATGAATCAAGTGCCCTCACACAACAAAAGAGAGTAGTTCCACACAATGAAATTTAAGAACACTTAGGAACTCAAGATAGAAAGAATTCACTCACTCTCAGAAATAACATTCATATGCCACAAAAGATGCACCATAAGCTTGCCCGTAGTGTACTAATCCACTAATCGAGCTCATTCAATCTTGGATCAATTAGGACTTTATTTGATTGTAATGTAGGCTACGGCACGGGTAGGATTCATTTCGATATAAGAGTGACTACACCTCCCTAAGCACTTTAATACATATACTTTAACATTCAAACCCCATACTTATGTCAAACCAAAACTCCACCTTCACATCAATGTATATTACCCCATTCTTCTTTAAGCACACTTACATCAAGAGCCACCACTTATCAAAGAATTTTTTTTTTCACAAGAATCCAACTATTTTTTTCCCCAATTCAAGTAGCTCTTACTTTTTCAAAACAGTGCACCTTTCTCCTTATTTCATTAGTTCCACTCAAAAGCCAAACCAACCACCCCACACTTTAACTTTTACATAGTTCATAATAATTCACGTGCTCATGAGAGGTTACAATGGTTCAAATAGATGGTCAATTCGAACAAATGGGTAAGGCTTGTAATGTGGTTGCCAAAGAGATATGATTACAGGCTCAAAGGGGTTAACTACGATACATAATAATTAAGCGGGTAAAATATACATATGTGGCTCAACAAGAGAACGCCTATATCACTTCCAAGACTGAACAACACTACTATTTCGCTTTGCAAACACACGGGGCAAGTTCTAGGCATCAAATGCACTGCACATAATATCACAAAACCTTACACACACATGGCACATAACTCACTCAGGATTGGATTCATCAAGACACCCTAGTCAGAGCAGTTAAGCAAATTTAAGATCATACAATTTAAGGTACTTATACAAGAGTCAAAAATTGAGCCTAAGCGTCACAGCCAAAGTACTCACTATTCTCAAGGCATAACAAAGTCAAGAGATATTGCTTCATTTCAAAACAAAACACAATGGCTCCTATTACCAAAAAAAAAAACTAACTACACCCGGTTCAAATAAAACCCTTGAAAAAGAACCGTGGTTTAAAGAAAAACCAAGGGGTAATTGCTACACTACCTAATAAAACAAAAAATCTTTTTGGTATTTTCTTTAGACTTACTTCCCTCAAGAAAACTGTCTAGAAGATCCGTCATCACGAAAAGTCCAATCTTTTTTTTTTTAAAAAAACACAGCTAAAGTAGCATGAAAAATCACCCAGACAATCTCATCACCCCACACTTAAAATTGTGCATTGTGCCCAATGCACACCCATACATACAAGAGGGTAAAAGAAACTCCCTGGTAGGCCAAAGGCCGAAGCACTAGCAGTTCATGGGGTACTCAGACTTCTCCCAAGCTTGGTCCTTCGTGTGGGTACCTCACACTTAGTTCCAACCATTTGGTTTGCTGATGCATCCTTCCAATACCTTTGCTTTCCATGCTCCTAGAAAATAAAAAAAATTGACACTACAAAAATAATATACTTAAAAAAAATAAAAATAAAAAATAAATAAAAGAAAGCAATAAAGCTGGGTTGCCTCCCAACAAGCGCTTGATTTAACGTCGCGGCACGACGCGAATCACTTTTTGCCTCCACCTCGAGCTTATGAATTGAACCCCCAATTTGGCATCAAGTTTTCGGCTATGCTCCAGAGGTGGAGGAACAAATCTAATTGGTCCAAGCAACCATTGTACTATTCTACACTTCTTGGCTTTTAGATGAGGTATGTAGTCCTGTCTTTCTGGTAAGAAAAATTCCAGAATATAGGCACCTTGTTCTTCATTCCTTGACTTCTCAATCGGCTCGGATGACTCTATTTTCATATCGTCATCCAAGCACAATGTAGAAAAATGTTTGGAGTGAGGACCAATGCGCTCACACACATGAACTTCAGGACTTTCAGCATCCTCAACATCAATGATACTAGAGTCAACAAAATTTGTATCCTCAATGTCCTTGGCTGACTCTAGTCTCACTTCTTCAACATTGACATCTTCAAATTCTAGTTGGCTAGGTTGTTGATGTTCTGCTTTGACCTCCCCAATTAATACCTCAAATTCATGCTCTTCTTGGCTACTATCATCAATATTGGATTGTTGAGCATTAAAAGCTCCAACCACTTGACTCAATTGTGCCTCCAACTTGCGAATAGTTGCCTCTTGCCTTTCTATGTGCAATTGTTTCTCATTGTTTTGTTCCAGAAGACACTTTAGCATATCCTTGATCTCCTTCAGGTCCGCATTCCCGGGTTCTTTGTTCCTATTAACTTCACAAGAAAAGGTGGAACCATCGTAGTAAGGGGTTGGGGGAAAATAAGAAATATAAGCACAACCATGAAGGTGACCATTTTTACCACCACACACATCACACACATTCCACAAATAAGATTGAGTTGGTGCACATAACTCGCTCTCAGGAACGTTTTGAAAATTTTGCCACGGGTGGTTTCCTTTACAATATGTATGGAGATCAATAGTAGAATTATCTACACCTAAATTCCCATAATTCCAAGATGCCATGTTTCTCAAATCAGTAGTTATAAAAAAAATACAAAAAAAAATAAAACAAAAGAAAACAAAATAAAAGTTCAAATCGTAACCTAGCAATATATACGGCTACAACTACACTGTTAGTTCCCCGGCAACAGCGCCAAAATTTGATCACGCCCAACTATGCCTTATAAAAAGGACAATGCGGTCGTTGCAAATATAATCCGGTTTACAAGTCCGGAGTCGAATCCCACAGAGAACTAAGGTTTAGCTACAGCTGTTCACTATCACCAAGAAGACAAGCTTGAACAATTCCTAACTTATAGATATTAAGATTCTTCTGTTTAACTAATTAACTAATAAATTAAAATAGTAAATTAACAACTAACGATACTGAGGGTTATAGAAATGAATAAGGAGGTCTAGAGTTATGATTTTCCCTATTGTCGGAATCCTTCCCGCTATGTCTTCTATAATTTCGCCTAAGTATTCTCTACCGATCATGAGCACTCTTATTGCCGTAAATCTCTCCCGAGTAATTACGACAATTTACTAGACGCACTCTCCCGAGCTACGCTAGCTGGCTTTTAATACAGCTCACTTCAGATCGCACCCAAGGCTTCGTTATCCCTAATCCCACTTTTAAACCCTCGGTTATTGATCCCTCATATACTCTGGGAGTGGTGTTGTTCAACAATTACCTAAATATGCACTCTCTCCCGAGTTATGCATACTAAATAGGCACAGCTAATTGAGAGCTCTTCAATCAACCAGAATATAAACGTAGTTGAACAAATAGAGAAAAGCTATGGCTCAATTATATAAAAACATAACAAGAATTTATCCTACAAAAGGTTCTATCAAAACTCTAGATAACAAATTAGCTATTCATAATAGTATGTAAAACTACAATACTAAAAGTCATAACCAACAATGAAAAATAGGAAGAGGAAGGAAAAACTCGTAGAAGAATTCTCCGCCTTGCTCCCAATGTGTTCTTGCCTCCAAGGGTGTTGCCTAACCCTAAAGTAGTGTCTCTCCGCCTCCTTAGGTCTAATTTATGTCCAAAATATGTCCTCTTCTTGTTCTTGGCCGGCCTCCTTTGTTTAATATAGAGTTTAGGACTTAAAATCCCATATTTTGCACTTTAGTCCCTGAAATTTTCGCTTCCTGCCGCGGTTTTGCCGCGGTCGCGGTGGAACCGCGGCCAAACATGCCCTCTGATTCTGCAGTTGTCCGCGACCATCTTCTATCGCGGTTCTGCCGTGGTCGCGGCAAAACCGCGGTTTTTCACCCTGTTCCGTTTGGAATTTGGAAAGACGTAAAACATGAAAGTTGTAGCCCTTTGAGTTAGCTTTCCAACAATATATTGTGGAGCCAAAATGGAGTTCTGAGCAAAAGGTTATGTCTATATTACTAGACAGTGCGCAATATGCCTCCTCAAGTCTTCGTTCGTACTTAATTATCAAATTTGACCCCCGAAAACGATCCCGGCTTAATTCCTTGAGCTTTTACTCAGACTTCAAAGCTTCAAATCACTTAAATTCATTCCATAACATTTATATAGCTCGGAATCACACCTACAAGGCATAAAATACACAATTAGTGCAAAACACTAGCGATTAAAGCGCAAACTCAATTAAAGTGCAGTAAATTCGAGTGTAATAAGCGACTAAAATATGCAATTATAGCCTATAATCAAGTATATTTTATATGTAGATACTTTGGAGATGAAAGTGCGGAGCAAATAGATTATTTTGACCAAGATGACGTGATTAGTTGAAGTAACTGACAGAGGAGCTCATTGTGTTTGGCTCATGAGAAGTTCTCCTAATTGAATACAATATAGTGGGCAGTAATGATTGTGCTCATTATGAAATGCTATTATTGTGACATAATTATGGAAGACAAATGAACAGAAACTAAGTCTTAAAGGCAAACCAAGGAAGGATTGAAATCGTAAAAACGCTACTGGTTTTAGCGCCAGGTCCAGCGCATCGCACTGGCCTGGACCCTGCATTACGGGATTTGTCCTATTTCGTCCAGGACTTGGTTATTTCGGTCCTACACGGCCCCAACTCGTATAAAAGGGGTCCTAAACCTATTTTGGAGGGGGAGGACGTTTTTGAGAGGAAAACACAAGCATAGAGCCGCCGTGGAGGCCGAAATTCATCAAGTTCCATCTTTTCTTCCATCAAACTTAGTAATTTTTATGTTTCTTTGTATGATTTGTTGTTTTGCTATCATGTGTATGTGGAGATAAACTCACGTTCTAGGGTTATGGTTCTTTCATGACTATTGTTATTCGGATATTGATTTTGATTTCTTAGTTTATCATATTGGTTTATTTATTTAATCCTGTACTTAATTATTTGATTGCTTGATCACCAATTGAATACTATCTACGAATCTTGAATTGAACTCGAAAGTGGAAATTCTAGATTGCATATAGGATTGAGTAGAGCAAGTTCTTGAACCTGGGCATCGGGGAACGGATTCGCGGTTAGGATAGACACATACCTAATTGCCTTGCTTGGTTGATTTACAGGAACTATAAATGCATTCTTGTTAGTTCTAACTCCATAGACATATAGGCGTTAGGTTAGCTTGAATAGGCAAGTAAGAACTCGACAGATTCTTATGAGCAATATTAACCTTGTTAACCATTAAACTAGATAAATTAGTTAGTCAATTCAATTGAAGAATACAATAGGAATGTTAGACAACCCATAACCCTAGATCGTTTTCATCATATTGATAACATAAAAATCTGCTCTTCCTCTGCTCAAAGTTCATTATTTATTTTTATTTATTTTAATTTGTTTAGAATCAAATACTTCTAGTTTTATTTCTTTTTTAGATAGTTAGGATAGTCTAATTTAGTTAATAGTTAATCATAAGTCCTCGTGGGTTCGACATCCGACTTTTAGTCACTTTATTACTTGGCGACCGCGTATACTTGCGTGTGCGTTTTGCCGCAACAAGTTTTTGGCGCCATTGCCGGGGGCTTAGAAATTAGCTATTTTTCTAACATTACTTTGGGAGACTTGAGTGTGTGTAAATGTGGGGATGCAAATAGTAGTAAAATTCATGAGTTAGGGCGCATTAGACCTCATTCCAATCATTTTTCCCCATTGTTTTTAGATACTAAGATAGTAATCGAGTCATCTGAGCCTATGAGGGAGTCAAAGAGTGAGGATGAGAGTGCCTATATTCTTGAATTTGTTGTGCCAAAAAGCAAAAATTACATTCCTCATCTAAAGTCCAAGAAGTGCAGAGTGAAAAAATTATTACTTGGCCTGGTTATCATTGTAGCCCCATCACTGGAGCATAGCCGCAGACTGGATGCCATGTTAGGGGTACAATTCATAAGCTCGAGGTGGAGAAAAATGTGGTTCACGTCGTGCCGCGACGTTAAATTAGGCGCTTGTTGGGAGGCAACCCAGCTTTACTGCTTTCTTTTATTTTTGATTTTTTTTTCTTATTGTATTATTTTTGTAGTGTTATTTTATTTTGTAGGATTTTGAGCATAGGGAGCAAAGCCATAGGAAGTGTGCAAAAGTGAGCCATGTGGTTGGAACTAAGTGTGGGGTGCCCACACAAGAATCATACCTGGGAGAAGTCTGAGTATGCCGTGAGCTGCCAATGCTTCGGCCTTTGGCCTACCAGGGAGTCTCTTTTACCCTCTTATTATTTACAGTGTGCATTGAGGACATTGCACAATTTTAAGTGTGGGGTGAGGAGATTGTTTGGATAATTTGTTGTGCTATCCTAGGTTAGTTGTAGTATTCTTTCTTAGTGTAGTAGATTTTATGTAAAGAAAAAAAAATATTTGGAAAATAAAAAACGAAAATTGAAAAAAATAAAGTAGAAAATTTGGACTTTTTCCGACGATGAATTTTGTGGATACTTTTTTTGAGGGATTGAAGTCTAAACAAAACAAATAAAAAAATTAAAATAGAAAAACACAAAAACATGTCTTTTTTTTTTGTATCAATAATCCCCCGTGGTTTTTCTTTGTGCATCGTTCTTTTCCATGGGATGTAATTTAAACTGGGTAGTTTTTTTTTTTTTAGAGTAGATAGAATTTAGGGAATAAATGGAGGAAGAAAGATGAGATTCCTAGGCACCTTGGCTTGTTTGATAGTAACATATTTAGGCTTTGTCATGTGTAGTATCTTCCCTATATTTTGATATTAGTCTTGATGCCTTTATATATTGGATAGCATGTTTTGTGACGACTATTTCTCGTTTTCTTGACTTGTGTTCACTTTGTGCTTAATGCTTAATATCTCATGGCTCCGTGAATACTTGCATTGTTTGAGAGTCGGAATGGGGCCATCCTTAGTGAGTCATGTGCTATGTGTGGTGAGGTTTTTGTGTAGTCTATGTATTGTACTTGTGTCTAGAACTTGCCCGGTATGTGATTCGAAGCGAAATTTTAGGTGATGCTCGGTGTGAGAAATGATTTTAGGCTTTCTTTGATCTTTTTGTGCTTATTGCTTACCATAAATAAAAGTTATCCCTAGTTAATCCCTTTGAGCCTATAGATTTTATTTGGCACCCGCATTACAAGCCTATACCCTCTTTGTACGTAATTGACATTGTTTTGATCCTTGTACCTCTTAAAGCATTTTAATTGTAAGCGCTAAAAGAAGTAATAAGGGACTATGTGTGGGGTGGCTTTGGAGTGGAACCAATGAAATAAAGAAAGGTGCACTTATTTTTGTAAAAGAATACGCCACTAGTGGAAATTGAAAAGAAAAAAATTCTGAATAAAAAAGAGAAAGAAAAAATGTAGTTGAATAAATATCTTGTTTTTGTTAGTGGAGTGTAAATGGCGATAGTGCTTAAAGAAGAAGGGAACGTTTTGGGGGTGATCTTGTTTGTGAAATTAAAGTGGATTGAGGAATTTGCGCTTAAGTTATCATGTGATGTGTTAAAGTGCTTAAGAGATTGAGTCACTATTCCTAAAATATATCCTTCCCGTCCCTTAACCCACATTACAACCACGAAAAGTCCTAATTGGTTTTAGATCGAGCGAGCTTACATTAGTAGAGATTTACATTAAGGGCAAGTCTATGGTACCAATTGCATGCATGTGACTTCTTTTGTGAGAGTGAGAGATTTTCTTCGATATATGTGAGTCCTTAAATTATATTTGTTAATGAGATTCGAATGTGTGGATTCAACTTACTCTCTTGTTATTATTGTGAGGGCACATGGTTTCACGAGGGATAGGCAATGTTATTACACTTCTCTACGTTGTTGAGTGTTCAAGCCATGAGTGCAGTGTGACATTGAGTCGGTTTGTGAGGCTAGGATTGTTATGAGCATGTTGTCTTTGTTTGAATATTTTTGAAGTTGGCATAAGAAAAAGGGAAGTGTATGTGATTGCATATGCTAAGGTTTAATTGTTTCTATCAACCATGGTCATTGGTGTAGTGTGCCTCAATTGTGTAAAAACAAAGTGCTCAAAGATAGAGTGAATTGTTGGTTGACTCGAGGACGAGCAACGTTTAAATGTGGGGTAATGATGTTTGGCTATAATTATATATTTTTAGTACATTACATACCTTACTTTTTGGTACTTTAATGCTAATTGTACTATATTTGTATTTAATTGAGTATATTTCTTTAGTCCTAATAGAATACAACTATATAATATATTCAAGAAAATAACACAATAATATGAGACGAGTCATAGCATTGTACTAAAATATTAGTAACAAACAAAATAAAATCGCCTAAAATAAATATTGCTAATTAATAATCTAGCCATAATAAAAATGAACATAATCTAAAAATACTATATATGTCATGCTAAAATAAGTACATCTAATAAGTACTATTAATTACATGATTAGGCACTAAAGAAAAAGATAAATTAAGTTATGCATTTTCATTATAAACCAATGCAAAACTAAAAATTTATATCAACATTATTGTCATTTCTAATGTTGAATTGAATTTATTTTGTTAGCATTAGTATTTATTTGAACTTTATTTGGGTTACTACACTTGTGAGTTATAAAACTTATTGGACCATTCAAGAATGTTAAGTCCAAGCTTGAAATAATACATTAACAGATAAATCTGTGGAAAAGTTTAACAAGTATTTATAATATTACAATAAATATTCATATGTATAAAATATTTTTAAAAATTATATAAATGTAATATCGGGTTGGTTTGGTTTCGGTTTGTCTTTTTTTAATTAAAAGCAAATCAAACCAATTATGGTCGGATTTTTTTCCCCAATACCAAACCAAATCAAGCCAAACCATATCAATTTTTTTTCGGTTTGACTCGGGTTATCGATTTGGGGCGATTTATCGATTTTCTTTGCACACCCCTAACTGCCGGCAAGCGAGAATGTAAAATTATTTAGGGGAGAGTTCTATTTCAACCCTCAGTTAACCCTTTGTCAGTATTTATTTAGCTTCCGGTCACAGTCATGCCGGGTACACATTCTTGCAATGCTTGTGCATGAGCGTCTTTTTCATCTCTCTTTTTCTCTGTTTTTTTATTTTTCTCGGTTGCTCCTTTTTTACTCTAACCCTGATATGCTGAGCCATATCATTTTCACCCACATTGAAGCTAATTATTTCTTTGTCGCATTCATGTAAATAGATAAGTAAACATGCACTCCCACGATTTATATGCTCATCCTCACTTCTCTTTTATCACAATTCACAATTTGCGATGGGAACACATACACTGTTTCTATTGGAGGCAGTGAAACGCAATGGAGAAAAATCAAAATATATTAGAAGTAGCGAAACTAGTTTGAGAGTCCCAAGTTTTAAGCTTAAATATAGTATATTGTATAATTTTTAAAATTAAGATTTTTGACATTTATGTGAAATTAAACATCTTAGATTAGTTTCTTTCAATTTAAATATAAAGGTACATTTTGCTTTAATACATTTTATAAATCAAATAAGTACTTGATGCTCGATTGAATTAGGAGTTTAACCAAAGCATAAATTCCTTCGGCCGAGTTGGATGAAACAACCTCTATACCTTAACAAGGAAAGTGTAAGGGTTACGTACACTTTATCCTTCTCGGACTCCACTTTGTGGAATTATATTGAGTTTATTATTGTTGTTGTTACTATATTCCTCAGTTCCTTTTACATGTCTTTGTTGCACTTATTCTTCAGTGTATGAAATTATGCTTCTATTTTCGTTCTTTCTCTCCCTGTTTATACTTTCCTTTCCGTATACATCATATTTGTGGCAATGTTTTTTTAAACTGGAAAACACAAATTTTAGTCAATTGGATGATAATATATATTTTTTTTTTGGTAAAAAAAAGAAAAGATGATATTCTATTTTCTCAATTTAATTAAAGAAAGCTTTGCCTCTAATAACACGATTTCTTGTGATTTTAGAATTGAATATACCTCTTATTAATTCCTCTGTGATAAGGGCTAGGAGTTGTTATAGCTTTGAGTCTGAATATATTCATAAAATGCAGAATATATAGTGATTATAGAGCTCGTTGATGTACATCATTAGCTATTTGCACTTTGGCATTTTACACGTAGAAGAACAAAGATAAGTGATAAATAAAGAAATTACCTCTACTTTCCACTAAGTACAAAATTTGGAAGAGATTTTTACTTCCTCCGTATATAGGACAATTAAAAATAATAATAATAATAATAATAATAATAATAATAATAATAATAATAAAAAAAAAAAAAGTGAGTACATAATTACATATATTATTTAACGCCAGTTGACTCTAAGATATTAGCAGATCCAACCAAAACTTTAAAAATTTGGCAGACTCCAATACTTCAAGGTCGAATCTTATATATGTATATGGAAAAAACAAAGTTTAAATAGAGTTAGCTATACATTTAACAACTCACTTTATGGATTCAGAACCCACGACGTCTAAATCAAAGATGGTCCTGTTTCAAATCTTACTGTTAAGAAGCCACCGTACCTGCAATTGATTCATTATACGGTGATGTGTTAAATGATAGAACAAAATCTCACCTAATCGAAGAACTGACTTCTCTAACAGTAGCACTTACCTGCAGCCTTGACTAGCTAGTCCTAAACCTTCTTAGATAGTTCGTTAAAATAAGGCGAAATACATAAACGATGCTTTTAAGTTGTGTCCAAAGACCAATTGAACACCTTAACTGAGATCATTTTCAGTTAGACACTTTATTTATTCACAAAAGAAGATCAACTAAACATCCAACCCATCGTGTGACATGGACTCTTTGAGACGCGAGTTACTTACCTAAAATTAGGTTTTTCCTTTACTTCTCCTAAAATAAAGTGGACCCCACCTAATTTTCTCACCTCCTTCTCCTTCCATTTTTTCCTACACCATTCGACACCCTACTCTACCCTAAGGACCCGTTTGGCCATAGATTTTGTCAAAATATATTTGAATATTTTTTGGCAAATACATGTTTGGCCATAGATTTTATCATAAATTCTGGCAAATTCCCAAAACCCAAAACCCAAATTCCAAGAGTTAGTTTTGGCGCAAAATATCACTATTACATTCTTCAAAAATTGCCTCAAACTTTTGTATTTTATAAAAATGCCGGCTATTTATTATATTGTAACAGTGCTGCTTCGTCTTCTCGGTTATCTGATAGTGTATTATGTAGTTCATTATAAAAATGATAATTTTGTACCAAATTTATTTTTGTTCACGACTATTGTTTGCGATAATATGGTGAATGTCATTGATAAAGGTTTTGTTGGGTATTTGTGATGATTTTTAGAATTTGTGGGTATAAGTCATGTTTCATATGTTTAAAAAAAAAATGAAATACGTTTTGAAAATTTATGTCCAAACATATTTTCACCTTCAAACCAAACTTCACCCAAATCAGATTTTTTCAAAATAAATTTAAAAATCTATGGCCAAATGCTAGCTAAATCACCTTTGCCTCCAGTTTCTCGTCCTTCGTCCTTCACTTCATACTTCAATACTCCCTTTTCTATGTCCTAAAACAGAGATGTCATGGAAGATCTTGTTTTTTGGGGGACCGGGGGAGAAAGAGGGGTATGGGTAGTTTAATAAAAAAAATTATTTTTTAACAAGAGAGTGACTATATATATATATATATATATATATATATATATATATATATATATAACACTGGTTTCAAGGAAAATACATCTGTTTTTCAGAATAAAAGAAAACAGAAATCTAAAATAGAGGGAAGGGGACTCCAGGGTCTACAAAAGCCGGCAAATCTACCTTGGATCTCCTGTGGACTGAAGGCAGCAACCCAAACTCTGATCAGTATGGTCCAGTGCCGGGATCTGCACAGAAAGTGCAGAGTGCAGTATCAGTACAAGCGACCCCATGTACTGGTAAGTGCCGAGCCTAACCTCGGCGAAGTTGTGACGAGGCTAGGACACGACAAACTATATAAACCTGTCCCGACCCAAGTTCGCCCTCCGTGAACTGTCGTGACGACACCTAATCTCTATGACTAGGTAAGCCTAGCAATTTGCGGAGAAAGGAACAAAATGCGAAAAAACTAATAAAATCTGAAGATAAACAAATATAGACAGTGTTTAAGGTGCCGCCTGGCATATAACAGTACAAGAATCTCAATCTAACACTCCCAAAATCCGAAATCCCATGAATCAAAAGCTAAAAGATTTCATAATAAGCTCTGACTCTAGAATGTCTACCAACAAGGGAAAATACAGAAAGGGCTATACTAGTACTGAGAATAGAAATGGACTCTTCGGTCTGCGGATGCGGCAGATATACCTCGGAGTCTCTACAAAACGCCTCGCCTCAAGCGTGATAAGTCTGAGTGGGAGTACCTGGGTCTACACATGAAAAACATGTGCAGGAAGGGCATGAGTACACCACAGCGATACTCAGTAAGTGCCAAGCCTAACCTCGGTCGGGTAGTGACGAGGAAGGTCAGGGCCCTACTGAGGTTAAAGGAAATACAAGATATAACAGTGTAGAATAAGAAAATATATTTAAGTGCAACAGTAAAAAGTAACACAGGATAGAAGAACAACAGTAACTTTAACAGAAATAAAGTAATCACGGAAATAAATACAGCTCAGCGCAGAGATAACAACCGGGGGATCTCCAGGATACCATCCTGTAGTCCCCAAATATAAATATCCAGTGGATCTCCCGGGTGCAGTCCCGGAGTCCAACTCATAATGCGCGAGGATCTACCGGAATACCACATCCGTAGTCCCAAATATAAATACTCAATACTGGGGGAATCTACCGGGTGCAGTCCCGTAGTTCCAATATAAAAGTGTAGCGGGATCTCCCGGAATACTATTCCATAGTCCCAAAGTAAACATACAGGGGGGGGGGGGAGGATCTCTAGGGATACCGTCCCGTAGTCCCAAAGTAAACACACAGCAGCAACACAAAAGAATACTCAATTCGGTTCGAATTTCCATGCCAAAATAAAATAGGTATTTCTAGCCTAACATGCTGGACATAATCCAAATAAGGCAATTTGAGCAAGTAAGGCAACTAAACATGCTTCCCTAAGCTAATAGTAGGCTTAAATTACACACGGTATGAGTAGGAAACATGAAAATCACATTTATAGTTACTTAAAGAAAACAGATTTTTCAACAATTTGCAAAGTACGCGCTCGCCACCACACGTACATGGCATTTCAATTATCAACAAATCAAATCGTAAGGGGAGTTTTCCCCACACAAGGTTAGACAAGCCACTTACCTCGAACCGGCTCAAAATCAACCCGAAACCACGTTCTTGCCACGAGTATTCGACTACAAATGGCCCAAATCTATTCAATTCAATTGCATAATGTGAATAACACTTCAAGTAACTGATTCTGCAAATAAATTCTAAGCTAATACGCGAAATTAGGTGAAATAACCAAAATACCCTCTGGGCCCACGTCTCGAAATCAGGTAAAAATTACATATTCAGAATCCTCACGCTCTCACTTAGGGACTAAGTGTCCCAAAACTCTTCGAATTTCCAAATAGATCTTCCCGGCAACTCACAATAGCAGAAATAAATATGGGGAATGCAGTTAATAGGGGATCGGGGCGTTAATTCTTAAAATGACCGGCCTGGTCGTTACATCCTCCCACACTTAAACATTCGTTCGTCTTCGAACGAGCATAGGGACATACCTAAAGTAGTGAAAAGATGAGGATAACGGTTGCGCATATCCTGCTCGGTCTCCCAAGTCGCCTCCTCGACCGGCTGACCTCGCCACTAAACCTTCACTGATGCAATATTCTTTGACCTCAGCTTTCGAAACTGCCTGTCCAAAATTTCCACCGGCTCCTCAACATAAGATAGATCCTTGTCCAACTGGACTGAACTAAAATCCAACACGTGCGACGGATCACCGTGATACCTCTGAAGCATCGAAACATGAAATACCGGATGAACTCCTGCCAAGCTGGGAGGTAAGGCAATCTCATATGCAACCTCCCCAACATGCCTCAATATCTCGGACTCAACTTTCCTTTCTTCCCAAATCTCATAACGCCCTTCATAGGCGAAACCCGAAGCAGGACCCGCTCTCCAACCATGTAGGAAACATCACGAACCTTCCGGTCCACATAACTCTTCTGTTTGGACTTGGCTGTACGGAGTCTATCCTGAATTACCTTGACTTTCTCCAAAGCATCCTGTACCAAGTCTGTGCCCAATAATCTAGCCTCACCAGGCTCAAACCAACCCACCGGGGATCTACACCGCCTACCAAACAAGGCCTCATACGGTGCCATCTGAATGCTGGACTGATAGTTGTTGTTGTAAGCAAACTCCGCCAGTGGCAAGAACTGATCCCAAGACCCTCCAAACTCAATCACACACGCACGGAGCATATCCTCAAGAATTTGAATAGTGCGCTCGGGCTGCCCATCCGTCTGAGGGTGAAATGTTGTGCTCAATTCCACCCGAGTACCTAACTCATGCTGTACGGCTCTCCAGAACCGCAATGTGAACTGGGTACCTCTATCTGAAATGATGGAAACCGAAATACCATGCAGACGGACAATCTCCCGGATATAAATCTCCGCCAACCGCTCCGAAGAATAGGTAGTACTCACGGGAATGAAATGCGCGGACTTGGTTAGCCGATCCACAATCACCCAAATGGCATCGAACTTCCTCGAAGTCCGTGGGAGCCCAACTACGAAGTCCATGGTGATCCGCTCCCACTTCCACTCCGGAATCTCTATCTGCTGAAGTAATCCACCCGGTCTCTGGTGCTCATACTTCACTTGCTGACAATTAAGGCACCGAGCTACAAACCCAACTATATCTTTCTTCATCCGCCTCCACCAATAGTGCTGTCTCAAATCCTGGTACTTCTTCGCGGCAACCGGATGAATGGAATACCGCGAACATGGGCCTCTTCTAGAATCAACTCCCGAAGTCCATCAACGTTGGGTACACAAACCCGACCGTGCATCCTCAATACCCCGTCATCACCAATAGTCACATCTCTGGCATTGCCATGAAAAACCTTGTCCTTGAGGAAAAGCAAATAAGGGTCATCAAACTGACGCTCCCAGATACGATCAAACAAGGAAGATCGAGACCACGCAAGCTAGAACCCGACTGGGCTCCGAAAGATCCAATCTCACAAACTGGCTGGCTAAGGCCTGAATATCCATCGCCATGGGCCTTTTTGCTGCTGGTAAATAAGCCAAACTCCCCAAACTCTCTACCCGACGGCTCAAAGCATCGGCCACCACATTGGCCTTGCTCGGGTGATACAAAATGGTGATATCATAGTCCTTCAGCAGCTCTAACCACCTCCTCTTTCGCAAATTAAGGTGCTTCTGCTTGAACAGATGCTGCAAAATCCGGTGATCTGTGTAAATCTCACAAGGCACACCGTACAAATAATGACGCCAGATCTTTAAGGCGTGAACAATAGCAGCTAACTCGAGATCATGGACGGGGTAATTCTTCTCATGTACCTTCAACTATCTGGACGCGTAGGCAATCACCCTACCGTCCTGCATCAATACCGCTCCAAGGCCAACCCTCGAGGCATCACAATAGACAGTATAAGACCCCGAACCGGTAGGCAATATCAAAACTGGGGCTGTAGTCAAAGCTGTCTTGAGCTTTCGAAAGCTCTCCTCACACGCTTCCGTCTACTGGAACGGAGCACCCTTCTGGGTCAACTTGGTCATAGGTGCTGCAATAGATGAAAATCCCTGAACAAATCGACGGTAATAACCTTCCAAGCCAAGAAAACTGCGGATCTCTGTAGCTGAGGATGATCTGGGCCAACTCTGCACTGCCTCCACTTTCTTTGGATCCACCTGAATACTCTAACTTGAAACCACATGACCCAAGAATGCCACAGAATCCAACCAAAACTCAAATTTTTCGAACTTAGCATATATTTTCTTCTCCCTCAAAGTCTGGAGCACTGTCCTCAGGTGCTGCTC
Organism: Nicotiana attenuata; assembly: GCF_001879085.1. NCBI lineage: Eukaryota > Viridiplantae > Streptophyta > Magnoliopsida > Solanales > Solanaceae > Nicotiana > Nicotiana attenuata. The sequence goes on from NC_031993.1 coordinate 11,926,537, forward strand.
ATGATCTTCCCGACTCCGGGAATATACCAGAATGTCGTCAATAAAGACAACGATGAATGAATCAAGATATGGCTGGAATACACTGTGCATCAAATGCATGAAGGCTGTTAGGGAATTGGTCAACCCAAATAACATAACAAGGAACTCGTAATGACCATACCGAGTCCTGAAGGTAGTCTTCGGGATATCTGGCTCCCGAATCTTCAACTAATGATAGCTTGAATGCAAGTCGATCTTAGAAAACACACAAACACCTAGTAAATGATCAAACAGGTCATCAATACGAGGGAAAGGATAACGGTCCTTCACTGTAACCTTGTTCAACTGGAGATAATCAATACACATATGCATAGAACCATACTTCTTCTTCACAAATAAGACAGGAGCACCCCAAGGTGATACACTGGGCCGAATGAAACCCTTATCAAGCAATTCCTATAACTGCTCCTTTAACTCTTTCAACTCCTTCAACTCAGGAGGAGCCATACGGTACGGAGGAATAGAAATGGGCTGAGTGCCCGGCAACAGATCAATGCCAAAATCAATATCTCTATCGGGCGGCATGCCCGGAAGGTCAGCTGGAAACACATCAGAGAAATCTCGTACTACTGGGACTGAATCAACTGTAGGGGTATCAATACTGACATCTCTCACATAAGCTAGATACGCGTCACACCCTTTCTCAACCATACGCTGAGCCTTAATGAATGAATTAACCATACTGGAAGTATGATCTAAGGTACCCCTCCACTCTACTCGCGGTACACCTGGCATAGCTAGTGTCACGGTTTTTGCGCGACAATCAAGAATAGCATAATGGGGCGACAACCAGTCCATGCCCGGAATAACATCAAAGTCTACCATGCTGAGCAATAACAAATCGGCTCTGGTCTCAAAACCACTAAGAGCAATCAAACACGACCGATAAACGCGATCCACAACAAGAGAATCTCCAACAGGAGTAGAAACATAAACAGGAGAATTCAAGGAATCTCGAGATACGCTCAAATACGGGACAAAATAAGAGGACACATAAGAATAAGTAGAGCCTGGATCGAATAGAACCGATGCATCTTTATGACAGACCAGGAGAGTACCCGTGATGACAGAATCAGAGGCGACAACCTCAGTACGGGCAGGGAGGGCATAGTATCTGGCTTGGCCTCCCCCTAGAGGGCGACCTCTACCTCCCCGACCTCTTCCTCTAGCTGGCTGAGTAGGTGGGGTAGCAACTGGTGCTGTGATCATAGCTTGAGAACTCTGCGGGACATGTTGTGGCTGAGAAGTCTGTGGAGGTGCACCCTTCCTAAGTCTTGGGCAATCCCTCACCATATGGCTTGTGTCACCACACTCAAAGCAAGCTCTGGGAGGACATGGCAGCTGTGACTGGCTCGGGCCAGGTCTGCTGGACTGACCACTGGAAGCACCCTGTGCAGGAGGCGCACTAGATACTGGTGGCGCATAATAAGGCTCCTAAGGTCTGGGAGGAGCTGGAATTCCACTGGCTGCTGGAAGAGCTGAATGAACAGGGCGACTCATATAACCCCTACCATGACGACCTGCAGCTGGGGCACGGGCACCAGAATAATGGCCCGACTCTCGAGACCTCTTGGCCTCCCCCTCCTCTCTATCCCTAGCATGCATACCCTCAATCCTCCTAACAATGCTTACCACCTGCTGATAAGAAATATCCTTCTCCAAATCACGAGCCATGCTAGACTTGATGCTGGGAATAAGCCCCTCAATAAACCGGCGAACCTTCTCGCGAACAGTGGAAACCAAAGCTGGTGCATGTCTAGCCAATTCGGTGAAACGGACAGCATACTCCGAGACAGTCATAGTACCCTGGCGCAAACGCTCAAACTCTGCGTGCCAAGCGTCCCTGAGACTCTAAGGAACATACTCTCTCGTGAACATATTTGAAAACTAAGCCCAAGCCAGGGAAGCTGCCTCATCCGGACTGTCTAACTCATAAGCACGCCACCACTAATAGGCGGCACCTCGAAGCTGGAAGGTAGTGAAGGAAACCCCACTCGATCCTGATATACCCATGGTACGGAGGATACAATAGCACTCCTCAAGAAATCCAAGAGCATCATCTGAGGCTAGCCTGCTGAATGTAGGAGGCTGATACTTCTTCAACCTCTTAAGCCTCTTCTGCTCCTCCTCTGACGCTACTGCTCTCTCCTCGGGCTGAGTTTGGGCTACCGGCTGTACAGGAATAATCTCTGGAACCTGATCAACATGCACGCGCTGCTCAGGAGTGCGGGCGGCGGGAGTCTGTGCTCCTCCCCCGGCTTGGGATGTAGCTGCAGCAAGGGGAAACAACCCTGCATGAGCTAGAGTAGTGTACATAGTCATAAACTGCGCCAGAGTCTCCTGGAGTGCTGGAGTAATAGTAGCAGACGTATCAGGTGTCTGGACTCCGGCTGGAACTACTAGTGGCACCTCGGTGGCAGCTCGCGCGGGTGCTCTGACTGCACCACGTGCGCGTCCTCGACCTCTACCCCAGCCCCGGCCTCTGACAGCTCCAATAGGGGGCGCAGGTGCCTGATTATCTCGAGTAGCACGTGTCCTCACCATCTGTGAGAGAGTAGAAGGCAGAAGTTTAGAATTGTGATATCAAAAATCTCGCACCACAAGGAAATCAAATGAAGTGGAACTTTCCTAACAGTTACATAGCCTCTCGTAGATAAGTACAGACGTCTCCGTACCGATCCGCGAGACTCTAATAAACCGGCTTGTGATTCATGACTCTTATGAACCTAGAGCTCTGATACCAACTTGTCACGACCCAAGTTCGCCCTCCATGAACTGTCGTGACGACACCTAGTCTCTACGACTAGGTAAGCCTAACAATTTGCGGAAAAGGGAACAAATTGCAGAAAAACTAATAAAAACTGAAGATAAACAAATATAGACAATGTCTAAGGTGCCGTCTGGTATATAACAATACAAAAATCTCAATATAACACTCCCAAAATCCGGAACCCCATGAATCACAAGCTAAAAGATTTCATAATAAGCTCTAACTCCAGAAAGTCTACCGACAAGGGAAAATATAGAAAGGGCTATACTAGTACTGAGAATAGAAATCGCAGATATACCTCGGAGTCTCTACAAAATGCCTCGCCTCAAGCATGATAAGTCTGAGTGGGAGTACCTGGGTCTGCACATGAAAAACATGCGCAGCATGGGCATGAGTACACCACATCGGTACTCAGTAAGTGCCAAGCCTAACCTCGGTCGGGTAGTGACGAGGAAGGTCAGGGCCCTACTGAGGTTAAAGGAAATACAAGATATGATAGTGTAGAATAAGACGTATACTTAAGTGCAACAGTAAAAAGTAACACAGGATAGAAGAACAACAGTAACTTTAACAGAAACAAAGTAATCACGGAAATAAATACAGCTCAGCGCAGATATAACAACCGGGGGATCTCCCAGGATACCATCATGTAGTCCCCAAATATAAATATCCAGTGGATCTTTCGGGTGCAGTCCCGGAGTCCAACTCATAATGTGCGGGGATCTACCGGAATACCACATCCGTAGTCCCAAATATAAATACTCAATACTGGGGGAATCTAACGGGTGCAGTCCCGTAGTTCCAATATAAAAGTGTAGGGGATCACCCGGAATACTATTCTGTAGTCCCAAAGTAAACATACAGGGGGGATCTCTCAGGATACCGTTCCGTAGTCCCAAAGAAAACACACAGTAGCAACACAAAAGAATACTCAATTCGATTCGAATTTCCATGCCAAAATAAAACAGGTATTTCTAGCCTAGTATGCTGCACATAATCCAAATAAGGAAATTTGAGCAAGTAAGGCAATTACTAAACCTGCTTCCCTAAGCTAATAACAGGCTTAAATTACATACGGTATGAACAGGAAACAGGAAAATCACATTTATAGTTACTTAAAGAAAATGGATTTTTCAACAATTTGCACAAGTACGCGCTCGTCACCTCACATACACGGAATTTTAATTATCAACAAATCAAATCCTAAGGGGAGTTTTCCCCACACAACGTTAGACAAACCACTTACCTCGAACCGGCTCAAAATCAACCCGAAACCACGTTCTTGCCACGAGTATTCGACTCCAAATGGCCGAAATCTATTCAATTCAATTGCATAATGTAAATAACACTTCAAGTAACTGATTTTACAAATAAATTCTAAGCTAATACGCGAAATTAGGTAAAATGACCAAAATGCCCTCCGGGCCCATGTCTTAGAATCGGGTAAAAATTATATATTCAGAATCCTCACGCTCTCACGAGTTCATGCATACCAAAATTACCAAAATCAAACCTCAATTGGTCCCTCAAATCACCACTCAAAGCTCTCCAATACCAAGCCCTAGTTTCTTCAATATTTACCCACAAATTTCCATAAGTTTCAAGCCTAATCAATGAAACAAAACCATAGGAACGAGTTTTATGATCAAAATTCTTACCTCAACGAAGTTCCCTCTGATTCCCTCTTCAAAATCCCCCAAAATCTTCACAAATCGATTTAAAATGGTGAAGAAAAGCTGAAAATCGCGAAGGAGGGTTTATATACTTTCTGGCCCAGGGTTTTCGCACCTGCGACCCTTCCTCCGCTTCTGCGGTACCGCATTTGCGGTCAAATGCACCGCATCTACGGTTTTCACTAAGGCGCCCATTTTCGCATCTGCGACTCTGCGAGCCCGCACCTGCGGTCCCCTAGCCGTAGGTGCGGTTATGACAGCAATGGAACATCTTCAGCTGCCAAAACCAAACTCAATTCTTCCGTCAACCATCCGAAATCATCTCGAGGCCCCCGGGACCTCAACCAAAAGCACGAACAAGTCTAATACCACTGAACAAACTTATACAAACCTTCAAAACACCTCAAACAACATCAAATCAACCACTTAGCATTGAACTCAAGCCTAAGAACTTCAAAACTCTCAAAATACGCTTTCGATCAAAAAGTCAATCAAACCTCGTCCGAATAACCTGAAATTTGCACACACGTCACATTCAACAATACGGAGCTACTCCAACTTCCGGAATTCCATTCCGACCCCGATATCAAAATCTCACTATCGAACCGGAAACTTCAAAAATTCAACTTTCGGCATTTCAAGCCTAATTAAGCTACGAACCTCCAAAACACAATCTGAACATGCTCCTAAACCCGAAATCACCCAACAGAGCTAATGGAACCAACGGAATTCCATTCCGAGGCCTTCTTCACACTGCTCCAACTACGGTCCAAATTCTATAACTTAAACTCCTATTTTGGGACTAAGTGTCCCAAAACTCTCCGAATTTCCAAATAGATCTTCCCGGAAACTCACAATAGCAAAAATAAACACGGGGAATGCAGTTAATAGGGGATCGAGGCGTTAATTCTTGAAACGACCAGCCGGGTCGTTACAAAACCTGTGCAGTTAAACAATATACTACCAGAATAATAAGCAATAGAAATTAAGCAGAAATGAACGGGAAGGGGCAACATGCTATGGGGGTTCCAACATAAAGAATCTTAGCAGTAAAGAAATCTAAACAGCTAGTACACCTGAACCGATAACAACAAGTAAACACAATAATAGAAAATGCACGGCATCACCCTTCGTGCTTTTACTCTCAATCCTCACCATGCAATCAATAATAGAAACGTGCACGGCATCACCCTTCGTGCTTTATCACTCTTCCTCACCATATGAATAATAGAAATGTGCACGACATCACCCTTCGTGCTTTATCAATCTTCCTCACCACACGAATAATAGAAATGTGTACGGCATCACCCTTTGTGCTTTATCACTCTTCCTCACCATAAGAAACAACAGAAACAGTAACAACCCGGCAAGGGCATCACAATCAAACAACTTTGTTTCATCATTAAATTTCACAACAAAAATCTCAACTTGAGCTAATACTCAACCAATATCCAAACCAGGAAAAAACCATAATAAGACTTGTTTAACATGAGTAATAACTAGTTTCAGCAGGAACAATACGTATAAAGGAACACAACGGTCACAAGTATAGGACTCACTCGCATGCTATGACCCAACAACAACGTATAGATACTCGTCAGCACACCTATACATCGTACTTAACAACTAAACAAATAGCAAATAAGGCAACAACACCTAATCCCTCAAGCTAAGGTTAGCCACAACACTTACCTCGATTCCACGATCAAACTCAAGCCTCAAATACCGCTTTTCCTTTAGTTTCCACTTCCAATCCGCCCGAATCTATTCATAATTAACTTATTAACATCAATTAAAGCTAAAGAAACCAATTCTAATGCATAATTATAGGGTCGAAAACCGACCCCCGAACCCGCTTGGTCAAAACTCGAAGTTCGGACCAAAACCCGATTGCCCATTCACCCACGAGCCCAAATATGTAATTAGTTTTGGAATCCGACCTCAATTTTAGGTCTAACTCCCCAAATTTCGAAATTCCCAAATTATACCCAAATACACCCAAAATTTCCCCATGAAAAACCCTAGATTTTGCGATGAAATCTTGTAAAAAGATGAATTAGATTGAAAGAAATGAGTTAGAAATCGTTTAGCTACGATTTGGGGAAGAACTACTCTTTAGGAAATCGCCTCTTGAAGCTTAGGGTTTCAAAATTTGAGAAATAAATTGAAAATCTCCTCCTTTTGAACAGCTGCAGGTATCGCATTTGCGATCACAAGTTCGCAAATGCGAACTCGCAAATGCGGCCAATGCTTCGCAAATGCGAATCTTGGCCTGGCTTGCTGTCTTCGCAAGTGCGAACAGTTGTTCGCAAATACGACCATTGTCCAAGTCGCAATTGCGACGATGAACTTCGAAAATGTGAAGGTCCCCTGCCCACCCTCCTTATCGCAAATGCGAAGGGTCTTCGCAAAAGCATTTCTCGCATTTGCAAGCCAGACTTCGCAAATGCGAAGTCTGCAGACCTGCAACATACCAGAAAATTTCCTTAAACCCAAAACACTCTGTGGCCTATCCAAAACTCACCCGAGCACTCGAGGCTCCAAACCAAACATGCACACAAGTTTAAAAATATCCTACGGACTTGCTTGTACGATTAAATCGCCAAAATAACATCTAAAACTATGGATTTAGCATCAAAATCAATGAAATTTTCAAGAACACTTAAAGTTTCTATTTTCTCAACCGAGGGTCCGAATCACGTCATATAAACTCCGTTTCTTACCAAATTTCACAGACATGACTTAAATACCATATTAAACCTGTACCGGGCTCCGAAACCAAAATACGGGCCGATACCAACAAGATCAAGCATTATTAAATTTCTAAAAACCATCATATTTTCAGTTTAACAATTTTCTTCAAAAATTTATTTCTCGGACTAGGGACCTCGGAATTAAATTTCAGGCATACGCCCAAGTCCCATATTTTTCTATGGACCCTCTGGGACCGTCGAATCACGAGTCCGGGTCCGTTTACTCAAAATGTTGACCAAAGTCAACTTAAATCAATTTTAAATGCAAAACTTAATATTTTCTCAAATTTTTAGGCTTTACGGAACCGCGCCCAAACTGTGCACGCAAATCGAGAAGAAAGGAAATGTGGTTTTGAAGTCCTTGGAATCCTGAATTGGGTTCTAAAATACGAGATGACCTTTTGGGTCATCACATTCTCCACCTCTAAAACAACCGTTCGATCTCGAATTGGGTTCTAAAGTACGAGATGACCTTTTGGGTACACAGGCGCGAAACATATCCTCCAAAATCTGAATAGTACGCTCGGACTAACCGTCCATCTGAGGATGAAATGTTGTGCTCAACTCGACCCGTGTACCCAACTCACGCTGCACTGCCCTCTAGAAATGCGAGGTAAACTGCGTACCTCGGTCAAAAATGATAGACAAGGGCACACCATGAAGACGAACGATCTCTCGGATATAGATCTCAGCCAACCGCTCTGAGGAATAGAAAATTGCCACAGGAATGAAATGCGCTGACTTAATCAGCCTATCAACAATTACCCATACTGCATCGAACTTCCTCTGAGTCCGTGGGAGTCTAACAACAAAATCCATAGCGATTCGCTCCCACTTCCACTCAGGAATCTCAATCTGCTGAAACAAACCACCAGGTCTCTAATGCTCGTACTTTACCTGCTGACAGTTCAAACACCGAGCTACATATGCAACAATATCCTTCTTCATCCTTCTCCACCAGTAATGCTGCCGCAAGTCCTGATACATCTTGGCGGCGCCCGGATGAATAGAATACCGGGATCTATGGGCCTCCTCTAGAATCAACTCACGAAGTCCATCCACATTAGGCACACAAACTCGACCCTGCATCCTCAGAACTCCATCATCTCCAACTGTAACCTGCTTGGCACCACCTTGCTGCATTGTGTCCCTAAGGAAAAGCAAATGAGGGTCATCATACTGTCGACCACTGATACGCTCAAATAATGAAGACCGAGCAACCGTACAAGCTAGAACACGGCTAGGCTCAGAGACATCCAACCTCACGAACTGATTGGCCAAAGCCTGAACATCCAAAGCAAGCGGTCTCTCACTGACTGGAATATATGCAAGGCTACCCATACTAGCATACTTCCTACTCAAAGCATCGACCACCATATTGGCCTTTCCGGGATGATACAAGATGGTGATATCATAGTATTTCAATAGCTCCAACCACCTTCTCTGCCTCAAATTGAGCTCCTTCTGCTTGAACTAATACTGCAAACTCTTATGATCCGTGAATACGTCACACGACACGCCATATAAATAATGCCTCCAAATCTTCAGCGCGTGAACAATGGCTGCTAGCTCCAAATCATGAACTGGATAATTCTTCTCGTGAATCTTCACCTGCCGCGAAGAATATACAATAACCTTGCTATTCTACATCAACACCGCACTAAGTCCAATACGAGATACGCCACAATATACTATATATGGCCCTGAACCTATGGGCAAAACCAACACCGACGCCGAAGTCAAAACTGTCTTGAGCTTCTGAAAGCTCTCCTCATACTCGTCCGACCACCTGAACGAGGCAACTTTCTAGGTTAACCTGGTCATCGGGGCTACTGTGGATGAAAACCCCTCCATAAACCGACGATAATAACCCGCCAAACCCAAGAAACTCCGTATCTCTATCACTGGTGTGGGTCTAGGCAAGTCCTTGACTGCCTCAATCTTCTTAGGATCCACCTGAATACCCTTTTCTGATACAACATGACCCAAGAAAGAAACTAAACTCAACCAAAACTGACATTTCCAAAACTTAGCATACAACTGACTGTCTCTCAGAGTTTGAAGAACGACTCGTAGATGCTGCTCATGCTCCTCTCGGCTGCGGGAGTAGATCAAAATATTATCAATGAAAACAATCACGAAGGAATCCAAATAGGGCTTGAACACCCGGTTCATCAAATCCATAAATGCTGCTGGGGAATTTGTCAACCCAAATGACATCACTAGAAACTCATAATGCCCGTACTGAGTGCGGAAAGCTGTCTTAGGGACATCGGATGCCCTAATCATCAACTGATGGTAGCTAGATCTCAAATCAATATTCGAAAATACCCTGGCACCACCCTGAAGCTGATCAAACAAATCATCAATCCTCGACAATGGATACTTGTTCTTGATGGTGACTTTGTTCAACTGCCGATAATCAATACACATCCTTATCGATCCATCCTTCTTCTTAATAAACAACACCGGCGCACCCCAGGGGGAGATACTAGGTCTAATACAGCCCTTATAAGGCAAATCTTGCAACCGCTCCTTCAATTTTTTAAAATCTGGCGGGGCCATGCTATACGGAGGAATAGAAATGGGCTGAGTGCCCGGAGCCAAATCAATGAAGTCAATATTCCTGTCAGGTGGCATCCCCGGTAGGTCTGCAGGAATACCTCTGGAAACTCCCAATCAACCGGTACAGAATTCATAGAAGGAACCTCAGTGCTAGAATCACGAATATAAGCCAAATAAGCTAAACACCCCTTTTCGACCATACGCCGAGCCTTCACATATGAAATAACCCTGCTGATAAAATGACCAGGAGTCCATCTCCACTCCAATCGAGGCAACCTTGGCAAGGCTAAGGTCACAGTCTTGGCATGATAGTCCAATATAGCATGGTAAGGTGACAGCCAATCCATCCCCGAAATGACACCGAAAACCACCATATCGAGAAGTAGGAGATCCACACTAGTCTCAAGACCCCCAATAACAACCACACACGAACGATAGACACGATCTAAACCAATAGAATCCCCTACCGGTGTGGATACATACACGGGAGCACTCAAAGAATCACGAGGCACAACCAAATATGGGGCAAAATAAGATGACACATAGGAGTAGGTAGACCCTGGATCAAATAGAACTAAAGCATCTCTACTGCAAACTGAAACCGTACCTATGATAACTGCATCGGAGGACTCAGCCTCAAGCCTAGCTGGAATAACATAACATCGGGGCTGCGCCCCACCATTCTGAACTGCATCCCTGGGACGGCCACCTGCTGGCTGACCTCCACCTCTAACAACTCGACCTCCACCTCTAGCTGGCTGACCCACTACCTCTAGCTGGCTGAGCGGGAGGTGGAACACCCGGTGCTGAACCATGGCATGAGTACCCTGATACTGAGAGCTGCTCGATACTCGATGGCAAAATCTAGCAATATGCCTCGGATCGCCACAAGTATAACAAGACCTCGGCTGCTGACCCTGACGGCCTGAATAACCGCCCTAAAAACTCTGGAGCGGTGGTGTATTGATAGGAGCCGGTGATGCACTGTAGGGTAGCTGATCAGAATATTGCATATGAGGGCCACGACCACCTGGAGCACTGTGAGAAGCCTGAAGTGCTGAATGAAATGGACTGGGAGGATGACCTCTACCAAAAGAATCCCTACCTCCAGACGAGGCACCACTGAACCTGCCAGAATGACGAGGCCTCTTGTTAGACCCCTGACCACTCCCCTGATCTAAAACTATCTCAACTCGCTTGGTCACATTAGCCGCATCCTGAAAAGAAGTCTCGCTCCCTGACTCCTTAGCCATCTGCAATCTGATAGGCTGAGCGAGTCCCTCAATAAACCTCCTCACCCTCTCTCTCTCTATCGGTGGGGAGTATAAGAAGAGCATGACGAGCCAAGTCAATAAACGTAGTCTCGTACTGGGTGACAGTCATAGAACCCTGCTGAAGATGCTCGAACCGCCTGCGGTACTCCTCTCTATGAGTGACGGGAAGAAACTTCTCGAGAAATAGCTGCGAAAATTGGTCCCAAGTGAGAGCTGGTGACCCGGCTGATCTGGCCAAACAATAATCTCTCCACCATTTCTTGGCAGAACTTGACAGACGAAAAGCAACAAAGTCGACCCCATTGGTCTCCACTATCCCCATGTTCCGTAGGACCTCGTGACAACTATCCAAATAATCCTAGGGATCCTCTAAAGATGTACCGCCATAGGTAGTAGTGAAAAGCTTGGTGAACCTATCCAATCTCCACAAAGCATCAGAAGACATAGCTGATCCATCATCGGTCTGTGCTACAATACCCGGCGGGACTACCTCAACTGGCTGAGCTACTGGAGTCTGAAACTGGGGAGCTATCTGCTCCAAAGTGTGAGTAGCAGGAGTCTGTGCTCCTGCCCCAGCCCGAGAGACGGCTGGTGCTACAGGAAGTATGCTTGCCTGAGTAACACTCTCCATAAGGCCTACTAGACGGACCAGAGCATCCTGGAGTATCGGGGTAGCGATGAACCCCTCTGGAAATTGAGCTTGCCCTGCTGGAATGGTCTGGGCCGAAACCTTATCATCAAACTCTACATGAGGCTCCACCGCTGGTGCTGCTGCTCGAGCTCTAGGCTGAGCCCTGCCCCTACCTCGGCCTCTAGCACGACCTCGGCCTCGTCCTTTGCCGCTCGTAGGAGCTGCCACTGGGGGCTCGAGCTGCTGATCAACTGATGAAGCGGTATGTGTTCTCGCCATCTGCGAAAGAACAGAGTAGAAGTTCAATTAGCATTGTGAAATCAGATCGCACGACAGAGAAGAATATATGTGATGACTTTCCTAAACTCTGTAGCCTCTGTGGGATAAGCACAAATGTCTTCGTACCAATCTGCGATGACCCAAAAGATCATCACTTGTTTTAGAAATAAATTCCGTGTTCCGAGGCCTTAAAACCTCCTGTTTGCCTCACCTCGATTTGCAAGCGCAGTCCGGACGGGTATCCGGAAAGCCATTATGTGAAAATCTGTGCAAAATAATAAATTTTGCTTTTAAAATAAATTTAGGTTGACTTTGGTCAACAATTTGGGTAAACGGACCCGGACCCGTGATTTGACGGTCCCGGAGAGTCTGTAGGAAAATATGGGACTTGGGCGTATGCCCGAAATCAAATTCCGAGGTCCCAAACCTGAGAAATGAATTTTTGAAGAAAATTTTTTAACTGAAATTTCTAGAGTTTTTGAAAATTTGAATGTAAATGAATGTGATGGTATCGGGCTCGTATTTTGGTTTCGGAGCCTGGTACAGGTCTTATATGTGATTTAAGTTGAGCCTGTAAAATTTGGTAAGAAACGGACTTGAAATGACGTGAATCGGACCTTATTTGAGAAATTGGAAAATTTGATATTCTTAAGTGATTTCATGAATTTGAGGCTTAATGCATAGTTATTGATGTTATTTTGATGATTTGATCGCACGAGCAAGTCCATATGATAGTTTTGGACTTGCTTGCATGTTTGGTTTGGATCCCCGAGGGCTCGGGTGAGTTTTGGATAGGCCACGGAGTGGAATTGAACTTAGGAAGTTGCAGGTTTTCAACTGGTATGTTGCAGGTTTGCAGGCTTCGCAAATGTGAAGCCTGACTCGCAAATGCGAGAAAAACATCGCAAATGCCAAAATCGACCTGGGCTACCTTCGTCGCAAATGCGACCTATCTATCACAAATGCGATGTCGCATTTGCGAAGTTTCCCTCGCAAATGAGAAGGTGGCCAGTTTTCTTCAGGGTCGCAAATGCGACAATTTCTTCGCAAATGCGAAGAAAGCAAACTTTTGAAGGGTTCGCAATTGCGAACCCTGGTCACAATTGCGACATCAGAGACCTGCTAAAATGAATTTCAGACGGGATTTCAACCATTTTTACAACCTTTTCAAAACCTAAACACCTTTGGGCAATTTTTCAAAGACAAGCACTCTTCCAAATCGATTTAAGTCATTTCTAACTCATTTTTATTAATCTTTAACATCTTTTCTCATGATTTCAACTCAAAATCAAAGGTTTTCATGGGGGAAATTGGGTATTTTGGGTAGAACTTAGGTTTTTCGAATTTTGGGGATTTGGACCTCAATTTAAGGTCCGATTTTAAAACAAATTATATATTCGAGTTCGTGGGTGAATGAGTAATCAGGTTTTGGTTGGAACCTCGGGTTTTGACCATGTGGGCCCGGGGTCGATTTTTTGACTTTTTGGGAAAACTCTAGAAAATCTATTTTCATGCATTAGAATTGATTCATTTAGCATTTATTGATATAGTTAAGTAACTTGTGACTAGATACGAGCGAATTGGTGGTGGAATCAAGAGGTAAAGCGGTAGTTGAGGCTTGAATTGTGTTCGTAGCATCAAGGTAAGTGTTTGGTCTAACCTTATCTTGAGGGATTAGGAGTCGTGTCCTATTTGATATGTATTACTTGTTGAGTACGACGTATAGGCATGGTGACGAGTATCTATACGTTGGTGTCAAGCATGCCCGTGAGTCTTATACTATGATTAATGTGACTCCATTTTGTATTGTTCATTCCTTATGTGTTATTCCTATTGTTGAACAAGGCTTGTGGAAGTAATTTTGGTAATTGAACATTGAGGAGCGTTGGCTCGAGTTGTGAAATGATTTGAAGAATTATTGTTGGCAATTGAACATTATAGAGCACTGGCTCAAGTTGTGAATTGAGATGGTAAGTAAATGTGAAAAGAGAAGAGAATTATGATATTGTCTCCCTTGCCGGGATGTTGTTGCTTTGATATTGTTTTCCCTTGCCGGGATATGATTGTTGTATTATTGTTCCCTTGCCGGGATTTTATTGTGAATTCATTTATTTCCTTGCCCTTATTGTTTGTGATTGTTGTTTGGGTGAGGAAGAGTGTTAAAGCACGAAGGGTGATGACGTGCATTATTTTGGTGAGGATGAGAGTAAAAGCACGAAGGGTGATGCCGTGCATGATATTTGTGAGAGAGTGTTAATGCACGAAGGGTGATGCCGTGCCGCACGATGTACCATTCCATGCCTTTATATGAGTGATTATGCACGAAGGACCATTCCGTGCCATGATTATGTGAGGTAAAAGCACGAAGGGTGATACCGTGCCGATTATATTGATATTTGGTGAGGACAAGTTTAAAAGCACGAAGGGTGATGACGTGCACTTGTTTGATTTCCTGGTTATTTGTTGATATTTGAGTTATGGTTTTCTTTACGGTTATTTATTTGATTCCTGTTGTTACTTGATATCCCCGCAGCATGTCTCTCTTCCCCCTTCTTACTTTTAAACTGTAATTTTCTGCCTTTATTTTCCACTGTATATGATTTAACTGCACAGGTTTATTTGGTATTCTGGTCCTAGCCTCGTCACTACTTCGCCGAGGTTAGGCTAGGCACTTACCGGCACATGGGGTCGATTGTGCTGATACTACACTTTGCACTCTTTTGTGCAGATCCTGGTGCTGTAGCTTTCGGACCGCAGTGAGGTTGCTACTTCTAGTTCATCAGGCGACCCGAGGTAGTCCTGCAGGCGTCCGTAGGCCTTGGCGTCTCCTTCTATCTTTTATCCTGTTCTTTCATGTATTTCCAGAGACAGTGTTGTATTACTTTTTTAGACCTTTATTTGTAATACTCCTAGACAGTCTGCGAAATTGTGACACCAGTCTTGGGTAGTTTTGTCACATATTGGTATTGGTTGCATTATTAAAACATTTCATTTCACTCTTCCGCTTATTAAATTTTGTTGTTTATTAAATGTTGGTTCAACTGTTAACAGATTAAAAGGGAAACACGGTAAATAATTCGATTGGTTGGCTTGCCTAGCTTTCACTAGTAGGCACCATCACGACCCCCGAGGGTGGGAAATCCGGGTCGTGACAAGTTGGTATCAGAGCTCTAGGTTACTTAGGTCTCACAATTAACGGACAAGCTTAGTAGAGTCTGAGGGATCGGTACGGAGACGTCTGTATTTATCCCCTAGAGGCTACAGAGTTAGGAAAACTTCACATCTATTCTTTCCTGACATACGGTTTGGTTTCTTAATGCTAATGAAATTTCTACTCTGTTCTTTCGCAGATGGCGAGAACACGCAATTCCTCATCCACTGACCAGCAGCCCGAGCCCCCAGCAGCAGCTCCCACGAGGGGCAGAGGGCGAGGTCGAGGCCGTGCTAGAGGCTGAGGCAGGGGCAGAGCTCAGCCCAGAGCAGCAGCACCAGCGGGGGAGCCTCAGGTTGAGTTTGATGACGAGGTTCCGTCCCAGGAAGTTTCGGTGGGCCCAGCTCAGGTCTCAGAGGGGTTCATTGCTACCCAGTACTCTAGGATGCTCTGGTCCGTCTAGCGGGCCTTATGGAGAGTGTCACCCGGGCAGGCTTGCTTCCTGTAGCACCAGCCATCTCTCAGGCTGGAGGAGGAGCCCAGACTCCTGCTACCCGCACTCCGGAGCAGATGGCTCCCCAGTTTCAGACTCCAGCAGCTCAGCCAGTTAGAGCAGTTCAGCCGGGTGTAGTAGTTCAGATCGGTGATAGAGCATTTATGTATGTTGATGCCTTGTGGAGATTAGACAGGTTCACCAAGCTCTTTACTACCACTTTTAGCGGTGCATCTTCTGAGGATCCCCAGGACTATTTAGACAGCTGTCATGAGGTTCTCAGGAACATGGGGATAGTGGAGTCCAATGGGGTTGACTTTGCTGCTTATCGCTTATCTGGATCCGCCAAGACTTGGTGGAGAGATTATTGTTTGGCTAGACCAGCTGGGCCACTAGCTTTGAGTTGGGATCAGTTTTCTCAGTTGTTTTTGGAGAAGTTTCTTCCTATCAGTCAGAGGGAGAGTTATCGGAGGCAGTTTGAGCATCTCCGGTAGGGTTCTATGACTGTTACTCAGTACGAGACCAGGTTTATTGATTTGCACCGTCATGCTCTTCTTATACTTCCTATTGAGAGAGAGAGAGAGAGAGAGAAAGAGAGAGAGAGAGGAGGTTCATTGAGGGGCTCATTCAGCCTATTCGACTTCAGATGGCTAAGGAGATGGGGAATGAGATTTCTTTTCAGGAGGCGGCCAATGTGGCAAGGAGACTTGAAATGGTTCTATTGCAAGGAGGTGGTCAGGGGTCAGACAAGAGGCCTCGTCATTCAGGCAGATTCAGTGGCGCCTCATCTGGAGGCAGGGATTCGTATGGTAGAGGCCATACTCCTAGGCCTTTTCAGTCAGCACTTCAGGTTTCTCATGGTGCTTCAAGTGGCCGTGGTTCTCATGTGTAGTATTTTGATAAGTAGTCCTACAGTGCACCACCAGCTCCTATCAGTGCACCGCCGCTCCTGAGTTTTCATGGTGGTCATTCAGGTCGTCAAGGTCAGCAGTCTTAACAGCCGAGGGCTTGTTATACTTGTGGCGATACGGGTCATATTGCTAGATTTTACCCTCGAGCATCGAGCAGCTCTCAGCATCAGGGTTCTCGTGCCATGGTTCAGGCACCGAGTGTTCCACGGCCCGCTCAGCCAGCCAGAGGTGGAGGTAGAGGTGCTAGAGGTGGAGGCAGAGGTATTAGAGGTGGAGGTCAGGCCGTTAGAGGTGGAGCTAGCCAGCAGTAGGCCGTCCCAGAGATGTATTCCAGAGTGGTGGGGCCCAGCCCCGATGTTACGCTCTTCTAGCCAGGCCTGAGGCGGAGGCTTCGTTTGTAGTAGGTATGCTTCAGTGCTATTTGATCTATGGTCTACATACTCTTATGTGTCATCTTATTTTGCACCGTATCTGGTCATGCCTAGTGATTCTTTGAGTGCTCCTGTATATGTGTCTACACCGCTGGGTGATTCTATTGTGGTAGATCGTGTTCATCATTCTTGTGTAGTTGTGATTGGGGGTCTTGAGACCCGAGTAGATCTGTTACTGTTGGACATGGTTGATTTTGATGTCATATTGGGGATGGACTGGTTATCACCTTACCACGCAATCTTGGATTGTCATGTCAAGATTGTGACCTTAGCCTTACCAGTTCTACCTCGTCTTGAGTGGAGAGGGACTCCTAGTCATTCTACCCATCGTGTTATCTCATATATGGAGGCTCGGTATATGGTCGAGAAGGGGTGTTTGGCCTATATGGCATATGTTCGCGATTCTAGTGCTGAGGTTCCTTCTATGGATTCTGTGCCTATTGTTCGAGAGTTTCCTGAGATTTTGCCTTCAGACCTGCCAGGTATGCCATCCGACAGGGATATTGACTTTTGCATTGATTTGGCTCCGGGCACTCAGCCCATTTCTATTCCGCCGTATCGTATCGCCCCGCCTGAGTTGAAAGAATTAAAGGAGCAGTTGGAAGACTTGCTTGATAAAGGCTTCATTAGACTTAGTATCTCGCCTTGGGGGTGTGCCGAT
The DNA here is from genome assembly GCF_001879085.1 of Nicotiana attenuata. Classification (NCBI taxonomy): domain Eukaryota; kingdom Viridiplantae; phylum Streptophyta; class Magnoliopsida; order Solanales; family Solanaceae; genus Nicotiana; species Nicotiana attenuata. The sequence goes on from NC_031993.1 coordinate 11,944,168, forward strand.
GTTGTTTGTTAAGAAGAAGGACAGATCAATGAGAATGTGTATAGATTACCGGCAATTGAACAAGGTCACAATCTAGAATAAGTACCCATTGTCGAGGATTGATGATTTGTTTGACCAGCTTTAGGGTGTCCAAGTGTTTTCTAAGATCGATTTGAGATCTGGCTACCCTCAGTTGAGGATTAGGGCATCCGATGTCCCTAACTCAGCTTTCTGCACTCGGTACAGGCATTATGAGTTCTTGGTGATGTCATTCGGATTGACAAATGCCCCAACATCTTTCATGGATTTGATGAACCGAGTGTTCAGGCCTTATTTGGATTCCATCGTGATCGTCTTCACTGATGATATTTTGATTTATTCCCGCAGCCGGGAGGAGCATGAGCAACATTTGAGAGTGGTTCTTCAGACTTTGAAAGACAATAAGTTGTATGCTAAGTTTTCAAAGTGTGGGTTCTGGTTGAGTTCAGTTGCATTCCTGGGTCACGTTGTTTCAGCAGAGGGTATTCAAGTGGATCTGAAGAAGATAGAGGCAGTCAAGAACTGGCCTCGACCCACATCAGCTACAGAGATCCGGAGTTTCTTGGGTTTGGCAGGATATTACCGCCGGTTTTGGAGGGGTTTTCATCTATTGCAACCCCGATGACCAGGTTAACTCAGAAGGGTGCCCAGTTCAGATGGTCGGACGAGTGTGAGGCGAGCTTTCAGAAGCTCAAGACAGCTTTGACTACAACGCCAGTGTTGGTTTTGCCCACAGGTTCAGGGCCATATACAGTTTATTGTGATGCATCTCGTATTGGACTTGGTGCGGCATTGATGCATGATGGCAAGGTCATTGCTTATGCTTCGTGTCAGTTGAAGATTAATGAGAAGAACTATCCAGTCCATGATTTGGAGTTAGCAGACATTGTTCACGCGTTGAAGATTTGGAGGCACTATTTATATGGCGTGTCAAGTGAGGTGTTCACGGATCACAAGAGTTTGCAATACTTGTTCAAGCAGAAGGAGCTAAACTTGAGGCAGAGAAGGTGGTTGGAGTAACTAAAAGACTATGATATCACCATCTTATATCATTCGAGGAAGGCCAATGTGGTGGCTGATGCTTTGAGTATAAAGTCAGCCAGTATGAGCAGTCTTGCGTATATTCCGGTCGGTGAGAGACCGCTTGCTTTGGATGTTCAGGCTTTGGCCAATCAGTTCGTGAGGTTGGATGTCTCTAAGCCCAGCCGTGTGTTAGCTTGCACAGTCTCTCATTCTTTATTATTTGATGATCCTCACTTGTGTGTCCTAAAGGACACGGTCCAGCACGACGGTGCCAAGTAGGTCACAGTGGGAGATGATGGAGTTTTGAGGATGTAGGGCTGTATTTGTGTACCTAATGTGGATGGACTTCGAGAGTTGATTCTAGAGGAGGCCCATAGTTCCCGGTACTCTATCCATCCGGGCGCCGCTAAGATGTATCAGGATTTGCGGCAGCATTATAGGTGGAGGAGGATGAAGAAGGATATTGTTGGGTATGTGGCTCGGTGTTTGAATTGTCCGTAGGTAAAGTACGAGCATCAGAGACCTGGTGGTTTATTCCAGAAGATTGAGATTCCTGAGTGGAAGTGGGAGCGTATCACTATAGACTTTGTTGTTGGACTCCCACGAACTCAGAGGAAGTTCGACGCAGTATGGGTTATTGTTGATAGGCTGACCAAGTCAGCGCATTTCATTCCTCTGGCAGTCTCCTATTCTTCTGAGAGGTTAGTTGAGATCTATATCCGAGAGATTGTTCGTCTTCATGGTGTGCCTGTGTCTATCATTTCTGATCGAGGTACGCAGTTTACCTTGCATTTCCGGAGGGCAGTTCAGCGTGAGTTGGGCACACGGGTCGAGTTGAGCACAGCATTTCATCCTCAGACGGACGGGCAGTCCGAGCGTACTATTCAGATTTTAGAGGATATGCTCCGAGCTTGTGTTATTGACTTTGGAGGCTCGTGGGATAAGTTTTTGCCTTTATCGGAGTTTGCCTACAACAACAGTTACCTGTCGAGCATTCAGATGGCTCCCTATGAGGCTTTATATGGTAGGCGGTGTTGGTCGCTGGTTGGTTGGTTGGTACCGGAAGAGGCTCGGTTGTTGGGTACGGATCTAGTACAGGATGCCTTGGACAATGTCAGGATCATTCAGGATTGGCTTCGTACAGCTCAGTCCAGGCAAAAGAGTTATGCCGACCGTAAGGTTCATGATGTGGAATTCATGGTCGGCGAGCGAGTGTTGCTTCGGGTGTCGCCTATGAAGGGCGTGATGAGATTCGGAAAGAAGGGCAAGCTTAGCCCTAGGTTCATTGGCCCGTTTGAGATTCTTGATCGAGTGGGAGAGGTGGCTTACAGAGTTGCGTTGCTGCCGAGTTTATCAGCTGTGCATCCAGTGTTTCACGTGTCCATGCTTCCGAAGCATCATGGTGATCCATCCCACATGATAGATTTCAGCACTGTCCAGTTGGACAAGGACTTGTCCTATGAGGAAGAGCCGGTAGCTATTCTAGACCGGCAGGTTCGTAAGTTGAGATCGAAGAGTTTCCTTTCTGTTCGTGTTCAGTGGAGAGGTCAGCCGGGTGAGGCATCGACATGGGAGTCCGAGTCCGATATGCGGAGCCGTTATCCCCATCTTTTCTCCGACTCAGCTACTTATTTTCTATGTTCGTTCGAGGATGAACGGTTGTTTTAGAGGTGGAGGATGTGATCACCCAAAAGGTCTTCACTTATTTTAGAAATAAATTCCGTGTTCCGAGGCCTTAAAACCTCCTTTGCCTCACCTCGATTTGCATGCGCAGTCCAAACGGGTATCCGAAAATCCATTATGTGAAAATCTGTGAAAAATAATAAATTTTGCTTTTAAAATGAATTTAGGTTGACTTTGGTCAACAATTTGGGTAAACGGACCCGGATCCAGACCCGTGATTTGACGGTCCATGAGGGTCCGTAGGAAAGTATGGTACTTGGGCGTATGCCCGGAATCCAATTCCGAGAAATGAATTTTTAAAGAAAATTGTTTAACTGAAATTTCTAGAGTTTTTGGAAATTTGAATGTAAATGAATGTGATGGTATTGGGCCCGTATTTTGGTTCCGGAGCCCGGTACAGGTCTTATATGTGATTTAAGTTAAGCCCGTAAAATTTGGTATGAAACAGACTTGAAATGATGTGAATCAAACCTTATTTGAGAAAATTGGAAAATTTGATGTTCTTAAGTGATTTCACGAATTTGAGGCTTAATTCATAGTTATTGATGTAATTTTGATGATTTGATCGCACGAGCAAGTCCGTATGATGTTTTTGGACTTGCGTGCATGTTTGGTTTGGAGCCCCGAGGCCTCGGGTGAGTTTTGGATAGGCCACGGAGTGGAATTGAACTTAGGAAGTAGCAGGTTTTTAACCGGTATGTTGCAGGTCTGCAGGCTTCGCAAATGTGAAGCCTGGCTCGCAAATGTGAGAAAAACATCGCAAATGCGAAAATCGACCTGGGCTGCCTTGGTCGCAAATACGACCTATCTATCGCAAATGCGATGTCGCATTTGCGAAGTTTCCCTCGCAAATGCGAAGGTGGCCAGTTTTCTTCAGGGTCGCAAATGCGACAATTTCTTCGCAAATGCGAAGAAAGAAGACTTCTGAAGGGTTCGCAATTGCAACATCAGAGACCTGCTAAAATAACTTTTAGACGGGATTTCAACCATTTTTACAACCTTTTCAAAACCTAAACACCTTTGGGCAATTTTTCAAAGACAAGTACTCTTCCAAATCCATTGTAAGTCATTTCTAACTCGTTTTTATTATTCTTTAACATCTTTTTTCATGATTTCAACTCAAAATCAAAGGTTTTTATGGGGGAAATTGGGTGTTTTCGGTAGAACTTAGGTTTTTCAAATTTTGGGGATTTGGACCTCGATTTGAGGTTCGATTTCAAAACAAATTGTATATTCGAGTTCGTGGGTGAATTTAATCGAGTTTTGGTTCGAACCTCGGGTTTTGACCATGTGGGCCCGGGGTCGATTTTTGACTTTTTGGGAAAAACTCTAGAAAATCTATTTTCATGCATTCGAATTGATTCATTTAGCATTTATTGATATAGTTAAGTAACTTGTGACTAGATACGAGCGAATTGGTGGTGGAATCAAGAGGTAAAGCGGTAGTTGAGGCTTGAATTGTGTTCGTGGCATCGAGGTAAGTGTTTGGTCTAACCTTAGCTTGAGGGATTAGGAGTCGTGTCCTATTTGATATGTGTTAATTGTTGAGTACGACGTATAGGGATGATGACGAGTATCTATACTTGGTGTCAAGCATGCCCGTGAATCTTATACTATGATTAATGTGACTCCGTTTTGTATTGTTCATGCCTTATGTGTTATTCCAATTGTTGAACAAGGCTTGTGGAAGTAATTTTTGTAATTGAACATTGAGGAGCGTTGGCTCGAGTTGTGAAATGATTTGAAGAATTATTGTTGGCAATTGAACATTATAGAGCACTGGCTCAAGTTGTGAATTGAGATGGTAAGTAAATGTGAAAAGAGAAGAGAATTATGATATTGTCTCCCTTGCCGGGATGTTGTTGCTTTGATATTGTTTTCCCTTGGCGGGATATGATTGTTGTATTATTGTTCCCTTGCCGGGATTTTATTGTGATTTCATTTATTTCCTTGCCCTTATTGTTTGTGATTGTTGTTTGGGTGAGGAAGAGTGTTAAAGCACGAAGGGTAATGTCGTGCATTATTTTGGTGAGGACGAGAGTAAAAGCACGAAGGGTGATGTCGTGCATGATATTTGTGAGAGTGTTAATGCACGAAGGGTGATGCCGTGCCGCACGATGTACCATTCTGTGCCTTTATATGAGTGATTATGCACGAAGGACCATTCCGTGCCATGATTATGTGAGGTAAAAGCACGAAGGGTGATACCGTGCCGATTATATTGATATTTGGTGAGGACGAGAGTAAAAGCACGAAGGGTAATGCCGTGCACTTGTTTGATTTCCTAGTTATTTGTTGATATTTGAGTTACGGTGTTCTTTATGGTTATTTATTTGATTCCTGTTGTTACTTGATATCCTTGCAGCATGTCTCTCTTCCCCCTTCTTACTTTTAAACTGCAAATTTCTGCCTTCATTTTCCGCTGTATATGATTTAACTGCACAGGTTTATTTGGTAGTCTGGTCCTAGCCTCGTCACTACTTCGCCGAGGTTAGGCTAGGCACTTACTAACACATGGGGTCGGTTGTGCTGATACTACACTTTGCACTCTTTTGTGCAGATCCTGGTGCTGTAGCTTTCAGACCGCAGCGAGGTTGCTACTTCTAGTTCATCAGGCGACCCGAGGTAGTCCTGCAGGCGTCCGCAGGCCTTGGCGTCTCCTTCTATCTTTTATCCTATTTCTTTCATGTATTTCTAGAGACATTGTCGTATTACTTTTTCAGATCTTTATTTGTAGTACTCCTAGACAGTCTGTGAAATTGTGACACCAGTCTTGGGTAGTTTTGTTACGGATTGGTATTGGTAGCATTATTAAAACATTTCATTTCAGTCTTCCGCTTATTAAAGTCTGTTGTTTATTACATGTTGGTTCTTAACTGTTAACGGATTAAAAGTGAAACACGGTAAATAATTCGATTGGTTGGCTTGCCTAGCTTTCACTAGTAGGCGCCATCACGACCCCAAGGGTGGGAAATCCGGGTCGTGACACGATCCCTCAGATTCTACCTAGCTTGTTCGTGAATTGTGAGACCTAGGCAGCCTAGTGCTCTGATACCAACTTGTCACGATCCGGATTTCCCACCGTTGGGATCATGATGGCGCCTAACTATTGAATGCTAGGCAAGCCAACAAATACGGTTCTAACACATTAATCATTAACCAGAATAGTAATAAATAATAATTAAAGCTAAACAGATACGTAGTGCGGAAATTTTATATCAGTTCAAAACTCTAAAACACAACTACCCCACAGATCTGGTGTCACAATCCACGAACGTCTAAGAATTTTTACAAACACTCTTTTCAAGGAAAATACAGTTATTTTTCAGAATAAAAGAAAACATGAATCTAAAATAGAGGGAATGGGACTCCAGGGTCTGCGAACGCCGGCAAATCTACCTTGGGTCTCCTGTGGACTGAAGGCAGCAACCGAAACTCTGATCAGTATGGTCCAGTACGGGGATCTGTACAGAAAGTGCAGAGTGCGGTATCAGTACAACCGACCCCATGTACTGGTAAGTGCCAAGCCTAACCTTGGCGAAGTAGTGACGAGACTAGGACACGACAAGCTATATAACCCTATGCAGTTAAAAAATATATACTACCAGAATAACAAGCAATAGAAATTAAGCAGAAATGAACGGGAAGGGGCAACATGCTATGGGGGTTCCAGCATAAAGAATCTCAGCATTAAAGGAATCTAAACATCTAGTACACTTGAACCGGTAGCAACAAGCAAACACAACAAATAGAAAATACACGACATCACCCTTCGTGCTTTTACTCTCAATCCTCACCATGCAATCAATAATAGAAACGTGCACGGCATCACCCTTCGTGCTTTATCACTCTTCCTCACCATATGAATAATAGAAATGTGCACAGCATCACCCTTCGTGCTTTATCACTCTTCCTCACCACACGAATAATAGAAAGGTGCACGGCATCACCCCCTTCGTGCTTTATCACTCTTCCTCACCATAAGAAACAATAGAAACAATAACAACCCTACAAGGGCATCACAATCAAACAACTTCGTTTAATCATTAAATTTCAAAATAGTAATCTCAACTTGAGCCAATACTCAACCAATATCCAAACCAGGAAAAAAACATAATAAGACTTGTTTAACATGAGTAATAACTAGTTTCAGCAGGAACAATACGTATAAAGGAACACAACGGTCACAAGTATATGACTCACTCGCATGCTATGACCCGACAACAACGTATAGATACTCGTCACCACACCTATACGTCGTACTTAACAACTTGATAGGTGGCAGTTGGCAAGGAACTTGATCCCCACCCCCCACCCACCCAAAAAAAAAAGGGGGAAGCCGCGGTCGAACTCTTATTCTGAAAATAAGTCGAGGACCTTTTACCAAGTCTACCAGATAGAAGATGATAGAGGGCCAAGTAGCAAATAAGGCAAAGACACATAATCCCTCAAGCTATGGTTAGCGACAACACTTACCTCGATTCCACGATCAAACTCAAGCCTAAAATACCGCTTTTCCTTTAGTTTCCACTTCTAATCCGCCCGAATCTATTCATAATTAACTTATTAACATCAATTAAAGCCAAAGAAACAAATTCTAATGCATAATTATAGATTTTCCAAAATATTTCTAAAAAGTCAAAAACCGGGCCCGCTTGGTCAAAACTCGAAGTTCGGACCAAAACCCGATTGCCCATTCACCAACGAGCCCAAATATGTAATTAGTTTTGGAATCCGACCTCAATTTGAGGTATAACTCCCCAAATTTCGAAATTCCTAAATTCTACCCAAAAACGCCCAATTTCCCCATGAAAAATCCTAGATTTTGTGATGAAATCTTGTAAAAAGATGAAATAGATTGAAAGAAATGAGTTAGAAATTGTTTACCTATGAATTGAGGAAGAACTACTCTTTAGAAAATCGCCTCTTGAAGCTCAGGGTTTGAAAATTTGAGAAATGAATTGAAAATCCCTTCCAAAACTCGTTTTGAACAGTTGCAGGTTCGCAAATGCGGTCAATGCTTCGCAAATGCGAAGCTTGGCCTTGCCTGCTGTCTTCGCAAATGCGAACAGTTGTTCGCAAATGCGACCACTGTTCAAGTCGCAATTGCGATGATGAACTTCGCAAATGCGAAGGTTCCCTGCCCAGCCTCCTGATCGCAAATGCGAAGGGTCTTCGCAAATGCGAAGTCTGCAGACCTGCAACATACCAGAAAATTTCCTTATGTCCAAGATGTTGATACCCAATTTTTTCCTATGTATTTTACACTCAAAATACTTTCAAAATAGCATGTGTATGCATATATAAGCATGACCAAGAGTTTTGGTATTTTTTCTAATTTTTTTTAAAGATTTTTAAAATCAATTATTGTCTATTTTGGCAGTACAAAATCCAATAATTATTCCGAAATTATCATTTTTGGTGAATAATTTATTTCCATTCTCATATTTACACCAAGATATAATTAAGGTAATTTTTACATATTTTTACAAATTTGTTTGGTATTTTCTAAGTTAAATTGCATAAATTATAATTATAGCCTATATTACGATTAACAGCATTTTACAATTATAAAATCATTTCCAGTATTTTTAGATTAATATTTATACGCTACTAATTAGTTCAGTGATTTTAATTTGTTTTTAAAATCATTTTAACTATTTTACATAAAATAAAAGGGGGAAATTGTCTATTTAACACATAGCCCATTATTGTTTCAATTTTAGCCCCAATTTAGCCCCACCCCCATCATATTCAATTAAATCCAATTGACCCAAGACCCAACTAAATTCGCCCCAGCCCAATCTCTAATCTAACCCGGTCCAGCTCCGAATTAATCTAAGTCGTTGATCAAATAAGATCAACGGCCCAGATCATTTTTCCTTAATTAAACTCTCACTTACCCCTCCCCCCCGACCCCTCACTCTTTGAGACTGGTCTCTCTCTCTCTCTCTCTATCAATCTCTTCCTCTCTTCCTTCTCTCTATAACCTTCTGGTTCTTCTTCTCCGATGGCCTTCACCCTCTCTCCGGCCACCTCCAGCCTCGCCTCTTTCGACCACCAGCCGCCTTGAAGCCTTATCTCACCGGTTCTCTCCATCCCTGAGACCCCATGAGCCTCCACCATACAAGACGGTCACTGAAGCTTTGCATGGGTTTGTTTCCGGCCTTTCTCCTATGGGTTTTGGTTCGATGGTGCTATAAACACCATTATTCTTGAGTTTCACAGCCAGGTTTCTCTTACTTCTCTCACTGGTTTCTTATGAACCCCTAATCTCGACCCAAACCTCTTGAATCTCTGTATTTTTAACGATTTTTAACTCACACCATTATGTTTTGCACTATTCCCTACTCGATCTTTACGATTATTCAAGTTTTAAACGTTTTTGTTCCCTTTTGAAACTAGGGTTTCTTAACCCCCTTTCGAAAACACTTTATTTTCTGATTTTGAGTACTAATTCGTGATTCTCAGTACTATTTCTAAACATTTTTGCTTAAGTCTGATGAAACCCTAGCTTTATATGTTTGTATTCGTATTATTTGCTTGTTTGTGTGTTCTTCTGGGTTCTTCTCCGAGTCTCGTGCTCTTTGCTTTAATTTTGTTGCTAGTATTTCATTCCCCTACCATTCTGTGTTCTTCGCTTAAGGTTTCTCTGACTCTTTACGTGGTGATTTTATAGTGATTCTTACAAGCTCTCTTTAAGACTGTGATTACTTGCCTTAAATTGTGAATGTGTATTCCCGTTATAGTTTCGTATTGATTTCGAATTTCTTCCTCAATCGGTGGGATACTTTCCTCAATTAATACTGATCTCCTAGGTTTTCAATCTCGTTCATTATTTTTGAAAAATATTTTCCAGAATTAAAGTGGTATTTTGCCCTATATGTGTGCACGAATATGTTGATTGACTTGTCTGAGATATTTCCCTAATTAAGTATCATGTACCTAGTCTTTATTGTATACCTTATTCTGTTTCCTTATGTGATCATACCATGCTTTGTGATTTCTTTCCTTTTAAAAATGACTGCTTATTACCGTTTGACTTTGATTCCTTAATTAAAGGGGAGTCCATATGCTGATTTGATTATGATTGATACCAGTTCCTTAATTATGAATTGCTACCTTATTTGTTTACTCGTCTTCAGTACTATAAGCACCCCCCCATTCTCTTTTGCATGACACACGACCACATTGCATATCACAAATACACACAGCAATCACATTGCTCTCTCTTGTGCTATTTCTCTCCTTTTCTCTCTTGTGCTGTTGTTACTCCCTACTCCTGACTGTCATTAGCCAGCTGAAAAGCTAAGGCTAATATTGTGCTTATACTTGGCTCTTGCATTCTGCTGTGTTCTCTTACTACTGGTATGTTCTGATTAAATTCCATGTTCCAAACCAATGTGGCTATTACTACTTCAGTGTGTTCTATTCCTAATTGTTTTCTACTTGTGCTTCTGCTGTGCAACATGTGATTGATTCCTGGTTTGCCTGTTGATACTTGCATGCTCATGACTACTGTTTGTTCCTGATCTTACCTGTTATGACTATATACTGTTACTATTTATTTTTGTGTCTAAATTCGACTATTTCAAGGTATCTTTAAACTCTTTTGATTTTGTGTACTCATGCTTAGTAAGTCTGCATAAGTCTCTGTATCCTTTGGTGATATTTATTTAATCTATTTGTCCCCTTTGCCCATTATCCTTGTGTGCAACTCTCCAGCTTTTTGTAAACTCTTTAAACTACCAACTTTCCTCTCCTTCCTGCACTTCACACTACTCTTAGAGAATAGGTTCTGCCCCCTTCGTGTGAACATTGCTTTGGGTGCCTCTGAGTACTCACTGAACTTTGACACACAAGGCTGGTAATCCTACACTGCACCTGTCCCAACATTTTGGTAAGTTTTTGGGTGTTGGTATTGGCCAGGGACCCAATGGGGGCCCTAGGGAGCTTTGCCGCACCCTGACCATGTCAAGGCTGCGAAACTCGAAAGGAGTGAGGTTGGAAGATTGGGACTGATTGAAGGCTCCCTATAGAATAACTTCTTATTTTACTTTTATTACTGTAATTCGGCTATCATTGGTTTGTAATAACTTGTAAACGAATGATTGGGGTTATAGTGAAATGGGGGTTATGCATGCTTAGTTTAAGTAATGGGTAGAAAATATGCTTATAGGATTTTATTTACTTATCTGCGCAATAGATAACCCGTATAGGTCATGCATCTCATACATTAGAGATCCTGCTTTAGGTTTTTTACTTTCAGCCTGTTATTAGACTCATTTCGTAACCATGATCAGTTAATAACGAGCAAATAACTGTTGTAACACTACTACTGCATTCTCATTAGCATGTAGAAATCATGTTTTAGGAATTTCTATGTGCATTAGACATCCTGTTGCTTAGGGTTTTATACTTGTCTGAGTTGCAACTGTTAAACGCCTCATTAGCATGCTTAATCTAATAATACAAGCACGATTAACTGAATGTGTATTCCTTTAAAACTGGAGATCAAATATGCATGTTCACCCTTTAAGACAATTAGGCAATACATACGACGCCTAGGCAAACTTTAGGCCTAATAAGAATTGATTAATCATGTTTTACCAGTTTAGGACCAATCAGCCTCCTTTAACATTTTGAACTCTGCTTCTTGTTTTTCCTCTCTTAAGTTCACTCTGTTTTACTAAAACTCCCGCCCTATTTTGAAATAATCTCGAAATTGTGCATCTGTTTACTCCCACTGATGTTTGTTCTATTATGTTTTCAAACTACTGGGTTACCCTTTCTGCCCAGAATCGTGCTATTTTGAATACTTATGGGATCTCGTCAAGTTACTGTATCTTCAATGTCCTTATTCTATTTTTTAAAAAAAAAACGTGTTTTAATGATTTCTTTTATCTATATTCTAAACTGATGTATACTTCTAAATCTTACTGCTGTCTTTAGTTGTATTTCTGAAAATCGAACATTCTTCAAGTCACTTAGTCTTAACTGAACCTTCTGCTTTCCCTGATAAGTTGCTAAAAAATGTCCTCTTGAAACCTACTGTTTTAACTTCAACGTTCCTGTCTTTTTTTTAACTCCCATCTTTGAGACCTTAAATGTGTTTGAGACGTGCTAATTACTTGTTCACTTGTGGAGGGATCTGTGAGCCTTACGTGTCTTTGTATGTTCCCTTATGTGCGGTCCTATTTGTTATGTATGTCGCTAAGCATTTTATCCTTTAAACCTGTGGGTTCAACCTAGTCCTTACCACATAGGAATAGTGGTCCTAAATACCCTCCAGAACTTATAGGACGGGACGGGTAATAGCACGTAATAAGCATTCGTGACCAACTCACGCATATAATAACCTTTACGGGGTGGGAAGGGTAGAATATGGAGATGATGACCGATGCGCTAATATCACGTGTGACCCCTCTTTTGAGGAGTGATTGCTAAGTATTGCATTGAAGTGATCCATATTAATCATCAACCTAGGACCCCTCTCTCTTTATTTGCTTTCATCTACTCGAATATTTCATAAATGTCTGCCCTCTTTACTTTCCCTCAAAAGTTTTCAACTTACTTGCAATATTGTATGCGAACCCTTCCTATTTGAGCCCTTATTTGTTTACTTGATTATGTGAAGTCACAATATAACATGGTCGGGAACCACACTAGTGGATCTTGAGGGGTGCATAACACCTTCCCCTCGAGATAATTCTAGCCCTTACCCAAACTCCGGTTCTTCAAACTCAAACCTCTTCTTAGTGTCCTAATGCACTTTAATCATTAGGTGGCGACTCTTCAATTCCAAAAACCCAAATCCCAGAAGGGAACGAGTTGTCCTCTCGAATGTCGTAAACCCGATTTCGCCTTTTAGAAAAAGGGGGCATCGACACAGGACACTCCATGGCCTATCCAAAACTCACCCGAGCCTCGGGGCTCTAAACCAAACATGCACACAATTCTAAAAACATCCTACGGACTTGCTCATGCGATCAAATCGTCAAAATAACATCTAAAACTACGGATTTGGCATCAAAATCAATCAAATTTTCAAGAACACTTAAAGTTTCTATTTTCTCAACCGAGGGTCAGAATCATGTCATATAAACTCTGTTTCTTACCAAATTTCACAGACATGACTTAAATACCATATTAAACCTGTACCGGGCTCTGGAACCAAAATACGGGCCCGATATCAACAAGATCAAGCATTATTAAATTTCTAAAAACCATCATATTTTCAGTTTAATAATTTTCTTCAAAAATTGATTTCTCGGTCTAGGGACCTCGAAATTAAATTCCGGGCATACACCTAAGTCCCATATTTTCTCACGGACCCTCCGGGACAGTCGAATCACGAGTCCGGGTTTGTTTACTCAAAATATTGACCAGAGTCAACTTAAACCAATTTTAAAGGCAAAACATAATATTTTCTCAAATTTTCACATAAAGGCTTTCCGGAAAGCGCCCGTCGTGCACGCAAATCGAGGAGAAAAAATGAGGTTTTGAAGACCTCGAAACCCTGAATTGGGTTCTAAAACCCGAGATGACCTTTTGGGTCATCACAATGTATCATTTAATGATTGGTCGGTTTAATACGTCATCCGCGATTGTAACTCGCCTCATGAGGTTTGTTGGATTCGGGTGTTTAAGAGACACACTTTTGTGTATGAATGAAGTGTCTGGCTGAAAATGGCCTCAATTGAGATTTTCAGAGTATCGTTAAAGACAACTTAAAGGGGGTCGTTTATATATTTCGTCATAAAAAAAAGGTACTAATCATTTTTGTAATCACTTTACTGATCTGTAATTAGCTAACTGTGTCGAAACTGTTAGTAGTTTGTAAGTTTGTGTTAATTTATTAAAAAAAGATTCAACTAGATACATGTTTATATGTCCAGGTCAGTCAATTAAATACATTGCTTGCTCCCTACCTTAAATTTGTGGGGAAGATGAACTTTTTCTGTTGAAAAAAAATAAAAACTTTTTCTGTACTTGGCCTATTCTTTATAGGGGTGTACATGGACTGGGTTGGTTCGATTTTTATTAAAACGAAACCAAACCAACTATATCGGTTTGGATTGGTTTGGTGTTGTCGGTTTTTGGATTCTTCGGTTTTTTTTGTTATATGAATATAATTTCAATCTTACTTTGTTAAATGTTTGTTAAGTAAAATATATGTTAGTAAAAATTAAATAAATTGACAAATATATAATCATTAAAAAATTTCTTATGAAAATTTTCTTAGTAACTCATGATAGTTTATTTTTTAGTCATCTCACAATAATTTTACGTTGATGTATACTTCTAAAGTTAGCCGAATTTAATAGTTATACATAAAAATAAATATGAACCTATATAATGATACTCTCTATTTAATTTTAAAATTATCGAAATACCATTTCAAATTCGAAAAAGATATAAGAATTTAATAGATCTTAACATATGAATATGGAAGAACAAAGAGATTGAGGTATTTTGGTGGGGGTAGGGTCTAACCCTTTTGTTTTGGAGAAAATGAGGCATGAGTTCCCTAACTTCGGTATGGTTAGCACGCCCTCACTCTTGCTGACCTGGTGGAGGAATCTCCCATCAAGTGACCAAATCAATGAATGGAAAGAGAGGGTCACCAAGGCTAGCGAAAAGCTGGATTATTTGGAATACAGTCTGCTGGAATTGGAAGGAAAAGTGAGGAAGAGAGTCACCGACTGCCAGAACGCTCAGGGAAACGAAAGAGAATGCCTGGCAAAGGTATTTTTACTGGAGAATCTGCGTGAACTGGAGAATTTGATCAACGAGAGGCTTCAACCTTGGGAAGGTCCTTCTAGGACCAAATAGATAAGAATTTACCTTTCCGTTTATAAATGTAATAAGGCCAACGACCATTAATGACATTTTATTTCCTGCAATTTTTAGTGTCGTTTTGGGATTCGTCTTATTTTTATCAATAAAATGAGGCATTTAGCATTATAAGTTCTCCAAATCAACTTGTCGCTAGGCCTACCTCGGGCACAACGAGGCACCCAAATTAGGACACGATTTATATTCTTGCACTATGTGTTTAAATATTGCAACGTTTTCTTCTCACAACCCTCACTAACTTGTTACCTTTTTGTTTTTACTTTTGTTTTATTCCCCTCCCCAAAAGGTTAGTTCGTGCACTCTGGCATCATCATCCTACTCCACAAGATCCAAGGGCCCTCCACGTCCTCCTCCTCCGAATCCTATCAGAAACAAGAACAGAAGAAAAATGGAAGATTTGAACAACTCGGCCGAAAGGGTAGAGGTTCCTCAGGGTATTCAGGTTTCCAAAGAAAGTGCCGCCCAGCTCGAACAAAAGTTATTAAAATTTCAGGAAGAACTGGACCAAGTTCGGAACTTGGCAAACTTATCATTTTCCCTCACTACCCCAGATGTCAACTTTCCCAATGCTCAAAATCCTACACCTCCACAAAACATCCCGAAACTATAGAAACAACCCGCTCCCCATCAACACTGCAACACATGTCACACTTCAAACAACACCCCACTACTCATTCTTGAACCACTAAACTCCATAAATGATCACCCCCACAACACCCCCATCTATGTGGAAACCATACCATACTATACTCAACCTATTTCAAGCACATCGAAGTCTGATGACAAGGACTCTCTTATCAAGAACCTGGCCACAGAACTCAAGAAGCTAACTAGCCGAGTCCAGGGTGTTGAAGGAAACAAAGGTATCGAGGTGCTGAATTATGAGGACCTTTGCATTCAGCCATATGTCGAACTTCCTGAGGGGTACAAACCTCCCAAGTTCAAAATGTTTGATGGCACAGCAGAGTCCATTTCAGGACATACTGCGATAAGCTGGTCGGAGTCGGAAGAGATGAAAAGATTCGCATGAAGCTCTTTATGAGAAGTCTGAAAGGGGATGCTCTATCTTGGTACATTAGCCAAGACCCCAAGAAGTGGACGAATCTGGTAGGTATGGCGTCCGATTTCATGGATAGGTTCAGATTCAATACGGAAAATGCGCCAGATGTATTCTACATCCAGAACTTAAAGAAGAAACCCACAGAGACATTCCGCTAGTATGCTACTCGTTGGAGATCAGAAGCTGCTAAGGTCAGGCCGGCTTTAGAAAAAGAACAAATGAATAGGTTTTTCGTCCGGGCTCAAGACTCACAGTATTATGAGAGGTTGATGTTGATTGAAGGCCAGAAATTTTCCGACACCATCAAGCTAGGGGAGAGGATCGAGGAAGGCATTAAAAGTGGTATGGTCACTAACTTTGAAGCATTGCAGGCCACCAACAAGGCTCTACAGTCTGGCGGTGCATCCAAGAAAAGGGATGTGAGTGTCGTGATGGTTGCGCAGAGAACAAAATCCCCAATAAAATACCAAACCTACCTAATATCTCCTCTCACATATCAACCTACCCCAAATTACCAAGCACCCTCGCCCTCTTACCAAGCTCCACCACCTACTTACCAATCATCTCCACCCCCCACATATCAACCTACCTCACCAAGATATTCCCAACCCGCACCCGTCTACCAAGCCTATAATGCTCAGCCCTCTCACTATCAATCACCTCCCACCCGCCAAAACTTCCCTAGACCACGACCTAACTTCGACCGTAGACCTCCCAAACAATACACTGCCATCACCGAACCAATCGACCAGCTGTATGAAAGTCTCAAAGTTGCTGGTCACGTCACCCCTATCCCTGCCATAACTCCAAAAAATCCTTCCCAATGGGTCAACCCGAACAAAACCTGTGCATACCATTCTGGCATGAAGGGGCATACCATTGATGAATGCCGCTCTCTGAAGGATAAAATCAAAGCTTTAATTGACAACAAGATTATTGTGGCGAAGGAACCTGCTCCTAATGTTCGCAACAACCCCCTGCCCGACCACGAAGGCGGAGGCGTTCACATGATAGAGGTAGAAGATGATTGGAACCCCAAAGGATCGATCGAATTGATTGTTGAAGATGACGAGCCAAAGAAACCAACTGTCACACTTAATCCGATTGTAGTCCAGATCCAGCCTTCTGGAGACGCTGAAGTGAACATGTCCATACCACTTGAGTTCGAGGCACCTTCTTCTGCAAAGGCGCTAGGACCCATTGAGGCCGAGTTTGGATCCCCAAAGGCACATGTACCATCTAAAGTTGCTGTGTTACCTCCCAAAGCAAGGGTACCCATTCCTGTGGCTATGTCAACCATAGCACCATTCCATACGAAGGCCATTCCTTGGGATTACACCGCCGAGGCGAGAAGGAAAGGGAAAACCAAATCTGGAGAAGCAATTGCAGCACAGGGTATGACCAGAACTGGCAGGGTTTATACTCCGGAACATTTAGCTGAATCAAGTAAGTAGGCCTCTGGACGGCCTATTAAAACTGGACCTGATGATCTCTGGAGGAAGATACAAGCAAAGGAGTACTCGGTCATTGATCAGTTGAACAAGACGCCAGCCCAGATCTCCATCTTAACTCTGCTACAAAGCTCTGACGCACATAAGAATGCCTTATTGAAAGTGCTGAGCGAGGCATATGTGCCCAGCAATATAACTGGAGGAGAAATGGCGAACATGGTAGGGCAAGTATTGGAGAGTCACAAAATCACTTTCCACGAAGATGAGCTGCCACCAGAAGGGCTGAGCCACAACAAAGTGTTACACATCACTATGCAATGCGAGGATTATTTCATCACCAGAATTCTGGTTGACGCAGGGTCCAACCTCAATATTTGTCCATTGGTGACTCTTAGAACATTGGGAAAGAGCCTGCATGAGATCAAGGATGGAGCCATGTTAAAGCTTTCGATGGATCCCAAAGGTCCACTATTGGGGATATCAGTTTGTGTCTGCAGATGGGACCAACTTGGTTCGACGTTGACTTTCAAGTGATAGACGTCCCAACATCTTACAACTTGCTATTGGGACGGCCCTGGATTCATGCCGCTGGAGCTGTAGCATCAATCCTACACCAGGCAGTAAAATTTGAGTGGAATCATGAAGAGGTTATCATTCACGGCGACGGTAGCAATCCCATATACAGTCGCTAAACCATCCCGGCAATCGAAGGAAGAAGGAAAATAGGCGGAGAGACCTACCACCATATTGAGCGAGTCAACGCCGCGGACAAGGATAAATGGTGGGATAACAAGATTGAAAGCATACTGAATTGGTGTGGATACAAACCTGGCAGGGGACTTGGCAAAAACCTCCAGGGAATTACCAAACCCATCAAGCTGAAGAAACATGGTACCACTTTTGGTTTAGGATATGAATACACTTGGAAAGAGCTCAATGAATGGTCGCCACCATGGCGCGGTCCCTACTACCCACTGGAACATCCGATACCTTGCTTGGAGTAGACTTTCCAGCCAGCCGATGTCATATATGGGTCGGAGGAAGAGGAAGCTCTAGCGGCAATGAGGAATTTGTTTTTGGAAGATGGCAACATGGACTGCTATGTCATTTTTGAGGAGGAAGGAGAGGAAGGCCCTTCCATAGAAGCTGTGAGACGAGGAGCACGCCTCAATAATTGGTCCATTAGAACCACCAGAGCCCGAAGAGCTTCAGGGTAGCAAGGCTGAACAAAGCACCATGCATTACCTTTTACATTTTCGCTAGTTGATTTCCTTTCCGCATTTTTAATTTCGAAAATAAGAGCTCCAATGTTCAAAACAATTATGAAATTTATCAAAGCATTTCAGTTTCTTATAAATCTCGCTCTTATTATTTTTCTATCGTTTACTTTATTTTACACAGCATTACTATTACTTATCTTGATGAACCGACGATTGTGACATGCAACGAGACAACGCAACAAATGGACATAGACTCAGAAGAGGATGATATACCAGAAGAGGTCGTTAAAGAGGTTGAGGATTTTTCCTAGTATCAGAAACCGGCTAGAATTTCCGGTATCTGCCAAACTCAGGTTCCCGTGCACCAATAACATGGCCGAATACAAAGCCTGCATCTTAGGGCTCAAGCTGGCCATTGATATGAACATTCAGGAGCTACTAGTGATTGGGGATTCAGATTTGCTCAGACATCAGGTCCGAGAAGAATGGGCAACCAAGAACTCCAAGATACTCCCTTATCTGCATCATGTACAGGAGTTGAGGAAGAGGTTCACAAAGACAGAATTTCAGCATGTCCTAGAGTCCAGAATGAGTTTGCCGACGCATTGGCCACTCTATCGTCTATGATTCAGCATCCAGATAAGAACTTCATAGATCCCATTCCAATAAAGATTCATGACCAACCAGCTTATTGTGCTCATGTCAAGGAAGAAGTAGACGGAAAACCATGGTTCCATGACATCAAGGAGTATTTGACAACAGGAGGATATCCGGAACGTGCAAATGCTACTCAGAAACGCACACTTCGGACGTTATCTAACAACTTCTTTCACAGTGGAGGAATCTTGTACAGGAGGACCCTCGATTTGGGATTACTAAGGTGTGTCGAAGCAAAGGAAGCATCCAGGCTATTAGAAGAAGTTCGTGCAGGGACTTGTGGTCCACATATGAATGGTTTTATCCTAGCAAAGAAGATACTCCGGGCGGGATAGTTTTGGATGACTATGGAAACGGACTGCATCCAGTACGTCCGAAAGTTCCATCAGATACATGTAGACATGATAAAAGTGCCTCCAACTGAGCTTACTGCAACAAGCTCGCCATGGTCGTTCGCCGCTTAGGGAATGGATGTTATCGGACCTATCGAGCCTGCCGCATCAAATGGTCACAGGTTCATTCTAGTGTTAATTGATTATTTCACCAAATGGGTTGAAGCAGCATCATATAAGGCAGTGACTAAGAAAGTCGTGGCAGACTTTGTTCGCGACCGTATCGTTTATCGATTCGGCATCCCAGAGTCGATCATTACTGACAACGGTTCCAATCTCAACAGTGATCTGATGAAAGCAATGTGTGAAACATTCAAGATTAAACACAAGAATTCTACAGCCTACAGACCTCAGATGAATGGAGCAGTAGAAGCGGCCAACAAGAACATCAAGAAGATACTAAGGAAAATGATAGAAAAGCATAAGCAGTGGCATGAGAAGTTATCATTTGCCTTATTGGGATACCGTACCACAGTTCGCACATCTACCGGGGCAACTCCATATATGTTGGTTTATGGTACAGAAGCAGTCATTCCAGCCGAGGTAGAAATTCCCTCCATGAGGATCATACATGAAACAGAACTTGACGATGCAGAATGGGTAAAAAGTCGCTACGAGCAGCTAGCTCTTATAGATGGAAAAAGGATGAATGCAGTTTGCCATGGTCAATTGTATCAGAACAGAATGTCCAGAGCCTTCAACAAAAGAGTCAAGCCGAGACAGTTTACGCCAGGACAGCTAGTGTTGAAGAAAGTATTCCCACATCAAGACGAAGCCAAAGGGAAATTCTCTCCGAACTGGCAAGTTCCGTACATGGTTCACCGGGTTCTAACAGGAGGAGCCCTCATACTTGCAGAAATGGACGGAGAAGTCTGGCCAAAGCCGATCAATTCAGATGCAGTGAAGCAATACTATATGTAGCCATTTATGATTCCTTTATGATGTAATTTGAACTACGCCTGAATTGATTCCCGTTTAAGAGGGGATACGTAGGCAGCCTTATGGGTTCGGTCACAATGCAATAAAATTTTCATTTCCCTCACTATTGGAAACTGGGGCAGAATTTTGAGGAGGACCCTCAAAATTCCGAAGTCGATCTTCAGCCATTCATCGCACGTAGCCGTTATAAGCACCAGCCCAGTAAACTAGGGCAGAATTTTGAGGAGGACCCTCAAAATTCCGGAGCGAGAGAGGTTGCAATGTCTTGAACCGCGTCGCAGTCGTCGGTTCATTTAAAAGAAAACTATTTTCGATTATGTATTTACATTACATTTTTTTACTGAATCATGCATGACTATTATCAAAATTGCTTTGTTTAGCGACGCTACCCCAATGATACACAACGCCAAAGAAGAACAAGCGAAGTCCACGGGAAGACGAACTAACCTTCCCCTCTTTACAAATCTCACGATTTTTCTTTGAATGCAAGCACTCAAGCCGCAAAATCATCAGATATTTATGCACTTATACTGTTCAGGAATACAACTCTCAGAATCATCACCTATTTACAATTGTTATCCGTACGCGACATCCCCAGCAGCCACAATATAGCAATCAACTATCAGCTAAGAGATTTCGTTACTATTCGCCTTTTATTTTCTGCATTGCATAAGGCTACCTTTCTGCCTTCCGAGACTAAGCATTGTCTCCACCTACATTTCCTGCATTGCATAAGGCTACCTTTCTGCCTTCCGAGGTTAAGCTCTACCTCCATCTGCATTTCTCTGCATTGCATAAGGCTACCTTTCTGCCTTCCGAGACTAAGCACTGTCTCCATTTGCATTTTTCTGCATTGCATAAGGCTACCTTTCTGCCTTCCGAGACTAAGCATTGTCTCCATCTGCGTTTCTCTGCATTGCATAAGGCTATCTTTCTGCCTTCCGAGTCTACGCATTGTCTCCATCTTTTAGAGTGTCTTTATTGATGTTTCCTTGACAGGATTAGAATAGATTCATACTCAACATGACAATGATGGCATTTATATGCATTGCATAAGGCTACCTTTTTGCCTTCCGAGACTAAGCACTGTCTCCATCTGCATTTCTCTGCATTGCATAAGGCTACCTTTCTGCCTTCCGAAACTAAGCATTGTCTCCATCTGCATTTCTCTGCATTGCATAAGGCTACCTTTCTGCCTTCCGAGACTAAGCACTGTCTCCATCTGCATTTCTCTGCATTGCATAAGGCTACCTTTTTGCCTTCCAAGACTAAGCTCTATCTCCATCCTGCATGGCTGAAATATCGCCATTCTATCTCTCTTGCATGGCTGAAATAGCGCCACTTTATTTTTCTTGCATGGCTGAAATATCGATACTTTATCTCTCTTGCATGGCTGAAATACTGCCACCTTTTATTTATGACTTGCATCGGCTGAAAGATCGCCACCTTCTGCATTTTATGGGCTGAAAGATCGCCAAATTGTCCAAAGGCGTCATTGTTCGGAGGCACCATTTGCATAGCCCGAGAACGCCATGACATGGCCTGAGGACCCCATTTTATCTCTTGCATATCATTATTCAAATGCATCATAGTTCGGAGGCATCATTCTCATAGCCCGAGAACATCATTTCATAGCCTGCGAATCCTTTATCATACGCTTCATGGCCAAGGACGTCATGGTCCGAGGATGTCATCCTAACCATCCGAAGACAGCATTCATGGTCCAATGGGAACTTGCATCACGTTTAAATTTATGCACAATATATGTTCGCATTTCTCATTTGTAGGTAAATCGGCTAGCAACGACCGTCTCAGCAGGAGTGATCTCGCTCCAGTTCCCGCAGCCTATCAGACTCTGACCATCCTTTCCGACGTGAACATCGGGTCTGTCTTTCAAAATCTCCATCGGCATATTCCGTCAATGGATCCTGAACTACATATGGCATGATTCCTGTAAGACCAAGGATATGTATGCAGCTCAGGAACCAGAGCTCGGTCAAAATTCTTCAAATCGTTTCATTCGGTCATAATTGGCCATCATATCTTTACCCGACAACTCTTTCATCCTTCCTGGGTAAAGAGGGGCAGCTGTTGATACCCAATTTTTTTCTATATATTTTTATGCTCAAAATACTTTCAAAATATCATGTGTATGCATATATAAGCATGCCCAAGAGTTTTCGTATTTTTTCCTAATATTTAAGGATTTTTAAAATCAATTTATTGCCTATTTTAGCAGTGCAAAATCCAATAATTATTCCCAAAATTATCATCTTGGTGAATAATTTATTTCCATTCTCATATTTACACCAAAATATAATTAAGGTGATTTTTGCATATTTTTATAAATTTATTTAATATTTTAAACCAAATTGCATATAATTGCAATTATAGCCTATTTTAAGATTAATAGCATTTCTATAATTGTAAAATTGGTTTCAATATTTTTAATTAATATTTATGCATTATTAGTTGGGTCAGTACTTTTAATTTGGTTTTAAAATCTTTTTTACTATTTTATAAAATAAAAAGGGACAAAACTGGCTATTTAAAATCTGGCCTCATTTCATTTCAATTATAGCCCATTTTGTATTTCGATTATAGCCACATTAACCCTCTAATTGACCCAATTTGAATCCCAGCCAGGCCAGCCTAATTCCATACCCTTTGACCCATTTAACTACCCTACCCAAGGCTCCTTTAATCCAGACCGTTGATCAATCTGATCAACGGTCACGATCTCCCCTTTCATCTTTAATTCCCCAAACCTTACCCTAATCCCCATTTCTGTTTAGCTAGCCGCCTTTGAATGCTCTCCACCCTCAAACTCTCTCAAATGTTCTTCGGAACTCTAGCCGTCTCCGACCCCTTTTTTCACCGTACTTTCACCGGAATCCATGGCTTCTCAGGCCATGGATGGTCTATACTCACTCCTCTCCACCATTAGACCTTGTTTGTTTGAAGTTGTGAGGTCTGACCTCGACGATTCCCTCTCCGATCTTCTCCGATCTTTGATTCCATGGTTTCTCCGGCCATGCTCCGGCTCATTCGAGACTCAGGAGCCCGATTCTTGACCTTTCCGACTCAGGATCAGACCTGTCTCCAAGCCTTTCTCATTTTTAGGGTTTCTCTGAAATCCTAAGCCATTCGAGGTTCTTTCACCGTTATTTGTTTAGATCTGTACTATGTATATGCTTTTCTTGACATCTAGAGTGTTTTCTCCAAAAGTTTTTGCCAAAATCGTTTTTTCTCCGATTTTTAGGGTTTTCGCAAGGATTTTTGAAAAAATATTTCTGATTCTTTTCTTCTTTGCTTTATGTGTGTTTGTTAATACCTTTCTCGTACGATTTCTTTTATTTTATGCATATATTTTCTATTACCTTTTTCTTTTCTCCTGTTAATTTATGCTATATTTTCACTACTCTTCTGCTATATGTGCCTATCGTTAAAGTTATTTGATTTTTGACTCTGTTCATGTTCTTACATGCTTCATATGCTTGTGTTCAAGTTGCATTGTCTCTTTCTTCGGAACTCTTTTATGTTCTGAGTTTCTCGAATATGTTCTTCATGATTTTTCTTCATTTGTTGTTCAAGCATGCTATTATGTCTGTTTTGTTGAGACTCTGAAAAACAAATGGTTTGCTTTCCCACCTCCATGTCTGATTCAACATTTGAAACCCTAGTATTTGGGGTTTCCTTTTGACGACTTTGATTTTTGTATTCAAGTCAGGGTTCCACAGACTCTCAGACTCACTATGAGTCTGCAGGTTGAACCCGCATCTCCTTGCTTATGATTCTGAACTTCTCTTCGATTAAAATTCTCTTTTAAATAACTTGACAGTGTCTTCTTGATTTACATGTTTGAGTGACTATATATGAGAACTCTTCTTTCAAAAAGGTTTTGCCAACTACTAATTGATTCCGGATTCCTTTAGTTGTGTTCACTTGATTGTTACTGGTTTTCCCTAATTGAACCTTTCTTTACCCCTTTTCCTGACTCGATTCATTCGAGTAAAAGTCTGAAGTTTTAATTTTTACTGGTTGATTCCCTTTTCTTTTTCTTTACAAGCCGTGTACTATTAGTTTGTTGCCTTAAATCCCTTTCCATAATTGCTTTACCCGCTTGAGATCAGAATCCCTTAACTAAAGGGAGACTGATCAGAATGATATTTCCTTACCTTTTCTTCCTTACTTGCTACACTATAATAAGGGCTCGACCCTTCTGCATTAAAAGGACAGAGGCTTTAAGCTTTAAGCTTTGATAAAACCTTACTCTCTCGCACACACTTTCAATCACAATACTTTTTCAACACCTTCTACTCTCTGCTGAGACTTTTGTACTGCTTTGCAAAATGGCTTTTCAAGACTGCTGTTTTACTTACCTGTTTTTCTTGAAACTGGTATGTTTGATTCATGTTCAGTAGTTAAATTATGTGTGTTTCTTTCCTTGTATCTTGCTTCTATTATGAATCCCTATCCCCCTATTCCCCTCTACGTATCTGAGTTAACGGTTTTGGCCTAGCAGTATCTATATTACTACCCAGGTCTGAACCTGACCTTCAATAGGTCCTAACTCCCAATTTAAGTTGACAGGCTGGTCAGGGGTGTTCCAGCATCCCAATTGTTGGGCATGACCACTAGTTTGTCATGGCTTTTCCCTAATTCCCCCTCTACTACACTTACACTTACTCTTAGACTCTAAGTTCTGCCCCCCTCCTATGAGCCTTGCCTAGGGGACCTTGAGTTCCCTATGAACTTGGACATTGGAGGGTTGGCCATTCCACACTGCACTATAATTCTGTAATAATTAGGTGTAAGCACTGCCTGGAGTTCACGAAGCTCCTTGGAACTTTGACACACCCAAAAGATGAGAAAGGCTTTGGGAACCTGATCTTTGGAAGTTGGTTTATTTCATGTGTCAGACTAGGAGTCTGAATTAGGCTCTCCTTGGTAGGAATTCTAATTTCTGATGTAATTTACTTTTTCTGGATTCATTCAAGTTGTAATAATTTGTAATAACTATGGGGTGTATAGTAAAAATGGGGGAGGGTCTCTCATGTTATTCATATGGGGTAGATATCATGCTTTAGGTTTTATTTCTGCAATCACAACATTTTCGTTTATATATCTGCGTTTAGAAATCTTGCCTATAAGATTGTTTCATTATGCATTTAGAAATTCTGCCTATAAGATCGTTTCATCATGCATTTAGAAATCTTGGATATAAGATTGTTTCATTATGCAGTTAAAAATCTTGCCTATAAGATTGTTTCATTATGCATTTAGAAATTCTGCCTATAAGATTGTTTCGTCATGCATTTAGAAATCCTGCATATAAGATTGTATCATTTCAGCATTAGAAACCATGTCTATAAGTTTCTACACTTCTGCATATAGAAATCATGACTCTAGGTTTCTGCACTTCTGCATATACACATTAGGCAAACGGTCTATAGGTTAAAATAATCAATTGCATCCTAGACACTATGCTTATAGGACTCCTGCACTTACGTAACCGTTTTAAACCAACAACGCTTAGAAATCATGCATATAGGATGTAGTCAATTGAATCACTTTCGTCTATTTCATCTATGAGTTTTATAATCAATAGTAAAGTCGTTTTAAAATCTACAGAATTTTTGTTTATAAAACCAGTAGCTTCTCTTTAAAATCAGTATGCCTTCTGCATTGTTAGATATCACGATTACAGGCCTCATCTAGGCAAAACTGTAGGTAAATAATCAACTATACCAGTCTTTAATAATTACAACCAGCAGGCAGGTCTAATTCAGACTTCATATCTGAAAATATGTGATAAATTAGCCACTCTTCCTACGTTAAGTTTAATTAAAGACCTAACCAATACTTGTACGTCATGCTAAATAATTTGTTGTTTTGAATAAGGAGGCCTACTTGAGCCTTAACTGCTATGTGCTTCCCCTTTACTGCTTTATGTGTTTTGTCTGTCGCATTAGACTTTTGTCCCTTTTTAAATTCTGAAAATCCCCAACTCCCTTCCCTTTAGGATTAGTAGTCCCAANATCAAAATCTACACCTATCAACCGGAATTCGCCAAAATACTAACTTCGCCAATTCAAGCCTAATTCTACACCGGACCTCCAAAACCACTTCCGATCACACTCCTAAGTCAAAAATCACCTCCCGAAGCTAACCGAACCATCGGAACTCACATCCGAACCCTGTAACTCATAAGTCAACGTCCGGTTGACTTTTCCAACTTAAGCCTTCTTAAGAGACTAAGTGTCTCATTTCTTACCAAATTCACTGCAAACTCAAACCAATCAACTCGACCACATAAAAACACGGATAATGAAGCATAAAGAAGCAGAAATCGGGGGAAACAGAGCCGGTAACTCATCGAGACGATTGGTCGGGTCGTCACATCCTACCCCAACTTAAACAAACGTTCGTCCTCGAACGAGTCAAGCAACATACTTGAAGCCTCAAATAGGTGAGGATATCTGCTCCGCATCTCCTGCTCGGTCTCCCAGGTAGCCTCCTCCACGGGCCGACCTCTCCACTGCACCTTCACTGAAGCTATATCCTTCGACCTCAACTTTCGAACCTGATGACCCAATATAGCCACTGGCTCCACATCAAAGGTCAAATCATCATCCAACTGAACCGTGCTGAAATCCAAAACATGAGACGGGTCCCCAACATACTTCCGAAGCATAGAAACATGAAATACCGGGTGCACACTCGGCAAACTAGGTGGCAAAGCAAGCATATAAGCCACCTCCCCAATCCTCCTAAGTACCTCAAAAGGCCCAATGAACCGCGGACTCAACTTCCCTTTCTTTCCAAATCTCATAACACCCTTCATGGGCGAAACCTTCAGCAATACCTTCTCACCAACCATGTAAGACACATCTCGAACCTTCCGGTCCGCATAACTCTTCTGACGCGACTGCGCTGTACGAAGTCTCTCCTGAATCACCTTCACCTTCTCTAAGGCATCCTGAACCAAATCTGTCCCCAATAGCCTAGCCTCACCGGACTCGAACCAACCAACTGGGGATCTACACCGCCTCCCATACAAAGCCTCATACGGAGCCATCTGAATGCTCGATTGGTAGCTGTTGTTGTAGGCAAACTCGGCAAGCGGCAAGAACTCATCCCATGAACCTCCAAAATCAATAACACAAGCACGCAACATGTCCTCCAATATTTGAATAGTACTCTCAGACTGTCCGTCCATCTGAGGATGAAACGCTGTGCTCAACTCCACCTGAGTACCCAACTCTCTCTGCACGGCTCTCCAAAACTGCGAAGTAAACTGAGTACCTCTATCTGAGATGATGGAAACCGAAACACCATGCAACCGAACAATCTCCCGGATATAAATCTCCGCCAACCGCTCTGAAGAATAGGTAGTACACACAGGAATGAAGTGTGCGGACTTGGTCAGCCGATCCACAATCACCCAAATAGCTTCAAATTTCTTCGAAGTCCGAGGAAGTCCAACAACAAAGTCCATAGTGATCCTCTCCCACTTCCACTCGGGAATAACCATCTGCTGAAGCAAGCCACCCGGTCTCTGATGCTCATATTTCACCTGCTGACAGTTGAGACACCGAGCTACAAATCCCACAATATCTTTCTTCATTCTTCTCCACCAATAGTGCTGCCTCAAGTCCTGATACATCTTCGCGGCACCCGGATGAATAGAATACCGCGAGCTATGGGCCTCCTCCAGAATCAACTCTCTAAGCCCATCCACATTGGGCACACAGATCCGGCCCTGCATCCTCAACACACCATCATCACCGATGGTCACATCTCTGGCATCATCATGCTGAACTCTGTCCTTAAGGACAAGAAAATGCGGATCATCATACTGGCGCTCTCTGATGCGATCATATAAGGAAGACCGAGAAACCACGCAAGCCAACACCTGACTGGGCTCCGAAATATCTAATCTCACCAGCCGATTGGCCAAGGCCTGAACATCAACTTCAAGGGGTCTCTCCCCAACTGGAACATACGCCAAACTCCCCATACTCACTGCCTTTAGGCTCAAAGCATCGGCCA
Organism: Nicotiana attenuata; assembly: GCF_001879085.1. Taxonomy (NCBI): domain Eukaryota; kingdom Viridiplantae; phylum Streptophyta; class Magnoliopsida; order Solanales; family Solanaceae; genus Nicotiana; species Nicotiana attenuata. The sequence continues at coordinate 11,972,525 of NC_031993.1, forward strand.
CTACATTGGCCTTTCCCGGATAATACAGAATAGTAATATCATAATCCTTAAGCAACTCTAGCCATCTTCGCTGCCTCAAATTAAGATCCTTTTGCTTGAACAAATGCTGAAGACTGCGATGATCAGTGAATACCTCACAAGATACGCCATACAAGTAATGCCTCCAAATCTTCAATGCATGAACTATGGAAGCCAACTCCAAATCATGAACAGGGTAGTTCTTCTCATGGGGATTCAACTGCTGAGAAGCATAAGCAATAACTCTACCCTCCTGCATCAATACACAACAAATCCCAACTCTCGAAGCATCACAATATACGGTATATGAACCTGAAGCTGATGGCAAAACCAATACTGGAGCTGTGGTCAAAGCTATCTTGAGCTTCTGAAAGCTCTCTTCACACTCGTCCGACCATACAATTGGAGCACCCTTCTGAGTCAACTTGTTCAAGGGCGATCCAATGGATGAGAATCCCTGAACAAACCGGTGATAGTAGCCTGCCAACCCAAGAAAGCTACGAATCTCTGTGGCTGAGGACGGTCTAGGCCAACTCTGAACTGCCTCTATCTTCTTTGGATCAACCTGAATACCCTCGCTGGACACCACGTGTTCCAAGAAAGCCACCGAACCGAGCCAAAACTCACACTTGGAGAACTTTGCATAAAGCTTCTCCTCCCTCAATCTCTGCAATACAACTCGCAAATGCTCCGCATGCTCCTCCTGACTACGCGAGTACACCAGAATATCATCAATGAATACAATAACGAACGAATCCAAATAAGGCTTGAATACACTGTTCATCAAATGCATGAACGCTGGTGGGGCATTGGTCAGCCCGAAAGACATGACAAGAAACTCATAGTGACCATATCTAGTCCTGAAAGCAGTCTTAGGAATATCTGAATCCCTGATCTTCAACTGGTGATAGCCCGAACGGAGATCAATCTTGGAGAACACCCTCGCTCGCTGAAGCTGGTCGAATAAATCATCAATACGAGGCAGGGGATACTTGTTCTTAATTGTCACCTTGTTCAATTGCTGATAATCAATGCACATTCTCATTGTGCCATCCTTCTTCTTCACAAACAGAACCGGCGCACCCCACGACGACACACTAGGCCGAATGAACCCCTTATCTAGGAGTTCCAGAAGCTGCTCCTTCAATTCTTTCAACTCCGCTGGTGCTATACGATATGGCGGAATAGAAATGGGCTGAGTGCCCGGCACCAGGTCAATACCAAAATCAATATCCCTGTCCGGTGGCATGCCCGGCAGGTCTGCAGGATACACATCGGGAAAATCCCTCACAACTGGAACAGAATCGATACTAGGAGTCTCAGCTCCAACATCCCGCACAAACGCTAGATATGAAAGACAACCCTTCCCAACCATACGCTTGGCCTTCAAGAAAGAGATCACTCTACTGGGAACATAATCAGTCACACCACGCCACTCGATACGCGGTACCCCCGGCATAGCCAAAGTGACTGTCTTAGCATGACAGTCTAGAATAGCACGACACGGAGACAGTCTAGAATAGCACGACACGGAGATAGCACAACTCCCTGGTGCTGGAGATGGGGACTGAAGGGAACCCCTGGCACCGGAGTGACTAGCAGATGCACTTGGCGCGGAAGAACCCTGAGCTGATAGGGCACGAGATGAACTCTGAGCTGGGAGGGCGCTGAGTGAAGGCTGGCCCTGCTGAGACCCATGATGACCACGACCTGAAGATGCCCCACGATACTCTGGACGGGCCGATTGAGCAGGCCTGAAAGAACGACCTCTATCATGCTGGAACTGGACCTTCGAAGGAGCACCATTGTAACTGCCCGATCCACGAGGCCTCTTGGCCTCCCTCTCCTGTCGCTCCCGACGGCGAACTGCCTCAATCTCACGAGCGATATCCACCACCTCCTCGAACGTAGCACCCAATACTCTCTCTCTAGTCATCAGAATACGGAGATGGTAGTTAAGGCCATCCAAAAATCTCCTGATCCTCTCGCAATCTGACGGAATCATCCAGGTGGCATGACGAGCCAACTCAGAAAACCTCATCTCGTACTGGGTCACGGTCATATCTCCCTGCGTCAACCACTCAAACTGCCTACGCAGCTCCTCTCTACGGGACTGCGGTACATACTTCTCCAAGAAGAGAGTGGAGAACTGCTGCCAAGAAAGGGGTGCTTCACCGACAGGCCTACGCCTCTCAAAATCCTCCCACCACGTGAAGGCAGCCCCCGAGAACTGAAAGGTGGTAAATGCCACACCACTAGACTCAAGAATCCCTGCTATACGGAGCATCCGCTGACACTTGTCAAGAAAACCCTGGGCATCCTCGCCCTCAGCACCACTGAATGCCGGAGGCTGGAGCCTACCAAACCTCTCAAGACAACGCTGCTCATCATCCGACATGGCTGGTACTACGAACTCCTGAACTGGTGCTACCGACTGAGCTGGAGGTGCCTCCGGCATATGTAGTCCCTGCACTACCTGCTCAGGTGTGCGAGCAGAGGGGGTCTAATTGCCTTCCCCGGCCTGCGAAGTAGCTACTGCTGTGGTGGCTGAAACTGTCTAAGCCAGGCCAGTGCAAACTGACAAGATCTGTGCCAAGGTCTCCTGAAGACCAGGAATCACGATGGGCACAGCTGGTGCCTGAACTGGTGCTGCTGGAGTCTGATCCGGAGCTGGGGCAGCTGGTGGATCAACAGGTGCTGCCCTCGCTGCTCTGCCTCTGCCACGTCAACGATCGCGTCCACGGCCTCTAGTGGGCTCAGTGGGTGGTACTGGTGGCCGTCCACCTCGTCCGGTAGCTCGTGTCCTCATCATCTGTGAGAGAATAGAATAAAGAGAAGTTTAGTACTTGGACCAATAAGTTCGCACGACAAGAATTCCAAGAATATGAAGTTTTTCNCGCTGACACTTGTCAAGAAAACCCTGGGCATCCTCACCCTCAGCACCACTGAATGACGGAGGCTGGAGCCTACCAAACCTCTCAAGACAGTGCTGCTCATCATCCGGCATAGCTGGAACTATGAACTCCTGAATTGGTGCAACCGGCTGAGCTGGAGGTTCTCCCGGCGTCTGTAATCCCTGCACCACCTGCTCAGGTGTGCGAGCAGCGGGGATTTGATTGCCTTCCCCGGCCTGTGAAGTAGTTGCTGTTGCGGTAGTGGCTGAAACTGCCTGAGTCGGGCCAGTGCAAACTAATAAGATATGTGCAAAAGCCTACTGAAGACCCGGGATCACGATGGGCACAGTTGGTGCCTGAACTGGTGCTGCTGGAGCCTGATCCGGAGCTGGGGCAGCTGGTGAATCAACAGGTGCTGCCCTCGCTACTCTGCCTCTGCCACGTCCACGGCCGCGTCCACGGCCCCTGGTGGCCTCAGTGGGTGGCACTGGTGGTCGTCCACCTCGTCTGGTAGCTCGCGTCCTCACCATCTGTGAGAGAGAATAGACTAACAGAAGTTTAGTTCTCGGATCAACAAAGTCGCACGACAAGAATTTCAAGAATATGAAGTTTTCCTAAAGATTCTGCAGCCTCTCAAGGATAAATACAGACATCTCCGTATCGATCCACGAGACTCTACTAAATCGGCTCATGACTCGCCAGACCTATGTAACCTAGGCTCTGATACCAACTTTTCACGACTCCAAACCCGGTCGTGATGGCGCCCAACACACTGCTAGGGATCCGGTGTTATACAGTTCTATAATTACTATTCAAGGGTCTATCAGTAAGGTAAGCGGCTTGAGCCCTAATACTCGTATATGTGATGATTTCCCATTGTTTAAACATGGAATTTGTGGCATAATTAGGGATAAAATTGGGGAATTAGGGCTTGAAATTGGAGAGTATAAGTTGGGGATTTGAGGGGTCATTTGAGGTCCGATTTTGGTGAATTTGGTATGTATGGACTCGTGAGAGGATAAGGATTCTAGTTTTAGAATTTTCGTTGGATTCTGAGACGTGGTCTCGGGGGGCCGGGTTTGAGCAAATTTGGAATTTTTTATCTAACTTGATAATTTTCGTATGGGTTTCATTCCTTTAGCATATATTGATGATAATATACTGATTTTGGTTAGAGACGGCGCATTTGGAGGCCGAATCGAGAGGCAAGGACATCACGGGCTAGAGTTTGGCTTGGTTTGAGGTAAGTAACGCTTCCAAACATGGTTCTGAGGGTTCGAAACCCCAAACTATGTGTTCTATAATTACTATTGAGGTGACGCAAATGCCAAGTGACGGGCGTGTGGGCATGCACCGTGAAAATTGCGACCTGGATCATTCCATGGCACCCCTTAGTGGCCCTTTCTTGCTAATATATGTGTTGTGATTATGTGACTAAGTTAATAAGCTGTAAATCATGCTAATTATCATGTTAAGACTTCACGTCGATACTGTTGAGACCCGAGAGGTCGTTTTTTGTTGTCATATCATTAGCTTCATTGATATTCTGTACTCAGTCCTGTTCATGCATATTATATCATGTCTCAGTCTCGGATATTGTTATTTGGCATATCATATCATTATTTTGGGCTAGTATCATGACATTTTGAGCCCGTGTGTGTGTGAGACTAGAGAGTGATGACTGAGTGAGGTCGAGAGCCTGATATTGAGTGATAGTTATGGTATCGAGCTGCACGCCGCAGCGGTTATATTGATGATTATGATAGCGCTTAGGCTGTAGGAGCCCCTCCGGAGTCTGTAACACACCCCCAGTGACCGCAGTTGATTATATTCAAGGATGGATCTTCCTTTGGTATGGAGATGGATCTTCTCCATGAGGCTAGTTGGCATGTTCCTCGGTACTAGAGACCGATGGCTTGTGATGTGTCTATATTCCACGATGGATCTTCCCTGGGCCTTGTAAGCCAAACACAGTACCGAGTGGTTGTGAGGTTGTTATCATTGTTATTATCTAGTGATGGATCTTCTCCACATGCTGGATTGGCCTTCCTCAGTACTGAGTGACTGCTGTCAGAGATGTATATATTTCGGGATGGATCTTCCCTGGGCCGTATGAGCCATATACAGTACTGAGTGGACGAGCATTTGAGATATTGGGCACATGAGGCACTCAGTATGGTGCATTCCATACAGCATGTGCACTGACATATAGATGTACCAGAGTCTCATTTCTTTACCATGTCATATATGCTATATTCCCTGTTTTGAACTGTCTATTTAGCTGAAAGCATGCCTATGTTTCTGTACGTTATTTCTATTATCTTTGAGGAGGTTGAGTTCGTCACTACCTATCAGTCCAAATGTTGGACTTGTTACTTACTGAGTTGGTGTACTCACGTTACCCCCTGCACCTCGTGTGTAGATTCAGGAACTTTTAGATCTAGTGGCGGTTATTGATCGAGGCTTCTGACTTAGGAGATTATTGAGGTATCTGCACAGCTTTCGCAAGCCTTGATTCTCCACCTTGCTTTCTAGTTGTATTTTGGTTGCCCCCCTTAGACATTATAATATACTATGTATTTTCCTTAGACGCTCATGCACTCAGTGACACCCCGATTTTGGGCTGGATCGTATCTATTCTTGGAATTTATTATGTTTCAAATAGTTCTTTAACTGTTAAAAGCTTCTGTAAATGTTTTCAAACTTATTATTATCGTGTTGATTGTTGAGTTGTGGCTGGCCTAGTTTCACGATAGGCGCCATCATAACGGGTCGAGTTTTGGGTCGTGACAAATTGGTATTAGAGCCTAGGTTACATAGGTCTCACGAGTCATGAGCTGGTTTAGTAGAGTCTCGCGGATCGGTATGGAGACATCTGTACTTATCTTCGAGAGGCTGCAGAACCTTTGGGAAATCCCACATTCTTGAAGTCTTATCGTGCGACATTGATTCAGCTTGAAATGTAACTCTTTGAATTCCTTCCACGCATTCATGTGCGCACATGAACGCTCGATCAGCTGTGCATCGACGTCATGTGATTCCCTGAACGAGGGGCGAGATGTGATTTTCGAGTGTTGATGTTGGGCCACTCCGGAGGACTTGAGGCCGGTCTTTGCCTGTAGTTTGAGCACTGATGTGTTGATTGTGTGGGCGTGTACTTTTGGACTTATATGTTCGATAGTGTCCCTATTAGTGGAAGTGATGGTTGGATGGCTACGTGATGAGCATGATGTGACTGCGAGATGTGTTCATATGATTTGAATGTAACGAGAAGGATCTGCTTGAGGGTAGAAAAAACTATTTGGTGCTTGATTCCTATCTTGATTTGATTTATAGCCCCGAGTCAGGGTGTGTTAAAGGATATTTTCATGGTGTTTAGTTGGGGAGTGAGGTGGATTTTATGTCATGATATGAGTTCAGACTCGGGAAGATTAGGTGATTGCGTAATGTTTATTACGGTGGAAGGGTATAAAGAGAAGTTAGTTTGAGGCGGAGCAGGTGGGTTATCTCCTACGGAGTGTTTTGAAGTTTGTGTGATCCCTATGTTGTTTGTTGAAAGTCCTATTTTACCAGTGAATTATATGTGCTGCAGTTTGAGTTTGGATCGCGTATGAGAGTTGCCTTGACTGTTACGAGGGTGAATACGAGATTGGAAGATGATTTGAATATACTAGATGGTTTGTGTTGCACGAGCTTATGAAGGATTTAGTTAAACCTCACTATGGTATTATTGCAGTAATAGAGTATGGGCATTGTGAGTTTTCTGGTGTTTTGGCCTATGTCTTTGAGCTAAGTGGGGGAGTCTGCTATTGATGAGTTGATTGCGCGGCTGAATGTCGTATCGATTTCAGTTTGAGGTATACGGGCGAACCAGGTGTAGCTTATCGGGGTTGAGATCGAGGATGGCTCGAGTAAAGGAAAAGTGGGATAAGGGTTGTGTCATGCTTTGTGGGTATATGAGAAACGTTGGATGAATTAGTTGTTATTGTAAGGGATGTAACAGGTATGACATAGGATATCACTTGGTTGCTTAGAAGGATGGGGTGCTTCTTTAGGTGTTGTTGATGGGGCACAGGTTGTTCAGTGTTTGATCATTTTAATTGAATATTGAGTAGATCAGATGACTCTCGAGAATTATTTTAATGGATTCAAGACTTACATGTAATTATTAGAGATCTTCAGGACGTGTATTTGACTGGAAACTGAGGTTAACATTGGAGGATGTACAGACTTGTGGCATTTCTATATCATTATGGATTCTACACATCAGTATCAGGAGGTGAAGGTAATGGCTTTAGATTCGCAGGAAGTCTCTTCAGGATAAGTATTTGAATGTGGCACTTTTGGGAATATTTAAGAAAATATTCAGCGGCTTATGAGCCTTACACGGTGTAGTTTCATGCTTGAGTCTCGTATAGTGAGTCTGTATTGAGAATTGCGGTATTATCACAAGGGAAAGTATCAATTTGAAGGTAATTTAGAAGTAACTTGGGTAAATAGGACATCTTGGTAGTAGGCCGGATCAGCTTGGTAAGAGATATGATTAGTTCTATGGGTGCTTATGTGGTAATGAGTTTCTACAGGTGTTTCGCGGCAATGCTCTTGGGTTATAGTGACTCGCGTAGCTTGGTTGAGTTAGAAGAATTTAGTCCTGACGGTTTGGTTTGTGAAAATGGAATACGGAGAGCTCTTGATAGTTTCTACCACGGTTAGAGATGTATATTTTCTACTGGAGTGAGGAGCATGTGATGTATAGTGATTTTCTTCTAGATGAGATCAAATGGAAAGTTCTTGGCTAGTTGAGTACGTGGTTACTTGTGGCTCAGAATGGATTATGAAGTTCTCATATTTGTCATAGGATGGTATGGAATATGCGGTATGTTGTGTAGGGTGAGCTTTGTATGTGTAAGGTCACAGTTCAGTTCTAAAAGGAAGGTCATAAATTCTTAGGCAGCACGGGCAGTTTTAGATGACTAAGTAAATGATATCACTAATTAGTGCGGTTTGATGAGGGTATACATTTCAGAAACGGCAATGTGTTTGAGTTAAGGGTAATTCATTGGTATTGCGGCACTCTCCTGTTTGATCGACTGCTGATATATTAGTTTGCAGGGTGGCGTAGAAGAACTATAGGAGTATCCCTCGAGGAATGATCGAGTATCAGAGGTGCGTTAGATGTACGGGAAGTGGAGTTTGGATCGGATATGGTGATTCATGTGCAATATGGATTTGGAGACTGGGAGTTCTCATAAAACAGGTTATGTCGTGGTTGTGTACCGCGTGTATCGGCCTTGTGTGGTGATTATTGGGCGGTTTGGAGACCCGAGTGGATCTTTTGTTGCTTAGTATGGTGGATTTTTATGTGATATTTGGTATGGATTGGTTGTCTCCGTGTCGTGCTATTTTGGACCGTTTTGCTATGATGGTGATGTCGGCTATGCCGGGGATGCCACAGATTGAGTGGCGAGGTTCGACGGATTATGATTCCCATTTCATTTTTGAAGACCCAGCGGATGGTTGGGAAGGGTTGTCTTTCTTAATTGGCCTTCGTGAGGGATGTCAGAGCAGAAACTCCCACCCTTGATTGAGTTCCGGCGGTGAGGGATTTTTTTGGGTATTTTTCCTGCAGACTTGTCGGGCATGCCACCGGACAGGGTTATTTGTTTCGACACTGATTTAGTGCTGGGGACTCAGCCCATCTTCTATTCCACCGTATTGTATGGCACATGCGGAGTTAAAGGAGTTGAAGGGGCAGCTTCAGGAACTTTTTGATAAGGGGTTCATTGGTAGACCAATATGGATGTGTGTTCTGCATCGAGTCAGCTCTATTGACTCCGAGTTGCTATTGTTGAGGGATGTGTTGATTCGATTGTTATTGAGCTTATTCGTGTTCTGGGGTGATCTTTGAGTTACCTTTCCGTGTTGCGAGGGGTTATGATTTGTTGGGTATAGGCACATATGGTGCGGTTCTATTAGGGTCTCATAGTGGAATTCAAGCGGGAAGAGTATTGGGTATTGCTCAGTGGATGGAATATTGGTTATGTCCTTTCGGATTGTGTGGTGTCATGTCAGTTGCTTCTTCATGGTTATGATGATTTGCTTTTTGTACTAGACATCAAATTCCGTGTGGTAGTTGATTTTGGGAATGGTAATTTGAGGTGTTTCAAGTGGACCAATAGTTGGATAGGGCCGCATATTGCAACGAAGTTATGTGGAGGTATGATCCTTCGGGTTAGATTCGTGTGTTCTGGTTCTACCATCTGTGATGGCTTCTCAGCATTGTGTTGTGGTGTAACTGGTGAGCTTGCGGTACAGTTCTCTCTTTTGAGTCTTTTTTCAGGATTTGAGTACATTTGGATTGTTGCTTTTTGGTGCACGGATTGCACGGATTGTGGCTTTAGATCGTATTGATGTGTCATGTCACCCGAGTAGTCATGCCGAATGAGATGAGATCATTGAACCTAGAATGAATACTATCGGATTCGATTTTAGCATGTTGGAAGGATAATATCGTCTTTTGGCTTAGAAATTTACTATGGTCCTTGCCGAAGGAGAGGGAGCTCCATGAATGGTTGATCTGAGGAATGGTTGCGACATTTTGTGTGTTTTATTCATCGTTGGCAGTACAAAAGTGTTGGAATGAGGCTTTATTTGATAAGAGGTTTACTACCGGAATTGGGTTGTTTGGGCAACTGCTGTGATTAGAAGTTATCGCTCTGAGTGTTTGAGTTGTATGGTATCTCCTGTGATTTCCATCTTGAATTGTGGTTATGGCTTGATACAGCTTGTTTAGATTTATTTCGTGTGTAGATGTGAGATTGTGATCTTATTGATAATTTTGGAAGTGGAAGTTGGTTCTAAGGTTTATGGGCTAGGTTGGATTGTGAAATTTCAGTTACATTGTGCTATCGAACTTATATGAGATAGGATGAAGTGGGATCACCCACAGGCATGTGCATGGTAAGGTTATGCAGCGATTTGTTGGCTTTTGGAACAACTCTGGGCACGTTCGAGGACGAACGTGTGTTTAAGTGGGGGAGGATGTAACGACCCGATCGGTCATTTTGAGCATTTGCACTTCGCTCGCCAGTTCTCGGGCATGACTGGCCCCATATGGTGTATTATGACATGTGTTATTGTCGGTTTTGGTTTTTAGGTTAATCGAAATAGATATGGAAGAATGATTCTCAACTTGAAGCTTTTAATTTGAAAGGTTTGACCCTGTCTTAACTTTTAGTATTCAATCTCGAATTTGGATTTTGATGATTTGGTTAGCTCCATTGGGTGATTTTGGACTTAGGAGCGTGTTCGGAAAGGAATTTGGAGGTCCGTGGTAGATTTAGGCTTGAATAGGGCGAAATTGGAAACTTGGTGTTCCCGGTCGGTAGTGGAAATCTTGATATCGGGGTCGGATTGGAATTTCGAAAATTGGAGTAGGTCCGTAGTGTCATTTTTGATGTGTGTGCAATATTTCAGGTTATTTTGAGGTGATTTTATAGGTTTCGGCGTCGTTTGTGGAATTTGAAAGATTATAAGTTCTTAGACTTGAATCCTAGGTTGATTTGGTGTTTTTATGTTATTTTGAGTGTTTCGAAGGTTCGACTATGTTCGTGTGTTGATATATGACTTGTTGGTATTATTGGTTGAGGTCCTGAGGGCCTCGGGATGATTTCAGATGGTTAACGGAGAGTTTTGATGAGGAATAAGGCAGCTGAAGCTGCTGCTTCTGATATTTCCGTACCTGCGGAGTGGGAACCGTGTCGCGCCCCCTTTTTCTAAGGCGAAATCGGGCTTGTGACATTTGGGAGAACAACTCGTTCCCTTTTGGGAATTGGGTTTTGGAATTGGAGAGTTGCCACCTAATGATTATAGTGCATTAGGACACTTTTAAGGAGTGTTTGAGTTGAAGAAACCAGAGTTCGGGTGAGGGCTAGAAATTATATCGAGGGGAAGGTGTTAGGCACCCCTCAAGATCCACTAGTGTGGTCCCGGCCATGTTACAATTTTGACTTTAAGTACAAAGAACAAGTAAGCAAATAAGAGTTTCAAATATGAGGGATCATCACATTATGGCATCAAACAAATTAAAGTTTTGAAGAAACAAAGAAAAGCTGGCGTTTTGAGGAAATAGTTTGAAATTTCTGAAAAGAAAAAAAAAGTAATAAACAAGTAAAGGGAAGGTGTCCTAGGTTTACAAATAATATGGATCACATCAATGCAATACCCAGTAATCATTCCTCAAAGAGGGGCTACATGAGGTATTAGCACACCGGTCATCATATCCATATCTACCCTTTCCCACCCCGTTAAGGTATTAAAGCGCGGAACGGTATCGTTACTTATTGCATGCTACTACCCGTCCCAATCCTATCAGTCCCGGAGGCATTTAGGACTACTAATCCTAGAAAGGGGGAGGGAGTTTTGGGCTTTTCAAAGTTTAAAAGGTTAAAAGTCTAGGGCGACATATCGAAACACATAACAATTAAAAGGCTCAAATAAACCTCCTCAAGTTAGAAAAGCATAGAGTTTAGCATGTCTTACATGTACTGATTAGGTCTAAATTAAACTTAAATGTTAAGGCAGGCTGGTTCATCACATATTTTCAGATAAGAAGTCCGAATTAGACTTGCCTGCTGATTGTAATTGTCAAAGACTAATGCAGTTATAGAATTTTATCCTAAAGCTTGCCTAGGTGTTAAACATAACCTATAGGCATGATATCTATTAATTTCGGAAACGAAGAGAGTAAACTGATTGCAGAAAAGATTTGTTAGTTATAAAAACATAAGTTCTGCATGTGTGGAGATGTTATTGCTACTGATTTTAGACGAGTTGGCCATTCAAGTTAGTTAACAGCTCCTATAGGCATGCTTTCTAAGTGTCACTGATTTTAAACACCGTTTTTTAAACATGGTTATTGCTTATGCAGAAACCCTATAGGTATATTGTCTATATGCAGTTAATTATTCAAATCCTATAACAAGTTTGCCTAATAACGGATGCACATGAAAAAAATGCGGAAAATCCTATAGACATGGTATCTATATGAAAATGCAGAAAATCCTATAGACATGGTGTCTATATGAAAGTGCAGAAAATCCTATAGACATGGTATCTATATGAAAGTGCAGAATTTCAGAAAATATCAGAATTTTAGCAACAATAATTCCTATAGGCATGGTCTATAAGTGAGATGCAGAATTTTAGAAACAATAATTCCTATAGGCATGGTCTCTAAGTGAGATGTGGAATTTTAGAAACAATAATTCCTATAGGCACGGTCTCTACCCCTTGCATGCAATAGTTCCCCACCCTTTTTCACTAGCCGACCCCAAATGTTATTACAAAATTATTACAGGCCGGAATTAATCAAAAATAAATAAAATACATCTGAAATCAGAGGGCCTAATTCAGACCCCTAGTCTGACATATGTAGTAAACCAACTTCCAAGGATCCAGGTTTCCAAAGCCTTTTCTTATTTAGGATGCGTCAAAGTTCCAAGGAGCTTCAAGAGCCCCAGGTAGTGCTTACACCCCAAATATCATTTCAGAATTATAGTAAAGTGCAGTGTGGAAAAGCCAGCCCTCAAATGTCCAAGTTCAGAGGGAACTCAAGGTCCCAAGGCAAGGCTCATATGAGAGGGGCAAAACTTAAAGTCTAAGAGTAAGTGCAAGTGCAGGGGAGGGGAAATGATAAGCTGGTGGTCATGCCAAGCAATTTGAAGTGCTGGCACACCCCTGGCCAACTTGTCATTTTCAAATTGAGGAGTTATGTCTTATTGAAAGACAAGTTCAGGCCTGGATAGCCATTTAAAGGCTACCAGACATAAACTTTAACTCAGCATACATAGGGGGTAAGGATAGGGAATTCATAACAGAAATAGTAAACAAGGGAAGAGTGGGCAAATGGCATGATCAGCAATGAAACATACTGACACACTCTTTACTTAGGGTCAAAATTTAGTTCATGGACAACAATTCATGTTGCCCTGCCCTGAATCCCCATTTATAAACACATAGAGGGAGTAGGGATCAAGCATTTGCAGGAAAATAAAGCAAACAATAGCATATGAACATGTCAAACTCTGCCGACAATAGGCATAGATATGAAGACTATAAGTAAACACATTAGGATGATTGCTGAGAACTGAGTTAAGACATACCAGTAAAAGAGCAAGAGCAGGATGCAAAGACAAAGTAGTAACAGTATAATAGCCTTGGCTTTTAGCCGGCTAATAATAAGCAGGAGCAGAGAACAGTAGTAGAGCAAAAGAACAAGAGGGAATGCAGATTTTGAAAATATTCAGTGGTGTGTGTAAGTCAGAAGACTGTTGTGTATTCAGTTGTTGAATTGAAAGTGTGTTTGTGAAAGAGAGGGTCGGGTATTTATAGTTAAAAATAGGTAGAGAGTAAGGGAAGAATCATAGTAATTATGGAACTATGTATCAACTACAATCAATCAACATAAGCAATCCCTTTAATCAGAGGATTCAAATTCAAACGGGTAAAACAATTAAGGAAAAGGATTTGAGCAAAATATTTTCCTAGCAGTATAATAAAGGGTAAGTACATGGAAGTTATTTAAGGCAACAAACCAGTAGCACACGGTTTGTAAAAAAAAGGAAAGAGAATCAATCAGTAAAACCAAAATTACATGCTTACTTGAATGAATCAGGTCGAGAAAAGGGTAAAGAAAAATTCACTTAAGGAAAATCCAGAACAATCAAGTAAACACCATCAAAGGGATTCAGAATGAATCAGTAGTTGGCAAAGCATCTTGAAAGAAGAGTCTCATATATAAAGTACACAAACATATGAATTGAGAAGAGACTGTCGAGTTATGTAAAAGAGAGAAGTTCAGAAAAATAAAAGAGATACAAGTTCAGTTTGTAGAGTCATAGTGGGTGTGAGAGTTCAGGGTCCCAAAGTGGAACCCTAACTCGAACACCAAATCAAAATTGCCAAAGAAATCCCCAAATCCTAGGGTTTCGAATCGAATCGGGCATAGAGATGAGAAGGCAAGTCACTGAAACAGACTCAAAGGTCTGCTTTAGAGCCTTATGAGAAGCAAAACAGATATGATAGCAATTTTGAAACAACCAGGAAAGAAAACTGATTTAAAGCATGAAGAATATGTTTAAGAAAGGCTCGAAACTTAAACAAGTTCAGAAGAAAGAGGTGACACAAACTTAGGCAAAAGCAGATGAAACATGTTTAGCAAAAAACACGAACAGAGTCCAGTAAAGCAAACAAAAATCAAAGAACTCAACGGTAAAACACATATAGTAGAAGAGCAAAGAAAATATAACACGGATTAACATGTGAGCACATGTATAGTAGAAAAGAAAAGTAGTAGAACAGTACATGCGTAGTAAAAGGAGTCACACGAGCATGATACAAACAAACACAAATAAAGAAAAGAAGAAGGAGAATCAGAAAGATGTTTCGAAAACTTTCCAGAAAACCCTAAATCGAAGACAAACGATTTTGAAAGGAAAATTTGGGGAAAAAACTTTAGAAACCCAGTAGAACACAAACCTACCATAGATCTAAGAAAATAAATAGAGAAAAACCTCGAACAGCTTAGGCTTTCAGAGAAACCCTAGAAGCGAGAAAGGCTTGGAAGAAGGTCCGGTCTCGAGTTTAAGAGGTCAGAAAAGGCTTCTAATGCTTTAGGTATGCCGGAACAGGCCAGAGAAGCCATAGAACTGTAGATCTGAAAGGATCTGAGGGAGAGCCACTGAAGTCAGACTTTAGCACTTCGAACAAACATGGTCTAATGGTTGAAGGGGGTGAGTATAGGCCATCCATGGCCTGAGAAGCCATGGATACCGGTGGAGCGGTGGTGGAAGAGGGGTAGAAGGAGGCTAGGGTTCCGTAGAGTTTTGAGAGTGTTTTGGGATTCAAAGGCGGTAGAGAGGTGAGAATGAGGGATTAGGGTAGGTCATTCGAGGTTAAAAAAGGTAAGGGGGTTTATGGTCGTTGATCAAAATGATCAACGGCCTGGATCAATGATAAGAAACAGGCGGATTTTAAAATTGGGTCGGGGCCGGGTAAAAATGAAATTGGGCTGATTTAATTGGGGTAGAATTGGGTCAATTTAAGGGCTACAATTGAAATGAAAAATAGGCTGTAATTGAAACAAATGGGGCTAAATGTTAAATAGCCAGTTTTTCCTTTTTTATTTTATAAAAATAGTAAAAACGATTTTAAAAGCAAATTAAAAGTACTGAACCAATTAATAATAAAAAAAATTAATTAAAAAATACTGGAACTAACTTTATAATTATAAAATACTATTAATCGTAAAAATAGGCTATAATTACAATTATATGCAATTTAGTTTTAAAATACCAAATAAATTTGTAAAAATATGCAAAAATCCCCTTAATCATATTTTGGTGTAAATATGAGAATAAAATAAGTTATTCACAAAAATGATAATTTTGGGAATAATTATTGGGTTTTGCACTGCTAAAATAGGCAATAAATTGATTTTGAAGATCCTTAAAAATTTGGGAAAAATACCAAAATACTTGGGCATGCTTATATATGCACATATATATTATGTTAAAAGTATTTTGAGTATAAAAAAATACTTAGAGAAAAATTAGGTATCAACAGGTGCCCCTCTTTACCCGGGAAGGATGAAAGAGTTGTCGGGTAAAGATATGATGGCCAATTTGACCGAAAAGTCAATTTGTAAAGAATTTTGACCGAGCTATGGCTCTTGAACTGCCTACATATCCCTGGTCTTACAGGAATCGGGTCATATGTAGTTCAGGATCCATCGGCGAAATATGCTGATAGAGTTATTGAAACGAACGAACGCGACGCCTAAAAGTTGAGGAGTATAATTGAAGTCTGATAGACTGCGAGAACCGGAGCGGGATCGCTCCTGCTGAGACGGCCGTTTGCTAGCCGGTGTACCTGCAAGTGGCAATACAGCATAGGTTGTACAAAAATTTAAACGTGATGCAAGTTGCCATTGGACCATGAATGTTGTCTTTGGACAATTAGGATGACGTCCTCGGACCATGACGTCCTGGGCCATGAGGCGCGTAATAAAGGATTCGCAGGCTATGGGATGATGTTCTCGGTCTATGAGAATGATGCCTCCGAACTATGATGCCTTTGAATAGGTTGGCGATCTTTCAGCCCATGAAATGCAGAAGGTGGCGATATTTCATCCAATGCAAGACGTAAATAAAAAGTGGCGATATTTCAGCCATGCAAAAAATTTAAATGCGGGCGACGATATTTCAAGCCGTGCGAGAAAATAAAGTGGTGATATTTCAGCCATGCAGGATGGAGACAGAGCTTAGTCTTGGAAGGCAGAAAAGTAGCCTTATGCAATGCAGATGGACACAATGCTTAGTCTCGAAAGGCAGAAAAGTAGCCTTATGCAAAATGCAGGTGGAGGTAGAGCTTAACCTCGGAAGGCAGAAAAGTAGCCTTATGCGAAAAATGCGGGATGGAGACAGAGCTTAGTCTCGGAAGGCAGAAATGTAGCCTTATGCAAAAATGCAGATGGAGGTAGGGCTTAACCTCGGAAGGCAGAAAAGTAGCCTTATGCAATGCAAAAATGCAGGATGGAGACAGAGCTTAGTCTCGGAAGCCAGAAAAGTAGCCTTATGCAAAAAATGCAGATGGAGGTAGAGCCTAACCTCGGAAGGCAGAAAAGTAGCCTTATGCAATGCAAAAATGCAGGATGGAGACAGAGCTTAGTCTCAGAAGGCAGAAAAGTAGCCTTATGCAAATGCAAATAGAGGTAGAGCTTAACCTCGGAAGGCAGAAAAGTAGCCTTATGCAAAATGCAGAAAAGTAAAAAGGGCGAACAGTAGTAAAATCTCTTAGCTGATAGCTGATAGCTGATTGCGGTATCGTGACTGCTGGGGATATCGTGTTTGGGTAGCAATTGTAGACAGACGATGATTCGGGGAGCTGCATTCTTGAAAGTATGAGCGTATAAACGCGTTCGTCAGTTTGCGACTTGGTTACCTGCACCCAAAGAAAGGTCGTGAGTTCTGTAAAGGGGGAAGGTTAGTTCGTACTTCCGTGGACTTTGCTTATTCTTCTTGTCTCCATTTTGGCGATACTGTGCGTATCTTTGGGGTAGCATTGATAAACAATTTTGATAATAGACAATGCATGATTTAGTAAAAATATAACATAAATACATAATTGAAAATAATAGTTTTTTTTCTTTTTTAGATGAACCGACGACTGCGACGCGATTCAAGACTTTGCAACCTCTTTCGCTCCGAAATTTTGAGGGTCCTCCTCAAAATTCTGCCCCAGTTTCCGATAGCGGGGGGAAATGGAAATTTTATTGAATTGTGACCGAACCCATAGGGCTGCCTACGTATCCCCCTCTTAAACGGGAATCAGGTCAGGCGTAGTTCAAATTACATCATAAAGAAAAAGCATATGATTACACATAGTATCGTTTTACTGCGTCTGAATTGATTGGCTTTGGCCAAACTTCTCCATCCATCTATGCGAGTATAAGGGCTCCTTCTGTTAGGACCCGGTGAACCATGTACAGACCTTGCCAATTGGAAGAGAATTTCCCCTTGGCTTCATCTTGATGTGGAAATATTTTCTTCAGCACCAGCTGCCTGGCGTAAACTTCCTCGGCTTGTCTCTTTTGTTGAAAGCTCTGGACATTCTGTTCTGATACAATTGACCATGGCAGACTGCATTCATTCTTTTCCCATCTATAAGCGCTAACTGCTCGTAGCGACCTTTTACCCATTCTGCGTCATCCAACTCTGCTTCTTGTATGATCCTCAGTGAGGGAACTTCCACCTCGGCGGGAATGACTGCCTCTGTACCATAAACCAGCATATAGGGAGTTGCCCCAGTTGATGTGCGAACTGTGGTTCGGTATCCCAGTAAGGCGAACGATAGCTTCTCATGCCACTGCTTATGCTTTTCTATCATTTTCCTCAGTATCTTCTTGATGTTTTTGTTGGCCGCCTCTACAGCATCGTTCATCTGAGGTCTGTAGGCTGTAGAGTTCCCGTGTTTGATCTTGAAGGTTTCACACATCGCTTTCATCAGGTCACTGTTGAGGTTGGAACCGTTGTCGGTAATTATTGACTCTGGGATGCCGAACCGACAAACAATACGGTCGCGGACAAAGTCTGCCACAACCTTCTTAGTTACCGCCTTGTATGATGCTGCTTCGACTCATTTGATAAAATAGTCAATTGCCACCAAGATGAACCTGTGCCCGTTTGATGTGGCAAGCTCGATACGTCCGATGACGTCCATTCCCCAAGCGGCGAATGGTCATAGCGAGCTTGTTGTAGTAAGCTCGTTTGGAGGCACCGCGATGGCACTTTCGGACATACTGAATGCAGTCTGTTTCTATAGTCATCCAAAAATATCCTGACCGGAGTATCTTCTTTGCTAAGACAAAACCATTCATGTGCGGCTCGCAGGTCCCTGCGTGCACTTCGTCTAATAACCTGGATGCTTCTTTTGCTTCAACACACCTCAGTATTCCCAAATCGGGAATCCTCCTATACAGGATTCCTCCACTGTGAAAGAAGTTGTTAGATAACCTTCGAAGTGTGCACTTCTGAGTAGCGTTTGCAAGTTCTGGATATTCCTTGATGTCATGGAACCATGGTTTTCCGTCTGCTTCTCCCTCGACATGAGCACAATAAGCTGGCTGATCATAAATCTTTACCGGGGTGAGATCAATAAAATTCTTATCTGGATGTTGGATCATGGATGATAGAGTAGCCAATGCATCAGCGAACTCATTCTGCACTCTGGGGACGTGCTGAAACTCTGTTTTTGTAAATCTCTTCCTCAACTCCTGTATGTGATGCAGATAAGGAAGTATTTTAGAGTTCTTGGTTTCCCACTCTTCTCAAACCTGATGTATGAGCAAGTCTGAATCTCCGATTACCGGCAATTCCTGAACATTCATGTCAATGGCCATCTTGAGCCCTAATATGCAGGCTTCGTATTCGGCCATATTATTGGTGCATGGGAACCTGAGTTTGGCGGATACCGGGTAGTGTTGGCCGGTTTCTGATACTAGGACCGCTCCTATGCCAACTCCTTTGAAATTTACTGCTCCGTCAAAAAACATTCTCCAACCGTTATAGGATTCTGCAATATCTTCTCCTATGAAAGTTACCTCTTCGTCAGGAAAATACATCTTTAGAGGCTTGTATTCTCCACCCACGGGATTCTTACCGTGATGATCTGCCAAAGCTTGTCCTTTGACCGCCTTCTGAGTTACGTAAACAATGTCAAATTCGCTTAGCAGGATTTGCCACTTAGCTAGCTTGCCAGTGGGCATGGGTTTCTGAAAGATATACTTCAGCGGGTCCATTCTTGATATGAGATAAGTAGTATAGGCACAGAAATAATGCCTCAATTTTTGAGCTACCCAAGTCAGAGCATAATAAATGCACTCTAATAGGGAATACCGAGCCTCGTACGGGGTGAACTTCTTGCTGAGATAGTAGATCGCCTGCTCCTTCTTCCCCGTTTTATCATGTTGTCCCAGAACACAACCAAATGCCCCATCCAATACTGCAAGGTAAAGCAATAGCGGCCTACCTAGTTCGGGCGGAACCAAAACTGGCGGCGTTGACATGTATTCTTTGATTCTGTCAAAGGCTTTCTGACAATAATCAGTCCATTTAGTAGCAGCGTCCTTCTTTAACATTTTAAAGATGGGTTCACAACTGACAGTGGACTGAGCTATGAACCGGCTGATGTAGTTGAGTCTCCCTAGGAAACTCATCACGTCCTTCTTGTTCTTTGGCGGTGGTAACTCTTGAATGGCTTTAACCTTTGATGGATCCAGTTCTATCCCTCGGTGACTCACAATGAATTCGAGTAGCTTTTCGGCATGAACCCCGAATGCATACTTGGCGGAATTCAGTTTCAGATTGTACCTTCTCAGTCTGTTGAAGAACTTCCTCAGATCTTCCATGTGGTCAGTGGCTTTCTTGGATTTGATGATGACATCGTCTACATACACCTCGATTTCCTTATGTATCATGTCATGGAAAATAGTAGTCTTGGCCCTCATGTAGGTGGCCCCTGCATTCTTCAACCCAAATTGCATCATTTGTAACCATACATTCCCACGGTGTGATGAAAGCCGTTTTCTCCGCATCTTCCTCATCCATCCATATCTGATGATACCCACAAAACCATCGACAAATGACTGCAGCTCATGCTTGGCGCAGTTGTCAATTAAAATGTGTATGTTTGGCAAGGAGAAGTCGTCTTTGGGACTGGCCCGGTTGAGATCCCAGTAGTCGACGCAGACTCTAACCTTCCCATCTTTCTTCGGCACCGGCACAATGTTGGCTAACCATGTCGGATACTCCACTACCCTGAGAACCTTGGCTTTGACTTGTTTGGTGACTTCTTCCTTGATTTTCAGACTCATGTCAGGTTTGAATTTCCTGAGCTTCTGCTTTACCGGCGGACATGTAGGATCTGTTGGCAGTTTGTGAGCCACAATTGATGTGTTGAGACCAGTCATATCATCATATGACCAGGCGAATATGTCCACATATTCCCTTAGAAATTCCGTGTACTCTTTCTTTTCCGATGGTGACAGGTGAACACTGAGGCGCGTTTCCTTGACATTTTCCGTATTCCCCAAGTTGACAGCCTCAGTTTCGTCCAAGTTAGACTTAGGCCTATTCTCAAAATTCTCAACTTCTTTAACGACCTCTTCTGGTATATCATCCTCTTCTAAGTCTATGTCCGTTTGTTGCGTTGTCTCGTTGCAAGTCACAATCATTGGTTCATCATCAAGATAAGTAATAGTAATGCTGTGTAAATAAAGTAAATGATAAAGAAAATAATAAGAGCGAGATATATACAAGAAACTAAAATGCTTTGATTAAACTTCATAATTGTTTTGAACATCGGAGCTCTTTTCAAAATTAAAGAAAATACGAAAAGAAAATCAGCTAGTAAAAAGTAAAATGTGATGCATGGTGCTTTGTTTAGCCTTACTACCCCAAAGCTTTCGGGGCCTTAGTGGTTCTGATGGACCAATTATTGAGGCGTGTTCCTCAGCTCACAGCTTGTATGGAAGGGCCTTTCTCCCCTTCCTCCTCGAAAATAGCACAACAGTCCATATCATCGTCTTCCAGAAACAGATTCTTCATTGCTTCCAACGCTTCCTCTTCTTCTGACCCATATATAGTATCTACCGGTTGGAAAGTCTACTCCAGATGAGGTATCAGATGCTCTAATGGATAGTAGGGACCGCGCCATGGTGGCGACCAGTGGTTGAACTGTTCTCAAGTGTATTCATACCCCAAACCAAAAGTAGTACCATGTTTCTTCAGCTTGATGGATTTGGCGATACCCTGGAGGTTTTTGCCAAGTCCCTTTCCAGGCTCATATCCGCACCAATTCAGGATACTCTCGATCTTGTTATCCCACCATTTATCTTTGTCCACCGCGTTGACCCGCTCAATGTGATGGTAGGTTTCTCCGCCTATTCTCCTTCATCCTCCAATCATCGGGATGGTCTGGCGACTATATATGGGGTTGCTACCATCACCATGAATAATCACCTCTTGGTGATTCCATTCGAACTTCACTGCCTGGTGCAGGGTTGAGGCTACAGCTCCGGCAGCGTGAATCCAAGGCCGTCCCAACAGCAAGTTGTAGGATGCTGGGACGTCTATCACTTGAAAGTCGACGTCGAACCAAGTTGGTCCCATTTGCAGACATAAACTGATCTCCCCAATAGTGGACCTTTGGGACCCATCTAAAGCTTTAACATTGATGGCCCCATCTTTGATCTCACGCAGGCTTTTCCCTAATGTTCTGAGAGTTATCAGCGGACAGATGTTGAGGCTGGATCCTCCGTCGATCAGAACTCTAGTAATGAAATAATCCTTGCATTGCATAGTGATGTGCAACGCCTTGTTGTGGCTCAGCCCTTCTGGTGGAAACTCATCCTCGTAGAAAGTGATTTTATGGCTTCCACTACTTGCCCTACCATGTTCGCCATTTCCCCTCCAGTTATGTTGTTGGGCACGTATGCCTCGCTCAGCACCTTCAACAGGGCATTCTTATGTGCGTCGGAGCTTTGTAGCAGAGCTAAGATGGAGATCTGGGCTGGCGTCTTGTTCAGCTGTTCGATGATCGAATACTCTTTCGCCTGTATCTTTCTCCAGAGGTCATCATAGTTTCAGTGACAATTGGTCGTCCAGAGGTTTGCTTACTGGACTCAGCTAGATGTTCTGGAGTGTAAACCCTGCCGGTTCTGGTCATACCTTGTGCTGCAATGGCTTCCCCAGTTTTGGTTTTCCCTTTCCTTTTTGCTTCAACCGTGTAATCTCAAGGAATGGCATTTGTATTGAATGGTGTTATAGCTGACATAGCTACTGGAATAGGTATCCTTGCTTTGGAAGGTAATATGGCCACTTCAAATGCTGCTGGTGCTTTTGGGGATCCGAACTCGACCTCAATTGGTCCTGGTGCCTTTGTGGAAGAAGGCGCTTCGAACTCAAGGGGTATAGACATGTTCACCTCATCATCATTTGAAGGCTAGATTTGGACAACAATCGGGTTAAGCGTGACTGTTGGTTTCTTTGGCTCGTCACCTTCAGCAATCAATCCAATCGATCATTTGGGGTCCCAATCATCTTCTATCTCGATCATGTGAACGCCTCCACCCTTGTGGTTAGGCAGAGAGTTGTTGCGAACATTAGGAGCGGTCTCCTTTGCTACGATGATCTTATTGTCAATCAAGGCTTGGATCTTATTCTTCAGTGAACGACATTCGTCGATGGTATGCCCCTTCATGCCGGAATGGTATGCACAGGTTTTTTTGGGTTGATCCATTGGGAAGGATTTTCTGGAGTTATGGCAGGGATAGGGGTGACATAACCAGTAGCTTTAAGTTTTTCATACAGCTTGTGAATTGTTTCGGCGATGGCTGTGTATTATTTGGGAGGTCTGCGGTCGAAATTTGGTCTAGGTCTAGGGAAGTTTTGGAGAGCGGGAGGTGATTGATAGTGAGAGGGTTGAGCATTATAAGCTTAGTAGACAGGTGCGGGTTGAGAGTATCTAGGTGAAGTAGGCTGATATGTGGGAGGTGGAGGTGCAGATGGTTAGTAGGTGGGTGGTGAAATTTGGTAGGAGGGTGAGGGTGTTTGGTAAGTTGGGGTAAGCTGATATGTAAGTGGAGGTAATGGGTATGTTTGGTATTTTATCGGGGATTTTGTCCTCTGTGCAACCATCACGGCATTCACATCCTTTTTCTTGGACGTGCCACCAGACTGTAAAGCCTTGTTGGTAGCCTGCAACGCTTCAAGGTTGGTGATCGTACCAGTTTTAATACCTTCCTCGATTCTCTCCCCCAGCTTGATGATGTCGGAGAATTTCTGGCCCTCGATCAGCATCAACCTCTCATAATATTGTGGGTCCTTGGCCCGAACGAAAAATCTGTTCATCTGTTCTTCTTCTAAGGCCGGCCTGACCTTAGCAGCCTCCGATCTCTAACGAGTAGCGTACTCGCGGAATGTCTCTATAGGTTTCTTCTTCAAATTCTGAATGTAGAATACGTCTGGTGCATTCTCTGTATTGAATCTGAACTTGTCCATGAAATCAGACGCCATACCTGCCCAGCTTGTCCACTTCTTAGGGTCTTGGCTGACGTACCAAGATAAAGCATCCCCTTTCAGACTTCTCATAAAGAGTTTCATACGGATATTTTCATCCCTTCCGAATCCGACCAGCTTGTCGCAGTATGTCCTCAAATGGACTCTGGGATCCCCTGTGCCATCAAACATTTCGAACTTGGGAGGTTTGTACCCCTCAGGAAGTTCGACATCTGGCTGAATGCAAAGGTCCTCATAATTCAGCCCCTCAATACCTTTGTTTCCTTCGACACCCTAGACTCGTAGTCAGCTTCTTGAGTTCTGCGGCCAGGTTCCTGATAAGAGAGTCTTTGTCATCAGACTTAGGTGCACTTGAGATTGGTTGAGTATAGTGGGGTACGGTCTCCACATAGATGGGAGTGTTGTGGAGATGATCATTTATGGTGTTTGTCGGTTCAGGGATAAGCAATGGAGTGTTGTTGGAAGTGTGGCATGTGTTGCAATGTTGAGTATGGGTGGGCTGTTT
This sequence comes from Nicotiana attenuata, assembly GCF_001879085.1. Taxonomy (NCBI): domain Eukaryota; kingdom Viridiplantae; phylum Streptophyta; class Magnoliopsida; order Solanales; family Solanaceae; genus Nicotiana; species Nicotiana attenuata. The sequence continues at coordinate 11,996,578 of NC_031993.1, forward strand.
CTACGGTTATGGGGTGTTCTGTGGAGGTGCAGGATTTTGGGTGTTGGGAAAATTGATATCGGGAGCGGTGAGAGAAAATGACAAGTTCGCCAAGTTCCGAACTTGGTCCAATTCTTCCTGAAACTTTAGTAACTTTTGTTTGATCTGGGAAGCAGTCTCCTTGGCAACTGGGGTACCCTGATGAATCTCTACCCTTTCAATTTCCTTTCTTGCGCTGGAATCTCCCATTCTTCCTTTGTTCTTGTTTCAGATAGGACTCGGATGAGGAGGAGGTGGAGGGCCCTTGGATCTTGTGGAGTATGATAATGTTTCCAGCGTGCACGAACTAACCTTTGGGAAGGGGAATAAAAATAAAAGAAAAACAAAAGGTAACAAGTTAGTGCGGATCATGAGGAGAAAAACACTGCAGTATTAAACACAGGATGCAAGAATATAAATCGTGTCCTAATTGGGGCGCCTCGTTGTGCCCAAGGTAGGCCTAGCGACAAGTTAATTCGGAGAACTTATAATGCTAAATGCCTCATTTTATTGATAAAAGTAAGACGAATCCCCAAAGCGACGCTAAATAACAGAAAGTAAAATGTCATTAATGGCCATTGGCCTTATTACATTGAAAGTAAAAGAAAAGACTCCTAACTACTTGGTCCCAGAAGGACCTTCTTCAGGCTGAATGTTCTCGTTGATCAGATCCTCCAACTCGCGCAGATTTTCTAGTAAGAATGCCTTTGCCATGCGTCTGCCTTCGTTTCTCTCGGCATTCTGGTAGTCGGTGAATCTCTTTCTCACTTTTCCTTCCAATTCCAGCAGACTGTACTCCAGATACTCCAGCTTCTCGCTAGCCTTGGTGGCCCTCGCTTTCCATTCATTCATTTGGTCACTTGATGGGAGATTCCTCCACCAGGTAAGCAAGAGTGAGGGTACACTGGCCATACCGAAGTCGGGGACCTCGTGCCTTATTTTCTGCAAGACAAAGATGTTAGATCCTTACCCCCACCTGACTCGACTATTAGATATCAATAATTAGCATGGTAGCATTTAGTTCTCCAAATAAATGCATAGAACATGGTAGCGTCCGTTTGGGTTTCAAGGAAACCCAGTGGACTTTGGACAAGGTTATCTTAAAGATATGTGGACAACATAACTGACTCGGCTAGGTTTGACCATGATGCATGCACAGTTAAAGAGAGTAAGGTTTCTATGGGGTATTAGACCGGTACCCTTGAGCGGACAACTCAAGAGGAAAAGGCACAGAACCGTCGACTACACCATTGATCGACTGGTTTTACCGCAAATGCGCCTTTGCCAAATTTAGGGGTGATAATATCGGAGGGCGCAACCACTCGTTATAAGCGTTGCTATGGTATTTTGTTTGGCACGAGGGGAATATGATGTTGAAGATGTAATTACAAGAATGAAACAAGTTGTCACGTAATTGCATGTTCATAATGATTACAATAATTGCTCGTAATTACAACAGTATTGAAGGAAAGCGGTAAAAGAAAGCATTAAAGAAAGAAAAGACACGAAGAGCCAAGTCAATTTCGTAGTAGAGGAAATAAAGACAATAAGTAAATGCAATTAAAGAGACAATAAAGTCATAAGTAGCATGCAATGGTAAAAGCCTAAAGAATGTCCCCGGCGGAGTCGTCATGCTGTCACGCCCCCTTTTTTAGAGGCGAAATCGGGCTTGTGACATTTTAGAGGACAACTCGTTCCCTTTTGGGAATTGGGTTTTGGAATTGGAGAGTCACCACCTAATGATTATAGTGCATTAGGACACTTTTAAGGAGTGTTTGAGTTGAAAAAAAATCAGAGTTCGGGTAAGGGCTAGAAATTATCTCGAGGGGACGGTGTTAGGCACCCCTCAAGATCCACTAGTGTGGTCCCGGCCATGTTACAATTTTGACTTTAAGTACAAAGAACAAGTAAGAAAATAAGAGTTTCAAATATGAGGGATCATCACATTATGGCATCAAACAAATTAAAGTTTTGAAGAAAGAAAGAAAAGCTGGAGTTTTGAGGAAATAGTTTGAAATTTCTGAAAAGAAAAAAAAGTAATAAACAAGTAAAGGGAAGGTGTCCTAGGTTTACAAATAATATGGATCACATCAATGCAATACCCAGTAATCACTCCTTAAAGAGGGGCTACATGAGGTATTAGCGCACCGGTCATCATATCCATATCTACCCTTTCCCACCCCGTTAAGGTAGTAAAGCGCAGAACGGTATCGTTACTTATTGCATGCTACTACCCGTCCCAATCCTATCAGTCCCGGAGGCATTTAGGACTACTAATCCTAAAAAGGGGGAGGGAGTTTTGGGCTTTTCAGAGTTTAAAAGGTTAAAAGTCTAGGGCAACAGACAAAATATATAAGACAGTTATGGAAACACATAACAATTAAAAGGCTCAAATAAACCTCCTCAAGTCAGAAAAGCATAGAGTTTAGCATGTTTTACATGTACTGATTAGGTCTGAATTAAACTTAAATATTAAGGCAGGTTGGTTCATCACATATTTTCAGATAAGAAGTCCGAATTAGACCTGCTTGCTGATTGTAATTGTCAAAGACTGATGCAGTTATAGAATTTTATCCTAAAGCTTGCCTAGGTGTTAAAAAGAACCTATAGGCATGATATCTATTAATTTCGAAAACGAAGAGAGTAAACTGATTGCAGAAAAGATTTGTTAGTTATAAAAACATAAGTTCTGCAGGTGTGGAGACGTTATTGCTACTGATTTTAGACGAGTTGGCAATTCAAGTTAGTTAACAACTCCTATAGGCATGCTTTCTAAGTGTCACTGATTTTAAACACCGTTTTTTAAACACTGTTATTGCTTATGCAGAAATCCTATAGGCATATTATCTATATGTAGTTAATTATTCAAATCCTATATCAAGTTTGTCTAATGACGGATGCATATGCAAAAAATGCAGAAAATCCTATAGACATGGTATCTATATGAAAATGCAGAAAATCCTATAGACATGGTGTCTATATGAAAGTGAAGAAAATCCTATAGACATGGTATCTATATGAAAGTGCAGAATTTTAGAAAATATCAGAATTTTAGCAGCAATAATTCCTATAGGCATGGTCTCTAAGTGAGATGCAGAATTTTAGAAACAATAATTCCTATAGGCATGGTCTCTACCCCTTGCATGCATAGTTCCCCACCTTTTTTCACTAGCCGACCCCAAATGTTATTACAAAATTATAACAGACCGGAATTAATCAAAAATAAATAAAATACATCTGAAATCAGAATTCCAACCAAGGAGGGTCTAATTCAGACCCCTAGTTTGACATATGTAGTAAGCCAACTTCCAAGGATCCAGATTTCCAAAGTCTTCTCTTATTTGGGATGCGTCAAAGTTTCAAGGAGCTTCAAGAGCCCCAGGTAGTGCTTACACCCCAAATATCATTTCAGAATTATAGTAAAATGCAGTGTGGAAAAGCCAGCCCTCAAATGTCCAAGTTCAGAGGGAACTCAAGGTCCCAAGGCAAGGCTCATATGAGAGGGGCAGAACTTAAAGTCTAAGAGTAAGTGCAAGTGCAGGGGAGGGGAAATGATAAGCTGGTGGTCATGCCAAGCAATTTGAAGTGCTGGCACACCCCTGGCCAACTTGTCATTTTCAAATTGAGGAGTTATGACTTATTGAAAGCCAGGTTCAGGCCTGGATAGCCATTTAAAGGCTACCAGACATAAATTTTAACTCAGCATACATAGGGGGTAAGGATAAGGAATTATTAACAGAAACAGTAAACAAGGGAAGAGTGGGAAAAGGGCATGATCAGCAATGAAACATACTGACACACTCTTTAGTTGAGGTCAAATTTAGTTCATGGACAACAATTCATATTGCCATGCCCTGAATCCCCATTTATAAACACATAGAGGGAGTAGGGATCAAGCATTTGCAGGAAAATAAAGCAAACAATAGCATATGAACAAGTCAAACTCTGCAGGCAATAGGCATAGATATAAAGACTATAAGTAAACACATTAGGATTATTACTGAGAACTGAGTTAAGACATACCAGTAAAAGAGCAAGAGCAGGATGCAAAGACAAAGTAGTAACAGTATATTAGCCTTGGCTTTTAGCCGGCTAATAATAAGCAGGAGCAGAGAACAGCGGTAGAGCAAAAGAACAAGAGGGAATGCAGATTTTGAAAGTATTCAGTGATGTGTGTAAGTCAGAAGACTGTTGAGTATTCAGTTGTTGAATTGAAAGTGTGTTTGTGAAAGAGAGGGTCAGGTATTTATAGTTAAAAATAGGTAGAGAGTAAGGGAAGAATCATAGTAGTTGTGGAACTATGTATCAACTACAATCAATCAACATAAGCAATCCCTTTAATCAAGGGATTCAAATTCAAACGAGTAAAACAATTAAGGAAAAGGATTTGAGCAAAATATTTTCCTAGTAGTATAATAAAGGGTAAGTAAATAGAAGTTATTTAACGCAACAAACCAGTAGCACACGGTTTGTAAAAAAGGGAAAGGGAATCAATCAGTAAAACCAAAATTACATGCTTACTTGAATGAATCAGGTTGAGAAAAGGGTAAAGAAAAATTCACTTAAGGAAAATCCGGAACAATCAAGTAAACACCATCAAAGGGATTCAGAATCAATCAGTAGTTGGCAAAACATCTTGAAAGAAGAGTTCTCATATATAAAGTACACAAACATATGAATCAAGAAGAGACTGTCGAGTTATGTAAAAGAGAGAAGTTCAGAATCATAAAAGAGATACAAGTTCAGTTTGCAGAGTCATGGTGGTAGTGAGAGTTCAGGGTCCCAAAGTGGAACCCTAACTTGAACACCAAATCAAAATTGCTAAAGAAATCCCCAAATCCTAGGATTTCGAATCGAATCGGGCATAGAGATGAGAAGGCAAGTCATTGAAACGGACTCAAAGGTCTGCTTCAGAGCCTTATGAGAAGCAAAACAGATATGATACCAATTTTGAAACAACCAGGAAAGAAAACTGATTTAAAGCATGAAGAATATGTTTAAGAAAGGCTCGGAACTTAAACAAGTTCAGAAGAAAGAGGTGACACAAACTTAGGCAAAAGCAGATGAAACATGTTTAGCAAAAAACACGAACAGAGTCGAGTAAAGCAAACAAAAATCAAAGAACTCAACGGTAAAATACATATAGTAGAAGAGTAAAAAAAACATAACACGGATTAACATGTGAGCACATGTATGGTACAAAAGAAAAGTAGCAGAATAGTACATGCGTAGTAAAAGGAGTCACACGAGCATGATACAAACAAACACACATAAAGAAAAGAAGAAGGAGAATCAGAAAGATGTTTTGAAAACTTTCCAGAAAATCCTAAATCGAAGACAAACGATTTGAAAGGAAAATTTAGGGAAAACAGTTTAGCAACCCAGTAGAACACAAACCTACCATAGATCTAAGAAAATAAACAGAAAAACACCTCGAACAGCTTAGGGTAAGTGAGAAAGGCTTGGAAGAAGGTCCGATCTCAAATCGAAGAGGTTAGAAAAGGTAACGCTTTGGGTATGCCGGAACAGGCGAAGAAGCCATAGAACTGTAGATCTGAAAGGATCTGAGGGAGAGCCATCAAAGTCACACTTTAGCACTTCGAACAAACATGGTCTAATGGTGGAAGGGGGTGAGTACAGGCCATCCATGGCCAGAGAAGCCATGGATTCCAGTGGAGCGGTGGTGGAAGAGGGGTAGAAGGAGGCTAGGGTTCCGAAGAGTTTTGAGAGAGTTTGAGAGGTTTTGGGATTCAAAGGCGGCTGAGAGGTGAGAATGAGGGATTAGGGTAGGTCATTCGAGGTTAAAATAGGTAAGGGGGGTTTATTATCGTTGATCAAAATGATCAACGGCCTGGATCAATGATAAGAAACGGGCGGATTTTAAAATTGGGTCGGGGCCAGGTAAAAATGAAATTGGGCTGATTTAATTGGGGTAGAATTGGGTCAATTTAAGGGCTACAATTGAAATGAAAAATAGGCTGTAATTGAAACAAATGGGGCTAAATGTTAAATAGGCTGTACGTGCGATGGATTTTTCGCAGGTGCGGCGTCGCAAAAGTGACATTTTGACCACAGATGCGGTACCTCTGGGCAGAAAGTATAAGTTGTGGACTTCGCAAATTTTGGTTTATTTTCCACCATTTTTAGTCGGCTTTGGAGCTTTTAAGAGTGATTTTGAGGAGGAATCATATGATTACTATTGATGTGACGCAAATTCCAAGTGACGGGCGTATGGGCGTGCACCGTGAGAATTGCGGCCTGGATCATTCCATGGCACCGTTTAGTGGCCCTTTCTTGCTGATATCTGTGTTGTGATTATGTGACTAAGTTAATTAGTTATAAATCATGTTAATTATCATGTTAAGGCTTCACATTGATACTGTTGAGACCCGACAGGTCGTTTCTTGCTGTCATATCATTAGCTTCATTGATATTCTATACTCAGTCATATTCATGCATATTATATCATGTCTCAGTCTCGGTTATTGTTATTGGGCATATCATATCATTGTTTAAGGCTAGTATCATGACATTTTGAGCCCGTGTGTGTGAGACTGGAGAGTGATGACTGAGTGAGGCCGAAAGCATGATATTTAGTGATAGTTATGGGATCGAGCTGTACGCCGCAGCTGTTATGTTGATGATTATGATAGCGCTTGGGCTGCAAGAGCCCCTACCGAGTCTGTAACTACCCCTAGTGAGCGCAGTTGATTATATTCAGGGATGGATCTTCCCTTGGTATGGAGATGGATTTTCTCCATGAGGATGGCTGGCATGTTCCTCGATACTAGAGACCGATGGTCTGTGATGTGTATATATTCCTGAATGGATCTTCCCTGGGCCTTGTGAGACAAATACAGTACCGAGTGGTTGTGAGGTTGTTATCATTGTTATTATCTGGAGATGGAGCATTCCATACAGCATGTGCATTGACATATAGATGTAGGAGAGTCTCATTTCTTTACCATGTCATATCTGCTCTATTCCCTATTTTGAACTGTCTATTTAGCTGAAAGCATGCCTACGTTTCTGCACGTTATTTTTTTTTTATCTTTGAGGAGGTTGAGTTCGTCACTACCTATCAGTCCAAAGGTTGGACTTTTTACTTACTGAGTTGGTGTGCTCATGTTACCCTATGTACCTTGTGTGCAGATTCAGAAACTTTTGGATCAAGTGGCGGTTATTGATCGAGGCTTCTAACTTAGGAGATTATTTAGGCATCTGCACGGCGTTCGCAGGCCTTGATTCTCCACCTTGCTTTCCAGTTTTATTTCAGTTGCCCCCCTTAGACATTATAATAGACTATGTATTTTTCTTAGACGCTCATCCACTCAGTGACACCACGGTTTTGGGCTGGATTGTATCTATTCTTGGAATTTCTTATGTTTCAAATAGTTCTTTAACTGTTAAAAGCTTCCCTAAACGTTTTCAAACTTATTATTATTGTGTTGATAGTTGAGTTGAGGCTGGTCGAGTTTCACGATAGGCGCCATCATGACGGGTCGGGTTTTGGGTCATGACAAATAGGGAGACGTTTTTATAATTTGTGGGTATGATTAGCCCAAGAGCTGCTACTTGTAAAATAGCTCGACCTCATACCAAGATGAGAAGTTTTGTTCTCATAAGCATTGGTCTAGCAATTAATTGGAGGCGTTTGATTAATGATTCCGCTAGACCATTTTGAGTATGAACATGAGCAACTAGATGCTCAATTGTTATCCGAATTGATATACAATAATCATTAAAGGAATAAAGGCCCATGATGTAAATTCACCAGTATTATCAAGACGGAGTGTCTTAATTGCATAATAAGGAAACTTTTCTCTTAATCTTATTAGTTGAACCAATAACCTCGCAAAGGACAAATTGCGGGTTGATAACAAGCACACAAGTGACCATCTTGTAGATGCATCTATCAAAATAATATAACATCTTACTGGTTCACATTGAGGGTATATGGGCCCATATATATCACCCAGTATACGTTCTAAAAATGCGGAGAATTCAATCCCAACTTTAATTATTGATGGTCTAATAACCAGTTTGCCTTGAGAACATGCAGCACAAGAGAATTCTTTGGTTTTAAGAATCTTCTGGTTCTTCAATGAATGACCATATGAATTCTCAAATATTTTGTGCATAATATTATAACTGTGATGGATCATCCGGTCATGCCAAATAATAAAATCATTAGTAAATCCCTTGTTTACTATGTCATGTGATTCGACTACACTAATACTAGAGTAGTATAATCCGAAGAAAAATGCGGGAAGCTTTTCAAGCACAAACTTATTTTCCTTTGCTATTGTAGTAATATAAAGGTATTCAATATTTTCTTCATTGGTGGTCTCAATATGATAGCTATTTAGGTGAATATCTTTGATACTCAACAAGTTTCTTTGAGACCTACTACACTATAATGCATCAATAATAGCCAATATTGTTCCTACAGATAGTAATACGACCATTCTTCCAGTGCCCTCAATTAATTTGGTACTACCAAATATTATTATGATATTTTCTTCTTTCATAATTAAACAAGAGAAATATCTCTTATCTTTTAATATGGTATACGTCGTAGCACTATCCAAAAAATATATTTCTTCTTTAATATTCATACGACCAACTGAAATAGGAAATTTTCATACTCTTCATAAAAGAAAAAAATAAATCATAAGTAATATTGAAAAAATTTATGAACAAAATAAACTATATATAAGAAAGTAAATACTGACCACATAAAAAGTTTTATTTAAAATATCAACTTCATAAAATAAAAGCACAACTATTCTTATAATTGTTTTCTTTAGTAAAAAGTCATCAGTTATGATGCTCAAAGAAGTCTCCAACTTTTAACTGATATCTTCAAGACCTTCAAAAATATCATCTTTATAGGCAAGTTTTGCTTCAACATTATCATGATTATTCGTACAACCCAGGTCACGACCCCAACCCGATCGTGATGGCGCCTAGCACACTACTAGGCAAGCCCGACCATTATTCAACACTTAACCCGATTTATCAAAATAGCGGAATGAAATAGCAATTTAAGTCAAGATAAAAATACCGAAGAGTTCAACAAAATACATAATCTAGTCCCACTAGGACCCGGTGTCACGAATCTGAGCCTCTAGAATACAGAATGCCATCCTTCTACATAGTATATCTAAAGTCGGATAATGCGGAAATAAAAGGATAAGATAGAAAGGAGAAGATCAATGGCTGCGAACGCCGTGCAGCTACCTCGATACTCCCGATAAGCTCAAATCTGCTGAACTGCTGGTCTACTCAGTCTGAGACTGCCCTGGATCTGCACACAAGGTGCAGGGAGTAAAGTGAGTGAGTAATAAAAATAAATACAGTCCGAAGATATGAAAACACAGGAATACACAAAGTAAGCTAAAATCCGATAACACAGCAATGCATAAAACTTAACAGCTGAACAACAATGAAAAGGTGCAAATGCATGGATGCTATGCAATGCATATGATGGTACATTCCAGTACCCACTGCGGCGTGCAGCCCAAGCCAACCATGCAAATGATTTATCGTCGACGGCGCTCACTATGGGTGTGTACAGACTCCGGAGGGGCTCCTACAGCCCAAGCGCAATAACAAGCCATCTCGTGGCATCAAGTCCAGGCCCTTAGCCTCATATCAATATCAGTATCATCAACCAGGCCCTTGGCCTCCATATCAATGTATCACTGCTGCGGCGTGCAGTCCTAGACAACCATGCATCAGTCCAGAAAATCATCATAAGCCCCTTGGGCATTTATAAAACAGTAGTTCTCAGCCCAAAATATCATTTAAAAGGTCATTTGAGTTTTCAAAACTTAGAAATATGGCTGAGTTTGCAAAACAGTGTAAAAGCTTTGGACTGAAACCAAATGATATGCAAATGCATGCATGAAAAGAAATATCAATCCCCGAAGGGTTCTACAGGTCGGCACAAGGCCCCAAACATGGCAACCAGCCCAATGAATATCAATAAGGTACGTGTACCAATCACCAATATAATAGGAATATCACCCGGGATGGACCAAGTCAAAATCCCCAATAGTAACCGACCCCGCACTCGTCATGGAGTGCGTGTCACGCCTCAATATAGCGTTACGATGTGAAAGTCCGGGGTTTCAAACCCTCAGAACAGCATTTACATCTATTACTCACCTCTAGCCGGCCAAAGACTAGCTCGCAATGCCCTTTCCTCTCAAATCCACCTCCTCGCGCGTCGAATCTGGCCAAAACCACAACGAATACATTACAATAGGCTAAGGGAACATAACCTAGTCGAAAAGACTCGAAAAATATCGAAAATCACAAAATTAGCAAAACCCGAGCCCCGGGCCCACTTCTCGAAATCCAGAAAACTTTACACCAAAACGATCCTTATCTCGCCACGAGTCTATACATATCAAATTCACAAGAATCGGAGTCCATTTGACCCCTCAAATCATCAATTTAAGCCCTCTTAAGTTTCAAGCCCTAACCTCCATTTTTAACATTTAATCCTTTGAATTTCAGTGCTTAATCCATGATTTTACTCTATATAAACATAATCCGAGTCCAATAGTTCATACCTGATGAAACCCTTTCGAATTCTCTTCAAAATCGCCCAAGAATCGCCTAAGCCGAAGTCCAAAATATTTCTCCTTCTCTTTCAAAATTCGTGAAACATTGTTCATTAAACCCAAGTCGATTTCCGCTTCTGCGGTTATACCACCGCACCTGTGGTCTCGCTTTTGCGACCAGATGACCGCTTATGCGGTCTCACTTAAAATCCCCTGGACCGCTTATGCGGTCTAGAACCGCTTCTGCGGTCTCCGCATTTGCGGATCCACGTCCGCTTCTGCGGAAAGCCCTGGCCCTTCAAGGGCCGCTTCTGCGTCCAATACGCCGCATCTGCGGACTGCTTATGCGGTCACTTTTCCGCAGATGCGGAAACAACAGAACCAGCAAACCAAAAATCATGCAACAACTCCGAATCCTCCGTTTAACCACCCGAATTCACCCCGAGGCCCCCGGGACCTCAACCAAAAGCACAGACATGATCTTTTACCTTATTCAAACTTGCTCGAATCATAAAAACACTAACGTTAACATCAAAATTACTGAATTTCATCAAATCCAAGCCTAAGTTAAACCAAAACTTCCAAAACTCACATTCGATCAAAAATCCGACCTAAACACCTCCGAATCAACTGAAATTTTGCACACACATCCAAAATCACCTAACGAAGCTACTGCAACTCTCGGAATTCCATTCCGACCCTCGGATCAAAATCTCGCATACCAACCGGACTTCGCCAAAATAGGCTAACTTCTACACCGAGCCTCCAAATTCACTTCCGATTGCTCTCCTAAGTCTTAAATCATCCCCCGAAACTAGTCGAATCATTGGAAATCCATTCCGAGCCCTCCAACTCACAAGTTAACTTCCGGTTGACTATTCCAAACCAAACTCTCCCTAAAGAGACTATTTGTCTCATTTCTTACCAAACTCTATCCGAATCACTTCAATTTCACCAAACACATAAAATGAAATATGAAAAGGCAAAACAAGGGGAAAATGGGACGGAAACACATGAGACGACGGGTCGGGTCGTCACATCCTCCCCAACTAAAACAAACGCTCGTCCTCGAGCGAGTCAAGGAACATACCTGAAGTCTCAAATAGATGAGGGTATCTGCTCCGCATCTCCTGCTCGGTCTCCCAAGTAGCCTTCTCCACGGGACGACCTCTCCATTGTACCTTCACCGAAGCTATATCTTTTGACCTCAGTTTCCGAACCTGACGACCCAAAATAGCCACTGGCTCCACATCATAAGTCAAATCATCATCCAACTGAACCGTGCTGAAATCCAAAACATGAGACGGGTCCCCAACATACTTCCGGAGCATAGAAACATGGAATACATGATGCACGCTCGATAAGTTGGGTGGCAAAGCAAGCTTGTAAGCCACCTCTCCAATCCTCCAAAGTACCTCAAATGGTCCGATGAACCGCGGACTCAACTTCCCTTTCTTCCCAAATCTCATAACACCCTTTATGGGCGAAACCTTTAGCAAAACCTTCTCACCCTCCATAAATGACACATCTGACCTTCCGGTCCGCATAACTCTTCTGACGCAACTGAGCTGTGCGAAGTCTCTTCTGAATCACCTTTACTTTCTCTAAGGCATCCTGGACCAAATCTGTCCCCAACAACCTAGCCTCGCCGGGCTCGAACCAACCAACCGGAGATCTACACCGTCTTCCATACAAGGCCTCATACGGTGCCATCTGAATACTAGACTGATAGCTGTTGTTGTAGGCAAACTCTGCAAGTGGCAAGAACTCATCCCAAGAACCTCCAAAGTCAATCACACAAGCACGCAACATATCCTCCAATATCTGAATAGTACGCTCGGACTGTCCGTCCGTCTGAGGATGAAATGCTGAACTCAACTCCACCTGAGTACCCAACTCGTGCTGAAAAGTCCTCCAAAACTGAGAAGTGAACTGAGTACCTCTATCCGATATAATAGAAACTGGAACACCATGCAATCGGACAATTTCACGAATAAAGATCCCTGTCAGCTGCTCCGAAGAATATGTAGTGCACACTGGTATGAAATGCACGGACTTGGTCAGTTTATCCACAATCACCCAAATCGAGTCGAACTTCTTCAAAGTCCGAGGAAGACCACTCACGAAATCTATAGTGACTCTCTCCCATTTCCACTCAGGAATAACCATCTGCTGAAGCAAACCGCCCGGTCTCTGATGCTCATATTTCACCTGCTGACAGTTGAGACACCGAGCCACAAATCCCACAATGTCTTTCTTCATTCTCATCCACCAGTAATGCTGTCTCAAGTCCTGATACATCTTCGCGGCACCCGGATGGATAGAATACCGCGAGCCGTGGGCCTCCTCAAGAATCAAATCTCTAAGTCCATCCACATTGGGCACACAAATCCGGCCCCGCATCCTCAATACAACATCATCACCGACGGTCACATCCCTGGCATCGCCGTGCTGAACCCGATCTCTAAGAACAAGCAAATATGGGTCATCATACTGGCGCTCTCTGATGCTATCATATAAGGAAGACCGAGAAACCACGCTCGCCAACACCCGGCTAGGCTCAGAAATATCTAACCGCACCATCCAATTGGCCAAAGCCTTAACATCAACCGCAAGGGGTCTCTCCCCAACTGGAATGTATGCCAAACTCCCCATACTGACTGCCTTTCGGCTCAAAGCATCGGCCACTACATTGGCCTTTCCCGGATGATACAAAATCGTAATATCATAATCCTTAAGTAACTCAAGCCACCTGCGCTGCCTCAAATTTAGATCCTTTTGCTTGAACAAATGCTGAAGACTGTGTTGATCGGTGAATACCTCAAAAGATACGCCATATAAGTAATGCCTCCAAATCATCAAAGCATGAACTATAGCAGCCAACTCCAAATCGTGAACAGGGTAGTTCTTCTCATGGGGCTTCAACTGACGAGAAGCATAAGCAATCACTCTACCCTCTTGCATCAATACACAGCTAATCCCGATCCTCGAAGCATCACAATAAACGGTGTAAGAACCTGAAGCTGATGGCAATACCAAAACTGGAGCTGTGGTCAAAGTTGTCTTGAGCTTCTGAAAGCTCTCCTCGCACTCGTCCGACCATATAAATGGAGCACCCTTCTGAGTCAACTTTGTCAAAGGCGAGGCGATAGATGAAAAATCCTGAACGAATCGGCGATAATAGCCCGCCAAACCGAGGAAACTATGAATCTCTGTGGCCGAGAACGGTCTAGGCCAACTCTGAACCGCCTCAATCTTTTTTGGATCAACCTGAATCCCATCACTGGACACCACGTGTCCCAAGAAAGCCACGGAACTAAGCCAAAACTCACACTTGGAGAACTTGGCATAAAGCTTCTCCTCCCTCAACCTCTGTAATACCACACACAAATGCTCTGCGTGCTCCTCCTGGCTACGCGAGTACACCAGGATATCATCAATGAACACAATAACAAAAGAATCCAGATACGGCCGGAATACGATGTTCATCAGATGCATGAACGATGCTGGGGCGTTGGTCAGCCCAAAAGACATAACTAGAAACTCATAGTGACCATATCTTGTCCGGAAAGCAGTCTTGAGAATATCTGAATCCTTGATCTTCAGCTGGTGATAGCCCGAACGGAGATCAATCTTAGAAAACACCTTCGCTCCCTGAAGCTGGTCGAATAAATCATCAATACGAGGCAGGGGATACTTGTTCTTCACTGTCACTTTGTTCAACTGCCTATAATCAATGCACATTCTCATTGTGCCATCTTTCTTCTTCACAAACAAAACAGGTGCACCCCACGGTGACACACTCGGCCGAATAAACCCCTTTTCTAGGAGTTCCTGAAGCTGATTTTTCAATTCCTTTAACTCCGCTGGTGCCATGCGGTACAGCGGAATGGAAATGGGCTTGGTGCCCGGCACCAGGTCAATACCAAAATCAATGTCCTTGTCCGGGGGCATACCCGGCAGGTCTGCAGGAAATACATCAGGGAAATCCCTCACAACGGGAACAGAATCAATACTGGGAGTCTCAGCTCCAACATCACGCACGAAGGCCAAATATGATAAACAACCCTTCCCAACCATACGCTGGGCTTTCAAGAAAGATATAACCCTACTGGGGACATAATCAGTCAAACCATGCCACTCGATCCTCGGAACACCCAGTATAGCCAAAGTGACTGTCTTTGCATGACAGTCTAGAATAGCATGACACGGAGATAGCCAATCCATGCCCAGAATAATATCGAAATCTACCATACTCAGCAACAATAAATCAACTCGGGTCTCCAGACCCCCAATAATCACAGTACACGACCAATATACACGGTCCACAACAACAGTATCGCCCACCGGGGTAGACACATGCACAGGTAAAGCAAGAGACTCTCGGGGCATACTCAAATAACGGGCAAAATATGAAGACACATATGAATAGGTAGAACCGGGATCAAATAATACAAAGGCATCTCTGTGGCAGACTGAGATAATACCTGTGATAATAGCATCTGAGGCAACAGCATCTGTCCTGCCTGGGAGAGTATAAAATCGAGCCTGACCACCGTCCGATAGACCTCCACCTCTGGGGCGACCCCGGGCTGCCTGGCCTCCTCCCCTAGCTGGTAGGGCAGATGAAGAAGAAACTGGACCAGAAGAAGAAGGCTGATCCTTCTACTGAGAATGGCCGCCACGAAGTCGAGGACACTCCCTCTTTATGTGACCAAACTCTCCACACTCGTAGCAACTACCAGGTGCTGAAGAAGGGGACTGAAGGGAACCCCTCGCACCAGAACGACCAGCCGATACACTCGGCGCAGATGAACCCTGAGCTGAAGGAGCATATGATGAACTCTATGCTGGGAGGGCACTCAGTGAAGACTGGCCCTGCTGGGACCCCTGATGACCACGGCCTGTAGACGCTCCACGATAATCGGGATGAGCCGACTGATATGGCCTGAAAGGGCGACCTCTGCTCTGCTGAAACTGGCCCCTAGACGGAGCACCTTTGTAGCTACCTGATCCACGAGGCCTCTTGGCCTCCCGCTCCTCTCTTTCCTGACGGAGATCCGTCTCAATATCACGGGCAATATCAACTGCATCCTCAAAGTTATGACTCAGAATCCTCTCTCGAGCCATCAGAATACGGATGGGATAGATAAGTCCGTCCACAAACCTCCTAATCCTCTCCCGATCAGTCGGGACCATCCATGGAGCATAACGAGCCAACTCCGAGAATCTCATCTCATACTGAGACACTGTCATATCTCCCTGACGAAGATACTAAAACTGCCTACGCAGCTCCTTCCTCTGAGACTGCGGTACCCACTTCTCCAGGAAGAGAGTGGAGAACTCCTGCCATGACAAAGGCGCTGCACCTACCGGCCTACGCTGCTCATATGCCTCCCACCATGTGAAGGTTGTTCCTGAGAACTAGAAAGTAGTAAATGATACACCGCTAGACTCCAAGATCCCTGTTTTCCGTAGCATACGTCAACACTTGTCGAGAAAACCCTGGGCATCCTCGCCCTGAGCACCACTGAAAGTAGGAGGTGATAGCCTGCTGAACCTCTCAAGACGACGCTGCTCATCGTCTGGCATAGTTGGAACCACATAATCCTGGACCGGTGCCACCGGCTGAACTGGGGCAACCTGCTGAACTGGGGAAACCTGCTGAACTGGAGGTGCCTCTGGAGTCTGCAATTCCTGCACTACCTGCTCAGGTGTGCGAGCAGCGGGGGTCTAACTGCCTCCCCCGGCCTGTGAAGTGGCTGCCGCAGTAGTAGCTGAGACTGCCTGAGCCAGGCCAGTGCAAACTGATAGGATCTGAGCTGGGGCCTCCTGAAGTCCCGGAATCAGCATATGCCACAGCTGGTCCTGAGCAAGTGCTGCTGGAGTCTCTACAGCTGGAGCCTGATCCTGAGCCGGGGCAACTGGTGGGTCAACAGATGCTGCCCCCGCGGCTCTGCCTCGACCACGACCTCGACCTCGTCCGCGTCCACGGCCCCTGGTGCCCACCGCGGGTGGTACTGGTGGTCGTCCGTCTCCTCCGGTAGCGTGTTCTCGCCATCTGCGAGAGAATAGAATAACAGAAGTTTAGTTCTCGAACCAACAAAGTCGCACGATAAGAATTCCAAGAATGTGAAGTTTCCTAAAGGTTCTGCAGCCTCCCGAGGATAGGTACGGACGTCTACGTACCGATCCACGAGACTCTACTAAACCGGCTCATGACTCGCGAGACCAAGTAACCTAGGCTCTGATACCAACTTGTCACGAACCCAACCCAGTCGTGATGGCGCCCAGCACACTACTAGGCAAACCCGACCATTATTCAACACTTAACCCGATTTATCAAAATAGCGGAATGAAATAGCAATTTAAGTCAAGATAAAAATACCGAAGAGTTCAACAAAATACATAATTTAGTCCCACTAGGACCCGGTGTCACGAATCTGAGCCTCTAAAATACAGAATGCCATCCTTCTACATAGTATATCTAAAGTATGATAATGCGGAAATAAAAGGATAAGATAGAAGGGAGTAGATCAATGGCTGCGAATGCCGTGCAGCTACCTCGATACTCCCGATAAGCTCAAATCTGTTGAACTGCTGGTCTACTCAGTCTGAGACTGCCCTGGATCTGCACACAAGGTGCAGGGAGTAAAGTGAGTACTCCGACCCAGTGAGTAATAAAAATAAATACAGTCCGAAGATATGAAAACACAAAAATACACAAAGTAAGCTAAAATCCGATAACACAGCAATGCATAAAACTTAACAGCTGAACAACAATGAAAAGGTGCAAATTCATGGATGTTATGCAATGCATATGATGGTACATTGCAGTACCCACTGCGGCGTGCAGCCCGAGCCAACCATGAAATGACTTATCATCGACGGCGCTCACTGGGGGTGTGTACAGACTCCGGAGGGGCTCCTACAGCCCAAGCGCAATAACAAGCCATCTCGTGGCATCAAGTCCAGGCCCTTAGCCTCATATCAATATCAGTATCATCAACCAGGCCCTTGGCCTCCATATCAATGTATCACTGCTGCAGCGTGCAGCCCGAGCCAACCATGCATCAGTCCAGAAAATCATCATAAGCCCCTTGGGCATTTATAAAACAGTAGTTCTCAGCCCAAAATATCATTTAGAAGGTCATTTGAGTTTTCAAAACTTAGAAATATGGCTGAGTTTGCAAAACAGTGTAAAAGCTTTGGACTGAAACCAAATGATATGCAAATGCATGCATGAACAGAAATATTAATCCCCGAAGGGTTCTACAGGTCGGCACAAGGCCCCAAACATGGCAACCAGCCCAATGAATATCAATAAGGTACGTGTACCAATCACCAATATAATAGGAATATCACCCGGGATGGACCAAGTCACAATCCCCAATAGTAACCGACCCCGCACTCATCATGGAGTGCGTGTCACGCCTCAATATAGTGTTACGATGTGAAAGTCCAGGGTTTCAAACCCTCAGAACACCATTTACATCTATTACTCACCTCTAGCCGGCCAAAGACTAGCTCGCAATGCCCTTTCCTCTCAAATCCACCTCCTCGCGCGTCGAATCTGTCCAAAACCACAACGAATACATTACAATAGGCTAAGGGAACATAACCCAATCGAAAAGACTCGAAAAATATCGAAAATCACAAAATTAGCAAAACCCGAGCCTGGGGCCCACTTCTCGAAATCCAGAAAACTTTACACCAAAAAGATCCTTATCTCTCCACGAGTCTATACATATCAAATTCACAAGAATCGGAGTCCATTTGACCCCTCAAATCATCAATTTAAGCCCTCTTAAGTTTCAAGCCCTAACCTCCATTTTTAACATTTAATCCCTTGAATTTTAGTGCTTAATCCATGATTTTACTCTATATAAACATAATCCGAGTCCAATAGTTCATACCTGATGAAACCCTTTTGAATTCTCTTCAAAATCGCCCAAGAATCGCCTAGGCCGAAGTCCAAAATATTTCTCCTTCTCTTTCAAAATTCGTGAAACACTGTTCTAACCCAGGTCGATTTCCGCTTCTGCGGTTATACCACCGCACCTGTGGTCTCGCTTTTGCGACCAGATGACCGCTTATGCGGTCTCACTTAAAATCCCCTGGACCGCTTATGCGGTCTAAAACCGCTTCTGCGGTCTCCGCATTTGCGGATCGACGTCCGCTTCTGCAGAAAGCCCTGGCCCTTCAAGACCGCTTCTGCGTCCAATACGCCGCATCTGCGGAACCACTTATGCGGTCCCTTTTCGCAGATGCGGAAACAACAGAACCAGCAAACCAAAAATCATGCAACAACTCCGAATCCTCCGTTTAACCACCCAAATTCACCTCGAGGCCCCCGGGACCTCAACCAAAAGCACAGACATGATCTTTTACCTTATTCAAACTTGCTCGAATCATAAAAACACTAACGTTAACATCAAAATTACTGAATTTCATCAAATCCAAGCCTAAGTTTAACCAAAACTTCCGAAACTCACATTCGATCAAAAACCCGACCTAAACACCTCCGAATCAACTGAAATTTTGCACACACATCCAAAATCACCTAACGAAGCTACTGCAACTCTCAGAATTCCATTGCGACCCTCGGATCAAAATCTCGCATACCAACCGGACTTCGCCAAAATCCTAACTTCGCCAAAATAGGCTAACTTCTACACTGAGCCTCCAAATTCACTTCCGATTGCTCTCCTAAATCTTAAATCATCCCCCGAAACTGAATCATCCAAAATCCATTCCGAGCCCTCCAACTCACAAGTCAACTTCCGGTTGACTATTCCAAACCAAACTCTCCCTAAAGAGACTATTTGTCTCATTTCTTACCAAACTCTATCTGAATCACTTCAAATTCACCAAACACATAAAATGAAACATGAAAAGGCGAAACATGGGGAAAACGGGACGGAAACACATGAGACGACGGGGCGGGTCGTCACAACCCACCTCAACGTCATTGAAAGATAAAGTGAGTCTCAACTTTATTTTGTTTCCCTTTTATAGAGGCTTGATAAAATTTGACAAAATATTCAGGCGTACGATAAATTTGTGCCCAATAATTTCCCATACCACATCGGTGGCAAATATTACCTTTGCCTTTTGAAGGATTATTTTGAGAACCCTTATTGTTCTCTTGTTTATAACGACCACCACCATGGCGATTAGTATTACGTCCCTTGCCAAGCCCACGGATGTTCATTCGGCCACGATAATTATTTTGCTTCTTTCAGACGTTTGATCTATCGCTATCACATTCGCTTTGGGGAATGGAGTGGATCCAGTGTGCGAGCTTCATGATTTTTTATTAAAAGAGCATTATGTTGTTCAGCCACCAAAAGGCATGATATTAACTTAGAATATTTCTTAAAGCCTTTTTACGGTATTTTTGCTGTAACACCATATTTGAGGCATAAAAATGGAAAGAGTATTTTTTTAAAATGCCTTCATCATTCATGGGTTACCCACATAATTTTAGTTAAGAAGTTATTCTATATACAGCAGAATTATATTCACTTATGGGTCTTATAATCTTATAGTCGTAAGTGTATCCATTCACGACGAGCTCTTGGCAATACTGTGGCCTTTAAATGGTCAAATCATTCCATCAAACTAGTCCATAATTGAAATGGATCTTTCAAAGTTAAATATTCAATTTTTAACCTTTTATCGAGATAATGGCAAAGGAAAATCATGGCTTTCTCCTTATCATGACTTGACGCTTCATTTTCTTATTTAAATAATGTCACCAAGACCCTTAGCATCACGGTGAATATCAGCATCAACACCCATGGCAAATAGTTATTTCTAGAGATGTCAAGTGCCATAAATTTGATTATCACGACCTAAATCCTAACCTATCATGATGGCGCCTATCGTGGTACTAGGCAAGCCGACATTTTCAAAATACTCCCAACATTTAACAAAAAAGAGTCAAAATAGTTTTAAATAACAAAATTCTCATAAAAACGGGGTAAAAATCCAAAACACAAATGCAGAAAACAATTCCCAAATCGGGGTGTCACTGAGCTCATGAGTGTCTATACATCACCAGTCTAGAAAAAAATGTATATGAAAGTCTGGATCAAAATATAATAAAATAAAAGGATAAGGAAGTAGAAATAAGGACTGCAAACGGGGCAGCTACCTCGAAGTCTCCGACGATCAAACGTGCGAACTATCAACACCCACCGTGCTTAGAAACACCTGGATCTGCACATGAAGTGCAGGGTGTAGCGTGAGTACAACCAACTCAGTAAGTAACAATACTAAATAAAGAATTGAAGATAGTGACGAGCTACCAGTTATAGTTTATTTTTAGTAGTCTCAACAACAGAAAGTAGGCATGCTTTCAAACCCGACAGTTTAAGTCAAATCAGTTTATTCATGTCAAGTTCAAGTAAAAATCGGATATAACATCTCCCAGAATTTCAAAACAGTGACACATAGCAGCTAACTGCAACAACAATGAAAGCAAGTACAGCCTCACAGGGCAACAGTCACTCAATCTTTCTCAATAGCTCAATCACTCGGCTCTCAGCCCTCAACACTCACACTCAATAGGTACTGCGCTCACAGGGGGTGTACAGACTCCGGAGAGGCTCCTAGTGCTACACGGACAACTCATGTGATGCACGGACAACTCACGCACTAACATATCATATCAGGATCCGCACGGCCAGCTCACGTACTACAGTATAAATATCTAGATCCGCACGGACAAATCACATGCTATGGTATCAATATCTCACCATCAAGCCATTGGCCTCACCCAGTCATCAACCTCTCTAGTCTCACCGGCTCTCAATAATCATGGATATCAGCCCTAAACAGAAATGATATGATGTATCAACAAGGAATAACAGAGATTGAGGTAAAATGTGCATGTAAGACTACGACTAACCGTCGGGACCGTGATGATGCCTAAGATTGTACTGGCTAGGCAAGCCAACGTTACCGAATATTTCACCTTTTTCCTTTATCTTTTGATAATTAAAACTTAACGAAAGTAAATCAGCGGAAGAACACAGTTTAAAAGATTATCTTTATGCTAATAAACCGTAATAAATTCCACCCAGAAACTGGTGTCACAACTCACGAACAGTCTACGAATACTACAAATATTAGTTTGAAAGAAAAATATACATCTGTCTCGGAGGAAAAGTAAAATAGAATGCAGAAAAGATAGAAGGGGACGCCAGGGCTTGCGGACGCATCCAGGACTAACTTGGGTCTCCTGTGGACCGAAGGCAGCAACCTCGAACTCTGATCAGCTACTAGCTCCAAAATCTGCACAGGAAGTGCAGAGTGCAGCATCAGTACAACTGACCCCATGTACTGGTAAGTGACGAGCCTATCCTCAACGAAGTAGTGACGAGGCTACGGCGGGGCATCACAATATATATAACCTGCAACAGTTGATACTAAAACAGAAAGGAAATACAAAATGAAATATAACAGTAACTGGCATTAAATGGTTACGGAACACAGTCTTCTACCAATACTCAGCTACAACCAATCCTTAAGGGAGTTTCAACACCATAATAATAAGCCTCAGCAGAAATGAATACATAACAACAATTGATGCGGCGCGCAGCCCGATCCCACCATATAATCAATAACTGCATAAATATTCACCCTTATTACTCCTTGTTGCGGCGTGCAACCCGATCCCACCAGTTCACCCTTAATACTCCTCAACATATATCACCCTTATTCATCCTGTTGCTAGGGCTGTGCATTTGGATCGGATATCCGAAATCCGATCCGATCCGATCCATTCTATTTCGGATTTTTGGATTTCGGATTTCGGATTTTTGGATTGGATACGGATTGTGTTTTATAAAATTTTGGACTTTCGGATTGGATTCGGATTGGTATGATCTAAATCCGATCCGATCCGAAATCCGAAACTATATGTACCTATATAAATACTACACTAAAATTTTAGGGTTAGGCTTATTCATTTTTTACACACCCCCTCACTCACTTAGATTTTTCCGCCTCTCTTCTCTTCAGTGAAGACTGAAGAGTCTCAAAGACTCAAAGTCTCAAACTTCTGATTTTACTTTGATTTTTATGTCTCTTTCTTCCGCCTCTCTTTCCTTCTCTTATGTCTTTTATGTCTCTTTCATGTTCTATTTTTCAACTTTTGATTTTACTTTGATTTTTTTTTGTTTTGGTAGATGGAAGATGAGACAGAGACACCGAATAAACTTCAAATTGTTGAAAATTTTGGTGAAAGAGATGCTTCAACTGATTCCACAACCAACAACAGTGAATCTCAATATGATTGTATGGTGTTTTAGGAGATGAATGGTGTTTATTCACTCAATTTTTTTGATTATGATTGAATGGTGCTTTAGGAGATGAATGGTTTTTTCTGATTGAATGGTGTTTTAGGAGATGAATGGTCCTAAGTCCTAACCAGCAATTTTGTGACAATCCGATCCGACAAACCGAAAAGTTATCCGATCCAAAATTTAAAATTCGATCCGATCCAATGTTAATTCGGATCGGATTCGGATTGCCCTTTTCAGAATCAGAAATCCGAAATTCGAATCTGAAATATGCTAAATCCGATCCGTGCACAGCCCTACCTGTTGCGACGTGCAACCCGATCCCACCTGTCCACCCTTATTACTCTTTGTTGTGGCGTGTAACCCGATCCCACCAAACAATCACATTTCACCCTTATTCCTTCAGTTGCAGCGTGCAACCCAATCTCAACATATCAGTACCAATCACAACACAAGAACAGGCATTTTCACAATCTAACTTAAAACCTTTCACAACAATTATATCGTAAATCATAACAACGGGGAGTGTATGCCATTACGAAACTTCAACAAATAAAACTACTCAAAGAGACCAACCAAAGTATACTATGAATCTCCAACAACCAACTCCAACCAATGAGGAAATAAAATGAAACTATGAAATAATTTGTACTTCAATAGAGGAAACAACAGTTAATATGAAGCAATTAGACATGGAAACAATTATGAACAAGTAGCAATTAAGACACGAAACAGTATATTAGGAAACGGGGAAGGGAACATGCTAAAATGATAATTTGGTCACGCATAGGTACTCGTTACCATACCTATACGTCACACACATGGAAATTCACATAGCAATTAAGTCGGGGATCCATAATCCCTCAAGTCAAATTTAGACCAAACATTTACCTCAAGTCAACGGGTATTTCAAAGCTCAACCACCGCATTACCTCTCGATTCAACCACCAATCCACTTGTATCTAGTCATAATTAACTTAATAACATCAACAAACGCTAAAGAAATCGATTCCAGTGCTTAATTATAGGTTTCCCAACATTTTCCCCAAAAAGTAAAAACCCGACCCCGGACCCGCTTGGTCCAAACTCGAAATTCGGACCAAAACTCGATTACCCATTCACCCCCGAGCCTTGATATACAATTGGTTTTGGAATCCGACCTCAATTTGAGGTCGAATTCCTCAAATTTCAAAATTCCCAAATTTCTCCCAAAAACACCCAATTTCCCATGAAAATCCCTAGATTTTGTGATGAAATCTTGTAAAAAGATGAAATAGATTGAAAGAAATGAGTTAGAAATTGTTTACCTATGATTTGGGGAAGAACTATTCTTTAGAAAATCGCCTCTTGAAGCTTAGGGTTTGAAAAATTGAAAAATGAATGAAAAATCCCGTCCATGTTTCATTTACCCAGCTGCATATGTCGCAATTGCGACCTGAGCTCGCAAATGCGAGGTTCCCACACTTCTGCTGCCATCGCAATTGCGATCAGGGACCTCCGCACGTCACGCCCCAAACCTGGGGAGGCGTGGCTGGCACCCGGTACCGTAGTGGCCCGAGCGAATCACTCTGTAACTCATATTTCTTCTAACTATCATGAGCCAACATGGCCGCAACTCGTAATGCATAACTATAAGTGGGAAAATGTTATATTAATGAACCATCGTTCATAAAACGTTAATACATATGGGCCGTCAAGGCCTCTGACATTCTGTACATAATAAACCTCTGTATCTACAAAGCCTCTAAGATTATTAAACATCAAATGGGACAGGGTACCGGCTGACCCATAAGTATATAGTAAAAATCTGATACGATGACTCATAGACTCGGCTGCACTCCGAATGAGATGGAGTCTTACCGATCCTTCGTTGAATGTCAATCTCGCCTACTATGGGGGAACCTCGAACTGATTGTCTACACCTGCGGGCATGAAACGCAGCGTCCCCAACAAAAGGACGTCAGTATAAAATAATGTACCGAGTATGTAAGGCGATATACTGAAAGCTGAAACTGAATTGATAATATAATAATTGCAAGTAGCTGGAAGTCAAAGAAAATCTAAAGATATGCTTACCTGCTGATACTGACTCAACTCTCTCAAAATAGTAAGTAAAAGAGTTGACCGGCCCTATAAATCTCGGTATAGTAGGCTCACTCATAAGCGTTCGGCCATACTAGGCTCTGTATCTCGACCAACTGGGTTCGCACATATGCGCTCGGCCACAGTAGGATCGTTATATAACTTACCATATGATCAGAGGTTGCCCAATAGGGGCCTGCCCATCGGTTATAGCTCGATGGTAATGAAAATACTTTTAATACTGTATATGTAACTTCTCTGCTCTCTTGATTGGAAGAAGGAAATACTCAACTGAATATGAAGCCCTGATAAGGAGAATATTATAACTTACAATACTAGAAAAATATACGCAATTTGCGTGACTAGCAAAATATATGTAAATTCCGGAATATAAATATAATGACGAGATTATGCCAAATGAAAGAAGAGCTTAGCCTTAACATACCTGAGTTACGTCAGCAATCAAATCATCAGGAGCAGAAATAACCTCAACCCATTTACAAATGCAAATTTTGACTTATCAATGGGCACAAAGCTGATAACAAGCACATCTGAATCTAACCCAATCGTATAATCCTTTACTATCTCAAAATCCTTACCCATTTCCGTATAAAAACTGTTAAATAACACAAGCCCGTTTGCCAAGACATGAAAATTAACATTATAAAAATCGAGACTACTGCTTAACTAATCGCCGGAAATGGAGACGTACCAAGTGAGTACCAGTGTTCTTGATGAGGAACCTGTACTTAGAGGGGATTTGATGATCGCATGTAAATATATATCCATTAACTCATAAAAATAATGAGAGATCAATGACTATTCCTTCAAAAGGTGAGAGTCATCAAAGATAGATTGAATTGCTGCAACGTTGGGAAACCTTTAGGCTTATCCAATTTTCTTAATTTAACTAGTTAATCTTCTACTAATTAATAATTACCTAATTATCCACATAATTAAGAATTATCTCAGATTACTTAAAATACTACTCATTTTTAAATACATTTTACGTACCCTATTATTGTGGTCATATGGTACCATATAAAATAAATACATACACTATTGTTTCATTGAAATATCCATGTAAAAATACATATATTTTCTCAACTTATAATTTTCCTAATTTCATATAAAGAGTACAAATTTTCGTACGCTTAATATTTGAAATGGTAAAAAATTAACCTTCTTTTTATGTGAGAAAATAATTTCTATCTTTACAATAAAGAAAACCTCATAAACTTTCTCACATTGTGTGTACAATTTAAAGTATATTCGAAAGTAGTAATAATAGTGCAAGAGAATTGTGACGACCCAAAGGGTCATCACCTGTTTTCTCCTTTTTCCGTGCTTCCGAGGCCTTGAAAACCTCATTTTACTTGCCTCGATTCGCGCGCGTAGTCGGAAAGCTTATATGTTAAATTCTGTGAAAGTTGCTAAAATTTGGCTTTAAAATGATTAAAGTTGACTTTGGTCAACATTTTGGATAAACACACCCGGACCCGTGATTTGACGGTCCCGAAGGGTCCGTAGAAAAATATGGGACTCGGGCGTATGCCTGGAATCGAAATCCGAAGTCCCGAGCCCGAGAGATGAATTTTTAAAAGAAATTATTTTTCTGAAATTAATATGGAAATTTGAAATGAAAATGGATTAGAACGTGTTGGTATCGGGCCCGTATTTTAGTTTCGGAGCCCGGTACAAGTCTTATATGTGTTTTAAGATGTTTCTGTGAAATTTGGTTGAAATCGGACGTCATTTGACGTGTTTCGGACCTAAATCTCTAAAAATGGAAGTTTAAGAAGTTTGATGAAAAAGTGATGATTTTGAGGTTTGATTCCTCGTTTATGATGTTATGTTGGCGATTTGATCGCACGGTTAAGTTCGTAGGGTGTTGTTGAGTTAGTGTGTGTGTTTGGTTAGGAGCCCCGAGGGCTCGGGAGTGTTTCGGAGGTGTTTCGGGGTGTTTTGAACTTAGGAAAAGTTGCAGAAAATAGTTGTTGTCTATGCCCAGTGATTCCTTCTATGCGATCACATAGGATGTGTTGCGATCGCATAGAGCAGCTTAAGGGGGGTCCAGAAATCCTTCTACGCGATTGCATTCTTCTGTGCGCGATCGCATTGCATAAAAACCAGCTTCATCTTGTTCTTCTATGCGATCGCATTATACCCTACACGATCGCATTTCATGAAAACCCAGCCTCTGCTTTTTCTTCTATGCGGTCGCAACCTCGCCTCCGCGATCGCAGTGCACAACCAGCCTTACCCTATGCGATCGCAATCCCTCTTCCGCGATCGCATAGGGCAATTTTGCCCAGTGATTTTAAATGCCAAAAACAGAACAGTGACGGGAGTAATTTCACAAAACACACGAGCTCTTCTCTCCACAGCCCCTAGGCGATTTTTAGAGCATTTCTTCACCAACCCTTCTTGGGTAAGTATTATCTAACTCGTTTGCTTCATTTTCTATCATCATCTATTGAAATCCTAAACCTAAATCATGTAGTTTATGGTAGAAATTGGGGGAAAGGGGCAGAATTAGGGCTTTTCGATTTTCTTTGATTTAGACCTCGTTTTGGGGTCGAATTTGAAAATAAATTGTATATTCGGGCTCGTGGGGGAATGGGTGATATGAAATTGGTTCGAACCTCGTGTTTTGACCAAGCAGGCCCGGGGTCGATTTTTGGAAATTTGGGAAGAAAGGTTAGAAATCAATATTTAGGCATTAGGTTTGGTTTGTTTAGCTATTATTGATATTATAAAGTCATTATTTCATAGATTTGATTGGGTTGGAGCCGAATTCGAGAGGGAAAGCGGTCGTTGAGGATTGAATTAGCCGTGGAAGTTGAGGTAAGTGTTTGATCTAACTTTGGCTTGAGGGAATAGGATTAGAGTATTGTTTGCTAATTGCTAATTGTCGAGTACAGCGTATAGGCATGGTGACGAGTATCTATACACTGGTGTCTAGCATGACCGTGAGTCCTTATTTGTGCTTATTCTGATTTTGTTGTGACTCTTCCTTGTTTAATTGATGATTTCTATATAATGTGAAGAGTATGAGAAAGAATTATGAATTGTAAAACTCTCTGGAGCATTGGCTCGAATGATAAAGTAATTATTGAGTAAGAAATGAAAGAAAGAAAAAGAGATGTGATTATTCCCTTGCCGGGCGATTTTCGTATATTGATATTCTCCCTTGCCGGGATGGGAAAGTTATTGTTGTTGCTCCCTTGCCGGGATTTAGCTGTTTACTTGTGGTTTTCCTTGCTGGGACTTTTATTATTGCTCATCTATCCCCTCGCCCCCTTGCTTGTGATTGTTGCTTGGGTGAGGAAGAGTAATAAAGCATCAAGGTTGGTGCCGTGCACGATTTGTGTTGAGAATATGTTAATGCACGAAGGAACATTCCGTGCCATGATTTGATTATTAATGCACGAAGGAACATTCCGTGCCATGAATTGATTACTAATGCACGAAGGGTCATTCTGTGCCATGATATGAGTGTTTATGTGAGGAAAAGCACGAAGGTTGATGTCGTGCACTTTATTTGATTGTTTTGGTGAGAACGAGAGTAAAAGCACGAAGGATGGTGTCGTGCGACTGTTGATTTTCCTGCTCTCGTTGGTTATTGTGGTTGTACAGTTTCATTTTCTATTTGTTGATTTTATATCCGGACTGTTACCTCCCCTATAGCATGCTCTCCTCCCTCTTGTCTGGTTAATTTCTGTATTCTTTTCTATTGCATATGTATGTATTGAACTGCACAGGTTTGTTTGGTAGTCCTGTCTAGCCTCGTCACTACTTCGTCGGGGTTAGGCCAGGCACTTACCAGCACATGGGGTCGGTTGTGCTGATGCTACACTCTCTGCATCTTTTTGCACAGATCACGGAGCCGGAGCAGCCTTTGGACAGCAGTAGGAGCTTTGGGAGCTGACTTCAATCCACAGATCCCGAGGTAGCCTTGCTGACGTCCGCATGGCCCGGAGTCTCTTCTATCTTTATTTTCGTTTGTTATCCTTGTACCAGAACAAACAGTATTGTGTTTTATTCAGACTTTGTATTTAGTATTCTATAGACGTTCGTGAGTTAGTGACTCCAGTTCTGGGTAGAGTTGTGTTGGATTTTCGCATTATTTCCGCTTTATTTATATTTAAGACTTCCGCTTCTCTATTAAATATTTCGTCGTTCATTATATTGTTGATGTTTGTTAAAAGAAGTATTTAATAATTGGTTTGCCTAGCTCACAATAGTAGGCGCCATCACGACTCTCGATGGTGGAAAATCTGGGTCATGACAAGAATATTACAGTATTTGTTGAAAAGTTAGTTCAATATAGAAAAAGTCATATCAAAGTTTATAATTTTAATAATTTAAATTACTTGAATTCATGAAAGTTGTGATTTATATAAAAAGGAATTCTGTCTACATTTTGGATGTCCAAAAGATAAGAGCGCCAAATAAATTGGGGAAAAGGACGTAATTTAATTGATAAAAAGGAGAACTCTCATCTGCAAGATACATAAAAGAGGAAACAAATCTTAGACAGAAACATCTTTATGAAAAGAAATACTTAGCAATAATATTTTTCTAACAACTTTCGCAAACATCAACTATTCACATTATTCAAATTTAAACATTTATGATTCTTTCCTTATCCTACTAAATTTTTAACTACTATTTAGCTATTTTTTTCTTTATAAAAAAAATTCCACTTAAAAAAAACCATATCAAATATATCTAATAGTATCAAGGTTGTTAAATTTACGGGGTGTTACACCGCAAATGCGATAAAAGGATCGCATTTGCGATCACACCCCTTCCCAGACTTTCTTCGCAAATGCGAAGAATTGTTCGCAATTGCGAACTTGCCCAGGCCCAGCTTCCTTCGCATTTGCGATGGAAGCCTCGCAAATGCGACATTGACAGAGGTCGCAATTGCCAGCCCTGACCTCACATTTGCAAAGTCTGAGGCCTGCAACTTAGCTGAAGCATACCACCAATTCCCTAAGTTCAAAAATTACTTTGTACCCTATCCAAAACTCACCCGAGCCCTTGGGGCTCCAAACCAAACATGTACCTAAGTCTTAAAACATCATACAAACTTTCTCGCGCGATTAAATCACCAAAATAACATCTAAAAATATGAATTCAACACCAAAACTCATGAAATTTTCAAGATAGTTCAAAATTTCTAACTCTTCAACCAAGGGTCCGAATTACATCAAATCACTTCCGTTTTTTACCAAATTTTACAGTTTAGGTTTAAATATGATAAGGATCTGTATCAGACTCCGGAGATCTATAAGAGGTTGGGGATTGGAAAGACCCGCGTCTATATTGTTGCAGTTGGCTGACAGAACTGTGAAAAGACCCTCAGGTATTTTGGATGACGTGTTGATACAGGTAGGGAAATTTGTGTTCCCTACAGATTTTGTGATTCTGGATTGTAGAGTGGATGAAAAAATTCCTATAATTTTGGGAAGGCCGTTCTTAGCCACAGGGCGAGCCCTCATTGATTGTGAAACTGGGGAGCTCAAAATGAGGTTGAACAATGAGGAGATAACATTCATCGTGCAGAAATCTATGAGGCGACCAAGTGAATTCGCCAATTGTTCTCTTATTGATGTCATGGATGTATTCGTGGAAGAGGATGATGAGACATTAAATATTGAGGATCCTCTTGTTGCATGTCTTATGAATTTAGATGAGGTGAATGGGGAAGAATTGACAGAATGGGTGATGGCTCTAGAGGGCAAAAGGTTTTGGGAAAGAACACTTGAATTTGAGCCCATGCACTTATAAAAAAGAGAAACTCCTCCAGCCAAAGCTGGAAGCCACTGCCCGCCCATCTCAGGTATGAGTTCCTTGGACCTAACTCCGCATTACCTGTTATTATCTCATCTAGTTTGTTATATGTGCAGGCACAACAGCTTTTGCAGGTACTCAAGGAGTGCAAGACTGCCATTGGGTGGACCATGGCAGGCATTAAGGGGATCATCACGGCATATTGTATGCATAAAATTTTGTTGGAAGAGGAGAACAAACCTTCCAGGGAGCACCAAAGAAGGCTGAACCCCAACATGAAGGAAATGGTGAAGAAGGAGGTTATTAAGTGGTTGGATGCGGGAATCATTTTCCCCATCTCTGACAGCAACTGGGCTAGCCCGGTACAATATGTACCCAAGAAGGGTGGTATGACGGTGGTAAAAAATGATAACAATGAGCTAATCTCTACAAGAATCGTCACATGCTGGAGAATTTGTATGGACTATAGGAAATTAAATCTGGCCACCCAGAAAGACCACTTCCTACTTTCTTTCATTGATCAGATGCTTGACAGACTGGCAGGGAGGTCCCACTTCTATTTTCTGGATGAGTACTCAGGGTACAATCAAATCTCCATTGCACCAGAGGACAGAGAGAAGACCTCCTTCACATGCCCATATGGAATTTATGTCTTTCGGAGGATGTCTTTTGGCCTATGAAATGTATCCGCCACATTCCAAAGGTGCATGACGGAAATATTCACTGACATGGTTAAAGACATAATTTAGGTGTTCATGGACGATGTCTCAGTGGTAGGAAACTCATTCGATGAGTGCCTTACAAACCTGACCCGAGTGTTGAAAAGGTGTATGGAGACTAACCTTGTACTTAATTAGGAAAAGTGTCATTTCATGGTAGAAGAGGGTATAGTCTTGGGACACCGGGTATCAAACAAGGGAATCAAAGTGGATCGTGCTAAAGTTGATGTGATAGCAAAGCTGCCAACCCCACATCAGTGAAGGCAATCAGGAGCCTCCTCGGGCATGCCTGTTCCTACCAGAGATTCATCAAAGACTTCTCAAAAATTGCCAACCCTCTCTGTAAGTTGTTAAAAAAAGATTAACCTTTCATGTTTTCTGATGATTGCAAGTTAGCATTCGAGGAGTTGAAAAAGAGGTTAGTCACAGCACCCATCATTGTTGCCCCCGACTGGGAGCAACCATTCGAACGCATGTATGATGCCAAGTACTATGCAGTGGGGGCAGTGCTAGGACAATGGAAAGATAAGATAATTCACCCAATTTACTACACCGGTAGAACGTTGAGTGGAGCTCAGCTGAACTACACTGTGACTAAAAAGGAGATACTGGTCGTGGTGTTCGCATTCGACAAGTTCATATCATACCTGATAGGCTCTAAGGTAATTATATATATTAATCATGTTGTTCTCAGGTACTTGATTGAAAAGAAGGAGTCCAAACCGCGCATGATTCATTGGGTGTTATTATTGCAAGAGTTCGACCTGGATATTCGTGACCGTAAGGGCACAGAAAACCAGGTCGTTGATCATCTATCGCGACTTGAAGGAGCTAAAAATTCAGTTGAGGCAGAGGATACTCTGGAAACCTTTCCAAACGAGCAACTACTCGCCACAAGCCTTGAGGAAGTGCCATGGTATGCAGACTTTGCAAATTACCTGGCAAGTGGTATAGTTCCCTATGACCTTTCCTCTGTGCAAAAGAAAAAGTTTTACTGCGACTACCGCATGTATTACTGGGATGAACCTTATCTGTTTAGAATTTGTGTTGACAATATGATCCGGAGGTGTGTTTCCGAGATATAACAATCTTCTATTTTGCAGACATGTCACGCATCGGCATATGGCAGATATTTTGGAGGAGTCAGGATGGCAACAAAGTTCTAGAAGCCGGGTTCTACTGGCCAACAGTGTTTAAGGATACACATCAATGGGTGAAGGGATGTGATGAATGTCAGCGAACCGGGAATATTTCTCGTCGCCATGAGATGCCCATGAACCCAATTCAGGAGGTTAAAGTGTTCGATGTATGGGGGATAGACTTCATGGGCCCCTTTGTCAGCTCCTTTGGCAACAAGTACATACTTGTTGCTGTAGACTATGTGTCCAAATGGGTGGAAGCTGCAGCACTCCCCACCAATGATGCAAGGGTGGTGGTGGGATTTTTGAAGAAGAATATATTCACCCGTTTCGGGACCCCGAGAGCTATTATCAGTGACGGAGGCACTCACTTCTGCAATCGAGCCTTCGAGAAATTGCTAGCAAAGTATGATGTGCGCCACAAGGTGGCAACCCCATATCATCCTCAGACTAGTGGACAAGTCGAAGTGTCCAATAGAGAAATAAAGAGTGTGCTGACCAAGACAGTGAATGCCACAAGAACCGATTAGGCGAAAAAGCTAGAAGATGCACTCTGGCCTACAGAACCGCTTTCAAAACACCAATTGGTATGTCACCATACAAGTTGGTGTTCGGGAAGGCCTGTCACTTGCCAGTGGAACTAGAACATAGAGCTTGGTGGGCAATGAAACAGCTAAATCTGGATATTGAGGCTGCGGGAACTAATAGAGTTACAGAATTGCATGAGCTAGACGAGTTCCGATTTCTTGCTTTCGAGAGCACGAGGTTATAGAAGGAGAGAATGAAGAAGTTGCACGACAAGAACATTGTTTAGTGAAATTTCAATCCCGGAAATATGGTGTTGCTTTATAACTCAAGATTAAGGATATTTTCGGGTAAACTCAAGTCAGGATGGTCTATACCATTTCGGGTGGTCGAAGTGCTCCCTTTAGGTGCCATAGAGTTTGCCTCAGAAAAAGAATCCAATACATTTAGAGTCAATGGGCAAATATTGAAACCATATGTGGGCATGGATGAAACCAAGGAAGTGTCAGTGATCCATCTAACTGAACCTTAGAGGTCGAACAAGCCTTAAATGCACTCATCTGCATCGTGTCGCGATGTTAAATCAGGCGCTGCGTGGGAGGCAACCCATGTTTTCTTTTGTTTCTTTTTCTTTTGTTTGATGTTGTACCATATGTGTAGGAAACTAACACTCTTATAAAAAATATAAAAAATAACAAAAAAAAGCTCGTGACCGCGACCGCAGTAAATGAAGAGTATTCTGCTTGGGATTGCTCTACCCACCACGATCGCGGTGGGACCGTGATGATTAGAAAACTTTCCATTTCACCCCCCCACCCCACCGCGGCCGCAGTCGACACGCGACAATTCGGTCGCCGAGTTAAGCTGTATTTAAAAAAAAAATTATTATTTTCTTTTCTTTTTCCTCTTCTAAAACACTAACAATACCCCTCCGCCGCCCCATACCCCCCCCCCCCTCCCAAAATTCCCTCGCCTCTCTCTTCCTCTTACTCCTCAAACCCTAACCCCCTGTCTTCTTCTCTCCATCTATCACCAAACCACTTCTCCCCCCCCCCCCCCCACACACATTTCTGCATCCCTCCTCCCTATCTTCCATTACTCTCAACTTCTACAAGACCCCAGGTATGTCAAGTTTTCCATCTCCCTTCTTGTAATTCACTATTTTGCAATTTTGATGTTTGAATTGTTGTAGTATTTATAATTAGGTTTGTTGGTTTTTTGTTCTTTTTTTTAGTGGGTTATGTGTAAAATGTTTTAGAGAAGAGCGTGGTATTATTGTGTAAAGTTAATTGTGTTGGGGTGGAGTGGTAAAGTGTGAATGGTTGATTTGCGGGGAGAGTTTATGCTTCCACAGGGATAGGTGGTGTTAAATTAGAGGCCATGCTCACAAGGTGTTTGTGAAATTGCCTCAATGGAGCTATAATGGCTAATGTGACCATGGTGGTGGTGAAGTCTGAGTAACCACCCAGGGTTCACACAACTCAAACCCTTACTAATAGGTAGGGGTGGGCATAAAATCTGAAAAATCGAATTTCGAACCGGACCGAATTAATTTGGTATTTTGGTTTCGGTTTTTTCGATATTCCGGTCTAATTCGGTATTGCATTTTCGGTATTTCGGTATTTTGGTACGGTCCTCGATATTAGAATTTTGAAATTTCGGTATCCCGAAATACCGAATTACCCACTGCCCAGCCCCAGCGCCCAAGCCTAAACGTTTTAATTTAATTCCCAGCGCCCCAGCCCATCGCCCCAGCCCAACTGCCCAAGCCCACTCTAAAGATTAGGGCTTACTTAGACTTGTCGAATCTCAGTTCTCTTTTCTTGTTTTCATCTTACCTTGTCTAAGCATCTGATGACTATAGAGGCAATGTCTTGGTACATTGTGATTGTAGTTAATTGACAAAACTAAGAGCCCGTTTGGATTGGCTTAAAAAATGGCTTTTAAGCACAAGTGCTTAAAAGCACTTTTTAAGTGTTGGAGCTTGTTTTATAAATAAGCAGTTACGTGTTTGGATAAAAGTGCTGAAACTTAAAAAAAGTTGTTAAAGTGTTTGGTAAACAAGTGTTGTTAAGCACTTTTTCTTTTAAAATGACTGAAATATCCTTAAAGCTGATAACACTAAAAATAAGCTTATTATTACAAGTTTTTAATGCCAAATTGATTCCTATACAAATTAATTTATCTCTTGTTCTCGTTAAGTTCTCAATGATTTGATAAAACAATTTTTAATATATATAAATTATTTATTTAAATAACATATCATAATAATTTGACAAAAATAACCACTTGGTCAATGGCATATAATAATAATTTAACTAGTTTACTACTATGGTCAATGAACATATAAATGAAATATATTTAGATGTTTCTAACTTTCAAATCTTTTTTGCGTGAATTGCCTGTCAAATTGGACTCGTGATGTTTATTACTAAAAATATTGTGACGGGAAAGGAGCACCACTGGAAAAGAAAGGAAAGGAAAGGAAAAAGATGGGAAAATAATAATGAAAGAGTAAAGAAAGGAATAAAAGGAAAAGAGAGGAAAGTTATGGAAGAAGAGGAACAAGAAAGCAAAGCTGCTGCAACAGGACGGAGAAAAGAAAAAGATAGCATATTTTAAGTTTTCTACTTAGGGGTAATTTCGGGATTAAGAAAAACTATAAGGGATAACAATGTAATGTACTTAGTCAAAGCAATATGGCTTTTAAGCCAATTTAGAAAAAGTTGGGTTTACCCAACTTATTACTTTTAGCTTTTTTTAAGCAGATTTTAACTTTTTTTAAGCTCTTTTTTTGGTTGCCAAACACTTCCACAAGTTAAAAAGGGCTTAAAAGCTGGTTTGACCAGCTTTTAAGCCCATCCAAACAGGCTCTAATTGAATTCTACTATCTTTTCCAATTCTTGTTAGTTGCAAAAGTTTAACTTTATTATTGGAGAGCTAGGATCTTTGTCTTTGTCAAAGCATATCGGAGTTAGCTAATTATATTAATGTCACTGTGGGAGCGCAAGTTCTTATATATTAGGCTAATGAGTGTTTTGCCAAATTATAATTATATTGTCTTTGTGAAAGTGATTTTTTTTAAGTATAGATATTTCTCATTCTGTAATTGTTATAAGTTATTCTACACGTCCTAATTTAAGTGCAGATTTTCTTTGGTACTTTGGTTGCACAGGTCCTTACTTCATTTAACACTAATAACTGAATAAGTAATAATGAGTGACAGTTACTAACAGAAATAGCATTTCATTGTTCTTTATCAGCATTTCGTTGTTCTTTCTCAGCGAATATTAAACCGAAACCGTACCGAACCATATCAAAATACTTTGTTACGGTACTTGGTATACACAATTGATAAATCGAATATCGAAATACTGAATCAAAATTCTTAAATACCGAACCGAAATACCGAATGCCCATCCCTACTAATAGGAGCCTCAGTTTTGTCAGGTACAATGCATCATTCCAGGAAGAGATGTGCCACAGGGTCCTCCGCTAGTGGACCTAGAAGTTTATCTAGAGCTCAGGGTCAGGCTAGTGCGGATCAGTTTGACCGCACTAGGTTTGTATCCAAAGCAGCTCAAGATAGGTTTAACGCCAAGGTATCCCAGAAGTTGTTACCTGAAGTACACATTGACAGGCATGCCTTGCAAGCTGAATGCCCAAGTATATTTGAAGAGTTGAGGAGGTGTTAGTTGGACATCTTCTTTGATGAACCGGAAGAGGCAAATGTACTGACGGTAAGGGAGTTTTACGCGAACTTCCCAAAGCATGTTGATAGGGTGGTCACAGTACGAAACACCCAGGTGAATGCGTCTCTTAAGGCCATCCGTCGGGTGTAAAGGTTGCTGTTATTCACTGGAGGGATGGATTATTACCATGCTTATCACCACCCAACTATCTGGTGGGCACCGATTGCTTTCTGTGTGGCTAACCGAGAGCCAATATGGATAAAGCACCGAATTACACTAAACTCCCAGTCTCTCACTTGGGAAGCTAAGTGCTGGCTAACAATCATCAACGGTCGTTTGATGCCCTTCAGCAACACAACAGATGTAAATGGGCCAAGAACATCAGCCATTTACTGTTTTATGACCCACCATGATTTTGATGTGGCCAAGCTCTTTCAGGATAAAATGTTCATTCGCTCCCCGGAAGTACTCAAAGAGTTCTACTTCCCCTTCCTGGTCACCAAGTTGTGTCGTGCTGCACGAGTTCCTGAAAATCTCGTAGTAGATGGGAAGTTGCAATTGAAAGCCCCATTCAGGGCTAGCAAAATCACAGTTGGGAGAGAGCTGGTAGTGGTGGTTGATGATGATAATGATGTCGATGAGGATGCTGAGGGACCTATGCATGCTGCCGCCCCACCAGAGTCGAGTGTTGATGAGGCGGGCCCATCCCAAGCCCGCCGAAGTACCTGCATGATAGCCCTGGAGCAAGAAAAGGCTGGCCTACGCACTTCGGTCACTGACCTGGGCACTAGAGTTGACAATTTGACTACTCAACATGCTAGGTTAGAGAAAAGGATCATGGGTGTGCTCCGGGTACTAGGACGAGCGTGTCACCTCGATCCTAGCACTGTCTCTGATTAGGGCTGAGCACCAAGGAAGTTCCCTTACCTTACTCCGCTTTAAATTCTTTGACATGGGGACATGCCAAATCTCTATGTGTGGGGTGGGGGATGGTTGTTGTTATACAATTATATAAATTTGTGGTGTTGTTGTTGTTTGGTATTTTTGGTTGATGTTAATTAACTTCGACTTGGACCGAAGACGGATACCTCTCGACGGGTCTCTTGAGGGACCTAAGTCGAACAAAAAAAATAAACAAAAACAAAAGATTTTGTTTGTTAGGTAGTGTATCAACACCCCCTTGGTTTTTCTTTAAACCACGGTTCTTTTCCAAGGGTTTTCATTTGAACTGGGTGTAGTTGTTTTTTTTTTTCTTTTTAGTTTAGGAAGTCTTGGGCGAGAAACAAAAATGGAAATAGGTACCCTTAACTCTATGGTACCTTGAATAAAGACTGCTTTAGTGTGACTTAGGCTCTTTAGTTGACTCAAATAAGGCCTTAAATTTTGTGTTCCTGAATGGTTCAAGTACTTAGAGCAGAGTGTCTGATGACCCTAACTGAATTGATTCATGTTCCATGTGTGAGTGAGGCTTTCTGTATTATGTGTTAACATTCAATGCCTAGAACTTGCCCTGTATGTGTACAAAGCAAAATGGTAGTCTCGTTTGGTCTGGAGAGTGATATAGGCATTTCTTTGCTTAACCTTTCTATGTATGCTTGCTCCCACCTAATTGTATATACCTTAGTCAACCTCATTGAGCCAGTAAGCCTGTTTTCCTTGGCAACCACATTACAAACCTAACCTGAGTTTATAAACAATATTAGAGGCCACAAGAAAAAGAGAAAAAAAAATAAGAAAAGAGAAGAGAAGTCTCAAATTGGTGGTAGCTATTAAAAGAAAAAGTGTCCTTAAAGAAAAAAAATAAGGGGTAAACACAATAATGTAATAGTGGAATGAAGGTGTAACAAAGTTAAGAGCTTAAAAGTACATAATGTAGTGGAGTGCTTAGGGAGGTGTAGTCACTATTCCTAGATGTATCCTACCCGTCCTGCAGCCAACATTACAAATAAAGTCCTATTTGATTCTAGACCGAATGAGCTCTATTAGTTGAGTATTGCACTACGAACAAGCCTATGGTGTGTTGTTTGTGGCATAAGATTTGTTTCTGAGGGTAAGTGGAATGTTGTATTCGAGCTCCTCAGTATGTGATTTGTAAATGATATAAGTCTCTTTTGTAATGAGTAGGAACATGATTCATGAGGGGAAGGTAATTCTGGACCTCTGACTGAGAGTAGGAGAGTTGTTTAAGGGTATTGCGTGGCTAGAAAGGAGTCCACTCTTGAGGCGAGAAGATCGCGCTGAAGTAGTCTACCCGTGTGAAGTATTCTTGGTATAAAGAGTAGAGGAGGTATCCTGTGATGATTAGGCCTATAGAGTGTGGTTTGTTGCTAGAGAACTAGCAACGGTTTAAGTGTGGGATGTTGATAGTGGGCTATATAGACACTATTTAAACTCTAAATAAACCATACTTTAATGTTGTTTTAAATGCAAAATGATAACAAAATACTCTAATTAGTGTTTTTTTGCTTTGCAGGAACAAATCCAAGATAGGAAGATACTATGGAGTGTTTTGGAGTTAATAACGTGGATATAAGGCCAATCAAGAAGAACCCAAATGAAAATAAGCAAGAAAAAGGCAAAGGATGACTGGACAAGAGCCCACCGCGACCGCGGTCGACAGCGGCTGGAACGCGGTGAACCAAAAACGCGAGGCAGAACTGATGCATTTCACCAAGGTCGCGCCGCGTTCTGCCGCGGTCGCAGTAGACTTTGGAACTGCACAGAAATTTAGGGACTTAAGTGTAAATCGTGGGAAACTTATCCTAACACTATATAAACTCAACAAACTCGCCCAAACAGAGGTTAAGCTTGTTTTTAGACTGAATTGGAGGCAAGAATAAGTGTGAGAGGATCAAGACACCGTTAGAGTTTTTCAATCTTCTTCTTGTTATCATTATTTGCGAATAATGAATAATTTTATAGTTTTATCTTGCTTTTCTATGAGTAGCTAATTATTTAGTCTAGGGTTTTAATGGAACCTGTTGAGGGATGAACTTCTTGTTGTGTTAATATAGTTTGTCCAGTTAATCTTTATTTGTTCAACTACGTTCTTGTTGTAGTTAATTGATAGGATCCTCAATTAGTTGTGCATATCTAATAAGTATTACTCGAGAGAAAGTTCATATTTAGGTAGTTTTTGAAAAATACCACTCCCAAAGTATATGAGGAATCAGTAAAAGAGGTTTAAAGGTGGGATTAGGGATAACGAAACTTTGGGTGCGATCTAAGTGAGTTGTAATACAAGCCAGCTAGCGTAACTCGGGAGAGTGCGTCTAGTAAATTGTCGTAATTACTCAGAAGAGATTTACGGTAGTAAGTGCTCATGATCGATAGAGGCGATTAGGCAAATCTATGCGAAACATAACAGGAAGGGATTCCATCAATAGGAAAAATCACAACATTGGCTTCTTCTCTTATTTGTTTACAACTCAGTCATAGTTAGCTTTGAGTTTACTAATTTTATTCAGTTATAGTTAGTAGAAATATCACCAACTGTTATTCAAAATATCTGGAAAGTGACTACGGAGAATTCAATAAGTCTGACAAAAGTAATTGGTAGGTTAATTCCCTGTGGGATTTATTTCTAGGCTAAATACCCGGATTATATTTGCAACGACCGCTTGTCCTTTTGATAAGGCATAGTTGGGCGTGATCAGCACCTCAAGAAGCAAGTCAGAGACCCATCATGATCTGCCTTGAGGGCAGTACAAATTCGACGACACTCGAGAAAGAGCGGAAATTTTCCAAGAACACGTGGGTCACGGAAGTAAGGAATAAGATTTGTAGGAAATAGTACAAGTCCATACTAAGTTGTTATATAGTTGTACCAATAGAATTTTTTACCATAATTGGAAATGTACCATATTAGGGTTTTCCCCTTCTATATAAAGGGACCCCAATCTTTGTCATTCTACTCTGGCTTTCTTGTTTACCGTGCTCAACAATTGTTCTTCACCTTCATTATTATTTTTCATACTTTATTGGATCTTAGCTCACCTCGAGGACCCCGAGACAATCGAGCTCGAGATCCCCATTGCTCTAACAACAATGGTTTTGTTTGTCAATTCTTCTTACTTAAACTTAATATTACTTGTATATTCATTGGTATTATAAATCAAATATCTTTAAAACCACAAATTATCTTTAATATTTACTCACATTTTTCGAGGTAAACAGTTTGGCACCAACCGTGGGGCTAAAGATAATAGTGATTATTTTAGTGCTAGTGTTCTGATAACACACGTTATTCTTCACACTTTTTCTTGTCAAAGATTCTTTGATTTCAGGCTAAGATATGTCTTGCACACAAAACGCACCTGCTCATGACAGTGAGGGACTCGGAGAAAACAGCGGCATAGGGGCCGGAGTACCACCCATAAACCCTGAGGGAATGCCAAATATGGAGCCAGTTGATATTAGTTCGCATAACGCTCTAAACACGGACGCCGGCACAGACCCCGTAAGGAATGCACACAGGGAAGCTCGGCCAGGGGACCAAGGAAAGCCGAAATGGAAGAAGAGGGAGTCAGCCTCCAAGTGATATTCGAGATGCTTCAAGCTCATCAAGTCACCATCGCTCAACTTCAGAGTCAAAATAGAACTCCAAACACAGCCGAACCAGTGAATACTCGGCGTGTTGAACCAACGCTAGAAAGGCCTAATGAAAATGGCTTGGGGATTGACCCCGCTATTGTGAAAATGCTGGAAGAATTAACCAAAAGGATCGAGTCCGAAGAAAACAAAATTGAAGAAAATGACAAAAAGGTAGAGACATACAATTCAAGGGTCGACTAGATACTGGGAACACCTTCGATTTTGAAAGGACTGGACTCAAAGAAGTTCGTGAAAAAACCATTTCCCCAGAGTGCGGCTTCGAAGCCCATCCCGAAGAAGTTTCGGATGCCAGATATCCTTAAATACAACGGAACCACTAATCCCAACGAGCACATCACCACATATGTTTGTGGCATAAAAGGAAATGATTTGAAAGACGAAGAGATTGAGTCTATTTTACTAAATGAGTTCGGGGAAACTTTGTCTAAGGGTGACATGATTTGGTACCATAACTTACCCTCAAACTCTATTGATTCATTTGCAATGTTAGAAGACTCATTTGTAAAGGCACATGCCGGTGCCATAAAAGTTGCAACAAGGAAGTCCGAAGTATTCAAAATAAAGCAAAGGGAGAACGAGATGTTGAGGGAGTTTGTATCCCGTTTTTGATCAAAACAAATGGAGTTACCACCAGTCTCCGATGATTGGGCCATAAAAGCCTTCACACAGGGGCTAAATTAACGAAGCTCGATAGCTTCGAAGTAGCTGAAGCAGAACTTGATCAAGTATCCCGTCGTGACTTGGGCGGATGTGCATAATAGGTACCAATCAAAAATTAGGGTCAAAGATGACCGATTGGGAGCCCTCTCGGGCTCAGTTTATTCGAGTAGTTCACTAGCAAAGGAGTCAGGAAACGCAGACAGGGAGTCAAGGTCGAATAAGGAAAGATATCAACCATACGTCAAAGATCGAAGGAATATTTCAAGGCGTAACATACCTCGGAATGCTCGAAGAGCAGATCGAGGCCAAAGTTTCAGGGACTCGTGAGCAAAACTAGGTTTGATAGGCACTCGAGACCAGTGGAGGCACCCATATTATTAGAATACAACTTCAGTGTTGATGCCTCGAGTATCGTCTCAGCCACTGGCAAAATTAGAGATTCTAGATGGCCCAAGCCTATACAAACCGATCCTTCTCAAAGAAACCCCAACTTGATGTGTAAGTATCATGGTACTCACAGGCATATGACCGAGGATTGCAGGTAGCTTAGAGAGGAGGTAGCCCGGTTGTTCAACGAGAATCATCTTCGTGAATTTCTCAGTGACCGGGCCAAGAACCATTTCCGAGAAAGAGTTGCAAACAAGAAGAATGAACCTGAAGAACCTCGACATGTCATTCACATGATCATCGGTGGAGTCGACGTCCCACAGGGACCTATATAAAATGTACCAAAGTATCCATCACAATGGAGAAACGGACTCGAGATTACATGCCCAAGGACACCCTCACATTCAGCGAGGAAGAAATCGAGGCCTTATCTCAGCCTCACA
Source organism: Nicotiana attenuata (assembly GCF_001879085.1). Taxonomy (NCBI): domain Eukaryota; kingdom Viridiplantae; phylum Streptophyta; class Magnoliopsida; order Solanales; family Solanaceae; genus Nicotiana; species Nicotiana attenuata. The sequence continues at coordinate 12,039,544 of NC_031993.1, forward strand.
ATAACGCCCTGCTAATCTCTATCCTTTTAAATAAAATTCAAATTAAACGTGTTTAAGTGGATGCAGGTAGTTCAGCAAACATAATTAGATCGAGGGTCGTGGAACAACTCGGCCTGAAATGTCAGATCGTACCTGCGTCCCGAGTCTTGAATGGCTTTAACATGGTAAGCGAAACAACAAATGGAGAAATCATCTTGCTAGTAAACGTAGCCGAGACCATTCAAGACACAAAATTCCATGTGATCGAAGCCGATATAAGGTACAATGCACTCATCGGGAGACCATGGATGCACAACCTGAGGGCGGTGCCTTCAACTCTTCACCAAATGATGAAGTTCCCGGCGAAGGAAGGACTGAAAACAGTCTACGGAGAGCAACATGCTGCAAAAGAGATGTTTGATATCGAGGAAGTGGGGTCGGTACCTGAGTCCTTGACCTCTAGCAACAAAGGTAAGCGGGCGGCTAAAGAGCCATCGCAGCAGGTAACAGAACTTCTTAAAATAAGGCCTATTCGCGAAGTAAAACATGCCGAGAGGTTAGACAACATGGTTCTAAAAAGGGAAAACAAACTTAGAATGTGCATAGATTATAAGGACTTGAACAGAACATGTTTTCCCCTTGTTAAGCGTCGATCGTATGATCAATGCCACAGTTGGCCCCAAGACCCTAACTTTTCTCGATGCCTACCCTGGGCACCATCAGATTCATATGAACCCGGAGGACCGGAAAAAGGCTTCATTTATTATTAAGGTCATCATAACCTATAGTTACATCATAACGCCATTCAGGCTAAAAAATGCAGGAAGCTACGCCTAGTTAAAAAAAATGTTCGAAAAACGAATAAGAAAAACAATGAAAGTTTGTAGTGATGATATGTTGATTAAGTCCTTGTGCGCAGAGGACAATTTAATTCATTTACAGGTAAAATTTACGATCTTGAGGAAATACAGCATGAAGTTTAGCCTAAAAGAATGTGCCTTCGGGGTTGGCACAAGTGAGTCCCTCGACATCGTGTCATAAAATTGAGGTACCAAAATCAAGGCTATCAAGAATACCACGATCGAGGATAGCGTGGAGGCCGTGAAAAGGCTAACAAGACAAATGGCTATCCTAGTTCAATTCTTGTCAAGGTCGTCAGATCGAAGTTACTAGTCCTTCTCTTCGTGCAAAAGGAAAAGGGCTTCACGTGGAACCCGGGATGTCAGCGAGCCTTACAAGAATTATAGCGATATCCGCTGAGCACACCTTTTGCTTAATACCCCGATGGCAGATGAAAAACGAGAACCAACACTTGTTCGAATGATCGCGCGTAAGCAAAGGATCAAAAGGCACTACAATAGGAGGGCCAACCTCTGACATTTCAGAGTCGGGGACTTAGTTCTACGAGAAGTCATCATCGATACCACTTCTAAGGCACGATTTTATCCTTTTGTCCATTTGAGTTTGAAGCTAACTCATTACATATTTTGGATCAACGGCATACGAACTCGGGGGCATCATTTTCTACACAAAGGCCCTAGGTTTTAAAAGCATGCGTTGCACACTTTTTTCCTTAGACCGATTTCGTCCCAAATGGGTTTTACAGGTAAGGTTTTTAATGAGGCAAAAATTATATGCTACCTAAGGAAAAATCAACAGTATCCAAGGCTACTTTTCAACCAACCTCGAATACTGGGGTCATCACCCTCGGAGGCCATATTTTTGAAAAATACTTCACGACTAAGAGGGCCTCGATAGGAGAACTTTGTACTAGGCCAAACGGTCAAATGAACCATGTCCATGTAGAATAGTCGAGCCCCAACAGCAAAACATGTAGGCATATATCGACTATTTGAAGAAGCATATCAGTTATATCAAAAACACTTTGTATCTCAAAAAAGTTTGCTATCATACGAGTTCTACACTTACAAACCTATAGGAAGCGGCTTAAGGGCCAAAGCACACCGAAATACTCGGGGACTGTCACTGACAGCCAATACATCCGAATCATCGAAAACTCATACTCATAAGACCTCAAATAGGAACCCTCTCGAAACAAAGGTCAAGGCCAATATACTCAGGGACTAGCTTTTCGAACAAATTCGGAAAAGTTATCGGGAAACAAGTCCAAATAACGTACCCGAAGGCTACAACCACACTAAAGGCTACGACCACACTAAAAACTACGGTCATATAAAGGCTAAACCAAAATAACGTGGCTCGGAGACGTCTGACTTCCGCTATAAATAAAAGGCCATCAACTATTGAAAAATCGATTAAATTAGTCTACCCTCGACAAAAGCAAAATATGAAGAGCGTCGATAAATTCAGCCCCCGAAAAATCTGAGGGCCTCGATAAATCTAGCCCTCAATTAATCTAAGGGCTTCGATAACATCGTCCTTCGGAAATACCCCAAGAGGTATTCAATTATGTTTACACAAAAAATAGTCAATAAGGTTCCGATACGTCAAACCTTCGAAAATACCCAACGGGTACAACATAACACATGTTATGGCATAACTAAATTTTCACTAAGTCTTTTAGCCGAAATGAGGGAAAATTACATAGCATTTTAAAGGCCGAAACGGCCCAACTTAAAGAGCCAAAGGGCCAATTTTAAAAGAGCCAAAGGACCAATATATAAGAGCCCAAGGGACAACTTCGAACGGCTTAAGGGCCAAAAACTTATAGTTCGAGACTTCGGTCTCGTTTCGATCGGGACTCAAGGTTCACAATATCCCGAGCTCACATCGGATCATTTTAAACTTATCTCTAAGATTATCATACCCATCGATAAAGATCTAAGGGTTTTTAATACCCCAAACCCCAAACCAATCCTCAGACTAATCATTCAAATGAAGTCTTCCATAAATAAAGGCAGTGCTAAATTCAACACAAGCCAAAGACGAGATAAGAAGTTCCCCTCATATTTCCAAAAGATGATAACAGGAGATATTTACACAAGGAAGATTTACAAAGAAACAAAATAGAGTAACCTAAAACTACTTCGGGGTCATATTTTTGGCAGCTGCACCTTCAGGAGTTGCGTCTTCGAGAGCATTATCCGCGGGGACTTCATCTCTATCTCCTTCACTCTTAGAGCTACTGGTTGAATCATCATCATCGGAAAGCAGAGCGGAAGCCTCTTCTTCCAAAATCTTCATCATTTCAATATCGGTTGAAAGATCGAAGCCGCGAGCATGTACCTCCTAGAGGGTTATCCTCTGGGATTGTCGCCTAGCATGTTTAAGTGTACTTAATAACTTAGCCTCCGCCGCAAAATAAATATCCTTTTCCTGAACATTAGTTGCTTCGGCATCAGCTCGATACGAATTCATGATTGCCTCAGTATCAGATTTGGCCTTGGCAAGCTCAGTAGCAGATCTGGCTTTAACCTCCTCGATCTCGAGGCCCCGAGCTAGGCACTCCTCCTTCACACCTCAAAGTTGGCGTTCGACTGAAGCTATCTGCTCTCTTAGAGTTTCCTTCTCGGAGGTGAGATTGTCCAAACCTTGTCTCCACCCCAGGGTCTTGGCTTCTTTCATCTTAAGCTCCTCCCAAAGCTGCGCTTCCAGCTCGGCCTTCTGATGAAACTGTGAAATTCAAAGTGTTTGTCGCCAAAACAAATTAGTGCGTAACAAACCCTCGAGATTTGTGTTACCCTCTCAACATATCCGGCCCGTTCTTGGCATGCCTGCGTCAACTCAACTCGTAGATCATAGATCTCCATCTCTTTCTTAGCATAGAGATTTTTTACAATGTCCCTCTCCTCCAAAATCTTCTTAAGCTCAGCCTTGCATCGGCCAAGATCGGTTCGGGACTTGGAAAATGCCCTTTTATATAGCACCACATCCTTCATAAAGAGGGAGGAAAGATAAATTCAGAACAACTAAAACAAAGGCGCAGGTATAAAAATAGAAAACTCACTTGTTTAAAGAGTCTACGAGGCTCGTCAAAAATGAAAGTAGCATCTAGGTCGGGGCCATCTTCAATCCCTGCAAGACATTCTCAAAAGATGTCATGCCCTTCATGGCTTGCTTCCACTTCAGAAGACCTCATATTCTGAGCATCTCGGATTTGTCCCATGGAAAACTCGAGCCAAGAGGTGAATCATCAATGTTGATTACCCCAAGTGATCCACTTAGGGGGTTCTCTTTTATTTCAAGAGGTTCAGGATCAAGGCGTTCAGCCTTGCCCTCCAAATGGCCTCCTAGGCGAGGCTTTTTTCTACACAGTGGCTCGGGAACTTTGTTTGAACTCCCTTTGGAGATTTCTTTGGCTCTGGAATGAGCCACATCAACTGTCACCGACTCGATGGGTTTCGAAGCGTCGGCATTTTTTCTTTCACGGGTTACCAGCAGACAGTCATCATCTTCTTCTTCCTCCTGATCCCGAAGGCGTTAGGCTGTTTTCGAAGATCGGCCTTCGAGTCACGCTCTTCTTTGGCTTCGGGGGATTTTCAAATGACTCTCTTCTTCTTTTTCTTTCTTTAAAAGACGTCGGAACCTTTATTTCATCAATCCGGGCCGACCGCAAATCAACGGTGTCTCCAAGACCTACAATGAAATCGAGGTAAGTGTCACATGACAAAAGTACAAGAAAACAAACAAGAGAACTCACCATGGTTTTTGGCCTCCCATCGACCCTTGGCCAGATCTTGCCAGCAACGCTTTGAATAAGAGGAGGCGGAGGCCAGCTTTTGGACTTCGCCCTCGAGGTCTGGGACCCCATCAGGAAACCAAGCAGCGGTTGCACCATCGTAAATGGGTTAGACCAATGAAAAACATATAGTCGGGAAAAAGAAAAGAAAGCAGGTTATAAACCCTCTACGTACTCACGTTTCATGTTCCACTCCTCGGGGAACGACATCCAATCAGCAGGAATCAGATCGGAGGTCCTGACTCGGACGAACCGGCTCATCCACCCACGGTTTTTGTCCTCATCGATACTAGAGAAGAGAGATTTTAAGGATCGGCTTTGCAATTTTATCAAACCCCCACGATAAAGTCGGGGACTGTACAGTCTGATCAAATGATCGAGGATAAAAGAAATCCCCTCAACTTGGCTCGAAAAGAACCTGATTGAGTAAACAATTCACCAGAATGAGGGGTAGATCTGGCCAAGAATCACTTGGTATCATTGGCAAAAGTCAAGAATAATTGGAGCTATGGAACCCTGAGCCGGAATTACAGGACCCAACGTAAATGGGTAGGTATATATGCTCAAGTACCCCGCTTTATATGTAGTGATGTGCTCCTCAGAGGAAGGAATCACTATTTCTTCATTATCCCACTTGCAATCCTCCTTTACTTGCCCTAGCTCGTCCTTGGTCACCAAACAAACATATCGAGACATGGGCTCGCATCGGCTTGGTGTCGATGTAGGTTTCTCGATTTTGAAATCGGATGTTATTTCACATGGCGGGGGGATGCACTCCTCAATGCGAGGGGGCACTACCGATTTATTCTTGGTCGATCGAGAAGATGAAGAAGCTTTTTTCTTTTGGGAAACTGGTTTAGAGGTTTTAGCCATCGCAATAGGGAAGATCCAAGAAAATGAAGAGTGTTGATAGTGAAGAGAAGGGAGAGGTCAAGGAAATTGAAAAAGGCTAATGAGACTTTGTGAACAATGTGAGAATGAAGTTTGTAAGGTTGTAAAATTTGTCTATTTATAGAGGTCATTTAAGCGTGCTGGGAAAGCCAAAAGGCCGACCATCAGTTGCCTCCAATTAATAATTTTGGGAATCGCCCAAAAAGGAACTTTTCAGTCGCTTTAACCGCTGATGTCACGATATTGGCATCAGGACCAAGGCATCAAGGATTAATTCATGAAAAATCATAAAGGGCAGCCTATAAGTCGAGTTCGAGCAGAGTATCCATTCCATTACTAAGCCCAAGGGCTATCCGAGTTTGAGGAATTTCTCGCTCGAGAATTGTGAAAAGGCCTAAGGATCATCCTTATTACCAGTTCGAGCAAATGCCCGCTCGACTGCAAAGCCCAAGGGCTACCCGAGTTGGATAAATTTCCTTCTCGGGGACTACAAAAAGATCTATGGATTAACTTCATTTCGATATCTTTCCCTCACCTAACTCGGGCTCGGGAATCATGATGTTCCGAGTGCACATTTAAGCTCAGCTCGAGGATTAACGAGAACCTCGAGGGGTATTATATTGATCAATTAAAAATCTAAGGGTTTATTATGTCATGAGCTCGATATTTGGGCTAGCCATTGAAACCATATAATCGAGTCTTTTACGAATAAAGATAGAATAAAATTCAGCATGGGCCAAAAGGGATACAGAAGGATCCTTTTATACTTCCAAGAAATGTTTACAAAGTATAACTACGGCACCTACGAAGGCTACTTACACAGGAACAAAGAAGCAAAAACAAAAGCCAAAGAACCTAATCCACTTTTAAGACCACGTCCTCGAGAGCATCATCTTCGGAAATCCTCTTCTCGGGGGCACCATTTCAGATCTTTGGAAAAATTTGTATAGGGAAGAAGGACCTCGATAGATGTAATTATATCTCCAACAGTCGAGATTGAACATTCCATTGAAGTTTTGGGCCACAACACATTAAGAAAGAGCAAGCAAAAGGAAAAAACCAAAAGGGGTTGCAAGATGCACGAGCAACAATCCAAGAGTCTTCATCCTCGGAACTCTGTTACGGTGTGGGATGCAAAAGTTAGTAGATAATAGTGCCACCTCATTCCTTGGAAAGCAAAAGGAATGAAGTACCTCACCAGGTGTGAGCACGTGATTTTTGCCCTATGTGAATTACTCCCATAAATTCAAGAAAAAAAAAAATCTCCCATTATTTGCAATTTCATAGATTTTGTAGCATTTTGTTAATTGTTTGCATTTGTTTATGCATGTTTAATTTCATTTAATTCATGAAAAATACAAAAAATACATTGCATTTGCATTTAGGATTTAATTTTGTATTTTTGGATTAATCATTAGTTGTTTTACAAAAAATAGAAAATCACAAAAAATAACTCATTTTGAGTTTTTAACTTTTTAACTTTAAATTTTATAATTTTCTTTTAATTTAGGATTTAATTAATTATCAAAATACTGTGTTGAGTGATTAGTTTAATTTGGTAAGTCATTTTAATTTAAGAGTTATTTTAGTTTGTTAACTAATTTGAAAAAAAAAAGAGAAGAAAAACAATTGGAAATTACAAAAAAAAAAAGGGAAATAAAAGAGAAGGAATTGAATTTGGGCTAAAATCTCGAATTTGGGCCGTCCAATTGCAAAACCTGGCCTCCCCTTCTCATAACCCACTCAGAGTCCAGCCCAAACCCAGCCAATACCTGGTCCACCCCCCCCCCCCCC
>NC_031993.1:12046887-12079320 GCF_001879085.1 Nicotiana attenuata
CCCCCACGACGCCGTTTAACCCTATGTCATCTCAACCTTTGGATCTCATTGATCCAACGGACCGGAACCGAGGTCCCTCTTTATATTTAACGGTCAGAACTAATACCCCCCAGTCCAAACCTCTCTCCAAACCCCTTCCCTCTTCGTCTCTAAAGAACCCTAGAGACTGCCGCCCTGAAACCCCGCCGGCGGCGCCACCTCCAATACGCCCCAAATTAACACCATAAAATCCTCACAACCTCCCCTTTCCCAATCTCAAAACCGTTTCCCTTGAATCTCTACACATCTTCTCGAATTTCAAATCTGAGTTCGAAACCCTAAAAGTCCAAAATTAATTTCTGTTGAATCTGTTGGCATGCATAACCATAGGCTTCTGATTCTTTCGAGTTTAAAGTTGGATTCAACGCGAATTGATGTTGTTCATTTGTTCTTGATAAAGAACAAGTGATTAGCATCAGTTTCGTTAAATCAAGAAGTCCGGTTTGGTTTCGAGCTTGTTTGGTAAGTTTTCTTGTATTTTTATGTCCACTAGTGTTATTTCATTTCCTTTCCTCTTCTTTTCTTCTCATTTTCTTGAAGTGGACTGAAAATCGACCAAGGTTCTGAACCTAGGCTTTCCTTTCTAGGTTGATTCATATCTGTATTGGTTTCGTCTGCTTTTCAGTTTCCTTTTCAGCTTTTTAAAAAAAAACTATTCATTGATTCCGTTTGGTTTATTCATCTCTGTTTAAGCTTCTGATTTTTGTCCTTCATAGTCTAGCCGTAAATTAGCTTAATTAGATGTTGTTTGATTTAGTCATCTAGCTTAATTTTAGTTCTATTTATATTAGTTAAAAAAATCAGTCAAGCCTTTATAGTTAAAAAACATTCAAGTGTTTCTTTTCTTGTTTCTCATTGATTCATTAAAATTGGTTTCTGATTTTGGTTTGGGTCTTGGGTTCAATTCTAACCCATTTTCGAAAAGCAGCCCATTCATTTGGGTTTAAGTCTTGGATCAGACTTGACCCATGAGATATGCTAGGGTAAATAGCAGAGATTACAAGGGTAGTTTAAGGAATTTAGGTAAAGGAATCTTGTATAACTAACTTAGGAAGCTGCCTAGATGGTGGGTTTGGGGCTGTTTTTCAAAAAAGATTTTTAAACTAAGGGCATAGGAGCAAAAATAAAAATTTAAAAAGGGCAAGTAGCAAATAACTTGGCTCATTTTCTGCTGCCCTAATTGCTCACTATAAAGACATTGTTTCTTCACTAGCAAGGAAGAGTTTTGAGACTGAAAAACACTAAAAAAAACTTTAAAAACTGCTGAGTTTTCTAAAAGCAACAATATTGAAAAATTGCTGAAAATTAGCTTGGGTTTTCTGGTTCTTTGGTTGATTAGAGCTTTTAAGATTTCCAAATCGAGCATCTCGGTTCTAAAGTGGTTGATTTGGTTTGAAAGTTTGATTGATTTGTTGCGTGGGTACTGTTACATTGTTGTTGTCCTGCTGCTGTTGCTACTCCCTCACTCCCTTTGCTTTTCTCTTGATTTTTCCAGGTACTTTTGGGAACTATGGACATCACTTGAATGTAACATGGAACTTGGAATTGGAAATGTGATAAAATTAGTGTTGTTTGCTGCTGAATTTCATTTCTCCTTCTTTCAATCTCAATTATGGTTGTAATATTCAGCTCTAGGAATATTTTTTTAGCTTATTTCATGATTATGAATGTGGTGTCTTAGCGTTAATTTGAAGTTTAAGCTACCTGATTATCTTGCTTTAGTTGTCAGTTTGGTTGAAACTTGCTATAGGTGAAAGAAAATTCCCTGTGTGTTTGCATTAACAATTAAGCATGTGTTGAATCGATTGATTTGTACTTGAATCTTATTGGACTTGGTGTTTAAGCTCGGAGCTATCTAATATCAATTTCAAGTCTTCTGTTGATATGGTGTTAGGAAAGTTAATTGAAATTTTGATTTCCGTATCATTGTTTAGTTTGAGATTAAAATTGAAGTTAAATGTTAGACAGTTTTGTGGTTGTATGTCATTAATACATTTGAATTCAAACAATGTTTCCTTTAAAAAATTGTGATATGGTTTAGTGATGCCCCATCCTTTTTAGTCCTTTGCTGTAGTTGATGAAGCTTAATCAGGCTTAGCTTGTATTTTTAGGTTCAAATACGTACTGGTTTTTATGAAGGCACTCGATCTTGAGTCCCAGGCTTTCAATACTTGCCTTTCATATGATTTGGCTCCCTTTGGGCTTAAACCTTGAGCCCCTTTGAAGATAGGAGTTCCAGGCTTCTTTGTGTTTGGGTCGGCTCTTCTGAGCCCATTTCCTTATTTAATTTGTTGCTGAAGCTTTATTCGTAATAGGCCTGTTTCAAAAATCTGAAAGCCCCGCATTTCCCCGTGACCATTAGTCGTGCAACCATAGCTTTAATTTGTGTTGTTTAAAATAGTTCTTTTACCTAAAGTGAGGCGTGCCATATGAAATAACACTAATAGCTTATGGCCCTCAACCCTAAATTTAGAAATCCTTTTGATAGAATAATTCGAGGCAAGCCATGCCAAATAAAATCTCAAAATTTATGGCCCTCGCTTAATTAATTGTAATCCTTTAGAAATCGAGATGTGCCATTTAGTTGAATTTTCCATGGCCCTCGCAAACTTGAAAGTCCGTAGTTGCTTTAGGCGCGTAATTTAAATTAATTTTCTTAAACTCGAGTGTGCATTTCATGTGACCCAACTCCAATTCTCAACAACGTTAAATAAAATATGTCGTGGACCGCGGATGCATTTCATGTGGCGTGGTTCAAGACGTGTTTTAGATAACATTGAATCTTTCTAAAATTAATTCAAAGCGGCTAATAAGTTAAAAATGTACCATAAGATAAAACATGTATTAGAATCAGATAATGGGCCAATTATAATAGTTTAAGCGACCGTGCTAAAACCACGGAACCCGGAAATGCCTAACACCTTCTCCCGGGTTGAAGTTAAGAGAGATGAGCAGCAATGTAAAGTTCGCATATCTTCTGATACTGGAGGATTCAGTGCCTTTCTCTCGTTGTCTCGAGCCGAAGCTTTGAAAAAGGAAGCCTTGTCGTAACTGGTAAAGTCGTTGCCATGTGACCTTGTGACCACAGATTTGAACCATGGAAATAGGTGATTAGAGGAAGAGGTAGAGAAGGGAAATGACTAAAAGTAGATGAAGAAGGAATAAGTGTAGTTTTTGTTCAGCCAAATAACCGCTTATTTATAGAAAACTGACGACGGGACCGGCGACGCAAGTGGCTGAAAAAGGCTTAAACGTATTTGACGTTTTGGGGAAGCATACTGACATGACATTTCCGCTCACTTCAAGCGCCTACGTCAAGGGCATGACATCATCACGAGAGGTTCGAGAAAATTGAAGTCTAAATCGTTTCTTATCATCTTATTCTAAGAAATGCAGGGATTATCTGTATACGGTCGAAATCGAAAAGCTCGATTTTGAAGATTTACTCATGCCCCGAGCTCGAGTTTGGGAAGCTCGAAGTAAGAATCAAGCCTGGATTGGATACGCGCACCTCGAGAAGCAAGTCGGAGACCCGTCATGATCTTCCTCGAGGGCAGTACAAATTCGACGACACTCAAGAAAGAGCGGGAATTTTCCAAAAACATGTGGGTCGGGGTATAAAGTAAGGGATAAGATTTGTACGAAATAGTACAAGTCCGTACTAGGTTGTTATACAGTTGTACCAATAGAATTCTTTACCATAATTGGAAATATACCATATTAGGGTTTTCCCCTTCTATATAAAGGGGCCCCAATCTTTGTAAAGGATATCTCATTCAAGGGTTTTCCTGTATTGTTTATACTTTATTGGCTCTTAGCTCACCTCGAGGCCCCCGAGATAATCGACCTCGAGATCCCCATTTCTCTAACAACACTGGTTTTGTTCATCAATTCGCCTTACTTAAACTTAATATTACTTGTATATTCACTGGTATTAGAATAAATCACATATCTTTAAAACCACAAATTATCTTTAATTGTTACTCACATTTTTCGTGGTAAACAAAAATAGAAACTGCTTCTAAAAGAAAGGAAAGTTTTTACTCTAAAAATTGTCCAAACATTTCATAACAGTTCAACCATTGACCTACTAGCCTAGACTCGGAGGCGTAAGCTGCCAAGCCGAGGTGGCAATGAGCGGTTGACTATCCCGACTCAACATAAGAAACCCATCATTCTCTTCCACTCCACATCCATGCCTATTATGAAACAAGGTCAAAAGCTTGCTTGCTTGGTTGCACGTGTTGGAATTCAAGCGAACCGAGTTGAATCCAACTGAGTTCATTTTCACTCTCCATTGACTAAGAGTGTCGTGCCTCTCAATTCGATCACTCCCTTTGCAAGTCACCGCATTATGAATCAGCCGCCCTGGGTACTGCTCCGCCATGTCCGAGTCTCGGCTGTAGGACTGAGGCGAGAGCCTGCATTAGCACCGGCCATTGCGAACCTTGATTCAAACTGAAATCAATTACATGTACTCTATTTGAATCGGCAAAGGCCTCAAGAATGGCTTGATTGGCAGTGAAGTGGGCGAATTTGAGGTAGCGGCTAGTTTCATAGAAGTACATCTGCAAGAGTTCATCAGGAGGATTCAACAATATACGGTGCATTCATTCCGTTAATAGTTCGATCCAAAGTGTCTTCAAAATAATACACCACCTTTTTCACGGCTCCAGATTGTTGAACCGCAAGTCTTTTTATGTCGCTGACGAGTGCATCAGCTAGATTTAAGTTGTTCTGTTGGATTGCCTCGGCACAAGCCATCAATGTATATATATTGACAAACCTAAAGCTGGTTTCTTCATTCACTGCCCCACCAATATTCGAACCTAAACCAAAGCGAGATTCCAATCGCTTGCTGCTCTCAGCTGATCCTTTCTCCTCAATTTTATCACTGTTATTGCAAACAGCAAACGCCCTGAAATCAACATTAAATATCATAATCTCACTTTGCTTATTAGTATTGGATAACATGGAAGATGCACCTGATGATACAATCATCATATCATCATCAGCACCACCACCAGCCGTCGAAATTTGCTGCTGGATGTCGTCTGCACTCGTCCAAGACGAATTAGGGATGTTGGGACCTGAGATTAAGCTCTCAGCCAACGCTGAAATATCAGAAGTGCCGTTGATGATTGCATCTGTATTAGAAATAAAGGATTCCCCATCTTCCGTGGTTGTGTCCATAGACATCTCTGATCTATAACTCATCTTCTTTTTCTTTTTTTTAATAAATTGTTGGAGTCACCCTCCTAATTCGCTTAAAAAAGAGTGAGGTCTTCAGTCAACTCTTTTTCTCTTGTCATTCCAAGAAATTTCGCTTTCATCTGTTACATCTGAATTTCAGACGTGTAACAAGTAATCAACTTTATCTTTATCTATCAACGCGCTTATGTGAACCCGGAATGACTATCTACTGGAAAAGCAATGAATCCTCTAACGTTCATTGCAGCTTCTAATAGGTCTTTTTCTATTGTGAGTGATTTGCACAAATAAGAAAAAGAACTTTAAGTTTAACTAAAGGTGTCTAACGGGTGGGCCGGGCCGGGCCCGTTTTTTTTTACCCGCCCGGGTCCGGTTCCGGGTTGGATTTTAACGGGTTTAGCGGGTTCGGGTTAATCCGGGTAAAAATTGGACCATAAGGGTTACGGGTTGAGGGGCCGGACCGGGCCGGGTTTAGTGTATTTTTAATTTTTTTTTTGGAATTTTGTATAACTATTGTAAGTTATATTAATACTTTGTATTAATTTAAAGAATACATGGAAGTTGGAAAAAAATTGCACTTATAAATTGCAAGTACTACATTTATTTCAAAATTCAAAATTAAAGTTTGCATTTTAAAAGGTAAATTAACAAAAAGTATATAAAGCATTCATTAATTGGAATTTTGTATAACTAATTAACTATTGTAAGTTATATTAATACAAAGTATGTTATAAAAAATTAAGAATACAAGTAAGATGGGAAAAAATTGCACTTATTGCAAGTGCTACTTTTATTTCTTAATTTAAAGTTTCAAACTTACAAAATGAAAGGTATACATTTTTTTCAACAAGTAAAGTAGTAAATTCAAATGTTTAGCATCGCCTTAGTAAGTTCATCATAATCAATATGAACCGATTGACCTTCTTCTGGAGAGTTAAATTCGGATGGGTTTCCATGTGTTAATATATCTCCAAGTTCCTCGTCTTCTGGGCTATCAACATCTTCCTTTCCTTGATTTCTTCGTTCCGATCTAATCCAATCTCTGAAACATACTAAAACTTCCAAAGCATTGCTTCCCAATGAGTGACAGGTGTCTCCAAGTTGTTGTCTTGCTTGGCTAAATGCACTCTCCGATGCAACAGTAGAAATTGGCACGTTCAGCACGTCCCGAGCCATAGCGAAAAGAACAGGAAATTGCTTTCCATTTTCATGCCACCATCCCAACGGTAAAAATTCCTTTGTGCGAGGCTCTTTTTGCTTCTGCAAGTAGAATTGAAGTTCATCAATGTTCCTGCTACTGGTTTGAGTGTTAGAAAATGTAGAAAAAATATTAAAACTGTCAAGGCCTTCTTCATCATCCACAGTAGTAGAAGTGCTACATTGCATAGTGGGATTAACATTGCCTACAGCACGAGCAGCATCATCACATTCATTTGCATAATAATTATATAGTTGTTGTAAATATTCATTTAGCTTGTTCATAGAGACATATAAAGTTGGGGTTTCAGTTTCTCCAATCTCCATATAAATTATAAAACATTCATTAATAGGTGACAATCAGACATTTTAATAGAAGGATTTAAAACTGCACCAATTAAGTAAATCGGAGGAATTGGAAAGAAATATTTTTTGAATTTTGCTTGCATTTTTTCAACAACATCCTTATATTTTTCTTTCTTCTTAAATTCAGATAGTAGAAAAGAAATTTCAGCTATATGTACTAAAGCCATAGTAACAGTGGGGTAATATGCTCCAGCAAACTCAACAGTAGCTGTATAAAATTTATGTAAAAATTTAACAACATCATTAATGACCTCCCAAGTATCAATTGTTAACATACGCCTTGGATCAGTACAATGCGCATTAGCAACTTCAGTTATTGGGAATCTATATTTGTAGCAACATTTTAAAAATATATATGTATAATTCCATCTAGTAACAATTTCGTCTGGCATGAATCTAGGTTTAAGGTTATACTGGATACACTTATTCTTAAATTCTTTTATTCTAGATTGTCTATTATTTCCTTGAATAACACCAACTGCTCTTCTAACATGAGTAATCTCAACTGAAAATAAATCAAGGCCACTTTTAACAATTAAATTATAAACATGACATGCACACCTAACATGAAAAATATCATCAAGAGGTGGCTTCAAATGCATTTTTAATATTGAAATTGCGGCATTATTGTTAGAAGCATTATCAAAAGACATACACAATAATTTTTTGTTTAGATTATATTCAGCAACTTCAACAATAGTGTTACTTATAAACGCAGCAGTATGACTCTGATCTTCATCATATTTAAAAGCGATAATACGTTTTTGCATACAAGTACTATCATCTATCCAATGGCATGTAATTGTCAAATAATCATTTTCATTAACAGCATGGCCAATATCAGAAGTTAGACAAACTCTACAAGGAAGGTGGCTAAACAAATAACGTAAGTATGTTTGATATTGTCCATAAAGTCTAAAGATATCAGCTCTACAAGTACTTATAGGGATACCTTTAAATAAAGGATTGTAAATCCTTTGAATATACATAATAAGATATGATGAAGAAGCAAAAGAAAAAGGTAGACAACCCAAAACAATCATTTTTGCTAACTCCTCAAGATCCCTCATTTTATCATATTTTAGTAGACCTCCAGTAGTAGGGTTAATAGTTGTTTGATTTCCATCACCATCAGTGCCCTATTCTATGGGATGGTCAATTCTCATATGTCTACTAAGCGTCTCAGTCCCCCCTAAATTTCCTCCAGTCAAATGTTTAAAAGTATCGTTACAAATTTTGCATCTAACTCTATCAGTACCTTCTATTATTTCAAAAAAATTCCAAACCTTACTTCTTTTTCTACGATTAGAAGTCGGAGCCACATATGGTCTACCAGTAGTGGTGCCACGACCACCACCCCTTGTAGCACTAGCAACTCCAACTCCAATACTACCAACTCCAGCACTAGTAGGTGTAGCTAGTATCTCATCTTCCATTCCTAATTCATTATCTTCTATTCCATAATCTTCTTGTAATTGTTCATAATCTATATTAGCATTAGGCGATGTTTCGGGAACAAGAGAAATTGGGGTACTATTACTACCAGAAGCTGAAGGACTACCTCTTTTTTTATTTCCACCCCTACCAGTAACTTTTCTACACGCTCTTTTAGCAGCACTAAACATATTGTAAAAATTAAAGTATAAGCTAAAATTAAATATGCAATTAAAATATTAAATAAGAGAAAGAGTTGGAGGGAGTGCACCGAATTGGACAATAAATTGAGCACTTGATTACGCAATTCCGATGTTATCACCAGTGTTTTAAAAAGTGGGGGCGTAAGGCGAGGCGTTTTTGCATATGCCTCAGCGGGGGCTTAAGCCCCATGGGTATTCAATTTTTAATATTTTATAAAATAATATAATTATAAAAAATATTATTAAATAGGTAAAATTGCATAAAATTTTGAAAACTTCAAATAAGTAATATATATATATATATATATATATATATCACATATTATCTAATAAAATTATACAGAAGTCCCAAATAAAGTGAAATTATATAAGTGAAATTACATACAAATGCCAAATAATTATATATATATATATATATATATATATATATATATATATATATATATATATAAGTGAAATCTCATATTATCTAATGAAATTATAAATTCCAAATAAATAAGTAAAATTATATATTAATCCAATCAATACATATAAAAGCACGCATACATATAATCCCATATTATATTTTGAAAGAGAGCAAGAGAAGCACTAAACTTAAAAAACTAATTACATACATATTTACAAACTAACAATGAAATATAAAAAGAGAGGAAACTAATGAGTTCAAAATAATAAAGTTTTTACATGGAGGAAGGAACAAACCTGTTGAATTTAACATACAGAGAAGAATGAAGTTTTCTGTTGCAAAAAAAAGTGATAAATCGTTGCTCTTGGTAGAGGCAGACTAGCGGAAAATATTGGGGAAGACTTATAATTTAGGGCTTTTAGCAAT
Organism: Nicotiana attenuata; assembly: GCF_001879085.1. NCBI lineage: Eukaryota > Viridiplantae > Streptophyta > Magnoliopsida > Solanales > Solanaceae > Nicotiana > Nicotiana attenuata. Next base: position 12,056,170 of record NC_031993.1, read on the forward strand.
ATTAAAAAGTTTACTTTTAAATTTAATATTTTTAATTCCATTTTAAAAAGATGTCTCTTGGGCTTACGCCTCAACCAAAAAACTCGCCCGGGCGTACGCCTCGAACTTCTGGGCGTACGCCTTACGGGACTTTCGCCCCCCACCATCGCCTCGGGGCGTTTTTGGTACGCCTCGCCCCAGGGCTCGCCCCAAGAACGCCTTTTAAAACACTGGTTACCACGAACAAACGTCAAGCAAGTATTTCAATTTGAAGTTCAAATGTATAAACTTCAAAACCCGAATGATAAAATACGATAAATTAAATTCAAGAAAAGAGAGCCAAATAAAATTAGAAGATGAAAGGATGAATTGAAGACTTGAAGTCTTGAAAATTGGAGAATAAGAGAATGAGAGAAATTGAGATAGAGAAATGAGATTTGAGTGAGAAATGAAGAAGAGAGGGGGGTATTTATAATTTTAGAGAATGTTATTTTTGTAAAATCAAAAAGGGTTAAAAATATAAAAAAAAATGGCTATTTTTGCAATTGATCCGTTGGCTAACGGATCAGTTCAATTTCTGACAGTTGCCAACGGTCGATGGGTCCCACACCTGCCAAAAATTAAAAAAAAAAACAAAAAAAAATTATAGCCGTTATTCCGGGCCGGTTCCGGGCCGGTTAAACCGGTTACGAGTACTGTTCATCCAGACCGGGTTTACCGGGTCCAGTTAACCGTTGCAAAATTTTAAACTGAACAAACCCCTTTACCCCCCCCCCCAACCCAGCCCACCCGGCCCCTTATGAACTGGGTTGGTCCGGCTCCGATTTTAACCGATCTGGGCCGGTCCGGTTCCGAGTCAACCCGGCCCGTTAGCCACCTCTAAGTTTGACAAGTGTTACCCCTCGTTTGCCTCATAAGCAACACTTTTAACTTTGACCTTAAAAATTTGCCCATGGAACAAGCAAAATAATTCATTTTCAAGGTCACTAGGTGTAATTTCCTGTATTCTAATTGGAAATAGCTCAATCCAAAATATTATAGGGCGCTGCCCTACCCCTTCAACTACAAACAGGTTGTGTTGCTTATTCCAAAGTTTCCATGACTTCACATCCTAATATAATAATACCCTTTGGTTCATAATAAATGATCATTTTACTTTTTTATTTTGGTCCAAAATAAATATTTATTTATATAATCAAGAAGAAATTAATTTTATTTTTCTAAAATTTGCCCTTATTTACATATTCAACTGTGTCAAGGTAACAATTAATTAAGGTTAATTTAGTGAATACATCTTCTTTTTCTCTAGGAGTTCGTATTTCCTTAATGGGTGTACCAAAAGTAAAATAGTGCTTATTCTGGACCGGAGGAAGTAAAGATGAAGAGAGTAGCACCAGGTCAGGTATTGAGATCGCCAGCATCACTAAGTAGCTTAAATTTTTGAACAAAAAGGTAGAGAAGTGTGGTCGACACCTACCTCATCTCGTTAAGCCTTCGGAAAAATTACACAACCCAAGTTTCATTACGCAAACTTTCTCGCTTTCGTACTTCTTAACAAAACAATTTGTGTAATCTGCGAGTATATGTAAATACTTTTTTTTGGTACAAAAGATGATACTTCATTTCCTTTTTAGCATTAAATCCATGCATCGTGTGGTTGGTCGCATAAATTAAAATGATCTCACAATAATTATGCATACTAGGTACTATAGTATTCAGGTGGCTGTTAAAGGAAAAAAAAAATCAGCATAACTAACTCAATCAATGTCTGGTTTGCCATATCAAACTCTGTATAACTTGTGCAGTAATTGACTGGCGATATTAAATCTCGAATAGCTAATACGCAGCATATGTATAGGGATAGACCAAGAAGATCTTGGATAGATCAAACCCTCCAAATAGTAGCATCAGACTGATAAGTTCTTGGATAGATCAAGAAGATCCGGAACGGGAACAAATGACAAACAACCACGAAAAAGAAAGTGAAGTTTAAATAGCAATTTTAAGAATTAAGACTAGTAATTCAGTAAAAGATCGTTCTGTGAGAAAACACCGTCTTTCATTTACACATACAACATCACCTGACAGTTGAGGAACTAACTAGTCTGAGTTCAAGAGAGTTCCTTGGTTTCAAGGGCTGCAATTTCTTTGACAACCTGCGTTTTGTCAGCCTCAAACTGCTCATCCTCTGCAGATAAAGTAAGGAAAATCGTGAGGCATTCTTTCACAAGATACAGCTCTGTATTCATATTTATTGTGCATGTGCCTATTCTTAATCAATATTTACTATGTACGTACCTTTGTCAGTCTTAAAATCAGCAAAGAGGCGCAGGAGCTTGCTTCTGTTAGCGACAAGGATGCTAACAATATCTGGAGGCTTGTTCTGATTTGCAGCAAATAACTGCAGAACTTGAAAGTCAGAGACAAAGCCGTTGCTAATGGAACAGTCAGCAGACATGATAAAATGTGTCAAAATCAATAGAGTACCTTGAAAACATGGAATGCTTCTATCTGGATACTCTTGCTTGACTCCTGCAAAAGGAGTAATTCAGCAATCAACAAAACTTGACAGCAATTCAAGAAGATAATTTGATAAGGTCATCAGCTATAGTGATGGGGAAAGGAGCCACATAACTTTCGACATACCACTCTGCCCCAGCAAATCTTTATGCATGTTGTAAAAGGTCAACTTGTAGTCACTCCAAAACCATACCTTCACTCAAACAATTAAGTGTGCCACACTGATAGTCATGGTTCCTGTTTAGGGTGGCAGTTTTATACTGTTCACGTGAGTGAGTGATAAATTCAACTTCAAGTCTAGTTGTGCTAAGCAAAAGGTGGTCCATCTAATTTTACTTATTTCACAAGTTAACAATTTGTCCATTGGATTGAGATGGACTTATCACACACAAAAACATGAACTGGTGCGGTGAAGCAGAATAGCAACTGCCAAACTCCAAGACAAGATTTACCCGTTCAGACTGTTGCTTTCTTAACTAACTAATCTTTTACAGATTCCCATATTCTACGATAGGCTTTCTAGTTGAGAGGTCAATAAAGCTGGAATACCATGGGAAACCAGGGCTCAAATCCCAGTAACAGCAAAAAACTAGGTGATTCTTCTCATTTTTCTAAAAATTGGTGCGCAGAGTTATCACGAAACCTCTGTTAGAGTTAACAGGAGACCGGTGGATTAGTCAAGGTGCTCGCAACCTGACATTGACACCACCATTATCCAAAAATGATAGGCTTTTAAGTTATAATGGTGTCTTTTTTATTTAGTTAATTTTTTTTGGTTTTTTATTTTTGAAATATAAGGGGTTCATATAGCCGACCATAACTAGCTAGGGATTATGGTGCAGTTGTGATTTATTCAAAAAGTACAAAGGCACTTCTAGGCTAGTTATCTACAGTGGACCAACCCAAAGTTAACCCTAGTATGCGTGGAATATCACTGTATTAGCTCAATGTTGACCTGTCCAAATTACCTGCCCAATTAGCACCCATTAACTCTAGTCTTGTCTAATAATAAACTTGAATTGCAGCAAGGGTTTCATGATCAATATTGTAAAGCCCCCACCACCCACAACATAGGAAGAGAATATAATTAAATGCACCAACAGAAACTTCAAGAGAATACAAGATTAAAGAAGAGAGTAGAATGACAGTGAGGAAGATAATGCTGCAATAAGAATGAGCCAACCAAATATAGCTTAATACCCTGAGAAGATTCATAAGGATCCTTAAGTTGTCTCTTGAACTAACGTAACGCGTCATTACTGCAGAATTTGAGCGGTCAAGCAGTATATCTCCCAACAGCTGCAACAGTAAAACAAACATCTTTAAATATGAAAAGAAAACAACCAAAAGGAGGTCTCTGTCAGGCTACAAGTCACAACTGCCTGAACATAAATTGGAAAGAGTCACTGTCTGAAAGAAATGAAGAAAGACTCCAGAATTATAACGACCTACTGGTGATGTATAACATTATGAATTTCCAGCAAAGAAAAGATATGAGCTTGAATAAATGATAAAAAGCTGACTGCTGGAAATTTCTCCTCAAAGTCGTAAGGTTCAGCTTCCCGTCAATCAACAGAATGAATCTCATCCATTCTAGTGAAACAACAAAACAGCTTAATTCTGAAAACACGAATTTCATTCAATTTTTCTATTATCCAAGCCCCTTAATTTCCTCCTCTTCCCTTCTTTCATCATGGAAAGAGGATTCCTGCTAACCCCAGCCTAAAAGGTACATGTAAAGGTATCTCCTAAAGGAATTATGATGTTAACTGCAAAAACATAGCCCTCAGTAAAAGAAGACGCAAGAACAACTCTTTTAACAAAATGAGGATCAGCATACAAGGGAAAGAGAAAAATTGTTATCTATGTAATATGAGGAGGGCTTGAGGTATAAAATGTACATCAAACATTTATGACCTACCATGTACTAGATTCCACTGAGATATTTTGCAAAAGACGTGAGAAATTTTCTGAAGGAACATAACTTTTTCCAGAAGTATATTATTCAGCAGAAGTTGTCCATAAGAAGAAGGAAGGCTTCCCTTACCTTGATAGCTTGCCTTCTGGTGATGTAATTACTGGACTCGAGCAGTTTTGAGTTATACTCGGCAAAGAACTGAAAACGGAACCAGCAGCGAATAAGTTCGCCATAATTAATTATTCGAAGCAAGAGTAGGCGATGAGAAAATCCAAGTATAATGGAAAAACCTATTAGAAGTAAAACATATGATTTGACCACATTTATGTATCAATCACTAAGCCAAGTAGTGCAAATCAAAACACTGAAAGTCCACATAGCTGGCACCAAAATCCTCCTTAACCCTATCCCAGTTGATCCATCCATCCATCCCCTCAACTACATAAACCTGGATGAAAGAAAAAGGGCAGCAACAAGAACAAACTCTGAGGTTCTTAACACACCTTCACTTACCATTAACATGTCACAATTTTCCCTTTTTTGATGATGGAAAGGGGTCTCAAGAGGCACCATCGGGTGAAAGAATAAGTTTCTAAGATAATAAAGCAAAGCCTGATAGTCATGAAGTCCCAAGAAATAAAGGTAAAAAGTGCATATAACTGAGTGCTCCATCAGTACTACAAGAATCATTCATAGTAACAAACAACATAATAGAATCAACAACGGAAGGTGTTAAGAGTATCTTGAGAGCATAGTTGCAAAAATCAGATCTGCAAGAAGCAACAAGTTTCCAGAGAAAAACTTTTAAATATAGTTCACACAACAAGCTTGCATGTGTACAACTAACATACACAAGTTCACAGAGAACTCCCGGTAACTATGGTTCAAACAACTTACTTCCATGTCTACAATAATAAGTAATTAGGCAAATATATTAAATCTATTACCCAGTCATAATTCTTCGAAAGAAACTCAGCTACTGTTGATTTGTGCCTCGTCAAGAGTTCCTGCCAGAAAATTGCAACTGAATCAGGATAATGCCACAGTAGGCATGACAAGCAACTCTTAGGAAAGAGCAGAAGCTTCTGTTGCAGAGCCATAATAAATATGCCGAAACCACAATAAGCTTTGGAGAATGATCATAGCACGACCAATCCGCTGAATTTCACTAGGAATTAATGCAGCAAGTTCCTACTGCAGTTACTACGGAGACCCAATCATTTGATTTGATAAGCAAGCTAACCACACCATGGACAGCCAAGGCTGTCATGTGGAGTAGCAAATTGGCTTCTTTTTCCTTCTTTTGTTAAGAGGTTTGCTAGTGCAATAGGGAATTAACACTGATGGCATATTTACTTACGTAGCCATTGAGATGACAATAGAATATTTTCAGTGAACAAAATTATCTATCAGATATTCATTCCATTAACGTAATTAAAAGCACCCAACCTTGAAAGTTGCAGCGGCATCAGCAGCAATGTCAAAATTTGGCAGCTGAATATAATCAAAAAACTTCTTCATGTGCTCTGTTTCCAAGACGTACCTAACAACAGAAGCACACATATAAGTTCTCAAAAAACAGATCCAGCAGTAGCAGCATACACTAGCAATATGCCTCATTTGCATTCAGAAATTCAGAAATATATAGCAAAAAGAAAGCTAATTAAGTAGCTCAGATTAATGAATATTCTATTACCAGTCGATTCAAAGGGTATAAAATTACCTCCCCCTCCCCCCCCCCAACCCCCCCACCCCCACCCCCACCCCCACACACACACAAAAAAAGAAACATCAGATAAGTTCATGTGCCTGACCTTGCAACACTCTGGTGCCGAATGCATTCCCTCAGCATTGTACCATAATGCAAAGCCATATCTGTGTTTTCATACCTAAATGACATGGAAAAAGAATTATTGGAAATCCATATACCAATAGCCAAGAGATTAACAAAATGATCTTCAAAAACATCTTTTGGTTCCCAGGAAACGGATTTGCTAGAAGAAGCTATCCCACCAAGGCTTGTAAAAATTGACACAATAAACTACCTCAGTCCCATTTTTAGGTGAAAAAACTTGACTAGACATGTCAATCAATAAAGTTACTTTGATTATATATAACAACAACGCTTCAACCCCAAACAGTTGGGGTCAGCTATATGAATCCTTAATGACCATGTAGCTCCACGAAGCTAATCTCCGGCAATATTATACATCCAATCCTATATAACAATGTTCGTCCTACAACTATTCTATATAACATATCTTTTACTTTGGTAAGCATCCTACTCTCACGTACATGGGTGGATGTACCGTTATAGGTACGGGTTCAATTGAACCCATAACTTTCGACGCGGAGTACAAATTTAGGTGTAAAAAATTATTAAAATTATAATAAATAGTATAGATGAACCTATAACTTTAAGAATAATATGTTCAATGCTAAAAACCTAAAAGTTGAACCCAAAAATTTAAATCCTGGATCCGCCTCTGCTTACGTATATAGCACCCTGGTAGCACATCTCCATTTCAGCTATCCTGTTTTGATTCTATGTATAACATATTCATTTATCATAACGTTCTCCTGGAATATCGAGCCTTAATATCTGAATTGTTTGCATTTACTTACCACAATTCCGTGTAATCTCACTTTAATTTTACTGTTCTTATACTGACTAAACTTGCAGTTCATATATTTAGTCTTACTTCAGTCCCTTGTTGGTTGTCTAATTAGTATAATATCCTAAGCAAATAGCATAAATCATGTACCTCATATTGTATATTATTAGTTAGCTCTTGCATATACAAAATAATTGCAAGAGCATATAGAACAGTGGTTGGAAAACAAGTTATCCCATGATTAATTATCCCTGGATTAGTTATCCCACCCTCCCATAGGAATAAAAAAATACTACAATCCCAGGATAACTAATCCCCGGATTAGTTATACCATGATTTTATCTCAACCAAACGTGGGATAAACTCATCTCAAATTTCATCCCGGGATTACCCATCATACCAAACGAGCCCTTAGTATCACTTCAATACTTCGAGATAGCCCAAAGTGTTTCAGGAGAAATGGAGTAAGCAATTAAACATAACAGTTCACACAAAGTTTAATGACAAAATATGTCTAATAAGAACATGCAAGAACAACTCTGATTTCTTTCGTTAAGATAATTTGATCTAGTTTTCCCATGGATGGGGATCAGCAATGTGCATTAGAAAAGAAAAGCCCAAAAAATAATTTGAATATTTTAAACCTCATAAACATGAGGCAATTCGATAATGCAATACGACACATGATAATAACATGTCACCACATTTGTAAACCTCTATTTTGTCACTACTTACCCTGATACTAATATATCCATCAGATCAATGTTTGCTTCCAAGTAATCACAAGCAATCAACCGTGATTGAACCTGCTGTCTCTGCAGATTTGCAACTACTTGAGTAGCATCTTTACGAGCCTGAAAAAAGTAAATCTCCTTGTAACAGGAAGACAAGAGGACGGAAGCAAGATCTTACAACATAATAGGGTTAATAAACATCAAAACCCAATAGCAAATTATCAAATCACACCCGGTCAAACAGCAGAGAAGACGCCAGAGAACCACCAGTTGATACAATTCAAAGGAGGGGTAAGTATTACCTCTAAATTCAACTTCGGAACACAATTAATAAGCAGCCGCAGTGTGTTTTCTCTAAAGAATTCTTGAGTCAGCTGAGAACAATCCTCAGAGACAGGTTCTGATTGACCATTTCCATAGAGAATAGACTTTAAGTCCCGAATTGACTTGCCTAACTCCATCATCTGCATATTTTGATAAGGAAAGAAGTAGACAAGTTAAATTTTCAGCGAATTGGTGTATGTAAATTCAATCAGAAACCGTATTAAACATGGCCATTCCATATTCTTCTAATGAAATTCATATTAATGACATTGTTACTGGTGATATGAGTAAATGATGAGCTCAATGTAGTACTCCAAAAGCTAAAGCTAGAACCAAGCCAAAGGATAACACAAATTTGAAAACGGTTAAGTTCTATGCACTGACGGCGTAAAAAATATTTACACAATCAGGTTATTTAAAAGGCAATTGCATAACTCTGCTTAATAGCATGATTAATAGTAGTAAATGGCAAGTAAGTAGTAACATGTTACAACAGGTAAATTTCACTGATGGTATAAAAAATCATTACACTGTCTGCGCATATAACTTAGTTCCATTTGGAAAAGAGTTTAAGTTTTGTGCATTGATGGTGTTAAAAATATTTCACAATCAGATTATTTTAAAATGTAATTGTAGGTAACTCTATTCAATAATAGCATGATTGGTTATCTTTAATAATTGGTAAGCAACATATTACAAGAGCACTGATGGTGTAAAAAATCATTACATTATCGAACTTAAATCCGAGTACAACTAGCAAGTAGACTAAGTAACTTATCCACCAGTTTCATTACATTTAACCAACAAGAAAAAATTAGGCATAGTTACATTGATACATTGAATTTCTAAAACATTAAGTATCCAAGGAAAAATAAAGTAACAACTGAACTTAAATTAAAAGGAAAATAATCCAGATCTAAAATTGAGCTAACTAAAAGACATTGAATCCTAACCTTTTCTTCTCGCTTGCTCTCGCGAGTATCAGAATTACGCTGTGCGTACATAAGGAGATCACGTGTTTGGCGAACAAGTTCAACAGGAGTTTTAGGCTTTGATTTGAATAAACCTTTCATTTTCGCCGGCGGCTGGTTGTCTCCGGCGCCGATGCTATTCGCCGGTAAATACAAAGGTGGTGTAGCTGCCGGAGACCAGAGCCTGTGGACCACGATTGGTTCCGTGGCTCTGTGCACCGCAGCTCCTGTACCGCGCGTCCAGCAGATTCCTATTTTCAGTTGAATTTTTGCGGGGCCACCACCCTGAAATTATCACGGATCTAACATTTTTTTGAGCAAGTGGAAGTAAAGTGTGAATTTAATATTTAATATTAATACATTAGTTTATCTGTTTTCTTTTTTGATTTAATCATTCGGCATTCGAAGTGCATCAATTTAATTAATTTATGTTCACGCCGAATAAATTTATTGGGTTGAGTAAATTATTTTCGATCATTTTTTTTATTTTCAGAGTTCACTAAAATCTTCTTTTTTCGATTAATTAAGAATAAATGAACTTCAAAAGTTGATAGGTCAGGACATTTTTCTCAATTAAAAATAAATGAACTTCAAATATATCTCAATTATTTTTCTTAGAAAAATCTCAATATTTCCTTAATTGTTAGGTCAGACATTAGACATGAAAAGTTAATCTAATCAATGGGAATGCAAGAAAGTTTGTGATGCTAAACAGAACTCCTGATTGATAAGAGAAAATCAGAGAAAATCGAAAGTATTCCTTATGTTAAACTGAGAGAAAAAATATACAAAAAATTCTCATACTGAATTCGAGGTATCATGCTATTATTACTTAATATTCATATAGCGAAGTCATAGTCTTCTTTTCTCTCTTAAATAAAAACCTTATTGGCGCCAAGGGTCTCAACATTTTTAATATAAAGCTTATATACATGTTACAATCAAACTCAACATTTTTAATATGAAATTCTACGAGTATATAGAGCCGATATGGACTTGGCCCTTTGGGCCAGCCTAGTCCAGCCCGTAATTTAGTAAGGTTGGACTAGAATTTTCGGAGCTTATTTTAAAACAAAGCTTTTAAGCCCGACCCAAGTAAGCTTGTGGCCTCGTGAGGCTGGGTTGGACCGGCCCGTGAGCCTAATAAAAATATTTATTTGAAATGTAAAAAGTATACTGCCTCTAGCAATGAAAAGTCAGAATTTGATCTTTACTTATAGGAACCAAAGCTCGATCTTGAGAAGTTTCAAGAGATGGATGATGTCAAGGACTATTCTAGAAAATATCCCGATCTTTCAGTGATGGCGCGTGATGAACTTAGTAATCCTATTACGCCTACAGCATCGAAATCTACATTTAGCATTGATGGCGTGTTCTTACAAAGTACAGAAGTTGTATCCATCATAAAAATGTCCAAATACTTGTTACTACTCGAAATTGGCTGCACGACTTTTCCCAAACTCAAACCGATAATTTTTTTTATGTGAATTTAATTATTAGTATTAGTTTTTAAAATTTATATTCTTAATATTTAACTAATTAATATGGCATATGAATTCTAAATGTAGGTGAAAGTGAAGATGTTAAGACAACCTTATCACAAGCGGATTCAAATGTATTTGATGAAGATGATGTGTTGGATATCCCATAAGCGTAATGGACGTTCTCTTGAGTAATTTATTTTGGGTTTTGACTTTTAGTAAATAAAATATAGTCTTGTCTTTTACTTTTTTTCTTGAGTAATTTATTTTGGGTTTTGACTTTTAGTAAATAAAATATAGTCTTGTCTTTTACTTTTTTAGTGTTTACTGTGATATATTTGAACAATATAAGAAGTTATTAAGTTTTACAAAATGTTTCCAATAAGATACTTTTTTACTTTTAAATAATTATTTTTTTAGGTCAGAACTTAAAGAAAAAATATAAAATTATATTTTAAAAATAATGAGTCGCTCACGACCTATATAGAACTGGGATGGACTGACCATTATAAGGACCGTCAAAATAACGGGCTAACTCGGCCGGCCATATTGAAGATCTATGAGCATATATGGACACTTCTTCACGTGAAGCAACTATACGTCCTTTTCCTACCAAGCTGACTTTGCGCTTAAAAAGACATATTTACTTTGTTGTATTGTCTAAACTAGCAATAGATCCATAATTAAAAGGAGTGCGATGACGGAAAAGAGAAATTAATATTAGGATAAAATGAATATATGAACATACAATCATTTGGTGCAGATAAGTGCTAAGTCGTCGTAGTTATTATTCCCTCCGGTATGTTTAAGTGATTTTTTGACTTTTTTGGTCCATAATATTTGCTTTTTTTTAGATATTAAAAAGGAGTTAATTTATTCTTTTCAAAGTTGTCTTTGGAGTAAAGAGCCTACAAGTAATTTGGTTAAAATAGCATGGTCTAGCCAGTTTTCGGATTGGTCATTCAAATATAACCAGCATTTGTCAAGTCATTGAAAAATAGCCACTATTTTGCTGCAACAGAGACCGGTCCAGCATAATATATTGGAGTTCGGTGCACCTGTATATGAACTTCCAGCATATTATGCTGGACCAGTATACTTTGCTGGCTCCAGTATAATATACTGGAGACTGGAGCACCGGTGCTCTAAACTCCAGTATATTATGCTGGACCAGTATATTATACCGGAACTCCATTTGATCACGCCCAACTATGCCTTATAAAAAGGACAATGCGGTCGTTGCAAATATAATCCGGTTTACAAGTCCGGAGTCGAATCCCACAGAGAACTAAGGTTTAGCTACAACTGTTCACTATCACCAAGAAGACAAGCTTGAACAATTCCTAACTTATAGATATTAAGATTCTTGTGTTTAACTAATTAACTAACAAATTAAAATAGTAAATTAACAACTAACGATACTGAGGGTTAGAGAAAAGATTAAGGAGGTCTAGAGTTATGATTTCCTCAATTGTCGGAATCCTTCCCGCTATGTCTTCTATAATTTCGCCTAAGTATTCTCTACCGATCATGAGCACTCTTATTACCGTAAATCTCTCCCGAGTAATTACGACAATTTACTAGACGCACTCTCCCAAGCTACGCTGGCTGGCTTTTAATACAGCTCACTTCAGATCGCACCCAAGGCTTCGTTATCCCTAATCCCGCCTTTAAACCCTCGGTTATTGATCCCTCATATACTCTGGGAGTGGTGTTGTTCAACAATTACCTAAATATGCACTCTCTCCCGAGTTATGCATACTAAATAGGCACAGCTAATTGAGAGCTCTTCAACCAACCACAATATAAACGTAGTTGAACAAATAGAGAAAAGCTATGGCTCAATTATATAAAAACATAACAAGAATTTATCCTACAAAAAGTTTTATCAAAACTCTAGATAACAAATTAGCTATTCATAATAGTATGTAAAACTACAATACTAAAAGTCATAACCAACAATGAAAAATAGGAAGAGGAAGGAAAAACTCGTAGAAGAATTCTCCGCCTTACTCCCAATGTGTTCTTGCCTCCAAGGGTGTTGTCTAACCCTAAAGTAGTGTCTCCTGCCTCCTTAGGTCTAATTTGTGTCCAAAATATGTCCCCTCCTGTTCTTGGCCGGCCTCCTTTGTTTAATATAGGTTTTAGGACTTAAAATCCCATGTTTTGCACTTTAGTCCCTGAACGCTTCCTGCCGCGATTTTGCCGCGGTCGCGGTGGAACCGCGGCCAAACATGCCCTCTGATTCTTCAGTTGTCCGCGACCATCTTCTACCGGGGTTCTGCCGCGATCGCGGCAAAACCGCGGTTTTTCACCCTGTTCCGTTTGGAATTTGGAAAAACGTAAAACATGAAAGTTGTAGTCCTTTGAGTTAGCTTTCCAACCTTATATTGTGGAGCCCAAATGAAGTTCTGAGCAAAAAGTTATGTCTATTTTACTAGACAGTGCGCAATATGCCTACTCAAGTCTTCGTTCGTACTTAATTATCAAATTTGACCCCCGAACACGATCCCGGCTTAATTCCTTGAGCTTTTACTCAGACTTCAAAGCTTCAAATCACTTAAATTCATTCCATAACATCTATATAGCTCGGAATCACACCTACAAGGCATAAAACACACAATTAGTGCAAAACACTAGCGATTAAAGCGCAAACTCAATGAAAGTGCAGTAAATTCGAGTGTAATAAGCGACTAAAATATGCAATTATAGCCTATCATCAAGTATATTAGACTGGAGTTCTAGTATAATATACTGGAACTTCAGTATATTATGCTGGAGTATTTTTCCGGATTTTGAACAGTATTTTTTGTTCAGATTTATCTTAACATAAAAGTGGCTAAATTTCGATTACTTTTGAAACTGTGGCTATTTTTGAATGACCTCTTGTAAATCTGGTATTTTTTAATTTCTCCCAGTAATTTGTTATATTTTCAATAAGTAAATTAAAGTTAATGTGATCAATTTCATTATTAATTAATGTTAAAAAGGTGAATTTTTTAATATGTGTAAAAAAAAATCAAAAATCACTTAAAAGTGGACCGGAGAAAGTACTAATTAGAATAAAGGCGCTTACTTCCTCCATTTAATGAATTTAAAGCAGCTAGCCTATGCCAAATGTACCAAGTATAAATTGTTCAAACATGTCATATAATAATGGGATCTTTACACTAGTCCTATAATATTAATAATATTATAATTAATAATTTAACTACCCCACACACACATACACATTATGTCTTTCTTGTGAGTATTAAAGAAACTAGCAATCAAGATATATTAACATAACTTTTTTGAATAATGAATCTGTCACGAGTTTCTTGTTACGAAACCAAAAGGACAAAATGTATTTTGTCATCTTGACAGGAAAGATAAGTAGGAGTACTTAAGTGCCCGTTTGGACATAAAACTTGATGGAAGATTTTTCCAAAAAAATTTACTTTTCCCCGAAATCAGTATTTGTTTATAAAATTTTCAATTTTCACTTGAAAATGCATTTTAGAAATTTTCGAAATTTTGAAAAATTGCAAAAAACTATTTTTCAAAATTTTCACTCAAATCACTCACAAAATTTCAAAAATATCCAAACTGAAATTTATGTCCAAACACAACTCTAAATTTCAAATACTATTTTTACTTTGAAAAAAATTTTTACTATTTTTTCGAATTTTACAATTTTTATGTCCAAACGCCTACTTAATGTCTCGAATAAGTTTCATTCAATATAGGAAACTCTTGAACCTCTAAATTTTATCCTTCTTTTTTCCAGACTATATATGATTGTTCTTGATTATTTTTTTCCCTCAACAATACTAATCGCTAATCCAGTATTATCTTTTTAATTAATCGATCAAGTATTTTTGTGATTGTTCTTGGCTCAATTGAACCTTCTTTATGTATCCAACAGTGATCACAAGACAACTGTGGGATTCAAACTGTTTTAATTTTTCCATTGTGTGTACAAAATAAATGTCAAATATATCCATTGGGTGTGTAATAGCACAATTTAATCTCAAAAAGAGAACATTTTGCCATTATTATGTGATCACTCATTGCAAAAGGCAAGCCGGTACACAAAGCATCTCGTAGTCACGCAAGTCCGTCAGTCCGAGGAAGAACCGCATTCTGATATATAAGGGCAACTCCAACCTTGCCCCCATCCCCCATAATGGGGGAAAAATGGGGGGAAAATGCTCCAACCCTCCCCCATATTTGTCCCCAAAATGGGGGATGAATAGTGTTCCCTCAAATATGGGGTACACTATTCTCCTCCGTTACTATTCACCCATATTTTATTATTATTTTAATTATTTAATCTTTTAGTTTAACTCTTTATATATATCTAACTATGTTTATGTAATATTTTTATAATATTAATATTATATCTTAACTTTGGTGTATAATTTTAATAAACTAATTTTCGTGCATTTATTATTTTTATGTAATGCATTAATAGATCATTTATGGGAGAATACTAGAGGTTGAAATAGAATATTTATCTAATATTTCGAATGAATTTTATCATTATGAAATATGTATTAATCTTGCATCGCAATGATTTCAGTTTTATTTGAATTATTAATTAATCTATAATTTGCTTACAAATTATATTATTTAAAAATTTATGGAATTATTTTAATTATGGAAATTACAAATTAATAAAAAAAGATGGAATTTATTTAATGGAATTTAAAAAATAAAATTGAAATGAAAGATAATAATAAAATATAGAAGAGAGAGAAGAATATAAAAAAATTTGGGGGAAAAAATGAGGGAATGGTTGGAGTAAATTGTCCCCAAAATGGGAATTTCCCCATTTTGGGGACAAAAAATGGGGCAAGGTTGGAGTTGCTCTTAGATCCTTGAAAATGAATGATTTTTCTGAAATGGTTATAAGTGAGAGGGTCAGATACATATATAGGGGACAAAGATCGTAAGGATTAAAGAGTGGCTTCCACTAATTCACTGATTCAAACAGAGAAGATTTTAAAAGTTAAAGATAAGGCTTTAATCAATTATCAATTAGGACAAATCTTGTTCTTGACTCTCCAAAAACTGATAAACCCAGAGAAAAAGACTGATCGATGTTACTTTTTTTACCATATTGGAAGATGAATGATGTTGACGTTTATATAAATTCTGTTAAATTTCATTTAAAGAATAAAGATACATTGTGTGAGGACTATTTAGCTTGTAAAAATGGAAATAATGTTTGATTAATATTGTATGAAATCAAAATTCTGTTTCCTTCTTCTAACATTCTTTTATAATTGATACTTCTTTTTTTACTTGTACATGATCATGATTTCTCTCTCAAAAGAATATCTCAACTTATATTTGAGAGTAATTTTTTCCCTTCGTTTACAAACATAAACAATTAAAAGATTAACAAAAATTAGTAATACATAACGGCTCTCAAGTAGGGGTGGACATAGTTCGAGCAAATCTGTAATTCAAATCGAAATCCGAATTTTTTGGATTTTTGGTTTGGATTTTCGGATACGAATTGGATTTTGAATTTAACCTTTAAAATTTTTGGATTTCGGATTGGATATTGGATTTGGTACTTTAGATTTTTGGATATCCGAAAATTCAAATTTTTTATATTTTATATTTACTCCATTATCCATATGCCAATAGTAATAAGTTCAATACTATACTCATTATATATTATCTCATATATTCAATATTAATTACTAAGTTACTGTGAGAATACTTTCTATTTGGACATGATTTTACTATTGCTACTTCTTACCGGCCGTATTAATGTCTCTATTGTATTTTTTTATAATAATTTTATTACTTGAATACTTTATTTGGAAGATTGCGACAAGAATGAGGAACTTTTCGGGCAATTTAACATGTGTACTTCATTTGGATATTTATTTTTGTAAAAAGTAGAAATATCTCAACTTATACGCTCAAAACCAAAAATTCACAATATCCAAACCGATTAATCCGAAATCAAACTTAAATAATCCGATCCAATCCGAACTTATTTGGATTGGATTTGGATATTGTTATTTTTTCAATCTGAAAATCGAAAATCCAAAACGAAATTCTCATATCCAATGCGAACTGCTCGAACGCCCACCAACACTCTCAAGTTTGGGAACTTTATACTCTGAAAATCAAAGGCCAGCTCCAAATTTTCTCCAATTTAGAGAATGGTCTATATATAATGTTTGGCTCAAAAGTTATCGATATACTTTGCAAGCTTAAAAACAATCAAAAGTAAGAAAGGGTAAATCGTAATCAAATATAATAGACCTAGAGATGAAAAATGAAGTTGTTGTTGTAGATCTAATAGTGATAATATGAACTCAAGAGAAAGTATTCGTTAGAGATAGCGATAGAGAGAGAGTATGAGAAAATGAGAGAGTTGTATTATTCCAGAATTATTCCCCCTTTTTACAATGTGAAGGTCTCCCTTATATAATAAGAGACTTTCTTCGAAATAATCAAAAAGTTACAAAAGTAGGTAACGTTTTCCTAGTGAAGACACTGAGTCCTAAACTATGTCGCTTTTGTCCCCACGTCCGAGTCGTACCCTTACGTTAGTTGGCGTATACTCACTGGGCGTACCCATTGGCGTAGAGACGCTGACGGTCAAATTTGACCCTATACAGTTAGTCCCTCCGCTCGTTGGAGACGCATTCGGTGGGCGTCTTCAATTGGCGGAAATGCAAACCTCGGCTTAGGAGAATTTGACCTCGACCAGGGGCGGCAACATGAATGAGGTAAAATGTATGACGTTGTTGAGCCACTGACGCGTGGCTTTCTTTTTGGAATAACGTCATCGTCTGTATGCGTCATTATTATATTTGCCCCCGAGGCGGTTCAGAGGATGATGTGACATTTTGGTTTCCCGCGCATGTTTTGAATCATGACTCATCGATTTCTGCGCAACTTATCCCTATAAATAGGAGAGAGGTTCGATTCGATTCAACTTTCAAACCTTCGGAAAGCATTTTCTGATTTACTCCTTTGTCTTTCTTTCCTGTAACCGTTATTTCGTGTGGGATTCCTCCACTTCTTTTGAAGTCATATTTCTCGTCGTTAGTGCATTATTTCCCAAACAGAATCATCATGGTAAAACGTACTCAAGGTGGCAAAAAGACCAAGGACACTGACCCATCTAGGGTTCCGCCTTCCTCTGGCGGTGAGGGGGAGGAAGTAAAAAAGGCCCTCGTTCCCCTTTCTGTAGACAACGTCCTCCCAAAGGACATGCATATTCGAAGGGATTTTCAAACGAAAAGTCCAGCCCTTCCCTGGGAGCGTAGCGATTTACTGCAATCTCATCTAGACGACCTTCGAGTGACACACAACATTCCGGACCATGTGGAAATGGCTCCGGCTGGGATGGACTACGCCAATGTGCACAGGCCTGGGTACTGCACATTTTACGAGTACCCATTTTTGATCGGCTATAGTCTCCCGATCTTCCCTCTAGCGGAGGAGCTTTGTTGCTTTTACAGTGTGTGCCCGGCTCAGCTTACTCCTTACACCTTGAAGGTGTGCAGGATTCTGACCACGTACGCGGCTAAGGCTGAGTGCGGCGTCTCAGTTCACCATCTCTTACAGTTATTCAGCCCTGGTTACCTGAGGGGTACCATGTTGCAATTGAAAAGCCGTGGTACGAAGGGTTTGGTAGTTAGGGCTGACGACAAGGCCAACCGCCTCTTCTGGCGTAGGTACTTCTACATCAGGACAGAGCACCTGGTGTCTAAGCCTGAAGGATTCCCGGAAAGGTGGAACCCAGATCGTGAGTACCTTTATTTGCAGGATTCATGACTGTTCGCGACCTTGACCATTTGGCCACTGTGATTTCATTCTTTTTTTTCTGTAACGAGGGCTTCTCCACCCCAGTTTATTGATGATATTAAATCATGGGTGGAAAGACTAATACCTTATGCGGAGGAATGCCTTACCTGGGCTGCATTTCTTCAACAGTACGGCCCGTCAGGTAATTCTTCAGCCTTGGTTTGGAAACTCCCTAAGATTCTGTTACCTAACTTACTCGTGTTGGCAGGTCGGAGCACCCCCAAGAAGAAGAAGGCCGTTGTTGCCTCGCCTAGGGCGGAGACCGACTTTGATGGCGAAGACATACCCTGCGGCTCGTTCGGCGATGGCGCTCCACAGGTTCCTCGGCAGGAGGCTGCGCCTATGGCGGCATCTGCAAGTGAAGCGACTCCTTCAGCGCCGTCCCCGCGGCTTACGGAGGAAACTTCCGAAGGTGAGGAGCCGCCAGAGAGAAAGAGGCGGCGGTTGATAACGGGCAAGGGGATAGCGATTGAAGACGAGAGGGTAAGTGAACCTCGTCAAGTATCGAGGCTGATTTTTATGGCCGATGCTATCCGTTCTGCGAGGTCGGCTCCACAAAGGAGAGCTGTTGCCGATGCCAGCCCAGCCCGTGTTCCGGAGAGCGGTTCGTCGGCCGCTGTTGATGAAGTGGGTGATGGTGTCGCGAGGGCGGATACTGAGGCCGTCCGTGGAGATGCAGATGGGTTGACGAGGGGTCCAGCCCACGTGGAGATGACGGCGGGTAGGTCTAACCGCCGAATTATGATCCCAGGAGGGTATAACCTGTTGCAACACAGCGAGTAGGCTGCAGTGGATATGACCCTGTTATGTGCGGTCGCTGAGCGTGAAATGTTGAAGGGTGTTAGCGATGGGGACCTATCACGGAGGGTCGCTGGCGCGGCCTTGCAGGTAGCTTTCAGTTTTCTCTGTGTGCCGTAAGGCTAAATGTGATACGTACTGACCTGCCTTTCCTCTTTTTCTTCTCCTTTTTAGACTCTCATTTTGGAGGTGGAGAGGAGGCGGCGGGCGCACAAGAAGGCAGCCACTTTCAACAAGATGGCGAAGAAATACCAACGGTGCCGCACCAAGCATCGGGCGCTGGCGGACTTGCTCAAGCAGGACCCAGAATTTCGGGTGTTTCGTGAGGGGCTCGACAGTCGAGGCCCATTGAAACGACGGTGCCGAGCTGGAGCAGGTCGACGAGCAGCTGATGACTGCTCTAGCTCAGAACATTGAGCTGGAGACTCTTCTCCAGTCTAAGGAAGAAGAGTTGGAGGTTGGCCGTGGGGTAGCGACGGAAGCTGCTGATTTGCGGATCAAGGTCGCCGCTTTGATCGCCGAACTTGATGCCAAGGCGGCTGAGATTGAAGTCCTTAAGCGGACTGCTGCACCAAGGTCTGATGAGGATGCGCATTGTGAGGCGCATGATATATGGGTATACGCCGAGGCCAGATTGGTTGTATTCGAGGAGTTCTTAGCTGCGGGTCGAGCCACTGAGGCGGAGGTTCAGGAGCAATGGCGCATAGCCCGCGTCGCCCGTGAAACTTGTGGGTATAGTTCTGATTTCCCAGACCGGGCGGGCTATAACTACGAAGACGTCAACCGTCTAGAATCCGGCTCTTGGATCTCTGCAACTTATCAACCCGGGGGCGGCGATGAACAAGATGTCGGTCAGGCGGGAGACGAAGAGCAGAATGGCGGTCACGCTGGGGGTGACGGGCGAAGCGGCGAAGCCTCTTAGGACTTGTATATATTTTGTTTTGTTGTATTTTGGAATGTAAATGGGACCTTTTGTAAGGTCGGGTGTACATGCATTTTTTGAATGATAATGAAAGTCGTACTTTTGCTGCCATTCTTTTCCTTTTGTATCTTTTATTTTCGGTACCTCGTCTCCGCAGAGCGGGTGCTCATTTGTAGGATTTTCAGTGTGTTTCTCGAACGTTGTCTGTGTTATCCGCCGATAGGATGCGGCTTTGACGCTATATAGTGGTAGCTTTAGCTAATAATGGCATCACTTCAATTNGACCCGTTTGATCGATTTATTTTAAGGACTTTTAAGTTATTTTGTAGTAGTTTGAAATAAAATAAAAAAATATTTTTTAAATACTTATTTTTAAGTTAAAATGACAAAAATAAATCAAAAGCCAAAAGCTAGAATTCCTAACTTATTACTTTTGGCTTAAAAGTCACTTACTATATATAAAAAAAATTGGGGGAATGATTGGAGTAAGTTATCTCCAAAATGGGGATTTTCCCATTTTGGGAATAAAAAATGGGGGCAAGGTTGCAGATGGCCTAATGTAGATAGTCTACCTAATATAAGTATATGTACTGATTTCACGGCTAGAACACGAAGAGACAGCCAAGCAAAAAGCCAAGAATTAAAACCAGCCAGCATTTATATATTTATGAAGAAAACAGTAAACAGAACAGTAAAATTAACTAAATTACACCGTCTACAAAAGACAACAAAGAGTACCACTAATCAACGATAATAAAAACGCAAATACACAAATAATATCCCCAGAACTATAGCTGGCGCACGGTTTTTTTAATAAAGCTTATAATTTTTTGAAGGAAGTGAGGTTCCTAAAATTTTCCCATGGCTTTTCCCAAACAACAGCCAAGTACCTATTGTTGCTACGACCACCGTCGTTGGCGGATATGACTAGCCGATAATTTGTGCCGGCGACGACTTGGGTTGCTCCCTTCTTCACTCGTTTGAACACCAAATTAGTTTTAGCTTGTTTGTTGTACTCATTCACTGCAAATTTCCCGATCTCGACCACTTGAGGGTCCTTTGTGTCAGTTATAGGACTCCAACCACCTGGTAAACCACCACCGCCACCCAGTGCGGCGGAGGCGTGGAAGAAGAGGGAGGCGACCACCACGGCTGACAGAGTCAAGACGAGGATACAGTTGAATTTGAGGGCCATTTTTGTGTGTTTGTGAGGGAGTTTGAGAATTTAATGCAGGGAAAATATAGGTGTGGGACTGTGGGTAGTTATTATGAATATTAGTGGTGGTGTGGTTGGAGTAATTAATGAGATCTCGGCACGCGGAGAACGGACAGTGGTCACGTGACTTGCTTCCTGCATTTGCCCGTCAATTAAAAGGGCCCAGTACAGTTCCTACTATGCGCGGGATATGAGAACACTAAGCTCCCGATATACACGCAAAATTCGGGAATATTAAGTTCCCGTTATGCGCGGGATCTGAAAAAGGATCGGACCACAAGAATTGCAACCAAAATGCAAGGATTGCTTTTACGACTCGAACATATAATATCCACGTTACAACAACTTTACCAGTTACACCAAGCTCTCTTCGCATTTGCCCGTCAATTAAGTTTCTAAAAAGTTTGAATAGTCAACGTCACGTGTGTGCATGTTATGGTCACGTCCATGTTCATGTTCATGGGTGTAGTCGGAAAATTTTATTTTGTGTCTCATACAACTTAGAAGACCCAGAATTCTGTGGACCCAGCAGTGTAAGATTGGGGTCCACAATTCTGTGAGACAAAAAGGAGCCTCATACAACTATTGTCAGTTGTATGAGACACAAAATAAAACTTCTCGGTGTAGTCGTTTGTTTACCACGTATTATATACTTTGCCCCCTTTATATGTCATAATTTCTTCTAACACATCTTATTCTTTTACACACAATCGAACTATCGTAGGTGAATCATAGAAAAAATCTAAAATTTTGCTAAATAGATAAAAATATAAAGGATCAAATTACCTACTCATTATTTGTATGCGAATCATAGATACAAAAAGTTGTGGTATACTGAAGTACTCCCAAAAGATTGTTAGAACAACACAAACCAGGCTGGGTCTAGTGTAGATTCAGAAAGATGAGGACCCAAAAGTCTGAATAGGGAGTTACAAATTCGCCAATTTGTCCTGGTGCAAGGCTTCAAAGCCAGCAAACCCATTTTGAGTTCAACCAAATTTGCGAGTTACTGACCCCTGCTGATATTATGTGCATACAAGTAATGTAAGACAAAATATATGTATAGATGTATTCTCCATCAATAGTCAAATACTGAAAACTTTGTATAATTCGCGGTACCTCTAGTTTTCCTTTTAAAAATATCACTTCTTCATCTATACTTGAATACTAAAACTATAATTCCCTAAGAAGAGAACTTTGGTGAAAATGCTGGGTCAATTTTTATCACTGTTGTTGTTCATAGATCTGCAAATAAGCCTCAGATAATGCAAACCATCTGAGGCAGAGTTTCTGAAACATGTAGGTCCTGCATTTTG
This sequence comes from Nicotiana attenuata, assembly GCF_001879085.1. NCBI lineage: Eukaryota > Viridiplantae > Streptophyta > Magnoliopsida > Solanales > Solanaceae > Nicotiana > Nicotiana attenuata. Next base: position 12,078,788 of record NC_031993.1, read on the forward strand.
TACCTGCGTGGAGTAGACAAATTGGGTTATTAAAATTATTTTGACAAGTAAATTAACATTATCAAGTTAGGAGGGAAGAAATTACCAAAGTTCTTCAGATTTTTGCTGCACAAATACTCTGTATGATCCTTCTTCTGGCTTGCCGTCATGAACGATATTGGCAATCAGATCATACTTTGAGCGCAGTTTTCTATTCTGCCTGGGTGCAGGGAGCGGAATATAATCCTTCAGCTCTAAATTCTTCACAGGGAAGTTAACTGCATAAAATATAAAACTTAGCAAGTCAAATGATAAAAAAAGAGAAAACACATGCATAGGTAATATTGTGCGTCTAGTCCAGAATATGGATATTCAAGTTCAGAGAACTCTTTCGTGATTTACACTCTCTTTTCTTGCAGCGAGGCGGGGCATGGAAGTGTCAGGGTTGTTTGGAGAGTGCTTATTGCATTTTATAAGCACAAGGTAATTAGCTTCATGCCAGAGGTACTAGGAGAAGTGAATCAAAACAAAGCCCTTCAAACACCCCTCAGAAC
>NC_031993.1:12079340-12134259 GCF_001879085.1 Nicotiana attenuata
ACCACCACCACCACCACCACCACAAAACCGAAAAATAGAATATACAAAAGAAAAGGATAATGAAAATGATAAGAACTTGCTGACATAAAATAGGTCCACATCAAAATCTAAGCCTAGCACCATCCGTTTATTTGGCAATCAAAATGAACTGTAAAAAGGAAAGATTTTTAGAAGAAAAACTCGAAGGATTATAGAGAAAAGCTCGAGTTACTGTCTGGACAATATGCACATATCTGGTTGAAACTTGATCAAATCTCAGATTTGCCTATAGAAACTATATGAATGAACACTCAAACGGATGTTCCTTCTCTTCATTCAGGCCTTTTTTTCAGTATAACCAGAACTGTGTATTTTCGTTTTACTACCACTCTCAACCTCTAGTGTGGGCTAGGTGTGCACCTTAATGTTCTTTCTTCAAACAATTCAATGGGGTTTCTTGTTAAGTGCACATTCATCTAACTACAGACCCCATAATCATCAACTAACAGGATGAGTATACAAAATGAATTCAACATACGATTTCCTTAGTAAAAAGATCCAAGTCTAAGATAACATCAGCAAGCACTTACCAAGGGTGGGGTTCTTCTCCAAAAAGAAGTTGTTCTTGGTAAACCGGCGCATGTGAAAAATCAGATATCGTGGAAGCTTTTTGATGCGAAATCTCATCCTAGCTATACGAGGGTGCACAACTTCAGTCACAGTCTCACCATCTATCTTCTTCAGTATGTTGAACAGCGGGACCTAGAAAATTTGCAATATTAACAAATCAGTACACAAAACCTATTGTCTGTTGAGAAGTGAATGCATGAACTTTTTCAAGATCATCAAAAAAGCACCATAAAATAAGTCATACATAAACATGCCTACATCAAAGTGAATGGGCACAGGAGGAGAAGAAAAGAATTTTGTTGAATAGTTGGATTTCCAGAAAATGATAAATGACCCCCGAGGCAAAGGGCTTATGAAAATAGCCATTGAAGTTCACCAATATGGACACACTAACCTGAGGGATAATGTTTTTCTCCATAAAATCCTTAAAAAGAGGTGGCGGCGGCAAATCAAGCTCAAGCATTAGGAAAGGCACTCTGCTGGTCTCTGAAACAAAATTGCCTGCTTCATTCCCACCATCTTCCCCATTGCCATTAATCTGTGAATTCCCACCACTTTTTCGCCTCTCAGCAATAGGCCTATTGTGCATTTCTTTCACAACCTCCAATTCACCCTAGCGGGAAAAAGGAAAATCTTCAACCTCAAAATAAAATAGAAAACAGCATTTGGAACTGCCTAAAGAAGAAAGAAGAAAACCTGAAATGCGTATTATGTTGTTCCGTTTTTTTGAACCTCTAAGATCAGCACACAAGGTTTGAAGAAGCCATAACATAAACTCCGCAGGATCAGACCGCACATCTACACGAAAACGTTTTTCACTTGAATCCATAACAGCCTGCAAGAATTCACGTGGGTTCACCTACAGATACAGAGTCGTTAGGCGATGAATCCATGAAAAAGAAGATGAAATTTGTGTGTGATAATGCAGGGATAGAACCTGTCCCTTGAAATTTCCTGCATGCCAAATCTTTCGTGTGAGCTCTCCAAATTGATGAACCAGGGGAGATTCGCACTGCTGATAGTTTTCAGGGATTAAAAAGAAGTTTCTAAGAGGAGTTACACTCATCAAAGACTGAATTGTCACATTAATAAAATCAGTCTTGTCCACGATGTTAAGCCCAACCTAAAATAACCAGTCCAAAAGATTAAAATCACAACTTAAATAGACAATTTATGAAATAATAAATACACATCAAGCATGAGAAAAACAATAAAGATACAGAGTATAGACAAGTTGAAAACCGTTCCTGGAAGATAATTAGACCCATCAAGTGCCCTAGACCATTGCCGTTTTTTGTCAAGCTGTTCAACTTGCTCCAGCGTAAATCTACGAAATAATATCAAGCAAACATGGTCAGCTGATAATACTTGTCAAGAGAAAAAGAAAACCGCAGTTAATTGATATTGGCATGAATCAACCAGGCAAGGTTGGTGCTATTTGCTAAGCTGCCCCTCTGTTGTCTCCCACACCAAGGCAAAAAGAGATTCAACAGTCAGCAGCGCTCGGCCTTGTTCACCCTTTCAGCTAAGTATCCCGTTCTAGCTTCTATACTAGCCCTTCGACTTTGGTGTAGTTTTAGTTTGTATTGGTATAATGAACATATCAAACAAAGGCGAGCAGTATAAGCCCTTCTACGGCCCGGGAAAAGCAGCAAACTCTAGAAGCTAGGGCAGCAGTATAAGCCCTTCTACGGCCTGGGAAAAGCAGCAAACTCTAGAAGCTAGGGCTGTTAGCAGGGAGTCTGCTAGGCGGACATTATCGAATAGCACCTTTTGATGAGAGATATGAATAAGAAGCTTCAAGAAAACATGGGATTGAGCTTGAAGGCTTTCGCAGATTGATGCCGAGACTAGATTCGAAACTAGACTTGGGTAAGGCCCTGGTGCTCGATCTTGGGTCTGAGGTATGGGTCGAATCATGATAAAGAAGGTTGGGTGGTTGTATAATTCCCAAGCAAAAAGTCGTATACTTTAAAAGTAGATGGAGTGATCAAGCGGCCCTTCTTGCACCAATATACATCCAATGGCATAGAGTGATGCGCCAGTATGAACATGACTTGCATGCCTCTGTGGTCAATGGGAGCAGCAAAAGATCAAACCCCACCCCACTCGGCAGCTCGGTGAAAAGCAAATTGTAGTATTTAATGTAAAAGTACTACGGAATACTGATTGTGGGATCTAAAAGAATCTTTAGGATTATTTGTAAGAAAATGACAAAAGACACATTTTCAGAATACATGATCAAGTTCTTAGAAACTTAAATTTTTTTGATAATGGAGTTGATAGTACTGGAAAGGGGTGGGGGGGGGGGGGGGAAGAAGCAATGACGGCACTTCAAGTAGTAGTAGTGTAGTACTATCAAACCTTGGATTCAGAAGAAGGCAAATGTCATCAAGTGATGGGTCTTTTACTTCATATCCATCAGGAAGGCAATAAACTTTCTCTGACTGCACGTTAATATATACGTGGTGCCCTGCTTTGCGACTGTGTGTATATGCATGGGATTCATGACCCCTTCCTTGGTAGTACTTTCCACAAATTAAACATGCATAGAGATTAAACTTTCTGTCAGTGACTGAGCATGATTTCTCAAAGTCAAAATCTAAAACCTGCAATGACAAATGAAACAGAAAGAAACAAATAAAAAATATCAGTCACCATGTCAATAGCTCAACCCAAATTTACAGAATTATCAGTGATCTAGTGACCACTGGATAACCAACTTCAACCCCTCCCCCCCTTGTCGACAAATAGAATGTACAATCACAAACCAAATTTTAGCTCTCAAGGTATGATTCATACGCCTATGTGGACAGGCTAACAACATACAGGAAATATCGAAATATCACTAACTAGTGATTCTTCTTTTACTAGCATTATCTATTGATGTTAAGGAGCAAAATTTCAATTTTGACTACCTAGCCAAGCAGAATTAAAACAGTGATTAGCACTGAAATTACCTGTCTATTAATTGTATCAAGAAAAGGGCAGTCCCTTCTTACTTCACTTGTAAGATTTTTCTTTCCTTGGCTGACGTCTCTGCAATGATCTTAATCAGAAGGCTGCTGCACAATCTTTAATCTCTTTCCCCCTACCTCCTTATCCACAATACAATCTTCTATTTCTCTCTTTTTGGTCATTATGTGCAAACAACAAGTATTCACTGCATATAAGAGATCACTTTATCAGTAAATGCTATTCGTATCACAATTTTACCACTAGCATTGGAAAGAACTAGATCGAAACCGGAATAGAAACTAAAACTAGCACTAAGTACATCAATTAAATATAACTAGGATTCATTTAAGAACTATCTCCATGTTTTATCACTATGAGGGTCAAGCATGTCCATCCATTCCATTTATTCATAAATAACTCATAGCAAGCATGGAAATAAGTAAACTCAAAACCAAGAAAGGAAACGCGCCATGATTGTTCGCACCCAAGGGTATGACCTAGTGATCAATAAAACGTATTAGGGTCCAAATCTCAGCAAAGACAAAAACACACTAGGTAAATTCTACTCAACTGCCTAAGCCTTAGTAGACAAAATTATGTTGTACCTGTGTTGGTAGGACGTAGAATCTAAAACTAACACTAAATACATCAATTTCATATAATTTTGAGTAATTTAAGAACTATCTCCTCGCTTTATCACTATGAGGATCAAGCATGTCCATACATTCCGTTTAATCATAAGAAACTCATAGCATGCATGGAAATAAGTAAACTTAAACCATGAAAAGATATAAGCCATGATTGATCGTTCACACCCAAGAGTATGTCCTGGGGCTAGAGACTAATGAAGTGGACCAGAGTCCAAATCTCAGCAGAGAGGTAACATTATTAGCCATTTTGACATGAAAGAAAACACAATATATACTGGAGTAGTATTTTTGGTATAGTTTATATCTAATTTTTCAGTTTATAAAAATTAATTTATCTAATCCACATTAGCTCCAAAAATTGGTCAAATTGATAGAGAAAAACTATCAAACAAATTCCGATAGAAGCGTATTACTCGAAGCAGATTATTATACCTCATAAATTCATAAGGTATTATTAAGGGAAGCAAATACAAATGCATCTTTTATGCAAATAATAACGCATATTATTTAACTTGTAAAAATTATATAGAACTATACAATTCGTAATTCTGCATTAAAAATAAATGAAAAAAATAGGGTTTTATGCCTAATTTCTTAAAACATGAAACTTACAAGCTATGAATGGATTTCGCCGGAGAAAGAGGACGGAAGAGTTCAGCGGAGAAATTCGCTTGAAATACTTCCAACTTCGTCGAAGCTGATCCCGGCGGAGCGGCAAATTGGAGTCCTATTTATATAAGACGAGTATTCACAATTGAAGTTCTATTTATACGAGAAGTAAAAGTCTTGTTTCCCAAGAAAATAATGCTAATTTAGGGATAAAAATTCAAGATATCATACAAAAAAAATTCTTTCTTTTTTTGATAAAAATTTCTTTCTTTTTTTTTTAAAGGTAAAGGATATATTATATTAATAGTACTAAGCTCATGTATTGCCTTGAGGGACATGTCCCTTAAGGCCAACATGGTTACATAATTGTCTTATGCCATCTAGGGCATTATCGTTCCCAAGTGATGCCAAAATATTACACGACGACAAAGTACTTTCCCTAACATTACAACTACCCTCCTTATCCTTGAGGTACATATTTTCCACAAAATTAGGAGGTTTCTTGATAAAACTAGTTATATTAGAGGTGCATTTTGCTAAAGCTTCCTTGGCCAAGATGTGTGCCACCTTGTTTCCTTCGCGAAAATTATGCTTCATTATGGTCTCCCCCCTCTCTATTAGCTTGTCCATTAAGTACCTGCATTCATCAAGCAAATTTTTGTAAGTAGGGTAGTCTTCTTCAAGAAAACGAATTACTTCCGTAGCATCTGTCTCAATTTCACACGGCATGAAATTCCCCTACATGATTATATGTAAAGCCCGCCGAAAGGCTAGTAACTCTGAATGTATTGGTGAGGTACTTTCACAATTAGCATTGAACCCTAGTATCCAATCTCCATTGTTATTTCGGATTACTCCACCAATGCCACCCTGCATGTTTTCTTCATTGAAAGCACCATCAAAGTTAATTTTGTACCATCCTTTAGGAGGAGGATGCCATTTTACTCTAACTTTGATAGGGGAGGTAGCATTTTGTTTTGTAGTGGCTAATAATTGGTACTCTTGTGCTAGTTTGAAAACTTTGCTAGTGTTTATCTTATTAGTAGTGTTATTGATATTGTTTTCATTCCTAGTGTTCCATATAGACCATAAGGCAAATGGAAAGACATTTTGCCAACTTGTAGCGTTGTTTTGAGCTTGAGTGGATTTGTCCCTTAGGAAATCTACCCAATGTTCTTGAGGTCTAAGGTTGATAAAGGGAACTCCTATAGATGCCCAAAACCCTTTAGCTATTTTACATTCCCAGAATATATGAAGAAGGGATTCGTTTGTTTTACAAATAGGGCAATTTGTGTCAATGTTAACTCCTATTTTCCCTAGGTATTCTCTAGTGGGTAGCCTAGAGTGACAACATTTCCATATAAAAAATTGGATTTTCCTAGGGCACTCTAACTTCCATACCCAATCAAACTTATATCACTTGTAATTGTGGTTGTCACAAATTCTGTTATCAATAAGTTTATAACAAGAAGAGGTTGTAAATATACCACTAGTATTGATTGACCAGATAATGTTGTTCCCCTGGCTTTTGGAAGTCGTTAGAGAGTGTATGCTATTGAGTATATTCTTGGGGAGATTAAATAAAATATGAGACATATTCCACTCCATCTGGCTCTTGATGTCTCTTAGAGTGAGCTCACTTTCCTTTTTATTGATGGGGCCTATGACATTCCTCCTTAGTGATCCAAACTTTGGGATCCAGTTTGTGTCCCAAATGGACAAATTGGGATTATTTACTATTGGCCATCTAATACCTTCTTTGCAAAAATTCCAACCCTTTAAGATGCTTTTCCAGGTGTGAGAGGTATTGTTAGTACATTTTGTTACACTGTAACAGCTACTTATAACACGTACCCAAGTAGAAGAGTGGTTATTAAGGAGCCTCCACACTAGACTTGCCATCTCTTTAGGCATTGTAACCTTATCCCAACTAACAAGGTGAATCTTCTTTTTTTCAGTAGTAGTACCCCATAGGAAGTCCCTTTGAATTTTGTCTATTTCTTGGAGTGTTCTACTAGGGAGCATTGACAATTGCATTGGTGATTAGGGATTGTGTTAAGAGTAGATTTAATAAGGGTGCACCTACCAGCTATATTAAGCCAATTTGCATTCCAAACGTTTAGTCTAGCCCTCATTTTCTCTACTAGAGGTAAATACTCTTTGTGCTTAGGAGGAGTGCCACTCATAGGGAAGCCTAGGTAGCTACCAAAATCCTTACTGACCTTAATATTTAACAGGGAGGTGATCCAATTGCACATATCTTTTGTGCAATTGCTAGATAGAAGTAATTTAGACTTTTCCTTGTTGATGTTTAGGCCAGATAACTGGCAAAAGATATCCATGTTTTGTTTCATGGTAGTAATCGTCTTCTTATTAGTCTTTCTCATTAGTGTAAGGTCATCAGCAAAAAATAAATGGGATGGGAGGGGGGGCTTTGTTTATTTAATAGAATGGGATCCCATCGTAGAGTGTCAACTTGATGCTCTATGTTTTTTGAAAGCATGTCCATGCATAAAATGAAGATGTAGGGTGACATAGGGTCCCCTTGCCTAATGCCCCTAGAGGGGCAGAAATACCTAGTCTTATTGCCATTAACAAGGATTGATATGGATGTGGAAGAAATGCAATTCAGGATAAGAGTGGAAATATTAGGAGGTAATTTATGGAATCTTAGGGCTTGATAAACAAACGATCATTCCAATTTGTCAAATGCCTTTTTCAGGTCCAGCTTTAGGAGCCAATTTCCTTTCTTTGTTTTCTTATTAAAACGTTTGAGGACTTCTTGAACAATGATGGCATTATCACTAGGTCGTCTATGTTTTACAAAGCTAGTTTGGTGTTCACTAACCATCTTGCTAAGAAAAGGCTTAAGTCTGTTAGCGATGATTTTGGTGATTACTTTGTAAAGGATATTACAAAGACTAATAGGTCTAAAGTTTTGTAGTTTATTAGCATTATTGAATTTAGGAATTAAACAAACATAAGTCTTGTTAAGGTCACTGGGAATCTGCCTTGAGTTGAAAATTTGTTGGCATAAATTGATCACTTTATGACCTAAAGTAGGCTAGAATTTCTGGAAAAAAAATGAGTGTAGCCCGTCAGGTCCAGGTGCCTTGGTGGGTTTAAAGGAAAATATAGTCCTTTGTACCTCATAGTTCCTAAGTGGTTTATCAAGACAGGATAAGTCTAAGTTGCTAAAATTAGAGCTAGTATTAGTTACTTGATTCCAAGTAGTGAATTCATGAGAAGTAGTGAAGATGTTTTGGAAGTAATTTGTCACATAATCCATGATATCCTTTTGATTTTCGATCCAGCTACCATTACTATCTTTGAAAAAAATAATATTATTTTTCCTTCTTCGGTTTGTAGCTTGTGTATGAAAGTATCTAGTATTTGCACCACCATCATTTAGCCAATTTATCCTAGATCTAAGTTTCCAATAGTCCTCCTCTATTTTAAGAATAGATTCATAATCATTTATTAGAGTAATTTCTAGGTTTTTGAGGAAGGGACTATATTGGTAACTAGGAGAGTTTTGTATCCCTGTAATACGTTTTAAAAGGTTTCTTTTTTTTGCAAATATATTCCCAAACGTCTCCTTCTTCCATTCCAACACATCTTTTTGGAATTGCACTGTGCCTTCTAAAATATCCTTATTTTCCCAACTATGTAGAACTATTCTAGGGAAATCAGGATGAGAACACCAAAATGTTTCCATTCTAAAAGGTCTAGGGTTATTGTTGTTTAGCTTATTGTTAATATTAACAAGTATGGGGTTATGGTCAGAGTGTACTTTAGGGAGGTGGGTGACTGTGACTTTGTTAAACTCGTGTAACCATTTGTCATTTGCATAAACCCTATCTAATCTTTCCATAATTAAGCCCCTATTTTTTCTACGATGATTAGACCAAGTATATTTACAACTCTTGTACCCAAGGTCCATTAGGTGGCAGTGTTCAAAACATTTCAATAGTGAATTAGCTCTTTTTTGATTAATAGGTCTTCCTCCAAATTTATCCGTGGAGTTTGTTAATTCATTAAAATCACTCGTTACTAACCAAGGTCCCTTGTACTTATCATAAATATATTTAAAATTTTCCCATAATAACAATCTATTATTAATATTATTACTAGCATAAACAGTAGAGAAAAGCCATGTAAGGTTTTTAGGTTTTACCTCTATCATTCCATGGATGGATTGGCCATTTCTTGTGAAGTTGTACACATTCACTATGGCTGTGTTCCAAAGTAGCACCATTCCTCCAGAATTTCCTTCAGCCGGGACCTCTACCATTTCATTAAAGTTGTAACCTTCCAAGATGGAAATATGACTATCCATTTTAGTTTCTAGCAAGGCAACTAGACTAGGTCTATGTGTGTCCATTATTTCACGAAAATGCCTAGTGAAGTTTTCATTGTTTGCACCTCTAACATTCCAAATGATTATATGACTAGGCTGTATCATTGGACTCATAGTGGGGTTGTTGTTTGGATTCCTCCTCAAGGAAGGGACTAGGATTACCACATTCTTGCCTACTGTGGGATCGTGGGAGGACGGATGTCCAAGGAGCACTTGTAGAGTGTCGTTGGGCATCTGAAGATACACTTCCTGTCTAGCCTTTCCTTGAAGATTAGTATTTTTACCTCGTTTGGGTTTGAAAAAGCCACTGGTGGCTCCAATAGTATTTCTAGGTCGTCTTCCTCCTCCTCTTCTTCCTCCTGAGCTTCCTGTTGACCTTGCATGTTTGGCACCGGAGGGTTCACCTTCATTGGCTGTGGTTGTGGACCTAGTGGCTGGTCTTGCATGTGTTGTTGTAGTGTCCATGGTGTGAAAATGGGGTTCAACATCATTAGATCCTCCGGGGCAAAGAATGGTAGGTTGATCGGGGGATTTTGTGGGAGTTGTTGGTTGGCATTGTGTGGAATGTGCCACATCTCTTGCATGGTTTGTACTAGATGTTGGTTCATTGATGGGGCAAGGGGTTGGAGAATGTTGCTCATCCATATTTGGTTGACATAATTATTCATGACTAGGGTCATTCCCTCCGAAATTAGTTGTGCTAGGAAATGTGTGTTTTGGATGATGAGTATGGAGTCTTGGCAGTTGATCTCCATGTTGAAGGAGATGGCTTGCCCCTGGAGCCCTAGTTCCACCCAAGATTGGGGTACATGGTTGGGAGGGCTTGGAGGTTGGGCATAGATTATTGGTTGAGGTTGGATTTGGGCTGGTAGGGGTGGAAGATTGTTCATTGTGGGATTTCTTGATAGGTGGAAGAGTTGAAGTAGCCGGTATCTTCTTCTTACTGTGAGTGGAGTTCTTGCCATCGTTGGACTTTGGGGATGATATAGATAGGGAAGGGAGTATTTGGGTAGTAGGGTTGGTAGTTATGTGATGTAGAGTGGTAGAAGAGTGAATGCCTTGCGTGTAGTTTATATCAATTGTTGCAAGATCTTGCATGGATATGGTCACGTCCATTTGGCAAGTTTCATCTTCCAAGTGTTGCATGGGTGATTGGTCGTTAATGTAGGTTGATTGCATGTCATTAGTAAGATGGTGATTATGTGTGTTATGTGATTGGGTGTTAGTATTGCCAAGTTGGCTAGGGGTAGAGGTAATTATGTTATTATCCTTTAATAGGTTAATTAGTCTGTTAGTTAAATTTTTGTCTATTTTGTTGGTTAAGAGATTTGTATCATTATTGATTGGATTTTGTTGTGACACGTTTTGGCCACTTGTTGAGATGGTGGCATTAGTGCCATGCAAATTATTATCATTGTTTATAATATTTTTCTTTGAATTATGCAAAACCATGGACTCATGTGGTTTTTTGCCTAAACTACTAACACTTGTGATGTGTGGTTTTCCGGTTTGCTTAGGTGATTCTAAGGAAATCTCCTCCCCTAGTTCTGATTGAGTATCCATATGGGAATTAGTAGTACCTGACTTCGAAGTAGAAGGTTTTTGTGCAGAGATAGTTGAGAAAATCATACCTGGGGAGCTGGGCAACTTACCTAGCCTATGTGCCAAAAATGATGCATTGCTACCTGTTACTTTTGGGTTGATTGTCATCCCTTGTTGTGTATTGGCTTGTTTGCCTTTCCCGCTTCTTGGAAAGTGCACTGTCTTCCATTCATTTGAGTCTAATTTTTCAGTGATTTCTTCTTCCTCATTGGTCCTGCCTTGATGTTGTCCGTTTGGTCCAATTTTGTATTGGCATTCAATAGTGGCATGCCCCAACCGTCCACAATTTTTGCATAGGAAGCCCTCACCTTCATATAGGATAGGTTGAGTATGTTGGCCAATAAGGATGGAGGTTTGGACTGGGTGGTTTAGAGGCAATTCCACACAAAGTCTAGCATATCTTCCTCTTAAGGTAGCCGACGTACATGCATCCACCTTTAGAAGCTTTCCAATGCAATTTCTAATTTTTGTGAGAATTATCCCATCATAGAATTCCGTAGGAAGCTGGGGTAATCTAATCCAAACTGCTGTGCAACTTTGGGATGCCTTATTTGCCACAAAATTTGGGATCCATTTTTGGACTGATAAAAAATGGCCATTTATAAACCATGGACCATTATGAAGGATTTTGATCATACTTTCTTCCTTCATTAGCTTCACAGTATAGTAGTCTTCCCCTAGGTCAATTAGGGGGTAATTTTCATCAATTTTCCAAAGATCTGTGTTTTCCTTTTGAGGTATTGATGCATTAGTCTTTTGCCCAATAACTTAATTATTAACGAGTACCTCCAAGGATTGTACATTCGTTGTTTGTCTTCCTCACTTAGAGTGATTTGTCTCAAATTCTTGCATATTGGTTCCAATGGGGTCTCATCATTCTCATAAACTTGTGTGTCCACTGGTGTACAATGTGTCCCAACATATGAAGTGTGATCCATAGAGAATAGTTCTCCTTGTGCTAATTTCTCCTTATAGGAAGCAATTTTATTGGGAGACACTGTTTCATTGGGTAGAGGATTTCGTGAGTGTTGTTGTATGTCGGGTTGTTTAGGTGGTATTAAGGTTGATATTTCCGGTGGGAATTGTAGTGAGAAGTTGGACATTCTCTTACTACCGAGATTCAGGTTACTCTAGAAATGACTTTTTTTTCTTCCTTTAATGATAAAAATTTCTTTCACTAGACCTAGTATACAAAGGAATGGACATACAAATAATCTATACTATATTAAAAGCACGAAGGCCCTTAGCGAAATGTCGTTCGCCTTTTTTACCCTTTAAAATATAGAGTTCATATTAGACAAAATAGTAATTTATGCATTTCATCAATATTTAGAAATAATTATTTAATTAATTCTCCTATAATTTAGGAATAGCTATTTAATTATTCTCCTATTATTAACCGTCTAGGAAAGGTAATAAAATTTTGCCTAAATCTTTTCCTATTCGTTCTACTCCCTACGTATGTTGGAGTAGTTTATAGCTTTAAGGTTTTGGAGACCTTTTTTGTAGTTAAAAAAGTTCTGTCTAGCCTAAATTTTCGCCTCTATGTTGGAGTATTGAATGCGTTTATTTTGTTGTTAATATCTTTTAGGTTTAGGAGATCTTTTTGGTTAAATTTTTTTGCCTTAAATCACACACATAATTTTTTTTGGTTAGGAGACTTTATTATTTGGTAAAATTCACATTATATGCGTTGTGTGTGCACCTAATCTCAATATGTAAGTATACTTACTAAAAGTTATATTCGTGTATAAAATAAAAACTTTAAATTTTTGAAATTGATGTATATTCAAATTCTATATATTCAATTTTTCAGTTTTAGCAAGAATACATAACTTTTAAAGATCTAAGAGCATTTCTAAAAAAAAATGGAAAGCTATTTTCAAGTTCATTTTAATAGAGAGAGTGCAATATTTTTTTTTTCTTGCGAGCAAAATACATGTTGTTATAGTTTTTTAATCAATAAAAATATATATATCAAATATTATAAAAGCACAAAGCTCATTGCGAAATATTAATAAACCTTTTTACCCTTAAAAATAAATTTCAAATAGGTTAACATTGGCATTTAATTATTTTTTGTAATAATAAAAATTTTGAAATCAATTATAATATTATGATAAAATTATTAACATAATTGTCCATTTTTATTGATTACTACATAACGAATCATAATATACATGGTTATTAAGACAAAAGCAATATTCATAAGATATTCTAATTTCAAATTACTAATAAATTCTTTTGTACACGTTAACTTAATTTGTTACTTAAATAAATATTATTAGAAAAGGTCATGAATAAATGAATAAAATTCTTTATATGTGTGTCAATTTCACGATCAATATTCATCATTTTCAAGAACTCAAACTTTTACTTAATATTATTTTTGTGACTAAACTCATGTTGTGAATGTTATTTATATATTTTAAAAAAATAATTCTCATCAATATAGGGTAACATTGGCAATACTGAATTCTTTATGTAAAGCTCATTAATATTAGAGTTGTATTGAACTATTCCAATAAGATTCTTTAATATGCAAAACGCGAGTTACCAAAATTATGTAGGAGTCAAGCACGCAACGAATTCTGAAAACATAAAAATTCAAAACATATGTTTTTTCTTACTATTTGTAAACCGAATTCTTATTGGAATAGTTATAAACTATTCTCAAATATTTAAAGATTAGAATGAGCAAATATTCAAAATTTGAATTAAAAAAAATTAAGTTATTTCTTTTAATGTTAAGAACAAATAATTAAGTCGTTGAATTAATTAATTAGTAAACGAATCCAATTCAATTATTTTACAAATTTATCATATAAGAATTTTTTTTTGTTAAATTGACAAAACACTTAAAGTACATAAATTTTATTATTGTAAGAAGAATATCAACAGTGAATGAAATCATAAAATATAGCAAAATTAATTATAGTAAAAGATAAAGAATCAGATCGGTGAAAAAATAAATTTTATGCAATAAGGTAAAATTGTAGAAGGCAACTAGATTATAAATGAGTTATCATTTGTTTCTTTCTTGCATTCAGTCTAACAAATGAAAACGTCTTGCTATAATTTTTATAATAAGTTTTTTTCTTGTAAAATATTAGTTCAATATTACTCATTCTTTAAACTTTACATTGTCACTATCAAATTCTTAAGAGGTATAATGCCAACTTTTTTCATTCGCAAAGTTTTAAGAGACCAAGAGATTTAATTTTTAATTTGTGTTATTTGATAAATCTTTAAAGAATTGTAAATATCAACAATTTTCATATGTTTGGACATAAGTCCTAACAAAGAACAATAAGGCATCTAAATAAAATTCATTCATTTGTTATGCTAACTAAATGGGAACAATATTTATTATTAAAAAAAACTTGAATTATATTTTATAACTCAAACAAATTATTTAATAACATGTATGTAATTTTTAAAATTTATGTATTCATTAATATAGGTACACGCGTAAAGCGCGTACCCTAAGATTAGTATTATATATAAAACATTTATAGGATAAAATAATTTTAGATTATTGTATAGTTTAATCAGTATAATTGAGTTACGGGCTTGGTGAGCTTCATGCCTTCCGCAGAAAAGTATCTTTAAGTTATCATAATCCACTTTTCATAAAGAGTTAAAGATCAACTTAATTTAAAGGTGTACAAAATTTATACACTAATGTATACATCATTTAAACTCATTATTTAAATTTAATATTCACCTTCTCATCTAAAAATTCACTTTAAATTCAATGTAATATGTGTTTGACTCAAAAGATATTAAAACCTTTTTGAACAAATCAATCAAAGATGAAAGGTTAAATTCTAGTTAAGGATAATTAACTCTAGATCCGAGATGAATAATACGAATTAAAAAACATAGCCGAATATAAATGTTGACGGCGATTATGACCAGATTTAATAGCATAAAGAACGATGCATTAAGTAACAAAAATATGAATAAAGGAAAAGATTCACCCGATCTTCAGTGAGACGGATCTTCTTTCATTTAATAAAGATGAATGATAGACAAATACAAGAACCTTATGACCCTTTTTTGGATCTGATGAAGGTATGAGATCACAGATCCTCTCATTTATTTGGAGAGGTGTGTTTACATATTTTCTAGAAAGAGGGAGAGGGAGAGAGAGAGCCCCCCTTTTTTGGGAAGTCCTCCCCTCCTATTTATAAGGGGGGGTATCCATAAAAAATCTTTTAAAAAAAGTACAATTTAGAGGGAATATTCGGTAGAATATTCCTTTTGAGTATTCCAAAGCAAACTAGTTGTTTCATAACTGTCCGACCTTGGTCTGTCCGACCCCAGCCTTATGTTTTCGCGTGCCAAATTTATCTGATCTAATTTTGACCCATACAGTTAGTCCTTCCGCTTACTGAGGTCGTCTCGTGGTCGAGCTCGGTGAGCGGACTTTATCAATCGTAGTTCGAGAAATTCAGATGGGGAGGTCGACTAGTGTGGATTGCGGCTGAGGGTGTCGATCTTTAGGTTAAAGTGGTATCCCCGCCGGCTGAACTTTAGCAAAGTTCGATCGGGGCCAATGACTCGAGTGATGAGTCGATTGAGAAGATGGTAGAGTTGGGGAAGGCCGTCGAGGCCGGGATGGCTGCATCGGAGGAGGTCATTCGCGTCCTCGGATCTGGATGGGCGAGTAGGCCGAATGTGAATACGGGCAAGGTCGAAGATTGATTCGGTCGAGGTCAAAGGTTGATTCGGACGAGGCCGAATGTTGATTCGGACGAGGCCGAATTCTTCTTTTTGGCGATGACCCTTGGCCGTAGGGGTGTTATTTCGAGCTTGTCGAAATGTTAACCCGTCGTGATTCGAACAAGGTCGACCTCCTCTTTTTGGCAATGGCTCTTGGTCGTGGGGTCGACCTCCTCTTTTTTGGCGACGGCCCTTGGCCGTAAGGGTCGACCCTCTCTTTTTCTTTCGCGATGGCCCTTTGCGGTAAGGTCGACCTCCTCTTTTTTGGCGACAGCCCTTGGCCGTAAGGGTCGACCCCCTCTTTTTTGGGGACGTCCCTTGGCCGTAAGGGTCAACCTCTTCTTTTTTGGCGATGGCCCTTGGCCGTAAGGTCGACCTCCTCTTTTTTAGCGACGGCCCGTGGCCGTAAGGTCGACCTCCTCTTTTTTGGCAACGGCCCTTGGCCGTAAGGGTCGACCCCCTCTTTGTTAGCGATGGCTCTTGGCCGTAGGAGTTCCCTGGGGGAGTCCCAATTTGCTTAATTTTGCTTGCATTGGAGAATATGACGTATTTCCTGGGGGAGTCCCAATTTGCTTAATTTTGCTTGCATTTGGAGAATATGATGTATTTCTTGGGGGAGTCCTACTTTGCTTGCATTGGAGAATATGATGTATTTCCTGGGTGATTGCTCCTGCTTCTATTCCACTTAGAGAAATAGTCAGTTCAAACAAAATAAAAGCGTTTGTTACCTCGATTTGATCGGTCGACAAGTGGAGAGGAGTGACCATATTCCCTTCTCCGGTTATGCTTTCAGTAGCCGCTACCAATTTTGGCGTGGCTGTCCGCTTTAGTAAAGTTTTTTTTTGTTGTACAGATAGCATATGATCTGATAGAGGAACAGTTGAGGAAGAAGAGGGCACCAGATGACCATATCTCTTTTGTGCGCCTTAGATCCACGCTATTGTCTCGTATTTTTGGGAGGCTGTAATATTCTTATCAGTTAACTGGAGTTACTTAAAAGGGCCCAGTGCAGAAAGATATGATATTTCAAACATAAAGTTAAGATTGCTCCATCTGCCCTCTTTTTTCACTTCGACGTTCTATGGGCTGTCATTTTCTTGAGTTTGTTTTGTGCAATTGCAGCCCTTCCATCTTTGTAACTTGGACGTTTTTAACTTCTATGTCCAAGCTCTTTTCATTTAAGACAATTGAACTCATAAGTCCTTGAAGTCACTTATCTGTTTTCTAAAGTTGAAATATATAATCAAATTTATCCAATGATAAGAAACGCCTTTGATTTGGCATTTAAAGAACACATAAGTTGTACGAATATTCTCTTATACGGATAGTGTGAACACCTAATTTTTGACCGTATTTAGATTTTTTACTCTATGTATTTTAGCTTTTGTTTCATTTTTTTTTATATATATAAGATAAAAATATAAATTTTAAAAGGTCAATTATTACTATCAATATTATTATTATTATTATTTAAAATTAATTTTTTTTTAAAAAAAATCCGAAAATATTAAATTTTTTTTATTTCGGTTGGTTTTAAATAATTGAAAAAGGAAAGAAAGTTGGAATTAAAAAAATAAAAGTTAAAAGTGGCTGAAAATTAAAAAAATCAAAAGTAAAAGAAAGTTGAATTTTTAAAAGAAAAGTAAAAGAAAGTGGCCTTTTCTTTTAAAAAAATAAAAGAAAGTGGAAAATTAAAAAAATAAAAGTAATTAAAGTTGTAATTTATAAAATAAAAGCAAAGAAAGGTGGGGATTTATTTTATAAAAAAAGAAAAAGCAAAAAAATAAGTGGGATTTCTTTTAATTAAAAAATTAAAAAAATAATAAAAAAATAAAAAGGAAATCTGAAATTTTCGAAATTTTTTGCTATAAATAGAAGGGATAATTTGGGGTTCAAAGGAGGAGGAAAAAAATAGAGGAGAAGAAAAAGAAGGGGGCGGAGAGAGCGGTATACACTCAATATACACTGGATATACAGGGGCAGAATTCATTTCAGAGAGAGTTCAAAGCTAGAAAGAGAAAACAAAGAGAGATTTCCGGACTATTTTTCTTCTCCATTTTTACTGGTTTTCTCCGTGTTGCTGGGATTTTTGGATTGAGGTGTTGAAGCTACTGTGTTGGGCTTTCTGCTGCTGTATTTTTCTGTTTGCTGTTGCTGATTGCTTACCCCAGTTTTCTGTTCTACATACCAGGTACATGTCCTGAAACTCGATGTATGTAAATATCCAGTTGAAAAATGAATAAAGTGAAAGCACACTTTTGTTGAAGTTTTCAATTGATTCAATGCATTCATTGTAGTTGATTGTCATAACGAGATGTATATAAGACTGTTCATCACAACTGTGTAGTGTAGGTTGATTTCAGTTGGCTTTGAATGTTAGTTAAAATGTCTATTCCAAACTCTAAAACTCTGTAATTAGATCTGGATGTACTGGACTATATGAGTTATTTAGATTTGCTGTAGGTAATTTAATATGAGAGTAACTGAATTAATGTCATAATATAAGCTAGTTGTGACTTTGATATAATCTTCTGTGTCAACTCGTAGCTTAAACAACTTCACTTGAATAGTTGCACTGAATCTAATTGTTATATGAACTTGAAGTAGGCTTCTCGAATAAGTATTAGAGTTTGGTAGTAAATGTTTTAGTTTGATTAATGTATTTTGAATAATGCTACAATACGTTTAGATGTACAGGCTTGAGCATGAAAAATAGAACCAAAGTATTCATTATCCCCTTGAGTAAAATAATTTGAAACAATTTCAGTGGGTATTTGTTCTAAGTGAATTGAGACTTTGTTGGGTCTAACGACTTGGGCTTAACAGCCCTTTCAAGAGGTGCAGGCTGCAGTCCCTCTAACGAGCAGCCCATAGCGAGCAGCCCAGATGTCTTTGTACGTTTGGGCCTGGGCTGAGGTTTATAGTTGGTCAGTTATTGGTGTAGATATAAGGGTTGAGGTTTGCTTTAATCCAGTAACAAATTAATTAGGACTGTTTTCCTTTATTATTAGAGACAAACAAAAAATAGAAAATCATAGCTTGCTTTAGGGTTGACCTTTAAATAATAAATGAGATGAGCCTCGCTAAACAAAAAATAAATAAATTGCGGGGCCCTCAATAAATATTGTGATAAAGTATCTAGACTTCGGGATAGGCCGTTTAGCTAATTTCACGGCCTTCCCCAAAGATAATAACGCGTTAGTCTCTTTAGGCACGCACTTTAAATAATTTTACCTTCTTAACTATGGGTGCACATTTATGTGACCCAAATCCAAATCTCAACTGAGTCGAAATGTGTTGACAACCACGGGTGCACTGGTGCGACTGGTTCGAGACGCCTTTTCACGACGTTGCAATTCTTATAAAAATAAAAATAAAAGCGGGTTACTAATAAAAGGCACATAGGCTAGAACATGTTATAAAATCAGATAAATAAGCCAAATATGACAGTTGAGCGACCGTGCTAGAACCACGGAACTCGGGAATGCCTAACACCTTCTCCCGGTTTAACAGAATTCCTTATCTGGATTTCTGGTTCGTAGACTGTAATACGGAGTCAACTTTTTCCTCGATTCGGGATTCAAACCGGTGACTTGGGATACCATAAATCTCTCAAGTGGCGACTCCATTTCTTTAATAAAACGAATCCTGTTTCGATTGTCCTTTAATTGGAAAAACTCCCTTTACCACATCCCTTCGCAGGGTGCGGTAGCGGAAAAAGGAGGTGTGACAGATAGTATATTAAAATTTTGAGGTTGCAGAAGTGAAAGAGAGTTTAAGAAAGTTATTTCGTCTTTCCATGTTATGGTAGACAGCTGTACTGGAAAATATCTACCATGAACAGAACGTGGAACTGGAATTGGATTCCAGATCTAGAGGAAACTAAAATTTTAATTAGAAAATCCCCACAGACAGCGTCAAATTGTTTGACTCAAAAGATATTAAAACCTTTTTGAACAAATCAATCAAAGATGAAAGGGTAAATCCTAGTTAAGGATAATTAACTTTAAATCCGAGATGAATAATACGAATTAAAAAACATAGTCGAATATAAATGTTGACGGCGATTATGACCAGATTTAATAGCATAATGAAAGATGCATTAAGTAACAAAAATATGAATAAAGGAAAAGATTCATCCGATCTTCAGTGAGACAGATCTTCTTTCATTTAATAAAGATGAATGATAGACAAATACAAGAACCTTATTACTCTTTTTTGGATCTGATGAAGGTATGGGATCACAGATCCTCTTATTTCTTTGGAGATGTGTGTTTACATATTTTCTAGAAAGAGGGAGAGTGAGAGACAGAGAGAGCCCCTCTTTTTTGGGAAGTCCTCCCCTCCTATTTATAAGGGGGTATCCATAGAAAATCTTAAAAAAAGGTACAATTTAGAGGGAGTATTTGGTAGAATATTTCTTTTGAGTATTCCAAAGCAAACTAGTTATTTCATGAATGTCCAACCTCGGCCTGTCCGACCCCGACCTTATGTTTCCGCGTGCCAAATTTATCTAATCTAATTTTGACCCATACAATATGTATTTAACAAGATTAGCCATCAGGTTACTAAAATTAAAGCATGTAGCTTTATTACAAGTATTGATTCGAAAGTTGGAAAAAATGGTAGGTACTTTGAGTGAGGAACAAAATATCATCTTAGACTTTTATAGAGACGATTTATTATTATTACGGAAAAGGTCCAAATATGCCCGTGAACTATGTGAAATAGGATAAATATGCCCGTTATTAATAGTTGGGCCCAAATATGCCCAAACTGTCCAATAGTTGTGCAAATTTGCCCTTTTTTTAACGGAAACAATATTTTTTTCTTTTCTTTTTTAATTAATTAAAATCAAAATATTTTTTTTCTAAAGAAATTTTTCTAATTTTTTTTTTTTACTAAAAACTGAAGAAAAAAAAATGGAAATATTTTTTTTCCAATTTTTACAAAAGAACTGAAAAATATTTTCTAAAACAATATTTTTGTAAAAACATAAATAAAATCTAAAAAGCAATTTTCTAAAGTAATATTTTTGTAAAAACTGGAAAAAAAACTGAATTTATTTTTACTAAAAATTGAATAAACGAAAAAAGATTGCTTTAAAAAAATTGAAAAATTATTTTCTAAAACAATGTTTTTGTAAAAACAGAAATAAAATCTAAAAAACAATTTTCTAAAGCAATATTTTTGTAAAAACTGAAAACACGAAAAAAAATTACTTTAAAAAACTGAAAAATTATTTTCTAAAACAATGATTTTTGTAAAATCTAGAGAAAAAACTGAAAATCAATTTTCTAAAGCGGTAAAAACTGGAAAAAACTGAATTTTTTTAAAACTAAAAACTGATAAAAAGAAAATATTTATTTTTTTCAGTTTTTACGAAAAAATTGCTTTTGAAAATTACTTTTTAGATTTTATTTTTGTTTTTACAAAAACAATTGTTTTAGAAATTATTTTTCAGTTTTTTTAAATCGATATTTTTCTAAAAACTGGGAAAAAAATATTTTAATTTTAATTAGTTAAAAAAAGAAAAGAAAAAATACTGTTTCTGTTAAAAAAGGGCAAATTTGCACAACTATTGGACGGTTTGGGCATATTGGGCCAAAATATTAACGACGGGCATATTTGTTCTATTTTACATAGTTCACGGACATATTCGAACCTTTTCCGTTATTATTGTTATTTTGGTAATTAGAGATTTTACATATCAGTATTTACAACAACAACAACAACAACAACTACCGAGTATAGTCCTACAAAGTGGGGTCTGGGGAGGGTAATACGTACATAGGCCTTACCCCTACCCTAAAGGGCAGAGAGGCTGTTTCCAATCGACCCTCGGCTCAGGAGAAAGAGAAGAAAAGGAGGAGGAAAAAAAAATATTAGTGACTCCAGCAGAAATCGCATAAATAGTTAGCTAAACATAAAACCATAAATTACAAGGCATGCAATAATATCTACCAGTAACTACCATAAGGGGGCAAGATACAATACGCAAGACATCTACGGAGGGCCCTACCAAACACCACCTAGCCCCGGGAATAAAGTACGGAAGTTCCAGAAGCTCTATCCTACAACCCTAATACTAGACCTCCAGACTTTCCTATCAAGGGCCATGTCCTCGGAAATCCGCAATTTTGCCAAGTCCTGCTTAATCACCTCTCCCCAATACTTCTTAGGCCTCCCTCTGCCTCGCCTCGTGCCAACCACCGCCAGTCGCTCACAACTCCTCACTGGGGCATCAGGGCTTCTCCTCCGCACATGCCCGAACCAACTGACCCTCGCTTCCCGCATCTTCTCATCCACTGGGGCCACCCCCACCTTCTCCCGAATAACTTCATTCTTAATCTTATCTAACCTGGTGTGCCCGCACATCCACCTGAGCATCCTCATCTCCGCAACCTTCACTCTCTGGACGTGAGAGTTCCTAACCGGCCAGCACTCCGTCCCATACAACATGGCAGGTCTAATCACAGCTCTATAAAACTTCCCCTTGAGTTTCGGTGGCACTTTCTTGTCACACAAGACTCCTGATGCAAGCCTCCATTTCGTCCACCCCGCCCCTATACGGTGAGTGACATCCTCGTCGATCTCTCCGCCCCCCTGGATCACCGACCCAAGATATTTGAAACTGTCCCTCTTGAGGATGACCTGAGCTCCAAGCTTCACGTCCCTGCCTACTTCGCTCGACTCGGCGCTAAACTTGCACTCCAGGTATTCTGTCTTAGACCTGCTTAGTTTGAAACCCTTAGACTCGAGAGTCTGTCTCCAGACCTCCAACCTCTCGTTAACACCGACCCTCATCTCGTCTATCAGGACTATGTCATCAGCAAATAGCATACACCAAGGCACATCCCCTTGGATATGGCGTGTCAGTGCATCCATTACCAAGGCAAATAAGAAAGGGCTAAGCGCGGATCCTTGATGAAGCCCCATAACCACTGGGAAGTGGTCTGAGTCGCCACCCACCGTCCTAACCCTAGACTTCGCTCCATCGTACATGTCCTTGATCGCTCTGATGTAGGCTTCCGGCACGCTCTTCGCCTCCAGACACCTCCATAGCACCTCCGTTGGAACCTTGTCATAAGCCTTCTCCAAGTCAATAAATACCATGTGCAGGTCCTTCTTCTTATCCCTGAATTGTTCCACCAATCTCCTGACAAGGTGGATAGCTTCTGTAGTGGAGCGGCCCGGCATAAAACCGAACTGGTTCACGGATATGGACGTCATCCCCCTCACCCTCGCCTCAACCACCCGCTCCCATACATATCAGTATTTACAACCAGTTCTAAAAAACCCCCAAGTTAGCACGAATGTGCCACTGTACAATCTATCCTACTACAAAACTTCAAAAATCTATAACAGTCATACCTACTACATTCATAGCTAGCAAAAACTAAGGATAGTAATTCATTCTTCTTGATTGGCCTGCTATTCTTCTACTGCCTACACCTTGAACATGTACGTCTTAACAATCTGTCTCCTAGAGTAGCATCTTCTCTCCTTCTATCCTGAAATATTTGTCGGTTCCTTTATTAACAGACATAGTATGCAGTTCCAGTCAAACTCATTTTATAGATCTTTGTCTTGACATTTTTACCATTCATGAACTAGACCACCCATACTTGCTCATTAATGGTGGGCTAAAAACTCGTATTTTAATCATATTTTGCACTCTGATTACTGTACTTTACTTGTGATTGAGCTTAAATAATAGTGATTTGCACTTATTACGTGTTTTATGCCTTGCAGGATATGATTCTAAGTTAAGAAGATGATGTGGAGCTAAATCAAACAATTTGGAGCTTTAAAGTCTGAGTAAAAGCCCAAGGAATTAAATCGGAATCGCGTTGGGGGGGTCGAGGACCAAGTCTGGAGATCAAAAAGTGCACGAAAGAAATTACTCTGAGAAAATTGCACTATCGCATGGGGCGCCGCGCGGCAGTGCAAAATGGCATGTTTGACAAAAAATCTACTCTCTATTTCCACTAGCGCGACGCCGGGCGCGATGCATTAGTGTATTTTTGCGGTCCAATTTTCCTACTTCACCTTTTGGAAAGGACAGTTTCGTCTGTTTCCATTCCTACATGATATAAATAATATAATTTTTAGAGGACTTTTGAGCTTGGGGGCATTTGGGGAGCATTGGAGACTTAAAGACACAAGAATTCATCTTTCTTCTACGAATTCAATTCGCGAATATGGATTGTAACATCAGATTAATGCTTTCTTATTCTTTAACTCTTTTTTTGATGACTTTCTTCCTATCTATGGAGTAGTAAACCTTGGGGTTTGACATGATTTTGTGACTTGATTGTTGTTTATGCCTTTATGAATTTGACTAATGTTTAATTGCTTAAATTTATTGGAGGAGCTTTAATATTAGTTGTGATTTTATTCTTTAAGTGACTAATTGAAAGATGAATATCTTATTGAATATTATTACAGCATATACCTTAGTTTATTTGATGATTCTTTGAATCGAGAGATCTTTTGAAGTTACTATTTAAATTAAGAATGAGAAATATTCGCGAGAAGTTTCTCTTAAATCATTCATACTAATAGATTTTTGCAAGTTTCACCGCATTTCACATTAGTTTATTTGAAAGATTTAGATATAATTGAGAGAGGAGTCTGAATCGGAAGTATAAGCTAATAACCTATTGAATTCATGACAATCGATAGAACCTCAAGAGTGAAATATAACAGTATCATATCGAGGATAGAAGTCTTGCACCTATCATGTCAAAACTCTTATTCTTCATCTTGATAATAACCTGTTGCTTTACTCTTTAGCTCTTTGTGATCAATTGTTAATTGCTTTAATTTTAATAGTTTATTTTAATTCATATCATTCCAATCAAAGTGTTAATCATCCTGAATAGCATTTAACTAGAAATTACTTGAATATTATTGAAATCCAATTCCTGCGAAAACGATAACTATACTATACTGTCTTTGGCTAGGAGTATCAATTTCGTATAATGTTTTGTGCTCGTCACTCATCCACCCACCCCATTTTCTGTCTATTAACACCCTGTCATCTAAGCAATTGATTCCATATTGAAGTAGCAAAGAGTACTTGAAGAACAAGTGGATTACAGATTCAGCTTCTACATCACACATATAATATTACCTGCTACTCCCCATTTCACCAGTCAATCTCTGGTATATAGCCTTCTATGGGCCACCATTCTCAGCAAAAAGAACCATTTTGGGCATCTCGTATTATTATGAATTAGTCTCTTCCATGGTACATTTTGAAATTTCCATCTTAGCTTTATACACAACTTCCTGATAAAGAACTGTTGTATCTTCGTTAGCTCATCAAAAGAAATGCATGCTTGCTCCAAGTCCTTGGCTTTAAGGATTTTGGTTATTATCCACGATGCTTGTTTAATACATATTCCCCTAACAGGTTTTTCTTTTACTATAATAAGTGTGAACCCATTGAATCCATAGTATATCTTTCTTCTTAAAGAGATTCCAGCAATGCTTATATATCGCTACTTTATTCCGCAATGCTATATATGTCATATTTAGTTCACTTCCAGACTTAGGCAAACACAATTTGTCCCAAGATAATAAAGCTTTCTTGTTTAAGTTATTTTTACATGTCCACAAAAACTTTCTGCATACAGTCCCAACCAATGTAATAATCTTCTTAGGCAATACAAAAACTTGTAACTAGAAAGTCTGTATAGAAAATAAAATACTTTTAATGAGTTGACTTCTCCCTGTGTAGGACAAGTACTTTGTAGTCCATGACTTCTCTCTATTTGAATATTCTTGGGCACCCCTCCAAAGAAGATTGAGCTTTTGGCCTTGTTAACTATCAATTATGAAGCCAATGAAAACTGCTGGAAACAATCATACATCAATCTGACTGATATCACATCACTCCTTCAAAATATCAAAAGGTCATCAGCAAAGCCCAATTGCACTATCTGTATTTTACTACATTTAGGGTGGATGTTGTAATCCGATTTTTGTCTTAGGGCCTTCAAATCTCTTGTTAAATATTCCATCGATAGCACAAACAATAAGGGGATAATGAATCCCCTTGCCTAAGGCCCTTCTTGAAATCAAATGGTGTAATTGGCCTCCAATTAACAAGAATAGAGTAAGACAGTGTCTTCAAGCAACTTATGTTCCATTTAACAAATGTATCAGAACATGCCAACCCAATAAGTATTTGTTTTATGAACATCCGCCTTTTGCATGTCTAGCTTCATCATACATCTAGGTGATAAACCCCTTCTTCCATATCCATAACTAGTTCATGCCCCATAATAATGTTGGTTGTAATGACTATCCTTAGGACAAAAGCTGACTGGCACTTATCAACAAGAGCATTCATAACTCCCTGTAGTCTACTGGTTAGGATGTTAGAGATGATTTTATATGTTGTTGTGCAGAAAGATATATGTCTAAAGTCCTTGATAATTGAAGTTCTTAACCTTGGGAATTAATGTCACTAACGTGCAATTTATGGAATTAAATATCTCATTTGTATCAAAAAAAGTGTAGCACAGCTTCTGTAACTTCATCACCTATAATTGGCAAGGCTTCCGTGAAGAAATATGCATTAAGCCCGTCACACTCGGGGGCCTTAGTTAGGGTTGTTCATTCGGATCGGATATCTAAAATCCGAACCGATCAATTCAATTTTGAAATTTCAAATTTTGGATTGGATCAGATTTCGGATTGTGTTTATTAAAATTTTGGATTTCGGATCGGATTCAGATTGGTATATTTTTATCCGATCCAAAATTCGAAATTATTAGGGCATGTAGAAATACTACACTTTAATTTCGGATAGTTAGTACTTCATTTACATCTTCCTCCAAGTTATTACCTTTACAATTGCTAGTTTAGCTATATTGGTACCATAGTACTCTCATAATTGCATAAACATGAATTTTTCTTAATGTATTGCCTCTTTTACAAAGAAAATATACATATTAGTTTGCAACTTTGAGGCATAATAATTAAACTTTAAAATCCGATCCGATCAGATCCGATCCAAACTTTAAAATCCGATCCAATCTGATATAATTCGAATGGATTCGGATTGCATTTTCTAGAATCTGAAATGTGTTAAATCTGATCCGATCCGTGCACAGCCCTAGCCTTAGTATCATCAATACTGTTAAGTTCTTGAACTACTTCGTCACTACTAATTCAACTAATTAATTGTTTCTGCTGATTTCCGTTAAGTACAACCCCATTTTGAATAACCGTAGGATTAATTATGGGTAAAGAATCAGTAGATGTGTCCAGAAGACTCGTATAAAACCACCCTTTCATCCTTTATATCAGCTTCAGTATGTAGCAATCCCTAACACAAAGAAAAAGTAGAGTTAGAATCTCCTAACACAAGCCATTTGTTTCTAGATTTCTGCTTGTATATACCCTCCTCAATTGCTCCCCATTTCTCTAACTGTGATCTCAACTCCTTCTCTTTTTTCTATTAAACTAGTTTTTTTGTACGTGCGTTGCACGTGTACCTCACGCTCATCAATATATAATTAAATAAATAAAGCATAAATTATTAAAAAGATAATAGTTTCGCTAAAATAAATGCAATCTTTTTAATACAAAAAATTATTATTATTACATTAACGTAACGACCCGACCAGTCTTTTTTAATATTTGCACTTCGCTTGCCAGTTCTCGGGCATGACTATCCCCGTATGATGTATTATGACTTACGTAAATCATCGATTTTGGTTTTCAAGTTAATCGGAGAGGATATGGAATAATGATCCTCAGCTTGAAGCTTTAAGTTTGAAAGGATTGACCAAGTTTTGACTTTTTAGTGTTCGATCTCGGATTTTGATTTTATGATTTGGTTAGCTCCATTATTTAATTTTGGACTTAGGAGCGTGTTCAGAATGTAATTTGGAGGTCTGTGGTAGATTTAGGCTTGAATTGGCAGAATTAGAAATTTGGCGTTTCTCTGTCGGCAGTGAAAATTTTGATATAGGAGTCGGAATGAAATTTTGAAAATTGGAGTGGGTCCGTAGTGTCATTTGAGACGTGTGCAAAATTTCAGGTCATTCGAACGAGGTTTGATAGGTTTCGGCATCGTTTGTGGAATTCGGAAGTTAAGGAGTTCTTAGGCTTGAATCCGAGGGTGATTTAGTGTTGTGATATTGTTTGGGGTGTTTCGAAGGTCTGAATAAGTTTGAATAGTGGTATATGACTTGTTGGTATTTTTGGTTGAGGCCCCGAGGGCCTCGAGATAATTTCGGATGATTAGTGGAAAGGTTGGAAATTGGCTTGAGCAGCTGAAGCTGTTGTTTTTGTCATTTCCGCACCTGTGGATTTGGGGGCCGCAGGTGTGAGGTACGTAGAAGTGGAAATGGACCGCAGAAGTGGAGAAGGACCGCAGGTAAGTTGGACCGCATCTAAGAGCCCACATGTGCGAGGCTTGGGGCGCAAGTGCGGAAGCTGGGGCTTTAAGTGAAAGGCGCAGATGCAGGTTTGGATCGCAGGTGCGTGATTTTAGCCACATATGCGGAATTACTGGGCAGAATGTATATAAAAGGTCTCCTTCGCGAATTTTGCCTAATTCCTCCATTTTTGGAAGGGATTTGAGCTTTGGGCGGTGATATTCAAGAGGAAACAAGGATTTTCAGTGGGGTAAGTTACTTAAGCTTTATTACTTTGGTTTATGATGATTTTTCCATTGTTTTATCATGATATTAGTGGGAATTAGGGGTGAAATTGAGGGGTTTAGGACTTGAGTTTTGGAGAGTTTTAATTGAGGATTTGAAGGACCATTTGAGGTCAGATTTTGATGATTTTGGTATGTATAGACTCTTGAGTGGAAGGAGTTTCTAGTTTTATAATTTTTGTCGGATTCCGAGACGTGGGCCCGGGTGGGTGAATTTCGGGATTTTGGATTGAGTTGGTAGTTTTTCGTTTAGAATTGATTTCTTGGCATATGTTGATTGTGTTGTATTATTTTTGGTTAGATTCAGGATGTTTGGAGGCCGATTCCAAAGTCAAAGGCGTAGCGGAGTAGGATTTGGCTTGGTTTAAGGTAAGTAACGCTTCCAAACTTGATTCTGAGGGTTCGAAACTCCGAACTATGTGTTATATAATTAAATATTGAGGTGATACAAATGCCGAGTGACGGGGCGTGTGGGCGTGCACCGTGAGAATTACTGCATGGATCATTCCATGGCACCGCTTAGTGACTCTTTCTTACTGATATCTATGATGTGATTATGTGATTAAGTTAATGAGCTGTAAATCATGCTAATTACCATGTTAGGGCTTCACGCCGATACTGTCGAGACCTGAGTGGTCGTTTCTTGTTGTCATCTCATTAGTTTCACTGATATTTTGTACTCAGTATTGTTCATGCATATCATATCATATCTCAGTATCGGTTGTTGTTATTTGGCACATTATATCATTGTTTCGGGCTAGTTTCATTGTGAGCCTATGTGTGTGAGACTGGAGAGTGATGAATGAGAGAGGCCAAAAGCCTGATTATGAGTGACAGTTGTGGGATCGGGCTGTACGTCGCAACAGATAATTGATTATGCCTTCGTTGGATTGTTATAACACTTGGGCTGAAAGGTGCCCCTCCGGAGTTGTCCGAAGTATTGATATATAAATATGGATTTCTCCATAGGGATGGATCTCCCTTTTTCCTCGGTACCGGGTGACGTCTAGTCACTATTGAGAATGTTCCGGGATGGATTTCTCTGGGCCGCATGGGCCATATACGGTACCGAGTGATTGAATGTGTGTGTGTGTGTGTGTGTGTGTATATATATATATATATATATATATATATATATATATATATATATATATATATACCTGGAGATGGATTTCTCCTCAGGGTTGGATTACCCTTGTTCCTCGGTACTGGGTGACTTGCAGTCAACATTGTATATGTTCCGAGTTGGATTATCCTGGGCCGGATAGCCATATGCAGTACCAAGTGATTGAGCACTTGAGAGTGGGAGCACATGTTGCATTTCATATATTCTGTGCATTGGCATGCAGAGTTAATTGAGCTTTATATTTTAGATTGTTCACATCACTATATATTTCACTGTTGAGCCGTATTCCTGAAAGGACAGTATGTCTACTTTACTGTACCGCTTATTTCTATTTTCTATTGAGGTTACATTCGTCACTACCTATCAGTGCAAAGGTTGGCCTTGTTACTTATTGAGTTGGTATAAACATTTCCCTCTGCACCTTGTGTGCAGATCCAGGTGCTTTCGTTCCCGGTAGCAGTCACTGATCGAGGTTGCAGGCTTGGGAGACTGTTGAGGTATGGCGCTCGCAGATCTTGACCCTCCCTCTCTATTCTAGTTGTGTTTCAGTTGTATTCAGTGAACTTTGTAGTAGACTATACTATTTTTCTAGATGCTCATGTACTCCGCGACACCCTGTGTCACGACCCCAACCCGGTCGTGATGGCGCCCAACACACTACCAGGCAAGCCCGACCATTTACGACAATAACCCCATTTATTAAACAGATGAAGATAAAAGCCATTTAAATCAAAGGTCTAAAATACCGATAACAGTGCAGGAAAATCCAACAAAATACCAATACAGCCCAACAAGGACCCGGTGTCACGATCATGAGCCTCTAAAATACAGAGTAACATCCTACTACAAAGTCTGTCTAAAAACTGAGAAATAGAGAAATAAAAGGATAGGGATAGAAGGGAGAATCATCGGCTGCGAACGCCCTGCAGCTACTCCAAATGCTCCCTCAAATCCCATTTTCTCATTTAAAAACCCAAGCCCTAGTTCTTCAGTTTTTCACCCATTTTTCCAAGAATTTAAGGTAGATTCTTCAATAAAATAGCGTTTCTAGGTCACGAGACTTACTTCCAATCGATTCCCGTCAAAACTCTCTTCAATTTCTACCCAAAAGCTCTTGAGGTGGTTCAAAAATGGAGGAAATATCAATTGGGTCGCGGATGAAATGACCCTAATAAAACCTTTCTGCCCAATTATTTCCTTCTACGCGAACGCGACGGCACTCCCGCGTTCGCGATGCACAAATTACCCACTGGCCAACTTTACCCTTAGCGAACGCGGTGAGTCACCCGCGAACGCGATGCTTTGCCTGGTCCTACTACGCGAACGCGAGCCCTGAGCCGCGTACGCGAAGAACAAATCCACAGGATCCTCAATCTCTTATACGCGAACGCGACAACACCCATCGCGAACGCGATGTTCACTTCCCGGACTCTACGCGAACGCGATCACATGGACGCGAACGCGAAGAACAAAAACCCCAGGGCCCCAAATCCTTCTATGCGAACGCGATGGCCCACACGCGTTCGCGAAGGCCAAATCTCTGCTGCACTGACTGCTGCATTTCTGCAATGCTCTAAGTCCAATTTCTTCCGTTTGATCACCCGGAATCACCCCGAGGCCCCCGGGACCTCAACTAAAAGCACCAACATACCCCAAAACATCATACAAACTCGTTCCAATCATCAAAACACGTCAACCAACACAAAAATCATCAATTCACCACGGATTCAAGCCTAAGTTTATCAAAATCTTCCGAAACTCGCATTCGATCAAAAAACCGACCAAACGACGTCCGAATGACCTGAAATTTTGCACACATATCCAAAATCACCTAACGAAGCTACAGCAACTCTCGGAATTCCATTCCGACCCTCGGATCAAAATCTCACCTATCAACCGGAATTCGCCAAAATTCAAACTTCGTCAATTCAAGCCTAATTCTACAACGGACCTCCAAATTCAATTCCAATCGCACTCCTAAGTCACAAATCATCCCCCAAAGCTAACCGAACCACCGGAATTCGCATCCGAGCCTTCTAACTATATAGTCAACTTCCGGTTGACTTTTCTAAAACAAGCTTTCTTCTAAGAGGCTAAGTGCCTCATTTCCAACTAAAACCAACTCAATTCTACCCGATCAACTCAAATACTGATATTGAAACATAAAGCAACACAATATGGGGGAAACGGGGCGGTAACTCACGTGACGACGGGCCGGGTTGTCACACCCTGGTTTTGGGATGGTTGTATAGTAATATAAAACCTTCTGTTATGTCTTAATCAATTTATTTAAAATGATGAAGTTTTCCGCAAATGATTTCCTTTTAGTATTGTGGTTTTGGGTTGCGTTGAGTTGGGGTTGGCCTAGTTCCACGATAGACGACATCACGATGGATGAGTTTTGGGTCGTGACAATTAATATAGTAATTGTATTCAATATATCTAAAATATACAAACACAATAAAAATATTTAAAAAAGAAGAATTCTCATGTTTATCATGATTGAAGAGAAATCTAGTTACTGTTAAACGGTCAAGATCACCAAAAAAAAATCTCTAACAACTATTCAAAAGATATAGGGAGTTGTCATTTGTTGTAATAAATGCAAAATGACAGAAAAAAATTAAGGACAACTGAAATAAATTATCTTCTATTATTCATCCTTATTGTTGCAAGTTTGAATTATTTTAATTGACTCTTAATATTATATCATCATCGATTATGTTTTATTTTCTGATTGCTTTAACCACCAATGCTCTTTTTATGAAACAAGTTTATGTATCCTAAGAGTTTTCTCACTTGATTTTTTTTTTAACTAATATGATAAATTTAGAAAGGAATTGGATAGAATTATTTTGTTAATTAGTTAATTCAAAAACTTAATTATTTGCTCTCAAAATTAGCAAAAATAATTTATTTTTAGTGATTCAAATTCTTAATATTAGTTCACCCAAATTTAAATATTTAACTGTAATTATAATTTTTTTACTATAAATTCTGTATTAAGGGATAAAAAATCAATCTCATAATTTACTTTTGGATATTTGTGTTTGCAGAATTAATTGTGTCACCAAATACTTTTCTGGTCTCTCCCTCTCTCCTTTTTATATTTTTAAATATTATCTTAGTATTTATTTTAATTATTAAGCATAATTTTTAAAGATGTTATACATAAAAAATTACTAAATAGTAAAATATTGTTTGGAGAGAAAAGTAGTTCAAGTATAATATGAACTATTATAGTTCACATATAATAGCATGAAAGGAATTATAATTATGTTACATTATTCAAATACAAATAATTTATGTAATATAATTAAAATATTAATTGGCTTTCAAGTCCAAGATAAAGATTTTAAAAAAAACAGTTAGGTGCAAGAAAGTGATATCTTTAAAGTATTAACCTTTATTTTACATGTATATTTGCGCATTTTATTCATGATAAAGTTTTCTTGGTATTTGCAGACAATAAATTTGCGGACGAGAAAATAAAATCAAGACCGAAAATATCGCAACAATCGTAGTATTTTATTTCGAATATTTGAGTGTTACAATCTCTATGACTCCTCTGATTCTTCTTTCCAATGGTAAATAAATTCAAGGGCCTTGGAGCTTGATCTTGAATCTATGTTTGTTGCCACGAACGATGATCTTGTTCTTGAGCTTGAGCTTGATTGCTTGAACTTGATCTTGATTCGTTCTTCGTTCTTGAGCTTGAACTTGATTTCTTGAACTTGAACTTGATTGCTTGAAGCTTGAAACTTATAGAGAAATTTGCGGCGTTTGATCCACGAGCTCTCCCTTGCTTCTTGTTATAACTTCTGGTCTCTTTCTGGGTTATGAAGACCCCTATTTATAGTTGTGGAAGGGAGGAGTCATGATAAGAACAAACTCTTTCCGACCAATCAAATTGAAGTGTGACATGGCCGCATTTGATTGGCCAGATAATGTCACTTGCACACGTGGCGCGATTTCATTGGCCTTTTAGTGTGACTTGGCATGCCTTGTCATTTTAACACGTGGCATGATCCTATTGGCTCTTCCGTTTGACTTGGCGCACCACATCATTTGACACGTGGCATCAATGGGCCTCTAGGAATATGTTATCTTGGGCTTAATGAAGTGGGCTCATCACTTTAGCCCAATTAAATGGGCTAGCCCAATGGATTAAGACTTATTTATTTAATCCATATATATTGAGTATATATAATTAATTCAATTATATTAGCCCATAATATTTATTTGGACCAATATATCTTGAATTTAAAATATAATCCAAATTATTTTATGAATTTAATTTTAATAAAATTTATATGCCTACAGTATTATTTCAAAATGTCGTAGTTGATATTTTTACAACTTATACAAGAACTAAACGTGAGAAAGTTATATTACTTATTTAAAATCCTAAAGGTCTTTTAAATATTAGGCATAAAGTTGCATGATCTATTAATTACTTTAATTTCATTAAAACACACGTTAGTTTACTCTTTTTTTAGAGAATCTACATCCACTAAAAGTAATATGAAAATAATTATAGTTACGTTACATATGGAGTTTAAACGAGAAAAAAATATATGTATGGTAAAATACTAATTTATATTAAAGTCCTAAAATTTAGGACTTCTTACCTATCACAAATAAGAAAAGATTTAATAATCAAAATTTTAGTCAATGTTAGAGTTTTAAATATTAGGGAATTAATTAAATGACTATTTTATCCAATGTGAAATCTATTTTAAAGGGTAAAAAAGGCAAATAATATTTCGCTAAGGGTTTTCATGCTTTTAATATAATACCTCTCTATGTACGTGCTTTGCACGTATATTTTGCTAATTATTAAAAAATATGATGAAATATATTCTCTTCCTCTAACTTTATGTTTAAATCAAACATTTTTTCAAAACTATAAATAATAGATATATTTCAATTCTTTTCTCAAAATATGCCAATAAAGCAACAATTTTAGTATGAAAGCGTCACATGATTTTAGAAATTGAGACAATACTTTACCCTTATGATTGTCAAGTTATATTTCTTCTACCTCAATTTTTTCTGTAATATTTTTGTGTTTATGAAAGAAAGCAAACATGGTAAGTCCTAGAAGGGTTCTAGTTTTAGAAGCAAACATGGTAAGTGTTTTTAATTATTCATCGTGAACTTAAAGTACTAATTAATGATGATTACAATTTTATTCCATAACAAATATTATACACTGATGAACCGGAAAACTCGTCGCTTGATTGTCTATTCCATGCTAATTTCTTGCTGTAGATATTCATCGTGAACTTCAAGTACTAATTAATGATGATTACAATTTTATTCCCATAAAAAATATTACTCCATACACTGATGAAACGAAAAACTCGTCCCTTGATTGTATATTCCGGGCTAATTTCTAGCTGTAGATCAAAGCTTAGTCTTGTAGCACCATTCGTGCAATCAAAGTAACAGAGAAACCTAAATATTCACATGTAATAAAAAAAAATATTTTAGTAATATCGTAAATATAATCATCGGAAATATACCAGTTGTAGAGTTACAAATTCGAGCAAAAAAAAAAAAAAAAAGTAACCTTCCATGTGATAAGCTAATAAATTTAAGTTGTGTCATCTTAGAAGTTAGATACACCAATTCGAGCAAATTCATTACAAAAAAAGAACTATAAATACAACATACGGAATTCATGGTTCATGTTCCAAACCTGATCGACCCTTTGAACAGACAAAGAATCATAGAATATTAAGGGTCGTTTGGTTGGAATATGATTTATACCGGTATAAGTTATGCCGGTATAAGTTATATTGAGATAAGTTATGTTGGGATTAGTTATGTTGGTATTGTTGTTTATTCATTGTTTGGTATGTTGTATTAAAAATGACAATTGCATAATTTCTAAGAAGAAGGTATAAGTTATACCGGTGTTAATTACCCCACCTTTTATAAGGTATAAGTTATCCCAGTGTTAAAATTAACACCGAGATAACTTATACCTAATTTACTAACCAAATAGTTTATTAAGATGGTATTAAATTTTTATACCACCCTTATACCTTCTTATACCTCATACCAGATTTATATCCGAGAAGTCTGTAAAGAAACTGAGCATTTATGAACAGTAATAACAGCCTATTTTACCAAAGAGAGAGAAGTTCGCAATGAATATCGGGGAACTCTAGCAAACTTGTTGAGATAAAACTGTAGCAACCTATTTTTCACATCCAGAACAGAATCAAACCACATGAGTCATATCATAAGCAAGACACAAGCAAAATTTGAAGGAAAAAAAAGGCTTAAATTAAAGAGCATGAATGAGATCTCATCTATTTGAGATACCAAAAAAAAAAATACTATAAGAAAAGAAAGAAATTAACCATAACCCAATTTTGTCAGATATATATGTCCAAAACCAATGATTCAACAAATTTAAATCCTATACAAGCCGGAGAATAAAATATCAAACGTACACCAAACGATAACTGAACTATGTATATTGGTCCAAAAAGGATTAGGCTACTATCCCTCTTATGTCTGAACCACCGGCTGTTAAGTTGAAAAAGGATTCTATGCACAAACTCGGCTATGTAATGTAGGAAATCACTGTCGGCGTATAAATAGTTTAAATCGGAAAATAATTCCTTCTTTGGGTAATATTTCGAATATTACAATTATATCTACTTTTAATACAAATATTTAAGGGCATAAAAGTCGATTAACATCTTAGGAATATTTTAGTCGTATAATATTTAGCATGAAATATTCGTGCTTTTATAATAATATAGATAGATAGATTAGCGTGTAACAGCTGAGTTCCCATTTGTTATTGTACCACCTCGAGATTTTTTTCTTATTTCTTCTAGCTTCATGTCTACCCACGTATATTGTCGTGTTTAACTTCTTCATATCTTGCTTCACCTCCTTGAGCTTATACCATATCTACCTCTACACACATTTGTACTAATACTATAGCCCTATCAATCCAACTATAGCCCTAAGTTCATCCATTCTGCATTCACTATAGCCCTATCAATCCAACTATACATATTGTTTTTTGTCCAAGTATAGTCTCTGGTGGCGAATCCAAGATTTGATGCTTATGGGTTCCTACCGTAATTTTAGATTAATGTGCAATAATAATTAGGTTCACATTTAAATATTTACAAATATTTAGTGAATTTCTTAATATAAATATAGGGTCTACGCAAAAGTTACTGGGTTCCCGAAAACCCGTAGTGTATTGTAACTCAGTCATACTAGTGTCAAACAAAAATTCTCTAAAATCTCTAACTGCTTCTTGTACAGGAGCCCCAAAGTGTCTGTCCTCAGCATACTAGCCAGTGGCCGATCCACATCACTGACCAGATTTAGTAAATTTATATAAGCAATTATAAAAATATTTGGATAAATATTGAGTGAGCATCCATAACTAAACTTCTTTTAGAATTTTTACCCGCGAGCACCCATGACTTAAAAATTCTGAATCCGCCATTGATACTAGCCATGGGCCCTGTTGTCCTCCTACTAGCTCTGTGAGTCTCTCTCATAAACTCCTTCTATCTTGTATGTGTGGTATCCATACAACAATGAAATTAAATAACAAGTTGGTTTCATAAATACTAAATTGAAGTGCCATCAGCCAAATCAAGCAGGAATGCAAAGTTCGGGCACTTGATATTGTAAATACTAAATAGGAATCGGAAGTGTTGTGATAGGGTTCGAATTGGATTGATAGAGGCGGAGCCAAGATTTGAAGTTTATGGGTTTAGTATTCCAGTTATTCTAAGTTATTAGGTTTTAAATTAAAAATATATGCATATTTCATGGATTTTTAAGATAAATACATAATTTAAACGAAAGCTAATGAGTTTGATCAAACCCCTAACTGGCACTCTAGCTCAGCAGTATTCTGTAGGAAATATCATGTGATCTGTGGCACAAGGATGCATAAAAGTTTATGAGTGTGTTTGGTATAAAGAAAAATGTTTTCCATGGAAAAAGTTTTCATGGAAATGAGTGGTTTTATTATTTATTTTCTCTTGTTTGGTTGGTAAGTGAAAAACTTTTTTCGAAAAGTATTCTCTAGTGTTTGGTTAGAGAGGAAAAAAATATTTTCTAATGCTACTCTCCTCACCCCCTTTCCTTAAGTCTCCTCCCCCCACCCCCTCCCCATATATCCAACATTTTTAGGACTCTGTTTTCTTGAACAATCACGCAAATACTTCGTAACTATAAAGAAAATATTATTTTTTGGTTGAAAAAGAAAGTACTCTTTCTACAAAATAAAAATAAAGTAATCATTTTATTGAAATTAAAAAAAATATCTTTTCTACATCATGAAAAGAAAATACTCATTTTATTGAAATGAAAAAATATTTTTTTACATTATAAAAAGAAAATACTCATTTGTTGAAATAAAAAAAATTTATATATTATTAATAATATTTTTATTTAGGGTAGGGTTGGGGAGCGAGGGTGGGGTGAGTGAGATGGGGTTGGTAAGAGTGGGAATAAGAAATAGAATGAGAAAGGTTGAAAAAGAGTTTTAAAAAATATTTTTTATTCTATTGCTTGGAAAAATATCTACTCCATCAGTGGACACGTGTGCACTCATTTCCCCGTTAGACACATTAGGCTGCCTACATAAATTAATTTCTGTTTCACAACTACTCCTCTTCTGGCCACTTTCAAAATGTTGAAGGGAATTTTGATTCTATTGATTGACATCTATATAATTATTGGAAAAAAAAGATTATTTGGTGCACAGAATATTTTAGTTTTACCCAAGTTATATAGATTGACATCTATAATTATAGATTGTCAATCCATAATTATATAGATTGACATCTATATAGTTATTGCTTGCATTCTAATACAAGCATTAATGACTACAACTCATGGCAAATAACTTTACCATTCTACCAAACTCTATATCGAGTCCGTATGAATTTGCTTTACCCAACTTATTATTTTTGACTTATTTTAAATACTTTTTCACTTTGTTAAATACTAAAAAAAAAATTAAAAAGTTTAAAAGTTGATTTGACCAAGTTAAACACTAAAAAAAATTAAAAAGCTTAAAAGTTGATTTGACCATCTTAAAAGCTAATTCAAACAAGATTTAGAGCCCGTTTGGATTGGCTTAAAAAAAGTGGCTTTTAAGTATAAGTGCTTAAAATCACTTTTAAGTGATGGGGCCTGTTTTATAAATAAGTAATTAAGTGTTTGGATAAAAGTGCTGAAACTTAAAAAAAGTTGTTGAAGTGTTTGGTAAATAAGTGCTGGCAAACACTTGTTTCTGTTAAAATGACTGAAATATCCTTAAAGTTGTTAACACTATAAAGGAAATGATTACGATAATGTTTTATTCTAAATTAGTACATATACAAAAAAATTATAATTTAGTTCATTTTCAGTTTAAACTGATTGCCTAAATATAAATTATTTATTTAAATAACATGCAATAATCTATTATATCACCAAAAAATATTTTTTCGGCTCATAGCTTCAAATTCTTTGTTAACATGTAGATTCATTGAAAATTTTGATTTAGAATATATTTTCACCAATTTAAGAAACATGAGGGATTCATCAGCAATCTTTTAAAAAAATGTTATGGAACCAAAAAGAAACTAAAACAAACAATGTATATAAAATATTAAATGTATCAAACATTTACAAAGCTACCGTTGGCTTTACGTTTACAACTTAAAACAAATTGATAATCCAAAATGGCGGCACGGGATTTATTAATTAGTAAGGGAAGGATAGTTTTGGATTTAGAAAAAGTAAAAGGGATAATAACTCTACAAAGAACAAAACATTGTTGAATAACTCTACAAAGAACAAAACACTATTTTTCACTCTCCTGAATCCAAAACCAAAAGAGTTCGGCAGTGATGGAATTTGGAAGGCACAAACTGGAAATGGCAAAGGAAAGGAGAAAAAGAAAAAATTATGGAATTTGGAGGGCAGAGATTGAAAATGGCGGAGGAAAGGAGAAAAAGAAAAGATTGGGGTATTTTGGAAATTATACATAAGTATCAGGGATAGCAATGTAAAATACTTGGTCAAAGGGGAATGGCTTTTAAGCTAGAAAAAAAAAGTAGGAATTACCCACCTTATCACTTTTGGCTTAATTTGGACCTTTTGGCTTAAAAGCATTTGACCTTTAAGCAGATTTTAAGTTTGCCAAACACCTCAATAAGCTAAAAAATGAGTTAAAAGCTGATTTGACCAGCTTTTAAGCCCATCCAAACAAACTCTTAATTTTTTATTAAAAACTTGCACTAATATCAAGATAAGATTTGATTAATACAAAAAAAACCCAAAAAAAGTGGAGTATATATCTATATCTATATTATTATAAAAGCATGAATACAATGTCGGTTTACAAAAATAACCTTATAATATTATGCATAATAACTCATAATACAAGGACATAACCGGAATTCTAGATATTAACTTTATAATCCTATTAATTTTAAGACATAATACTACACGTTAGGAATCCTACATGATTACCTTTATGAATCCTATTAGTATAAATTATATACTCATTTTCTCTTATGTAGAGTTTGTACTCGAATTGGCTTATCGTATAAAACTTTCTTTATTAGTGTCTAAAGTTTATCTTTTCTATTGTTTATTATTATTGTTTCTTTAATGACTAGCTCGCTTAGAATAATAACTTGTATGTCTTAATCATATAATTTCAATTAATATAAATATGGAACTCGTCTTATGCAGATTTTGAAAGGTATCTAATACGTTTCTTTTTTATTTAATTTGAACCCTTTTTAACTATAATATTTTTTATGTTTTTTTAATATTTAATATTTTCAATTAATAAAATTTTCCTATTAACTTATTATTTTTTTAAAATATGCATGAAGGTTCAATAACTAATTTTATAAGAATCCTCCATATTGGCAATACATTACCACTCCATAATGTCCAATACCAGAAAAAATAAAAGTAATGTTAAATAGACTGCATAAAGAGTTGAAATTGAGAAAAAAATATCCCATGATAATATATTTTTATATTATATTTGAACTAATTTTATACTCAAATAATATTTTTTATTATCAAATATAAAGTAAGAACAGATCCAATATTCAGTATCTTCTTGCTTCGTGTCGGAAACAAAGAAGAGCATCCAATAAAAGATGATTTTGGTTCTTCCTGAACACTTGGTTATCAATCCCCATGGTAATAGTAGTGTATTTAATTAGAGGAATATTTCTAACGCAATTTGTGCAAATCACATGATAGAATTAAAAAGATATCTTAGTTAGCATAAATGAATATGTTGATCAACTAAATAAAAGGTTGGTTGCAATATTTTATAGTAAAAAAAAAATATTTTTCTGTTTTTGACCCAGCAGAAAATGATACCAATAATTACTACCAAGAAGAATACTTAAACACTTTAATACCAAATGGCCTTCTATCATACATGTTTGTTGTCAAACTTATTATATCTTAAATATGTTAGTGTCACCGTATATATAATAGACTAAGTTAAAATTGATCTTCCATTGTATGTTGGTTGATTTTGAACAAAAAAAATGCATGTCATGCTACTGAAAACATAGATATGCCAAATAGCTTATGATAGCACACATATGGTATATAGAAGATTTGACAATAACGTCATACATGCAAAAATTATGATACTGGTCAATGTGCTTCTAAGTATCCCTGAATTCAACTTTCGTCTTTCGAAACTAAGGAATATCCTTTTAAATTTGTGTGAAAATAATTTTTAGTATGTTTATGTTTTGCAATATAATAAATAAAGCGCAAGGACAAACATCCTAAATATTGGACTATATTTACCGCAATATATTTTCTTGCACGAACAACTGTATGTTGCACTTTCAAGAGAGGTATCAAGATCGACAACAAGAGTTCTGGTTAAGGGGGAGCAACCAAAGCATTAGGAGGAAACATACACAAAAAAATATTGTCCACAAAGAGGTGTTCGTTAAGATACCATCACATTAAATACTATTAAATTATAATACATAGTTATCTAACTAACATGACAAAATTGATCATTTGTGTAAGTTTTGATGATGTCCTTTTATTTTAAATTTATGTATTATGCTAATGTAATAATATTTTTCGGTATTTAGATGATTGTTGTATTATTATACATAAAATTCTTTCATT
This sequence comes from Nicotiana attenuata, assembly GCF_001879085.1. NCBI lineage: Eukaryota > Viridiplantae > Streptophyta > Magnoliopsida > Solanales > Solanaceae > Nicotiana > Nicotiana attenuata. The sequence continues at coordinate 12,120,845 of NC_031993.1, forward strand.
AATTAAATTGTATTGTTACTTCATATAAAGATCATCATGAGCCATTATTAACGTGCAAAGCATGTTCATACATACTAGTATTAAAAAATATAAGCCAGAGACGTGTATATAATTCAACATTTGATTACAAAGATTAAGAGTGACAATCAGTATTAAAAGACTTCAATTCATAAGTCATTGACTTGCATGTTAAACATGGAATTATCAATCTGTATTTGATTCTTCTTTCTATTGGTGGCCTTTCAAATTGTCCTTAGCCACTTTTTTCAACTAAAATCTAAACAAGCAAGTGTTCCTAACAGCTTAATCTTGGTTTGCTGAACTTAAAGGTATGGTTATGTTGAACATCTCTTATTTAATTTCTGTTGTTCTCTACTTTAAATTTACTAGGGTTTTTGTTTTCCGACTCAAAGATATACTGTAACAAAGATTCTTCTTTCTTTTATTGATCAGTTAAGCAAAATAGATAATGGATGAGGCTCAGCTAAATCATATACTAGCTAGTTAAGACTAACAGCTCAAATCAGCAACAGATTTAGCTGTGTTGGAAAAGTCATGGTAAAAAATTGGGGTGACAATTTGAACCTAAATCAATTTGACCCGTCCAAGGTTGGACTAGTGATTGACCCGCCCATTTATCGAACTCAGCCATCTTGACCCAACTCAGTTCAGCATAAATAAGATTGACATTTCTGGTGTTTTAGACTAACTGCATCTAAAATTACTGTTCATCAAAATAATTGCTTATTACACACCATTCGCTGTTTCAAGAATCAAAAGCTTAAGATGAATAATTTATTTTCTTAGTACATCAAGATGAAAATCTTAGTGTTTATAATAGCTGAAAAAGTATTACATTTTGGTAACTGGGCTGAGAGTAGTATGGTCAATCCACTTGTTTTTCAGTTTCTTGTGTTCTTTATTTTTTTCTACTTCTCCTAATAGTGTACTTTTTATACATCAGATTTGAAAGGAAGGAAAAGGAAAGATACTTTGGCTTGACTAGTGAGAATTACATAAATGGAAAGAGGAAAACAAAATGAAGGAGAAACAGACAAAGGGGAAGGAAACAACTCATTGGTACGTCATACAATACTTATACGTATTAAAACCAATATTGGCTTGGATGATTATTCATATAAGCCTCAAGAGAAGGCGGAAATACGTCAAAAGACCCTTAAATTTGCCTGTATATTTCATTCAGACACTCGAATAAAGGCATGTTTTAATTGAGCACGTGAACATTTATAGCTTCTTGATCCTCGTTTAAATACGCAAGAGGTGTTTTATATGTATGTTTGAAAGTTACCTTTATTCGTCTCTTCTTCCAGAAAATGGTTATTGAAATTATTTACTAATCATCAAAAGGTAAAAGTGTTTCAATGTATGGAGTGATTAACTAGATTGTGGCAAATATAAATTGGAAATACTCTTTTTTTTTTTTTTTGGTTGAACTTAGTTTACCCTTATTTAGAGAAAGTAACCACTTATTAAGATGCTAAATCATATACATACAAATTAAAATAAACCATCTTTCTTTAACGCTTGCTTTGTATTTTGAAGCAAAGCCCTCTACAACTATGTTAGTTGCGTGTCTACAATGCAGAGTAAAATTTGTCAGATAAAATTGCAGCTTTGAAAATTTGATATTACATTAATACATTTGGTCTTTTGGCAGGTCTCATCTTATGTACTTCGCAAGGACATTTTCAATCTTCTGGATTTCATAGAGAGGTTAAAGAATGGACGAGATCAAATTGTTCTTGATATGTATCAAATTGAAAAGCTGAAATTGGAGCTGACATTTATGTCGACATTTCTTCAGCTTTCTTGTTCCAATTTGGATGGTTTTAATGCGAAAATGTCTCGCAAAGCACAACAGGTCGATGATCTGGTTCAGTCAGTTTTCTATGAAAGTGGAGATAACTTGCTGGTTAAATATGACAAGGATCATGTCGTTCCTCGCGTCCTGGAAAATATCAAAAGTTGTATCAGCTCACCACTTCATTCTAAATCAAGTGCCACCATGACTGAGGAGCAGTTGGTTGAACTTTTGGAATCGCTCCTCGTGAATCTCTGTGATCTTCCCAAGCACTGTGCGGAGTTGAAAACTCAATATGAGATAATTCAAAATGTATGTGACAATATAAGAGATTTCCTTCGGTTAGAAGTAAATGGTTGCATTGAGCATGAGACAATTGAATATGTCTTACCTCGATTTCAACTTATGGCTGAGAGAGTAGGACACTTCTGTTTTGTCCTTTTGACTGATCAACTTGGTGTCCCTCAACTAAATTTCAAGCTAGCTGATCTACTTGTGAAGATTATTCCTGTTGAGCTGGAAGTTATGCACATATGTTCTACAAATTTGACAACTTCAAAGTCAACACAAGTATTCTTTAAGAAGCTCCTAGGAGCCTCTCCATACATTCTTAGAGAATATTTGATTCATCTACAAGCGCACATGGTGGCTGTTCTTACTGCTAGCACTTCAGCTCGAAACATTCATGTCGTGATAGAGTTCCTATTGATTATTCTCACAGATATGCCCAAGGACTTTATTCATCATGAAAAATTGTTCGATCTCTTGACACGTGTTGGAGCACTTACCAGGGAAGTATCATTTCTTGTTTGCAACTTAGAAAAGAAATCAAGGGGTGAAGTGAATGCCAGTGAAACAAATTGTTGCAGTCTACACCTGCCGGAGAGTATTGAACTACTGAAGGAAGATCTCAAGATGTTTTCCTGAAAGCCCCCGAAGATTCATCTCAACTCAACTTCCCCATGAGTGACGGACCACTCTTCATGACTCTTCTACTCAAAAATTTAAATGACTTGCTCAATTCCAATGCGTATTCAGTTGTTTTAATGAAGAAAGAAATTGGACTGGTGAAAGAATACCTAGAATTCATCAGACCGTTCTTCACGAATGTTGAGCAGGAATTGAACAAAGATCTCTGGACTCGTGTTCTAGATGTGGCGTATGAGGCAGACCATGCCATTAGTTCAATTATGATCAGAGATCGCGGTCTCTTGCAACTTATCTTCTCACTTCCGGGTAATGTAGAAAAGATCAAGCTTATCAAAGAGGAGGTATCAAAGAAGATCCAAAAGAACGAGGGTCTTATTGTCGTAAACTCTCCCAACAAGCTAGTTCAGAGTGGGTTTATGTCACGACCCGGATTTCCCACCATCGGGATCGTGATGGCGCCTACTCGTGGTAGCTAGGCAAGCCAACTTATTTACCTTTCATTAATAAATAAATCTGTTAACAATCTTTAGCATCTAAAAGAAATGTGGAATTTAATAATAACAATAGCGGAAGTCTAATTTATAAGTCTGAATCAAAACGCGGAATAGTCAACAATAGTCTCTACCCAAGATTTCGTGTCACATTACTCACGAACCACTAAGAATAAACTAAATACAAAGTCTGAAAGAAATATAATAGCTGTCTGTCTCGAAAACAATGAGGCAACAGTCAAAAGGAAACATAAACAAGAGACGCCTGGCCTGCGGACGCCTGCAAAGCTACCTCAGTCTCGTGATATGAAAGCCTGCTCCCTTACTACTGCTGCTGCTGCTCCTCAAAACCTGAACCTGTGCAAAAATGCACAGAAGTGTAGCATCAGCACAACCGACCCCATGTGCTGGTAAGTGTCTAGCCTAACACCGGCGAAGTAGTGACGAGGCTAGACTGGACATCACATAAACCTGTGCAGTTATAAATATACAGCGGAAATCGAATACCAAGTAATTAACAACATGGGAGGGGAGACATGCTAAGGGGAGATACAATATTAACAGCAATCAAGAGTAACAACTAAAGCAACTTAGGTTCACAATGAACAAGGAATCAATACTCAAATACAAACACATAGCCTCAATAACTGTTGCGGCGTGCAACCCGCTCCACAAATACCACTGTTGCGGCGTGCAACCCGACCCATATCATTTACCATGTATCATTGTTGCGGCGCGCAACCCGATCCTCACCTTTTACTGTTGCGGCGTGCAACCCGATCCTCAATATCATTGTTGCGGCGCGCAACCCGATCCTCAATATCATTGTTGCGGAGCGCAACCCGATCCTCAATATCATTGTTGCGGCGCGCAACCCGATCCTCAATATCATTTAACAGTCCGACTCCCCAAACAACAGTCACAATAAAGGGGCATAAAAATAAGCAAATATTTGACAAACATCCCGGCAAGGGAAAGAATCCAACAAGTTCAACCAAACGTCCCGGCAAGGGAATAATCAACAACGCTTTCTCTTTCTTACTTTTCTTATCCCACGATATCACTGGAGCCCAAGCTCCAAGAAATCTCTTACCTCATATTCCGTCACAAACAACAATATAACGACTTCCTAGTAAGGGGACAAAACATCATCTCAAATATTCCGGCAAGGGGATTACTATAACCACATTAGCCCCAACATCTAACTACCACAGCTATAACCAACCTATTACCACACTTAACCATCTCAGCTATATCTAACCGATTACCTCACCTAACCACCCCATTGATAGCTAGCCTATTACGTTACTTAACCATCTCAGCTATAACTATAGTCATCCCACGACACAAGGAAACATTAACCTAAGCGACCCTAGTATCCGTCAAGAACACAATGTAGAGGAATCACAACCTAACAATAGCCCGTCAAGAGGGCAACATAATGATCTCTTCTCTTTCTCACTTTTACTTTTACAATTCGTTCTACCACTGGAGCCGACGCTCCTCAGTGAAATCAAGTCGTTTCATATACTTTCAATATTCGTATCACAATTCGAGCCAATGCTCCTAGGAATCAAATTATCATATCATCATTCACATGTAGTTCACAACATATAGAAATACTCCAATAAACATGGAATTCACAATCAGTTCATGATAATCGCATTTTAAGGACTCACGGTCATGCTAGACACCAATGTATAGATACTCGTCACCATGCCTATACATCGTACTCGATCACATAGCAATTAGCAACAAGACTCAACTCCTATTCCCTCAAGCTAGGGTTAAACCAAACACTTACCTCGGTCCCAAGAATAGCAATCAACCTTCAAAGACCGCCTTTCCTCTACAATCCGACTCCGAAACAGTGATATCTAGGCATGATTAATTTAATAATATCAATAAAGACTCAATGGCAACATCCCATAGCCTAGATATGAATTTTCTAGCATTCTTCCAAAAATACCAAAATTAGACACCGGGCCCACATGGTCCCAACTCGAGGCTCGGACCAAAATCCGATCACCCATAACCCCACGAGTCCAAATATATAATTTGTTTTAAGATTCGACCCCAAATTGAGGTTGAATCACCCTAAATTCTCAAAACCCTAACTCTACCCAAAACCCATAATTTCTACTTTGATTTCATGATTTAGGCTTAGAAACTTGCTAATTAATGAAGGAAAAGTGAAGGAAATAAGTGGGAAATTACTTACTCAAGTGGTCTTGAAGATTGGGGGCTTTAATGGCTTCCTAAAGCTTGGGAGAGAAGAGGGCTCGTGAGAAAAGTGAAGAATTCCCGAGTGTACTGTTTCTGGAAATTTTTCATAAAATTTAACTGGGCGAAAATACTCTATGCGATCGCGAAGAAGCTCATGCGATCGCATAGGGATAGGGAAATTGACCACTGCGATCGCACAAAGGGTGCTGCGAACGCATAGAAGAACGAGGCTGGAAATTCCCAGGTTTGGTTTAGTGCTTTGCGATCGCGGGAGGAAGGGTGCGTTCGCACTGGAGGAATTGGCTAAGCTATGCGATCGCGGGTGAATCTATGCGATCGCATTGAGTAAAACTGGGCACCTAAGATTTTGCACTATGCGATCGCGGAGGCTCCTATGCGATCGCATAGAACAACATGCCAGAACACCAGACCTGAATTTTCTGCAACTTTTCAAAGTCAAAAACCATCCCGGAACACCTCCGAAACACTCCCGAGCCCCCGGGGCTCCTAACCAATCACACACACTAACTCAATAACATCCTACGAACTTACTCGAGCGATCAAATCGCCAAAATAACATCAAAAATCATTGAATCAAGCCTCAAAATCATCATTTCTATTTCAAACTTCATAAACTTCCAACTTTAGATAATTAGGTCCGAAACACGTCAAACGACGTCCGATTTCGACCAAACTTCACAGAAAGCGCTTAAACAATATATAAGACTTGTACCGGGCGTCGGAACCAAAATACGAGCCCGATACCACAGTCTTTTAATAAATTTTCATTTCCATTTTTCCTTGTTAATTTCAGAAAATAATTTCACAGAAAAATTCTTTCCTCGGGCTCTAGACCTCGGAATTCGACTCCGGGCACATGCCCGAGTCCCTTATTTTTCTACGGACCTTCCGGGACCGTCCAATCTCGGGTCCGGGTCCGTTTACCAAAAACGTTGACCAAAGTCAACTGTAATCATATTAATGTCAAAATTCTTCAAATTTTTCACAGAATTCACATATTTCAACATAAAAGCTTTCCGGCTATGCGCCCGGACTATGAACGCAAATCGAGGCAAGTAAAAATGAGGTTTTCAAGGCCTCGGAAGCACGGAACGAATGAGGAAACAGGTGATGACCCCTTTGGGTCATCACATCCTCCACCTCTAAAACAACCGTTCGTCCTCGAACGGACAAAAGAAAGAAGTACCTGAGTCAGGGAATAGATGTGGATAACGGCTCCGCATGTCAGACTCGGACTCCCAGGTCGAGGCCTCAGGGGGCTGACCTCTCCACTGAACACGAACAGAAGGAAAACTCTTCGACCTCAGCTGTCGGACCTGCCGGTCTAGAATAGCTACCGGCTCCTCCTCATATGACAGATCCTTGTCCAACTGGACCGTGCTGAAGTCTAATACATGGGTAGGATCACCGTGATATCTCCGAAGCATAGACACATGAAAAACTGGGTGCACGGCTGATAAGCTAGGTGGCAATGCAAGCCTATAAGCCACCTCTCCTACTCGATCGAGAATCTCGAACGGACCAATGTACCTAGGGCTAAGCTTGCCCTTCTTCCCGAATCTCATCACGCCCTTCATGGGCGACACCCGGAGCAATACTCGCTCTCCAATCATGAAAGCTACCTCTCGGACTTTACGGTCTGCATAAGTCTTCTGCCTAGACTGAGCTGAACGAAGCCTCTCCTGAATAATCTTGGCCTTATCTAAGGCCTCCTGAACTAAGTCTGTACCCAATAACCGAGCCTCTCCCGGCTCGAACCATCCGACTGGAGACCGACATCGCCTACCATACAATGCCTCATATGGAGCCATCTGAAAGCTGGACTGGTAGCTGTTGTTGTAGGCGAACTCTGCTAAAGGCAAAAACTGGTCCCACGAGCCTCCAAAATCAATGACACAGGCCCGGAGCATATCCTCCAAAATCTGAATAGTCCGCTCGGACTGACCGTCCGTCTGAGGATGGAACGCTGTACTCAACTGAACCTGGGTACCTAACTCTTGCTGAACCGCTCTCCAGAAGCGCGAGGTAAACTGCGTACCCCGATCCGAAATGATAGATACCGGCACACCATGAAGGCGAACAATCTCCCGGATATAAATCTCAGCTAACCTCTCGGATGAATAGGAGACTGCTACTGGAATGAAATGCGCTGACTTGGTCAGCCTATCAACAATGACCCAAATAGCATCAAACTTCTTCCGAGTCAACGGAAGTCCAGTAATGAAATCCATGGTAATCCTCTCCCTCTTCCACTCGGGAAGCTCAATCCTTTGAGACAAACCACCAGGCCTCTGATGCTCANAACTCTAGGCTACGGACAAAACCCGATCACCCATAACCCCACGAGTGCAAATATATAATTTATTTTAAGATTCGACCCCAAATTGAGGTTGAATCACCCAAAATTCTCAAAACCCTAACTCTACCCAAAACCCATAATTTCTACTTTGATTTCATGATTTAGGCTTAGAAACTTGCTAATTAATGAAGGAAAAGTGAAGGAAATAAGTGGAAAATTACTTACTCAAGTGGTCTTGAAGATTGGGGGCTTTAATGGCTTCCTAAAGCTTGGGAGAGAAGAGGGCTCGTGAGAAAAGTGAAGAATTCCCGAGTGTACTGTTTCTGGAAATTTTTCATAAAATTTAACTGGGCGAAAATACTCTATGCGATCGCGAAGAAGCTCATGCGATCGCATAGGGATAGGGAAATTGACCACTGCGATCGCACAAAGGGTGCTGCGAACGCATAGAAGAACGAGGCTGGAAATTCCCAGGTTTGGTTTAGTGCTTTGCGATCGCGGGAGGAAGGGTGCGTTCGTACTGGAGGAATTGGCTAAGCTATGCGATCGCGGGTGAATCTATGCGATCGCATTGAGTAAAACTGGGCACCTAAGATTTTACACTATGCGATCGCGGAGGCTCCTATGCGATCGCATAGAACAACATGCCAGAACACCAGACCTGAATTTTCTGCAACTTTTCAAAGTCAAAAACCATCCCGGAACACCTCCGAAACACTCCCGAGCCCCCGGGGCTCCTAACCAATCACACACACTAACTCAATAACATCCTACGAACTTACTCGAGCGATCAAATCGCCAAAATAACATCAAAAATCATTGAATCAAGCCTCAAAATCATCATTTCTATTTCAAACTTCATAAACTTTCAACTTTAGATAATTAGGTCCGAAACACGTCAAACGACGTCCGATTTCGACCAAACTTCACAGAAAGCGCTTAAACAATATATAAGACTTGTACCGGGCGTCGGAACCAAAATACGAGCCCGATACCACAGTCTTTTAATAAATTTTCATTTCCATTTTCCTTATTAATTTCAGAAAAACAATTTCACAGAAAAATTCTTTCCTCGGGCTCTAGACCTCGGAATTCGACTCCGGGCACATGCCCGAGTCCCTTATTTTTCTACGGACCTTCCGGGACCGTCCAATCCCGGGTCCGGGTCCGTTTACCAAAAACGTTGACCAAAGTTAGCTGTAATCATATTAATGTCAAAATTCTTCAAATTTTTCACAGAATTCACATATTTCAACATAAAAGCTTTCCGGCTATGCGCCCGGACTGCGCACGCAAATCGAGGCAAGTAAAAAATGAGGTTTTCAAGGCCTCGGAAGCACGGAACGGATGAGGAAACGGTGATGACCCTTTGGGTCGTCACAGTTTAAGGAGGAGACAAACTGGATAATAAGGAAGCTCACTAGTGGACCAGCAACGCTAGATGTCATTTCGATCACTGGCATGCCAGGGCTTGGAAAAACTACATTGGCTTACAGAGTATATAATGATAAGTCTATTGCTAATCATTTCGATGTTCGTGCATGGTGCACAATCGACTAAGAGTATGACATGAATAAGATTTTGCAGAAAATTTATAATCAAGTCATTGGATCAGATGCCAAATTCAGTGAGGATTTTGTTGTTGGTGATAAGCTCCAAAGAGAGCTATGCAGAAGGAGGTACCTAATTGTCTTGGATGACTTGTGGGATATTGCAGCATGGGATGATTTAACAAGACATTTTCCTGAATTTATGAAAGGAAGCAGAGTTATTTTAACAAGTCGAATGAAGGAAGTGGCTTTGTATGGAAAACGCTACAGTGATCCTCTTTCTCTTCGATTGCTACGTCTAGAAGAAAGTTGGGAATTATTAGAGAGAAAGGTATTCGGAAAGAAAGTTGCCCTGATGAACTGTTGGATGTTGGATATGAAATAGCCCGAAAATGTCAAGGGCTTCCGTTGGTACTTCATCTGATTGGCGGAGTCATTGCAACGAAAGAGAAGAATAAGTCTTTGTGGTGTGAAGTTCTAAATAATTTGAATTCCATTTTATCATATGATTTTGAATTCATGAAGGTTATACAATTTAGTTATGACCATTTATCAGATCACTTAAAGCCGTGCCTACTTTACCTTGCAAGCTATCCAAAGGATGAATATATTGAAATCTCTGAACTGAAAGATTTATGGAGTGCTGAAGGACTTGTGGAACAGACTGAGATGAAAAGTGTGGAAGAAGTAGTGGAGGTTTATTTGGATGAGTTACTTTCCAATAGCTTGGTAATAGTTTGCGATGAGAGAGGCAGGTCATCGAGTTGCGGAATTCATGATCTTGTGCATGATTTTTGTTTGTTAAAAGCTAGAAAGGAAAAGTTGTTTGATTTCATAAGTTCAAGTGCTCCGTATTCTTTGCTGAATGAAATAGGCATGCTTGTTCATTTAAGGTGCTTAAAGATTCAGATGAAGTTAAAAGCTCTTCCTCCGTCATTCTTAAACCTCTTAAATCTGGAAACTCTTGTGGTGGATAACCAGGGATCAAACATGGTACTATCACCTAGTATTTGGAGTCTTGTAAAGTTACAACATGTGAGTATGGATAGTTGTTCGGTCTTTGATTTGGATACTGATGAACCAACAGTGTTAGAAGAGGACTTAAAGTTAGAGAATTTAAGAATATTGTATGGTCTCAAGCTTTCCTCTTGGGGAAACAGAGAGGATATTTTCAAAAGGTTTCCCAATCTTGGAAGCCTTACATTCACCATTGAGGAACCCTGGCCTTGTTCAGCAGAGCAGATTTGTTTTCCAAGATTGGATATCCTTGATGAACTTGAAGTATACATCAGTGTGATTTTCAATTCCCTTCGAGCTTGAAAAAACTTGTATTGGGAAGCTTTGCTCTGCCATCCAATTCACTGTCAAGAATTGCAAACCTTCAAAACCTGAAGAGTCTAGAAGAAGCAATCATCCAGGGAAAAGAATGGAACATGGAAGAAGAAGACGCCTTTGAGAATCTCAAATCGCTGACATTGGATACGGTGTCTTTTTCTGAATGGAAGGTTAATGGAGAGGAATCCTTTCCCGTGCTTGAGGAATTACAAATACTACACTGTACTGAGCTTATGGAGATCCCGGATAGTTTTGCTCATATTTTTTCATTAAAGTGTTGGGCAGCCGTCAACTGGAAGTTTCAGCCATAAGGATTAAGGAATATGTTGCCGATACGACGGGAGAAGACAACCTTGAGGTAAAGTGCTACTCGTGAGTGCATGCGCGAGATTGGTCATGGTAGGTCCTTAGGGGTCGTTTGGTTGCCGGTTAGAGTTATGCAGGTATTAGTTATACATGTATTAGTTATGCAGGGATTAGTTATGCAGGGATAAGTAATGCAGGGATTAGTTATGCAGGTATTAGTTATGCAGAGATTATTTTTTTGAATGTTTGGTTTGTTGTATTAGAAATTGATATACATTATATAAATTTTAAAGTAAAATGCTTGTTTACAACTATACCCCTGACCTTCTTTTGCATTGTTTTTTCTCTCTTTCCATTTATGTAGGAAACAATTTAGTTAGTAACTTTGGGTGTTACTTTCACTTCTTCGTCATACTACTGAACTATGTGAAGTTTAGACATATTTGATTTTCACTTCTTAGTTTTGGTATTTCCATTTTCTAGTGGCTTCTCCAGTTTGCTTTTGCTAGTTTGTTCTTTAAAAATGAGAGAAGACAAGGTATATAGTTGGCAAGTGAAAGCAAGTGAAACCTGTTGACGGGTTGGCAGAGAAATAAGGAAGCCTTATGTGTAAAGTGATAGGGGTAAATTTGTCATTTCAGTATTTTATCCATGTATTCCTAATACATGTATTAGTTATTCCATCTTCTACCCCGCATAAAATAATACACAGATTGACTCATAACTTATACATGTATTATTTATGCATAATTGAAAAATGTCAACCAAACATGGTATTAGTTATGCAGAATTTTATACAAAATAACTATTGCCTACCAAACATGGTATAAGTTATGTTACTCCTTATACATGAATAACCTTTCTTCTAACCAGCTACCAAACCACCTCTTAATTATCTGGGCAAATCTCTGTGAGTATGTCATACGAATGTATTAACTTTATTTGTACATTAATTTCCTTTTATATTATTTTTGTCCGTTGTGGTTTATACAGTAACTGATTATCAAGTATTACTACGACTTCTGTTCAATTTCTTTTTGTTTCCCTTTTGTGTGTAGACAGCAGAACTATTCTGAAAAATAAGTATATCATGTATGTTCCAATTTTTTCTATTTGCTTCTTACTTTGACTATGGTTCTTCTATTAACAACTCTGTTTGTCACTTTAAAATGCAAAAATTCTCAAATCGTTGCTTTTTCCCATGTAGTTTTGAAACGTTTGAAGTTTTCTTCAAATGACATATTAACCTATGTTAGCTGCCTGGTGACCAGGAGCTGGTCACGGGTTCGAGCTGTGGAAACAGGCTCTTGCAGAAATACAGGGTAATGTTGCGTACAATAGACCCTTGTGGTCTCGTCCTTCTCTGGACCCCGCGCATAGCGGGAGCTTAGTGCACCGGGCTGCCACTTTTTTTATAATATAGTCCAGAAAAAAAGACACTGAAGCATTTTTAACACTAAGAATTAACGATGATCAACTTGGGAAGTAGACACTGAAGTGTCATCTATCTGCAGCCATAGATGATATCTTAGTGCTTTAGACGGTCTATTAGATGGTATGATCTCTGAACTTCTTCCTAATACAAGTGACCGATTGGAGGTAATGCATTTACAGCGAATATAAAAGCAACAGAAACAGTTTCCCCTTTGCCTAATTCAGTGTTTATTGCAAAGAATGATATAAATTCACCCGTCAAAAAAAAGATGATACACATTTGCTTGGACTATGTGATGCTTGTAAGTTCCTCTCACAGCCAGAGACGGACCTACGCTATACAGAGAGGGGTCATCAGCACCAGTAAAGTTCAACAAAAATTCTATGTATACAGGTATATGTCTTTAAAAAATAGTGATATATTAGTAGTGGGCACCCAAATATACAAAGAATATTTTAGTTGAATCGAAAAGTCCTTCAAATTTTGGGTCCGGTTCTGCTCACAACACCGTCCTTACTTTAGTACTAATTGAGTTTGTTAATGGTAATGCATGGGTTTTTCTTTCAACAAAAGTTACAAGATTCTTTTTAGTTGTCACCCTCTATAGTCTCTGCAATTTTTACTGCAGGACTGTGCTCCATTTTGTCGGTGTCTCACATCGCCAACAGTTTGTCGTTGCTTTGTAGGGTTGTTATTTGAATATACAGTTGTTGACTTGCACAAGAATCATAATTGCACAAGAATGATACTTAAAAAAAATTGCAAACAACATTTTTTAAACCAATTTTTTTTTATAAAAACTAAAAAAAATTGTAACACTGAATTTTTTTTTCCAGTTTTTAACAAAATATTTTCGTTTTTTTAAAACTGAAAAAAATATTTCCAACAAAATATTTTCGCTTTTGAAAAATGTTTTTTCTCTTCATTTTTCTAGTTTTTTTTTTTTTTTTTTTTTTTTATTTTTTTTTAAGTTAAAACTTAGTAAAAACTAACTTAGTAA
>NC_031993.1:12134274-12134379 GCF_001879085.1 Nicotiana attenuata
ACTGAATTTTTTTTTCCAGTTTTTAACAAAATATTTTCGTTTTTTTAAAACTGAAAAAAATATTTCCAACAAAATATTTTTTTCAGTTTTAAAAAAACGAAAATA
>NC_031993.1:12134399-12161241 GCF_001879085.1 Nicotiana attenuata
AATTCGGTTTTTAACAAAATATTTTTGTTTTTTAAAAACCCGAAAAAATTATTTTCAACAAAATATTTTCGTTTTTTAAAAACTGAAAAAATTATTTTCAACATAATATTTTCGTTTTTGAAAAATATTTTTTTCATTTTTCAGTTTTTTAAAAGAATTTTGTTTTTTAAAAACTGGAAAAACATATTTGTAAAAACGGAAAAAATATTTATTTTAACAAAATATTTTAGTTTTTTAAAAACTGAAATTTAAAAAAAACTGGAAAAATGAAAATAGGGGTCGGGTTGTGGGTTTTTTTAAAAATGGGTCGGAAAAAAAAAAAAGAAATGGGTCGTTTTAATCTGGTGTTGCCACGTGGCACTCCATCCAAAAATAGGGGTATTTTTGTTTCAAAGCATGACAATAGGGGTATAGATAACCCAATAGTATGGGGGTTTTGACACAGTTACCCACAAAAATAAAATTATTTACCCTTGTCTACCCATTTATTTTTCTACCCATAAACTAATTACATTTCGTACCCATAGTAATTTTTGTAGGGAATTTTTTCTTTATTCTCCAATTCTTTTTTATTTCTATGCTTCTTTTCTTCTTCTTTTTCTTTTTTCTTTTCTTTTATGCTTTTCTTTTTTCTAGTTTTCTTCTTATTTTTTTCTTTTTTCCTTTTCTAACTTTATTTAATTTTTTATATTGCTTTTCTCTTCATAATCTAATTTTATTTACCGTTTTTATAAATTTTTTATTATTGTTTTTTCATACAATAAGAAATATTATTGATATAGTAAATATTCTTTCACATTTTTTTAATATAACTAGTATAATATACCTTTTATTTTATTTTTCTTTCTCATTTTTTAAATGTAATTATTAAACTGAAATAGTATCAGTTGTTACTTGATCTAATATTCTAAATATCACATTGACTGCTGTTGAGCACCATAAATTACATAATCAGATTCTAAGAATCAACACGTGATTGCCATGCAAACCTTGATCTCCTTTCCTATAAATATCAGTACACACTCTACCATTAGCAGTAATACAACCAGTTATAGAGCAAGAAAACATAATCTACGGCAACCAAATCTCCATATATACTCGTTAGAATAAAAATGATAATAAAATATTTAAAAATAGAACAAAAGTATAAGTAGCGAAAAAGACTTCTAGTATCATGTGATACCAATATGGTATATATGTATACCAACAGAGCATATGATTTCTCTAGAATATTGCTACAACTATCTGCGACTATACTACTCTACCAAAACATTAAAGGACCAAATAAAAGTATGAGAAAATTACATGCTCGTTGATAATAGGTGAAATTAACGATGATTAAGCCCCAAAAGAACCACTTTCTTGTAGAGTTTTTATTGTGAAGGTGATAGCAAAATGCTCTTATGAGTGCTTTTCATATTTTTCAAGTGTCATGCATTAGAAGAAGGCTATGAAGTGGTTTTGTAACACTTATGGAAGAAAAAGAAGCCAATCGCATCAAAGTCGCCAAGTGAACCATTTGAAATACACAAACGAGGTCTGGAGGTGGAATGCCGCGGTCCCAGCGTTGGCGCGGCCGGACAACGGTGAGCTGCTATTCAAGATACAGAGAAGCCTTTTGGCCGCGGTCCCAGCGTGGGCGCGGCCGGACCGCGGTGAGATGAGATTCAGAGAGGCCTCTTGGCCGCGGTCCCAACGTTGGCGGGGTAGGACCACGACAGGCGACGGAAACCTGATGGACTGAAGTGCAAATTCCGAAATTCTTAGCCCAAAACCCTATTTAAATACTAGGATTCGCCCAAAGGAGGCATGTAACATATTTTGAGAGTACTTTGGCAAGAAAAACAATTGTGAGAGATCACCCAAAACATCTTTATTTCTTTTCTTCTTTATTTTCTTGAAATTCATGATTATGAATCCTTTAGTTCTTGATTTACCCATAGTTATGAGTAGCTAAATCTTTTGTCTAGGGTGTTGATGGAACCTATTGAAGGATGAACTTCTTGTTTATGTGAATACAGTTTGCCAGTTTTAATTTCTATTTGTTCAGCTACGTGTTTGTTGTAGTTAATTGACAGGATCCTCAATTAGCTGTGCCTATTTAGTGTGTATAACTCGGGAGAGAGTGCATATTTAGGTGAATGTTGAACAACACCACTCCCAAAGTATAAGAGGGATCTGTAATTGCGGGTTTAAAGGCGGGATTAGGAATAACAAAGCCTTGGGTGCAATCTTAAGTGAACTGTGATAAACAAAGCTAGCTAGTGTATCTCGGGAGAGTGCATTTAGTACATTATTGTGATTACTCGGGAGAGATTTACGGTAAGAAGAGCGTTCATGATTGATAGGAATGTGTTGGTGAATTTGTATGAAACATAAACATAAGGAATTCCATCAATAGGGGAAATCATTACCTTAGCGTTTTCTCATTATTGTTTACAACTTAGCATCTTAGTTTACAGCTATTTACTTACTGTTAATCTTAGTTAGTAAAAACACCCTCAACTGTGATTCTCAACGTTTGGAAAATTGATTCTAAAGAGTTTAGTAGGTCTAAAGAAAGTGATTGATAGGTTAATTCTCTGTGGATTCGACTCTGGGCATAATACTCAGGTTATATTTGCAACGTCCGCATAGTCCTTTTTTATAAGGCATAGTTGGGCGTGACCAAATTTTGGCGCCGTTGCCGGGGAATTAATGGAATTATCAATCACCATTGATAGAAATAAAAAAAAATCTTAGTGTAGTCAGTTTTCTCTCTACCCAATTTTTTATTGAAATTTTGACGGTTGTTGAGTTGGTTGCACAGGTGTATGCCTAGAAATTCTACGAGGACTGGAGAACTACTTGAAGGACTCTCAGACCCCGAGAAAATATTCCGGATATTGAACCGTGCCAACAAACGACTTCAAAAAATCCAACAAACACACAAACTCGAAATTGATATGGGTGACGTAGACAACGTCAACGGAAACGTCAGAGAAGTGGCACCTCCTATGCCTGAGGCTGCACTATATGACTGGGCATAACCCACAGCTGACAATCTGGCCACTGCCATTGTTGTGCTCGCGATACAAGCTGAATCGTTCCAGATCACGCATAACATGCTGCACTTGTTGCAAAACAAGGGACTCTTTTCGGGGACACAAGCCGAAGATCCTCAGCAGCACTTGAAGAACTTCCTGTCTATTTGCAAAACCCAAACGCAGCCCAATGTAACTCCGGAAGCAATCAGGCTGTTATTATTCCCATTCTCGGTGACAGGAGCTGCTCAAGTCTGGCTAAACTCACTCCCTATAAACTCTATAGAAACTTGGGATGAGTTAGTCAAGCAATTTCACATCAAGTTCCACCCGCCCAACAAAATGGCTCAACAAATTGATGAGATCGTGAGCTTTAAACAGAAACCAATGGAGAAACTGCATGAGACATGGAGCCGGTTTAAAGGAATGTTGGTTTTATGTCCACACCATGGTATTCCAGATCAGATGTTGGGACAACGGTTTTACATGGGACTGTCAGAGAGCATGAAGAACATTGTAGATGCCTCAGCTGGTGGGGCATTTTTTAGCAAAACTTGGAGAGAAGGTCAGAGTCTGCTTGACAAAATGACACAGAATTCGGGGTGGACGACCAAGAATGCACCTATCACTCCAGTGGTGCATTCAGTGCCTTTTGATCCATCAAATTCCATGGCTGAAAACGTGGCGACCCTACTGACACAGATGAGCATACTCACCAAAAAGATGGAGGAATCACGGCAGAAACAGCAAGTGCATATTGTAGATACTACCAATGGGGGCTTGTGCACATCTTGCATTAGTCAGCCAATTGGTAATCCTTGGAATGCGGAACATGATCATCATCACCAGCACCCGGAAGACATGAACTATGTGTCGAATTATGGAGGCCAAAGACAGGGCAATCAGAACTGGGGTCAGCAGAATCAGCAACAATACAGGCCAGCTCAGCCACAGTTTAACACTGGAAACATGGGAGGTGTGAGAGCTCCCAACAATATGACACCTTATCCAAGACCACAGGGGTATAATAATCACAATCAGCAGCAAGGGTATCCCCCACCTCAGCAACATGGTGGAAGGCAAGAAGATGGGTTCGCTAGACTTGAAGCAATGATGCAGCAGGTTATTGGGTCCAATGCAAAAATAAATGAAAGAGTAGATGCACATGATGCAGCAATCAAAAATATTGAAGTGCAAATGGGCCAGATTTCAATGTCTCTGAACAATCGTCCTCAGGGGACATTACCTGCAGACACCCAGATAAATCCGAAAGATCAGGGCCCAAAGCAGCTGATGGCGGTGAGTCTACGAAATGGCAGAGACTTGGATGTAGAGCAAGAGAGAGCTAGAGAATTTAGACCGGCTGAGACACTTATACCAGTGCCCATTGAGCTGGATGAGTCAACTAAACTGACAGAGGTGACAGTCCAGCCTGCTCAGGAAGAAAAGAGCATTCAGCAGGAAACCGAGAAAGCAGCTGAGTCAGTTCAAGAGCATGTAGTTGAGATAGTAGCTGGTAAAGATCAGTCCCTGTGCTCGAGGAATTACATATAAAAAGATGTGATGAACTTATAGAGATCCCAGATAGTTTTGAGGATATTGCGTCATTAAAGTCTATCTCACTGTGGGGCAACCGTCAACTTGTAGAGTCAGCTCATGGGATTAAGGAATGTGTTGCTGAAACTATGGGAGAAGACAAGCTTGAGGTAACGTGCTTCGATGAGTGAGTTAGTGTTCGAAATGGGATCATTTTAAGTCCTTATCGGGGAAAATCTGTGAGTATATACAAATTTATTCACTTCTTTCGTACATTAAGTTCCATCTCAGTATATTTTTTTGTCATATATTTTAACCTGTATAATCTTCTTTGCAGGGATAATATAAAGGTTGGCCAGTACATCAACCTGTAGAGGCTTCAAATGATGGACCGATCCTCAGACTTCTACGCCTTCTTCCAGCTGTTCTTTTTATTCCATTGTGATTAAGCACTAAAAAAGATAGCCTGGTGCACTAAGCTTTCGCTATGCGCGGTGTCCGGAGAAGGGTCGGACCACAAAGGTCTATTGTACGCAGTCTTGCATGCATTTCTACAAGAGACTATTTTCACGGTTCGAACTCGTAACCTCCTGGTCACATGACAACATCTTTACCAGTTACGCCAAAGCTCCCCTTCAACTTTAACGTGACCTCCTAGTCACATGGTCACATTGTGGTTAAGCACTTTTTTTCCAATTTGAACTTCTGTTCAAGTTTTTTTCTTTTTGGCGAGTAAAGGTGCTTATAGACAGCAGAGTTATCCTAAAAAACAATTATTGTATATGTTCCAAGCTTGATCTGTTTCGCTTCTTACTCTGACTATGATTCTTCCATTAACGACTCTTTAGTCACTTTAGAGTACATGATCTCAAATCGTAATTTTCTCCCATATAGTTTTGAAACGTTTGATGTTTTTCAAATGACATATTAACCTAAAAGGCAAGCCCGGTGCACTAAGTTCTCGCTATGCGGATCTGGAAAAGGGCTGGACCACAAGGATCTATTGTATGCAGTTTTACCCTTTTACAGGATGATGTTTCTTAACCTATCAATGATAAAGACTGGTTACATATAGTTAAATCAGCATTTTGACTTAGACATAAACCAAAATTACTAGCAAAAGAAATAAAAAAAGGTATACTCACCTTCTGTCTGTTCATTCAATTATAGCTGAAGGTTGCTTTGATCATTCAGAAAAACATCCATCTTTTAGAAAGTTCTAAAGAAAAATATCAGAAGAAAGAAAAAGTAAAATTGTGAAGATTCATCATAAATCGACAAGAATCCTGGTGATGGACTGAAGTGAAACAGAAGTAAATAATCATTTTGACTGTTGGCTCCTTCAAATTTATCCATTGCAGGAAACACTGGCACTGTTATATGATACTTTTGAACATTCAAGATTTCACCTTAATTGACACTATATTGATGCCCACTTCATAGTCCCCGCCATGTACAAAATAAATTTTTATAGTTGATATAGACATTTTTTTCCTCCACACTGGATAGAAGTAGATATACATGAATTAATTCGAACTCCCATGTGAGAAAAAAAAGTAAAAGGTCCCGAGAAATTTTGATTTATGGTCGGAGTATTATCAAGTGTGTATTGCCGAGGGTAAACATATTTTTTTTCTGTTATTTTGGCTTTGCAAGTTCCTGAAATGCATTCTGCCCCGTTGCTTTCTTCTGATTATTTATTTTTAGCCAAACTACAGGCTTATGGGGAGATGGACGTTGTAGACTCAATCAAGTTAAGACGGACTCTCTGGTTTTTATACAGAAGCTGCACAGTGACTGGGCATGAGGATCCACATTTCAATAGTATCATGCGAATCAGAGAGCTTATGAGAAGGGATTCGAGTTCAGAGGTGTGAAATCGAGACATATTTGGAGGAAAGGCCATGAGGATTTGTTATTAAGAAAATTCTATGTGACAATGCTCCGATTATATCGTACTTCAGCTATTTTGGTCAAATACTATAGCTATTTTGGTCAAATACTAGAGTACCCAACATATCACAATTCACCTCTGTTCACCATTGAATATAAGAAAAAAGATTAAATTTTTATCCGATTTACACAGTATGTGATCAGGAGGTAACGGGTTCGAGCCATGGAAACAGCCTCTTGCAAAAATGCAGGGTAAAGGCTGCGTACGATAGACCCTTGTGGTCCGGCCCTTCCCCGAACTCCTCGCATAGCGGGAGCTTAGTGCACCGGGCTGCCCTTTGTACAATATAACTGTTTGGCTCAAAAGTTACCATGTACTTTATGAATACAAAACAATACGTATAGATTATGGGCCAATCATAGCAAGTCGTACTAATTCAAGAACCAAAAGAAAGAAGAATAATTAAGAATATCCCCGATTAGGGTGGGAAAGATTGACAACTTTTATTGATGATAATGGTGTGGTCTGGCTCTCCGTGGAGAGGTTCAGAGCCTTACAATCATGTTGTATTTTTGTGAGATTGTATCTTTCTCATCTGTTGTTCTCTCTCTCTCTCTTTTTCTCTCTCTGTTTTGAGAGTCCCCCTGGGGAAGGAGAGGAATCCCTATGAGATTTTCTTTCTTGATATTTATAGCTATGAGCTGCATGAGCTGGCCCTTGGTGGCTGGGACCACATTGCAGTTTTATCTTCAGGATAACGGATGGGCCGTAGCCTTATTACTCGTCTTCGGCGGCTGTTAGTTGCCATCAATTATGAGTGGTCGTGCCACTTATTAATTTTGAATTAACCATGAAAGGTGATTAGCGTTGTTGGTTATTATAGGGCCGGATTCTGACCCATACAGTTAGTCCCTCCGCTTATCGAGGTCGTTCATCGCACGAGCTTGATGAGCGGATTTTGTCGATAGCGATCTAAAAGACTGCGAATAAGGAATGGGTGACCATTGCCTTGGTCGAGACCGTGCTCTTTCGTGGCGACGGTCCGAATTTCGCAAAGTTTTCCGACATCACTTCTTCATACAATCAAGTCGTTAGGCGATCGAGGTAGGGTACTTCTCCGTCGCGAGGGCACGTAATGCCGTTAATGCAGTTCGGGCGAGGTCGAAATCTGATTACGTTCTGATTCCAGGATTCGCTTCGATACGCAACTGCCATTGACGATGGGAGATGGGCCGTACGGAATATGCCTGGGTACGGTATAAGCAGCGTATTTGAGATTTTGAGGGCGCATGGCGCATTTCGCCTGTATCGGCAGGGTTCTATGCTCACTCCAGTTGGCGAGATGACAACTAAGGTCGAGCGGGCATTTTCGTAGTGCTTGTCATGATGGCGCGTATCTTGGTAGGATCGAACCGTTTTGACGGTTAGATATGCAGTTAAGGATGTCCATTGATTTTCCCGAAATCATTTATGTTGCCTATAAAGGTGAATTGAGGCATCAGTTTCTCATTACTTCATTGTTCATCTGAGTGATTCTGAAGCTTTTTTCTTCTGCAAATTCACTTCTTCCTTCTCTTGATTGCGATAACCTTTATCTTTCTTACCGAATCCGGTTCTTCTTTCTTCGAACAACTGAGTGATGGCAGGCAGTTCTTCTCGTGAAGCTCTTCCAGTTAACTTACCGGTTAATCCGCCGGCGATCGAAGGACCACCTCCGGCAATGGGAGGTGCGGAGCAGGCAGAGACCGGAGGAGTTCCGTTAGTGGATGACGTATTCCCCCTGCCCGGAGGTCCGGTGATAGATTTCACCGCTGATGGAGGGGAGGACCCCGTGGATGAAGCCCCGCTGATGGGGGAGGTTGGTATGGCCCGATTGAGGGAGCAGGGGGTCATTCCTACCCATGCTGATATAGTCCTCGCCCGTAGCGAGGAAAGGATTCACACCGATCACAGAGGGTACTGCATTTTTTATGCGTACCCCTTCAGGCTGGGGTTCAGGATTCCGCTTCCCACCTTGGTGGTGGACTTCTGTCGTTATTACGGGGTGTGTCCGGGCCAGCTCACCCCTTCTCTTTATAAGTTATTGGCGATGTTCCTGAAGTTCGGGGAACTGGCCGGCATGGCAGTTACGTTGCAGCACGTACTCGCCCTTTATGCCCCCCAACGAGTATGGGGTACCATGCTTCGGGCGTGCCCTCGTGGGTCGAGAGGACTGACTGCGGCGCTGGATGATGAGGTCTAGCCCCGCCCCTTCGAGCATTTCTTCTACATTAGAACCGAGCATCTAGTGGCGTCCCCTTCAGGGTTCCCAGAGGCTTGGAACCATGCACGTGAGTTACTTCACTGAGATAAACAATTTCATTCCTTTCTTCCTTTTTTGTTTTGTTTTATGCTAATGCTGCCTCGCTGTCGCTTCTGCAGCCGAGAGGTCGCCACCGACCCTGTTAGCAGGGATGCGTGGGTGGCTCGAAGCCGTGCTCCCTCACACTGAAGGGATTCGCACGTGGACGTCTTTCTGGGAGAGACATGGCCGTAGGCTTGCCGTAGGTGAGAAGTTTATCCCTTACTTTGCTTGGTTCGTGGTTTTAGGGTTCTTTTTACTGACCTTGCTTTTTTTGTTATAGGGAGGGTGAGCCGTGGCAGGGCCCCTCAGCTGGCCTTCCGACGGCCGGGTGCGATTGCTCGTTTTTTTGCAGCGCCAGTGCCACGCCCCGTACCGAGGGTGGCATCCGTCGAGTCTTCTGTGACTCCTTCCCCCCCACGGCCCGTATCTCGGGATGAGGGGCCATCGAGGACTGTTCGCCCTCGGGATGAGTCATCCTCGTACGAAGAGGAGGAGAGGCCCTTGATCAGGCGTAGGGTCGCATTCACTCCGGTTCCTCCCGCGGTAATTACGCCTACTCCCCCTGTGGTGATTAACGTGGATTCCCCTCCTACGGAGGCGGGGGAGGGTACGGCTGCAGCGCCTACCCGTGAGGACGAATCAAGGGTGGATGGTGCCCAGGCTGGCCTAGGCCGTGAAGGCACTGTCGCTTCGGCGGCTCAGTCGTCGACCCCCATGGTTGAGATGGGGGGGCTTCTTCAGTGATCGTTGAAGCCGGCGGACCGAGTGTCCCATCGGCGGATGCGGCGGGAAGAGGAGAAGGAGAAGCTGCGGGAGAAGGATCAGGGTCTGAATCGGATTTGGATCCCGAGGACGTCTGCATGTTCCGAGATGGCTTCACGAATGCGGTTGTCCACTCGGAGGGGAGGTCGCGCCTCATCGAGGTTCCCAAGGATTCGAATTTGCTGTTACTAGGTTCGAGTCTAGTGTCGCAGCTTGAGCAGCTGTGCTCGGCGACAGAGAACGAGTCGCTGAGGGAAGTCACGGACATCGGGTTGATGAATGAGGTGGCCATGATGGGCATGAGGGTACGTATTCATAAAACGGTTTATTCGTTTTTTACCTTGTTTTATTTCCCGCTTTAACCGTAGTCTTTGTTTTGTAGGCCTACTTGCTGGAGGTGGAGAGCATCCGCCGAGCTAATGTTCGCTCGGCGGTATTTTTGCGGGTGTTGGAGAAGTATCGCCGCTACCGGGATAGGTGCAGGGAGATGCGCGTGCGCTTGAGGAACGACCCCCGTAGCCGAGCTCTGGTTGAGGAATTGGCGAGGCGGGAGCTCCAGGCACAACAAACTCTTGGCCGGGTGAGCGCCCTGGAGGAGCAGCTCCGCCGAAAGGATGAGGAGCTTGAGGCCGGTAAGAGGGCCGCAGTTGAGTGCGAGCGCCTATGTCTGGCCAAGGTGACGGAGGCCGCATCGGAGTGGAGTGAGAAGGTGGCTGCACTGGAGGGGGAGATTGCGGCCTTGAAGCGTCAGCTGGGTGACGCCTCGACAAGGGTTGAGAAGTTGCAGGGGGGTTTCCGCGCCGGTGAGTCCCAGTTATCGCTGGTAAGGGCCGCTGCCGCCTTCAGGGAGGCGAGCCTCGAGGAGCGGATAGGTGTCCTTTAGTGGGATGCTCAGGCTGCGACGGGGCAGGTTGCGATTCTAGAGGAGGAGAACCGGCGTCTTCGAGAGCAGTCCGCTTTCTCTGGTCAGGCTCGTGAGTTTTGGGTTTATGCTGAGGCCCAGCGGGACGTATACAAAAATCTGTGGGAGGCCGGTATCGTGACCGAAGCTGCTTTCGAGGGGGCACGTCAAAGGGCTCGGAAGGCCCGTATGGAATGTGGTTTTGATGCAGCGACGCCAGGGGTCGATGATGGCGCAGGTGGGAGTGTGGATGGCGCATGTGGGAGCGCGGACGGCGCAGGTGGGAGCGCGGGCGGCGCTGAATAGAGAGGAGTGTTCTTTTCTTGTTGTTGTTGTTGTTTTTTTTTTGGCCGGCTTTCGTCCGGGTGTAAGCGGGAATGACCAGGGATTGTTTTATGAATAAACAGGAATTTGCCTTCCGTTATTTGCCTTGTGTCTGTTTTGCATTTCCCTCTTTTTTTGGGTTTTTTCGTCGCCTGCGTTTGAGCGGGCCGTTTGCTTTTAATATTCGACTTTGGGAGGTGTGTCATCCTTCGGATGTCGGCGACTTTTCCTTCTCGACTCGGGGTGATCGAGTCGGAGCCGTCTTTTGGAGGTGGTGGCGTGTAGCCTTAGTCCCAGTTCGGGCGCGGTCGGGCTACTGGTCGTGAAGATGAAAACGCGACCTTGTAGATCGACCGAGGCTGAACTTTACGTGCCTCTAATTTTAGTTAGAGTTGGGCGTACTTACTTGGACGGCGAGGGTGCTTGACCCGTGCCTTAGCTTGATTGATTTGTTGCTGAGTTTTAGCGGTGAGGGAGCTCTGTCTGAGTTTTGGTTCAGCCACGGCCATAATTCGTTAAGTTTGAGGGCGAAAGCGTGTGAACTTATCATTCGAGCGAGGTCGAACCCGTTGAATTTTGACGGTGAATGCGCATAGCCTGAATCCTAGTTCAACTGTTGTTGAACTTTATCAGTTTTTAAAGGCGAAGGCGCATAGCCTGAGTCTTGGTTCAATCGTAGTTGAATTTTGTTGGCGAAGGCGCGTAGCCTAAGTATTGGTTCGACCGTAGTTGAATTTATTGGCGAAGGTGCATAGCCTGAGTCTTGATTCAACTATAGTTGAATCTATTGACGAAGGCGCATAGCCTGAGTATTGGTTCAACCGTAGTTGAATTTATTAGCGAAGGCGCGTAGCCTGAATCCCAGTTCAACTGTTGTTGAATTTTATCAATTGTTGGAGGCGAGGGCGCATAGCCCGAGTCTTGGTTCGACCGTAGTTGAATCTATTGGCGAAGGCGCATAGCCTGAGTCCCAGTTCAACTGTTGTTGAACTTTATCAATTGTTGGAGGCGAGGGCGCATAGCCCGAGTCTTGGTTCAACCGTAGTTGAATCTATTGGCGAAGGCGCATAGCCTGAGTCCCAGTTCAACTGTTGTTGAACTTTATCAATTGTTGGAGGCGAATGCGCATAGCCCGAGTCTTGGTTCAACCGTGGTTGAGTTTATTGGCGAAGGCGCATAGCCTGAGTCCCAGTTCAACTGTTGTTGAACTTTATCAATTGTTGGAGGCGAGGGCGCATAGCCCGAGTCTTGGTTCAACCGTGGTTGAATCTATTGGCGAAGGCGCATAGCCTGAGTCCCAGTTCAACTGTTGTTGAACTTTATCAATTGGTGGAGGCGAGGGCGCATAGCCTCTCAGCTATGTGTGGTTTTAAGACTTTGGTTTAAGACTTTGAGCGGTTTATGTGTGGTTTCCTGGTCACGCGGGTTGTTTTGAGGTGGCTCTTGGCTCGAGGTCCGCATCGGGAGTGTGGGGGATGCTTCGTAGGGATCCTCCCAGAAGTGGGGGAAATTTCTTCTTCCCGTTCGCACTATCGGAAATCAGAGAGGGAGAGCAGGCTTGCTCGAGCTGGATCGTTGTTTTTCTTTTCAGTGTCCCCTTTTCTTTTGATTCTAGGAAGAACTACGCGATCTTGCTAGGAAATCCCCACAGACGGCGCCAAATTGTTTGGCTCAAAAGTTACCATGTACTTTATGAATACAAAACAATACATATAGATTATGGGCCAATCATAGCAAGTCGTAATAATTCAAGAACCAAAAGAAAGAAGAATAATTAAGAATATCCCCGATTAGGGTGGGAAAGATTGACAACTTTTATTGATGATAATGGTGTGGTCTGCCTCTCCGTGGAGAGGTTCAGAGCCTTACAATCATGTTGTATTTTTGTGAGATTGTATCTTTCTCATCTGTTGTTCTCTCTCTCTTTTTCTCTCTCTGTTTTGAGAGTCCCCTCCGGGGAAGGAGAGGAACCCCTATGAGGTTTCCTTTCTTGATATTTATAGCTATGAGCTGCATGAGCTGGCCCTTAGTGGCTGGGACCACATTGCAGTTTTATCTTCAGGATAACGGATGGGCCGTAGCCTTATTACTCGTCTTGGGCGGCTGTTAGTTGCCATCAATTATGAGTGGTCGTGCCACTTATTAATTTTGAATTAACCATGAAAGGTGATTAGCGTTGTTGGTTATTATAGGGCCGGATTCTGACCCATACAATAACTTTCCGAGTGAAGTTGAATCCCTTTCTTGGATTCTCAAGATAGCTCAGTTTCTGGACATTAAATTAAAAAACAAAGACAAATATCCACTTGAAAAGAGAAAGAGAGAGAACTCAATGTTAATCAGTCATAGACAAAGCTCAACTTTATTCAATGATACTCAATAAGTAAGAACCTAACTGCTAAGTTAAATCCTCCACATCATTGAATAAATCAATTGCAGCAGAATGTTCTTTGTTTTTTTTTCCTTTTCTCAAAAACTATCGGACAAGACGGACAAAAATGATGAAGAATGAAAACAAGAATAGTTTTGGTTGACAAACAATTCAAGCAACATCTTTTATTTATGTTGCCTGCCATTCTTTCTTGATTTCAAATGTGTAGTTGATCTCCAAATAGCACTTGTTGTCATCATCAAGGAACTGAAACAAGAAAAAGAGGAAAAAATTTAATTAATATGCATAGAACAAAAATGAAGAGGAACAGCAACTGGTACCCTGATATGGAATAAAGTTAGAGATTTAACTTATATACACTAAAATTTTAACTCGTTGGAGCATGTAACCTGCCTTGTTTTCCAGGTTACGAATCCCGACTTTTATGGTAATGTGTAGTTATCATTTAGGTAACATAACAGTGTAAAATATCACGTAAATTGCCAGTGTATAGAAGTTAAACTCTAAAGTTAGAGAACAACATGCAAACAACTGCAGTCTCAGTCAGTCCATAGTATTGAAGCACATAACATTCACCAAATTCATTCAGTGATAAATTTCCTGATTGTCCAGTAACTAAGGTCATGGACAATAACAGAAGATTTTCAGTTCTGGCATCAATGGCGGAGCCACCTTATGCTAAGGGGTGTCAATTGGCACTTAGTGTTGTCAAAGGCACGCTTGAGCCTGAAGCGAGGCTCAAAACATGTTGAGTGCTTCGCCTCGCTTTACGGGCGCATCAGTGTCGCATCAAGGCTCTAAGGCATACTTTTCCTTGCCAATGGATGTAATCCTAAAAAGGCGACACCAAACAATTGATATTTCACTTTATCGTTTTACTTCCTCAATTTTTTGTCCATATATTTGTTATTCATGCTTATAATTATTAGTCTTGGACTAAGTCAAATAGTAGGCACAGAATATGTTGAGAGCATGTAATGCAGAAGATAATCACCTTTGTCCTTGCTGAGTAAGATCCTCTTGCAAACATGCCAGAAGGGGTAGTATCCTCCGGCATTTCATGTGTATAAGGCTCCAACTGAGGACTAAAGGCCCCAATCATTTGCTTCGTGCTGTCCACTGAAATTAGGTTTGTGAAAAAGGGAAGACATTTGATCAGATACATCATAAGTAGATGTCTTTAGCGGCACATTCAACATTCAACGTGAGATAGAGACAGCAAAAGTATAGTACCTTTGATACCAGTTTTCCAAACTGTGTTCGTGTACTTGAGCCCAGTCACTATATTATTGCTGACTTGAAATGAGAATTTTAGGCTGTATTTGCTCCCTTCTTTCAGTGTAAACCATGGGCTGTGGGGTTTCCCGTCCTCGGGGATAGGGAGAACAATATCAGGTCTACCAGGAGACTTAATTTCAAGGCTCAAAATCTTCACGTCTGGATCCAGGGATTCTACAATTTTAAAGCAGTGGACAAAAGGTCAGAATTTTCTGTTGAAATGCATCTTACATGAACATTCATCAAGATTTTAGTAATCTAAAAATGTCATCGAAAAGTTCTCAGGTGTCATAGAAGAAAATGGCATCAAGATTTTTCTTGACTGAAAAGCTCAGGCAATATGCTAAGGAACATATCAAGTAGTCATATATCACTCTTGGGCACAGAATATTATCAAATATGGATGTGACAAATATGAATCCACACAGTTTGTTCTTTAATATGACATTCCAAAATACAATCAATTAATCAACTATGCCCCAATGCCATATCTTTTTGGTTCAGCTGTACAGATTCATCTGTATTCGTTTCGCTCCATTCAGATCAATTGAATGAATTATATTTGCCTTATGCGCGATAAATGCAGGGAAAAGAAGAGGGCCATTACTAGAAGCTACCGTCCCATGAATCACATAAATATAACTTCAATCTATTTTCTGGACTTATGCAAACCCCATATTATACAATATGTTAAATTGTCATTTTATCATAGACAAGAAAAGCAAAAGAATCTCAAATTTCACAGGCTAGTTCAAGATAGAGTATTAAAAATGTTAGTGACAAACGAAGAAGAAATCTATATATATGTGGATTACTGTTTTTGTTATATAGAGGAAATTCCACAAAGTTCATATGCACCAAATCTTGAAACAAAAAGCATGTTTACTAATTACCTCCAACAGAATTGATATCCACACTTCCAAGAAGCTGCTCCTTCCACCTTCTCAAACTCTCATCATCCTAAAATGCCAAAAATTGCACAAACATAACCACACATTAACAAAAAAAAAAGAAAAAAGAGAGAGGCTTTTTTCATTTTTGGCCCATCGACCGAAATCAATTACAGGCGCTAACCAACATATACAAAACATATACATTGATTATGTATATAATATGTGTATTATATGTATATTTATTATATTATATTATATGTATATTTATACTTAATATACAAAACATACACATTTGCCGGCTATTAGTTGGAGGGCGGCCCAATAAGGTAATTCCAAAAAGAATTTAGGAAAGACAAAAAGATGTAATCTTTACAACAACAAACCCAGTAATCCCGCTAGTTGGGTCTGAGGAGGGTAAAGTGTACGCAGACCTTAATCCTACCTTAAGAAGGTAGAGAGGCTGTTTCCGAAAGACCCTCAGCTCATGAAGAAAGATGCAATCTTTAGATGGGAATTAATTACAGGCGCTAACCAACATATACAAAACATATACACTGAATATGTATATCGTATGTGTATTATATGTATATTTATAACATACAAAATATATTTGTTTGTCGGCTATTATTTGGAGGACGGCCAATAAGGTAATTAAAGGGGCAGCACCATGCACAAAACATCACGCATTCACGTAAGGTCCAGCGAAAGCCGCACCTAAGAGGTATGATATAGACAACCTACCCTAATACAAGCATTAGTGGTTCTTCTATACTTTATCCCAAATTTTTTTTAGTAAAGACAGAAAGATGCAATCTTTAGATGGGAAAAAATGGAAAAAGGCAGAAAAAAGCACCTTATCCTTTTCAAATTGTTCTTTGAGAGTGCATTGTGGACCCAACTCAATCTTATTATTAGTTTCATCTTCTTCCTCATCCTCAGTAGTGTAAAGGGAACTCTCACTCATTTGTCTGCTTACATTTTTCTCACCAACAGGCTCATGTTCAATCTCAGAATCAGAATCAGCAATTGGAGTTTTTGTTCCCCCTTTAGTACCCTCCTTATCAGAATCCATGTTGCGACTTTTGATTACAATTCTTGACAAAGAAAAGAGAAAAATGGGCTACTACTAGTCTTGTTCAAATGATGAGAATATAATATCAAGAAAAGAACAGAACTAGAAAAGCCACATGAATAAGAGACTCCAAAAAAAGAATCTCTTCTTTTATTTGAAAAAACAAGAAAATGGGGTCATTAAAAAAATGGTTTAGGATGAGTGAAAATGAACAACAAAAAAGAATCCCAAGAAAACAAATACCAAGAAAAAGGGATAATAGTGTTAAGAAGAAAAAGCCAACAAGAAAATAAGAGAGAAATATGGAGAAAGAATTGGGAGGTTTGTTTTAGAAAGCTGAGGTGTAGAAAAAGGAAATTGTAATGTGGTGATCCGAAAATTGTGAAAATGAAAATGAGTAATAATATAATAAGGGAGAGAAAGAAGGAGAAGAGAATGGTGGTGAGTACGTGAAGGTCACAAGGGTGTAGGATTTGGTGGATGATACAATACAACCCTCTTTGACTTCTTCATATTTAACAATCTTTCTATTATAAGGTTAAGGTTAGAGATGAATTAAAGAATTTAAGTTATAGAATATTTAATTTGAAAAAGGTTATAGAAAATTCTAAGTTAATATATACTAGTAGTATTATTTCCTTAATATTTAGAAATTACTCAATTATATAAAGTAAGTGTGTTAAATGAGCGGTTAAGACCGGTTACAACACACAAAAAGGGATTGTTACTGGAGGTGAAATTTCAATTTATGAATTTCGATATTAATTGAATCTCTCGCCCGAGGTATTATTTCGTATTGTTTTGTATATGTGACGACCCGGCCAGTCGTCTCATGAGTTACCGCTCCATTTTCCTCATTTCTGCTTCTTATTGCTTTGTTCATCTGTGTTTTGAGGTATCAGGTTGGTTGGATTGAATCCGGATTGGTTTTGGTGAAGTTTGAGACACTTAGTCTCTTTTAAGAAGGCTTAAGTTGGAAAAGTCAACCGGATGTTGACTTGTGTGTTAGAGAGCTCGGATGTGAGTTTCGATGGTTCGATTAGCTTCTGGAGGTGATTTGTGACTTAGGAGCGTGATCGGAATGAGTTTTGGAGGTCCGGAGTAGAACTAGGCTTGAATTGACGAAGTTGATATTTTGGCGATTTCCGGTTGATAGGTGAAATTTTGATCCAAGGGTCGGAATGGAATTTCGAGAGTTGCAGTAGTTTCGTTATGTCATTTGGGATGTGTGTGTAAAATTTCAGGTCATGTGGATGTGGTTTGGTTGGGTTTTTGATCGAAAGCGTATTTCGGAAGATTTTAGAAACTTAGGCTTGAAATCGATGTGATTTTGGTAGATTTGATGTTGTTTGAGGTGTCTTAATGATTAGAACAAGTTTGAATAAGGTATTGGGTTATGTTTGTGCCTTTGGTTGAGGTCCCGAGGGCCTCGGGTGAGTTTCGGGTGGTCATCGGATCATTTTGGAGTTTGGAAAAATGCAGAAAATGGTTTCAGCTGTTGCACACATTTTGGTCTTCGTGTTCGCGAGAGGACCCTCGCGTTCGTGAAGAGTAAGCTGAGGAAGGTGGGAGTTTAGCCTACGCGTTCGCGAGGCATGGGGAGCGTTCGCGAAGGGCTGCGAGGTTGTGCATCGCGTTCGCGGGAGTGTAGTCACGATCGCATAGAAGAAATGGAGGGATTGAGCTTCATTAGGATTTAACCCATCGCGTTCACGATGGTTGGACCGCGTTCGCGAAGGGTCATCTGGTAAGTCATCGCGTCCGCATGAGTTGTGTCGCGTTCGCGTAAGAGGATTTTTGGTCAACGTTATTTTTGTGCTTCGCGAACGCGAGAGTTTGACCGCGTTCGCGAAGAAGGAAAGTCAGACCTGGGCAGAATGTTTTTAAGTCGTCTTGTCCGCGATTTTGGGGCTTGTTTCACCCATAGCTGCTCGTTTTTGGAGATTTTTGAAGGAGATTGAAGAGGGATTCAAGGGGAAGCGACTTGAGGTAAGATTTTTGGACTTAAAACTCGATTATTATGTGAATTTCACCTAGAAAATCATGAAAACTAAGGCAAAAATTGAATAACTAGGGTTTGAGAAATTGGACTTTTGATTTGGGATTTGAAGGACCATTTGGGGTCGGATTTGAGCACTTTTGATATGTATGAACTCGTGAGGAGATAAGGAATCTATTGATGTAAAAATTTCTGAGTTTCGAGAAGTGGGCCCGGGGCTCGAATTTTGCTAATTTCGGGATTTTTGGTATTTTTCGATTGTTTTCGCTTGGGCTTTGTTCCCTTAGCATATTGTGATGTATTCGTTCTGATTTTGGATAGATTCGATGCGCGTGGAGGCCGGTTCGAGGGGCAAAGGCGTCGCGAGCTAGAGATGTAGCCGGTTCGAGGTGAGTAATGGTTGTAAATGATGTTCTGAGGGTTTGAAACCCCGGATTGCACATCGTAGTGCTATATTGAGGTGAGGCACACACTTAATGACGAGCGTGGGGTCGTGCCCTATTGGGGATTGTGACTTGGTCCGTCCCGATTGATGATTTTACTGCGTACTTGATTTAAATCTATTTGCTATCATCATTATTTGGGCTGAATGCCATACTTGGGCTCCGTGCCAATTATTTAAACCCTTCGGGGATTGTTGTTGATGTTTCCTCACTGTTTTGACTTTATACTTGAACTCAGTCATGTTATTTCCTACTGTTTTCAAAGCTCAGCTATGTTTACTCTGTTTTAATACTCAAATGATATTTAAATGATGTTTTGGGCTGAGAAATACTGTTTTACTGTTGCCCGAGAGGCTTACGTGATTTTTGACTGAGTAAGGCCGAGGGCCTGTGTCGTGAGGATATGAGATAGGGTGACGTGGGATCACCCCCGGGTATATGCATAGTAAGGTTATTCAGCGATTGGTTGGCTTTTGGAACAACTCTGGGCACGTTTGAGGACGAACGTTTGTTTAAGTTGGGGAGGATGTGACGACCCAACCAGTCGTCTCATGAGTTACCGCTCCGTTTCCCCCATTTCTGCTTCTTATTGCTTTGTTCATCTGTGTTTTGAGGTATCGGGTTGGTTGGATTGAATCCGGATTGGTTTTGGTGAAGTTTGAGACACTTAGTCTCTTTTAAGAAGGCTTAAGTTGGAAAAGTCAACCGGATGTTAACTTGTGTGTTAGAGAGCTCGGATGTGAGTTCTGATGGTTCGATTAGCTTCAGGAGGTGACTTGTGACTTAGGAGCGTGATCGGAATGGGTTTTGGAGGTCCGGAGTAGAATTGGGCTTGAATTGGCGAAGTTGATATTTTGGCGATTTTCGGTTGATAGGTGAGATTTTGATCCAAGGGTCGGAATGGAATTCCGAGAGTTGCAGTAGTTTCGTTATGTCATTTGGGATATGTGTGTAAAATTTTAGGTCATTTGGATGTGGTTTGGTTGGGTTTTTGATCGAAACCGTATTTCGGAAGATTTTAGAAACTTAGGCTTGAAATCGATGTGATTTTGGTAGATTTGATGTTGTTTGAGGTTTCTTGATGATTAGAACAAGTTTGAATAAGGTATTGGGTTATGTTTGTGCCTTTGGTTGAGGTCCCGAGGGCCTAGGGTGAGTTTCGGGTGGTCATCGGATCATTTTGGAGTTTGGAAAATTGCAGAAAATGGTTTCAGCTGTTGCAGATATTTTGGTCTTCGCGTTCGCGAGAGGACCCTCACGTTCGCGAAGAGTAAGCTGAGGAAGGTGGGAGTTTAGCCTACGTGTTCGCGAGACATGGGGCGCGTTCGCGAAGGGCTGCGAGGTTGTGCATCGCGTTCGCGGGAGTGTAGTCGCGATCGCATAGAAGAAATGGAGGGATTGAGCTTCAGTAGGATTTAACCCAACGCGTTCGCGATGGTTGGACCGCGTTCGCGAAGGGTCATCTGGTAAGGCATCGCGTTCGCATGAGTTGTGTCGCATTCGCGTAAGAGTATTTTTGGTCAACATTATTTTTGTGCTTCGCGAACGCGAGAGTTTGACCGCGTTCGCGAAGAAGGAAAGTCAGACCTGGGCAGAATGTTTTTAAGTCGTCTTGTCCTCGATTTTGGGGCTTATTTCACCCATAGCTGCTCGTTTTTGGAGATTTTTGAAGGAGATTGAAGAGGGATTCAAGGAGAAGCGACTTGAGGTAAGATTTTTGGACTTAAAACTCGATTATTATGTGAATTTCACCTAGAAAATCATGAAAACTAAGCCAAAAATTGAAGAACTAGGGCTTGAGAAATTGGACTTTTGATTTGGGATTTGAAGGACCATTTGGGGTCGGATTTGAGCACTTTTGATATGTATGAACTCGTGAGGAGATAAGGAATCTATTGATGTAAAAATTTCTGAGTTTCGAGAAGTGGGCCCGGGGCTCGGGTTTTGCTAATTTCGGGATTTTTGGTATTTTTCGATTGTTTTCGCTTGGGCTTTGTTCCCTTAGCATATTGTGACGTATTCGTTCTAATTTTGGATAGATTCGACGCGCGTGGAGGCCGATTCGAGGGGCAAAGGCGTCGCGAGCTAGAGATGTAGCCGGTTCGAGGTGAGTAATGGTTGTAAATGATGTTCTGAGGGTTTGAAACCCCGGATTGCACATCGTAGTGCTATATTGAGGTGAGGCACACGCTTAATGACGAGCGTGGGGTCGTGCCCTATTGGGGATTGTGACTTGGTCCGTCCCGATTGATAATTTTACCGCGTACATGATTTAAATCTATTTGCTATCATCATTATTTGGGCTGAATGCCATATTTGGGCTCCGTGCCAATTATTTGAACCCTTCGGGGATTGTTGTTGATGTTTCCTCACCGTTTTGACTTTATACTTGAACTCAATCATGTTATTTCCCACTGTTTTCAAAACTCAGCCATGTTTACTCTGTTTTAATACTC
Organism: Nicotiana attenuata; assembly: GCF_001879085.1. Taxonomy (NCBI): domain Eukaryota; kingdom Viridiplantae; phylum Streptophyta; class Magnoliopsida; order Solanales; family Solanaceae; genus Nicotiana; species Nicotiana attenuata. Next base: position 12,155,717 of record NC_031993.1, read on the forward strand.
AAATGATATTTAAATGATGTTTTGGGCTGAGAAATAGTGTTTTACTGTTGCCCGAGAGGCTTACGTGATTTTTGACTGAGTAAGGCCGAGGGCCTGTGTTGTGAGGATATCTTTGGGATCGGGCTGCACGCCGCAGCAGTGACACATATCTTTGGGATTGGGCTGTACGCCGCAGCGGTGATACATATCTTTGGGATCGGGCTGCACACCGCAGCGGTGATACACTGATTTGATATGAGGTCGAAGACCTGTTTATGATGCCACGAGATGGCTTGATATTGCGCTTGGGCCGTAAGGGGCCCCTCCAGGAGTCTGCACACCCCCGGTGAGCGCGAGTACCCAGTGTGATATGAGATATAGCCTGAGGGGCTGGTATTGTTCTGAGATATTGCCCGAGGGGCGGATTTGTTGATATTGTTGCCCGAGGGGCGAACCTTATGTGCTTATCTTTCTTATTTGTCTGTCATTTATTTGCTTAATTGTGTATTTGTGCCCGAGGGGCGGATTTCTGTGCTGATCTACACTAGTTGTTCTGCATTCATTTGCGCAACTGTTGAAAAGTCATTTTCAAAGAAGTTTAAACTGAGCTAAGACGTTTTAAAGGATTTTACAGCTTCGTTGCTTTCTTACTGGTTTTGAAACTGCTTCTATACAGCATGTTGATGCTCTTTTCGTGATTTCTTATCACTCATTCTTTATTTATGGTTATTACTCACTGAGTTGGCAGTACTCATTTTACTCCCTGCACCTTGTGTGCATATTCAGGTATTTCAGCACCTGGTAGCGGGTATTGGCTGAGCTGAGGCAGAGTCACCAGAGTTTAGCAAGGTAGCTGCCGGCGTTCGCAGCACTGCTTTTCTCCCTCTTTATTCTTTTAGTCTGTACTTAGTACACTTCAAACTTCTTCAGTTGTATTTAGACCGTAGTAGATGCTCATTACTAGTGACACTGCGGTTTGGGCTGTGTTTGGGTTGTACTTCCGCATTGTTATGATATTATCCGCTGTTTAGCATTATTAAATCATGTTTAGCCTGTTGTATTGTTGTTTAACTTCGAATTGGAAATGTGTCGGCTGGCCTTGTCTTCATGAGAGACGCCATCACGACCGGGTTTGGGTTTAGGGTCGTGACAAGTTGGCATCAGAGCCTAGGTTACATAGGTCTCACGAGTCATGAGCAGGTTTAGTAGAGTCTCGCGGATCGGTACGGAGACGTCTGTATTTATCCTCGAGAGGCTGAAGAACCTTTAGGGAAAAAAAACTTCGCTTTCTTGAATTCTTATCGTGCGTCCTTGATTCAGCTTGAAATGTAACTCTTGAAATTCCTTCCACGCATTCGTATGCGCGAACGAGCGCTCAGTATCAGATGTGCATCGATGCCTTGTGATCCCCCGATTGAGGGGCGAGATGTGATCTCTATGTGCTGATGTTGGGCCAGCCTGGAGGGCTTGAGGCCGGATTTTTGCCTATAGCTTGAGCACCGAGGTGCTAATTGTGTGAGCACGTGTCTCTGGATCTATGTGTTCTGTTGTGTCCCTATTAAGGGAAGTAATGACTGGATAGTACGTGATGAGAGTGATGTGACTACGAGATGTATTCCTAAGATTTTGAAGCGACGAGAAGAGGTATGCTGGAGGATAGAAGAACTATTAGGTGCTTGATTTCTGTCTTGATTCGAGTTATAGCCCCGAGTTATGGGCGTATGAAGAATCTTTTCATGTCTCCTAGTTGGGAGTGGAGTAAATTTCATGTTGCGGTATGAGTTCAGACTCAGGAAGACTAAGTGACTGCGTAATGGTTATGACGGTGGAAGGTATACATAAATGTTAGTTTAAGGCGAAGCAGGTGGGTTATCTCCTGCGAAGTGTTCTGGAGTTGTGTGATCTTTATGTTGTCTGTTAGAAGAACCCATTTACAAGTAAAATATATGTGTGAATTTAATTTGGGTCGCTTAAGAGAGTAGGTTCAATTGTTACGAGAGTAAATGCGAGATTTGCAGAAGATATGAAGTACCAGATGGTCTGTGTTCCACGAGCTTATGAAGGATTGAGCTAATATCACTATAGTGTTATGGCAACAATAAAGTATATACGTTATGAGTTATGGTGTGTGTTTTGATCTATGGCTTCGAGCCAAGTGGGGGAGTTGCTATTGATTAGCTGATTGCACGGTTATGTGCTATGTTGGTTCCAGTTCGAGGCGTATTTGTGAATCAGTTATGGCTCGAGTAAAGGAAATTTCAATAAAGGTTATGTTATGCTTTATGGGTGTATGAGAATCGGGGAATGACTTGAGTTGTTGTTGGTAGGGAATGCTCGGTGCATAGGGCAGGAAGTTGCTGAGTTGTAATGGAATGATGTTACATTCTGCGGTGCTAGAGTGCTTATGAGGCACGGGTGGTTCGGTTCGTTTGATCAGGCTAATTACAATTTGAATAGAGTAAATGACTCTCGAGAATGGCTCCAATGTGTTTAAGGCTCTACATGTAACAATTGGGTATTCTAAAGTTGTGTATGTGGTTAGAAACTGAGTTTTTATTGGGAGATGTCAAGACTTGTGGTATTATTTTTGACTATGAGATTCTATATATCGGTGTCGGGAAGGCGAAGGTAATGGCTTGGGACTTGTAGGAAGTCTCTTCTGGGTAAGTATTTTGAGCGTGGTGCTTTTGGAAATATTTAAAAGAGTACTCAGCGACTTATGAACCTTGTACAGTGTGGTTTTATGCTTGGGTCTTGTGTGGTAAGTCTGGGTTGAGGAATCATGAGGTTATAGAAAGAAGCAGTATCAGGTTTAAGGTAAATCAGAAGGAAGCTCGGATAGATGGGATAGTTTGGTAGTATGCCGAATCAGTACGGCAAGGATATGATTAGTCCTTTGGATGTTTGCGAGGTAATGAGCTTCTACAGATGTTTCGCGATGATGCTCTTGGGTCTTAATGGCCTGCGTAGCCTGGTTGAGTTAGAAGGATTCAGTCCTGACAGTTTAATTTTGTGCAAATGGAATACAGAGAGTTCTTGATAGCTTCTACCACGGTTAGAGGTGTATATTTTTGGCGAGCGTGAGAAGCATAGGATGTGTAGTGATTTTCTCCTAGGTGGGGTCAATGAAAAGTTCTTGACTAGTTGAGTACGTAGATGTTTGTGGCTCGGAAGGGAGATGAAGTTCTCATGTTATACTAAGATGGTATGGTATATGCGGTATATTGTAGAGGATTGAGATTTGCGTGTGTAAGGCTACGGTTCATTTCTGAACGGAAGGTCATAAAATTCTTGGACAGCACGGGCAGTTTCAGGCAATGAGAGAAATGAGCTTCTGATAATTAGAGAAAGGGTCTTTGGATGATTATGGAAATGGTATCGCTAATTTGGGGTGATTGACGAGGGTATATGTTTCAGAAAAAGGCAACATGATTAAGTTGATGGTACTTCGGTAGTATTGCGGCACTTTCTTGTTAGATTGACTGCTGATATTCGAGTTTGCTTGGTGGCACGGAAGAATTTTTGAGTATCTCTCGTGGAATGATTGGGATCGGATATAGAGATTCGTGTGCTATGTGGAGCTAGAGACTGGGAGTTCCCATATTCAGGTTATGTTGTGGTTGTGGGTCGCGTGTATCGGGGTTTGGAGACCCGAGTGGACCTTTTGCTGCGGGGTATGTTAGATTTTGATGTAATATTGGGTAAAGACCGGTTGTCTTGGAGTCGTGTTATGCTGGACTATTGTGCTAAGGCGGTGATGTTGTCTATGCCGGGAATGCCACGGATTGAGTGGCGAGGTTCGTCGGATTATGTTCTTAGTAGGGTGGTTTTACATTTCGAAGACCTAGCGGATGGCTGGGAAGGATTGTTTTTCTTATTTTGGGCTCTCGTGATGGATGTCAGTGCAGAGGCTCCTCATATTGATTCAGTCCCGGTGGTGAGGGACTTTTCGGATGTGTTTTTTGTGGCCGGGCATGTCGCCAGGCAAGGTTGTTGATTTCGATATTGAATTGATGTCGGGCACCGTATCGTATGGCGCCGGCAGAGTTGAAAGAGTTGAAGGAGCAGCTTCAGGATTTTCTTGATAAGGAGTTCGTTGGCAAGCCAATGTGGATGCGTATTCTGATTTGAGTTGGCTTGGTTGGCTCCGGATTGTATTGTTGAGGGTGTGTCGATTCGATTGTTATTGAGCTTGTTAGTAATCTGGGAAGGTCTATGAGCTACCTTTCTGTGTTGCGAGGTGTTATGATTTGTTGGTTATAGGCACATGTGGTGCGACTCTATTGGGGTCTCATAGTGAAAGTCGAGCGGAAGAGTAATTGGGTGTTGCTCGATAAATGGCGTATCAGTTATGTCCTTTCGGGTTTGCGTGGTATATGTTATTTGCTTCACCGTGGGTGTGATGATTTGCTTTGGTTCCATACATCAATTGTGCGTGGTTGTCGATTTCGAGCATAGTGACGTGAGGTGTTTTATGTGGAGCAGTATTTGGATAGGATCGCGCATTGCAGCAAAGTTATGTGGAGGTATGACCTTGCGGGGCAGATTTGTGTGTTCTATTTCTACGATGTGAGACGGGTTCTCCGCCTTGCTTGGTGGTGGTACTGGTGAGCTTGAGGTACAACTCTTTCATTTGAGTCACTTTCAGTATTTGAGTACGTTCGGATTGTTTCTTATTGGTGCGTGGATTGCAAGAGTTGCGACTTTAGATCGTATTGATGTGTCATATCACCAGAGTAGTTGTGTTGGATTAGATGAGATCGTTGGGATCTAGAATGAATACAAACGGATTCAGTTTCAGTATGTTGGAAGGATAATATCGAGGTTCGGCTCAGAAATTAGCTATGGTCTTTGCCAAAGGAGAAGTAGCTTCATGAATGGTTGATCTAACAAATGGTTATGGCTTACTGTGTGTTTTAGTTATCATTGGCAGTATATGAACGCGTTGGGATGAGACTTTAGTTGATAAGAGGTTTTCTATCGGTATTCGGTTGTTGTGTGCAGCTGCTGTGATTAGAAGTTATCGCTACAAGTGTTTGAGTTATGTGGTATATCATGTAATTGCACCTGAGGTTGCAGGTACGGGTTATTACAGCTGGTTCGGGCTTATTCAGAGTATAGATGTGAGATTCTGATCTCGTGGATGATTTCAGGAGTGAAAATGTGGCTCTAAGGTTTATGGGCTAGGTTGGACGGTGAAATTTCAGTTGCATTGTGTTATCGGACCTATATGAGATAGGGTGACGTGGGATCACCCCCGGGTATATGCATAGTAAGGTTATTCAGCGATTGGTTGGCTTTTGGAACAACTCTGGGCACGTTTGAGGACGAACGTTTGTTTAAGTTGGGGAGGATGTGACGACCCAACCAGTCGTCTCATGAGTTACCGCTCCGTTTCCCCCATTTCTGCTTCTTATTGCTTTGTTCATCTGTGTTTTGAGGTATCGGGTTGGTTGGATTGAATCCGGATTGGTTTTGGTGAAGTTTGAGACACTTAGTCTCTTTTAAGAAGGCTTAAGTTGGAAAAGTCAACCGGATGTTAACTT
>NC_031993.1:12161266-12175643 GCF_001879085.1 Nicotiana attenuata
GGGAGAGAATTTTCTTCTTCTTAAAAAACAAAAAAAAAAAAAAGCAAAAAGCAAATGAAAAAAAAAAGTAAAAAAGAGAAAAAATCCCCCCTCCTAAGAATAAAAAAAAGGAAATAAAACTTAAGAAGAAAAAATAATAACCCCCCCCACCCCTCTTTAGAGAAAAAAACAAAAAAAACATAAAAAAAAAAAATAGAAAAAAAACAAGAGAACTAAGAAGAGAACAAAAAAAGGATAAAGAAAAAAATTAATAATAAAAAAAATAAAAACCCCCCTTAAAAATAAAAATAAAAGAAAAAGAAAAAGAAAAAAAAACAAAAAAAAAAAATAACCGAATTCTCTTCCTTCTCAGACATTTTTTTCCTTCCTTCTGTTAGTCGACTCTCATGTTTAGGGGGTTTAGTAAATGTGTTGGTATGCTCTTGATTTAGTAATGTGTTGGTTCATTTCAACAAAATGGTTGGTTTTAAATACGTAATGTGTTTATCTCTTGATTTAGTACGTAAGGTTGCGGTTTGCTATGGTTAATTCTGCATGCTTATGTTGGCCCGTGAACGCTTGTTGACTTCTCTGCAATGAACATCAGAGTGGACGGAATTGTTCTTTCTCTCACCTATGTTCCTTCCTATGCTTATGTTGGCAATGAGCAAGACTTTTGGTTAAATTGTTACTTCTACTCAGCTGATTTTTTGTTGATTGTTTTAAGTAGTTTTAATTGGGTTAGTTTGCTCAAGCTGTTTTAATCTACTTCTTTGTCGAAGGGTTTTGGGAGGAACTACAACCACTTCAATCGCATCGCTCCTTTTCTTCTTCAATCAAAAAGCAAATAATTTCTGAACTTTCAACTCAACTTATGTTTGATCAGAGCAACGGATTTCGATTTGTATGGTCCCAGTAAATTTAGTTCAAAACTGCTATAATTTTCTGGGGTTTTTGTTTTCTCGGCAGCTTTCTAGTTCTCGCCGACCCCAAACTAGTGTTACTATTGGGATAGTTGTTATGTAAGACTGGGTGGACCGACCTGTGGAGTTTAGCTTTGGGTTATCCTTTGAGTTTGTTGACTCTTTGAGCTCTTTCCTAGAAAGGATTAGTATTGTCGCTGATCGCTTGACAATCCTAGGTGCTGGCACTTTCCCGTATTGCTCTCTTAGCTTAAAGATTAAGAGCCAAATGTAAGAAACAGATTAGTCTTTATGGCTGATTTGTACAAGTTTAATCACACTCGCGTTCTAACTGTCATTCAAATATAAAGAAAAGATTAGTTTTTTGTGAACCCTAAACCTGCTATGCCGTCTCTGCTATATCATCTTTAAATTTTTTTCTATTTGTTCCTTATATATTACATTCTTTTTGTCTGGCAAGGTGACAAGGCACTTAAACAGTGGTTTCAAGGCTGATGTCGAGGCAAGGAGCAAGTTACAAGGCAACTTAATATTTTTATCTTATTTGGGATAGATCTTATATGCTTACAAATTAACAAGCACAATGCAACAAGTGAAAAGTGTCAGGTAGTATAATAGGTGTAATTGTGGGCGGTTGTAGTAAATGATAATAGTCATGTAATAATTCGGGGCTTGAGAAATTTTATTATGGTTGTTTGTCCAAGCATATATTGGTTTGCTTTGAAGATACTTGACCTGTAGTCAACTAGTAATAGATGCAATATCATCTACAGGGGAAAATTGTTGAGCGAGAATTCAGCGGTTCCTATAATGGTAATGGAGAACTGTTATCAATGATGATTTGGTCCGTATATAATTGCTATTGAGAAAATCAACTTTTTGTGGCGATATAGTGTTTGTCAAAAAAATTAGTAACTGCAAGGTCAATTTCTTTTGCAGCGACTGTCAGTCGCGTACAGGAAAATATTGTGTCGTTCAATGTTAAACCTTTGGTGGCGAACTTTAGTCGTACACTAAAAGAAACATATTATAGTGGCGAACATAATCCTTGCACTGAACATAAATATTTTTGTTGCAATTTAGTCGTCTACTGTAAAGCGAATATTTATAGTGGCGGACATAGGATCTTCCGCCACTGAAACATAAGATATATTTTGTGGCAATGTATATAGTCGCTACTAAAGATATTTTACTGAGCGGTCGATCAAAAATCTGCCACTCTGAACATCAAATTTTTATTTTGTGGCGAAATTTGTCCGCTGTAAGGTGAATAAATATACGCGGCGACCGCATCCAATAATTTGTTCTTACTGGAACACTTTTTGTAAGCGTTTTAAACAACGCTTTTGTGGCAACCTTCTGTGCGCCACATGAATACAGTGCTCTTTAGTGGCGACTATATATGTCGCTGACAATAACCTTACAGTGGTTACGGTTTTTCTTGTGGCAATACAAAAGTCCGCCGCTAATACCGGGTTTAGCAAGCGACTTATGGGGCTTTGTTGTTGGCGACCTTTGTCGGCGAAATAAGGTGTGATTTCTGTAGTGTACAACACAAAAATTTCAGCTCTACTGAGCTGCACTTCAGGCCCGACTACTAAATGCTGAAGGTTTTGCGTGATTGCATTGCTACTGATCATAGCCCGTGTGCTGAAGTTATGCGAAAAAACCGGGTACGCTATGCAATTTTTTTTTGCAAAGCCGCACAAATTAAAAATGTGCACACAAAAAGCCGGGTATAGATACAAATGCCCCATGCATTGCCTACAGTAAGTTCTCGGGGCGTTTGTTGTGAAGTTTTCTGAAGATTGAGTTTGCATAGTCTTTGGTTTTTAAATTACTAATTCTATAAGTTAGCATTTTTTTTCTTTTTGAAGATTTTCAAAACTCAACGCTTGCAAATCTTTAAAAACTTAAAAACTTAGAAGCTGTTGCCAAAGTACACTCTACTTGCAACAATATAATCGAGATGAAAACACAGTATTTTTGGAAAAAGGTTGTGAACGTTTAATTTTTTGCAACATAAGTTTAGACGTGAAAAAATAGTTTGATTATATTATTTGTAGATGAAGAACAATATTTCTAGTTGTCACTTGAAATACGTATGAAACCCATAGTTATCAATAAAGTACAAATGTATGAAACTCAAATACGGACATCAATTAGGAAATATTCACTATTCAAAAAGGAATTATAAAAAAGAAATATACTTGTTCTACAGAACACGTCAACGTAGGCATTGCACCGTGAATCAAAAAGCAGATGGCCCACCAAAAATTACCTAGTACGGTTTACGAAGTAGGGCGAGGTGCTGAAAGTAATGAGGCAGTGCCGGGCGGTTTATTTGTGGAATCAGACAGATTATTATACTTAATGGTGTTCGGGCTTAATGTTCCTTAATCGGATTATAAATCTGGTAACTGCGTAGCCATCCAATAAGACAAGAGTGGGGATTTAGAGGTGGAAATGGGATTTAAAGAAAACATTATTCACGCCATATTAATCCCATTAAGAAAATGGGTTGGATAAGAACCATAAAACGGGTCGATTATGGATAAAGAACCATATTATCCACCTAGAAAATGGTTAATCCAAATGGAATAAACTAATGTGTTTAACTTTTACATTTGTAAAGCCGTGCAAATTAGAGTTCCTCCTCAAGTTCGGAAACAAGGATTCTCTCATAAGTGATCATTTTGAAGCCATGGATAATATGAATATCCATATTAGCCGCCGGATAAACCGTTTTTAAATCGCGTCTCAAATACGGGTCGGGTCGGATAATTTACGGCGTTTTTAAATTATCCATTTGACCCGCTCGCATATCCGAGCCCGGACCCGCCCGTTGCCCACCCACGGCGGATGTCGGTCTATCCATGAATTGAATGACTATCGAGCGCGACTCTTTATTGAACTAAATCAATTAAAAAAAATGAGCCCTAGTTTCTTTTGATCTGTCAATAGGCTATAGATTAGAATTAAACACTTGAACTTGTGAAGTCCAGATTTGGAAAGAGCCAAGGACCTCATCCGTGAATACACAACCTGGCATCAATAACAATTACTTGATACATCTTGTAATCTCTCTTTGGTAACTCACTGAATCAAAATCAATCCAAAGACCTATTCTTGCACCCGTAAAAAAATCTCTGTTACATACGGCAACTCTTGGCAATCACTTGTAAAATGGAATTGTACACATAAAAGTGCATACTAAATAGAGGATCCAAGATATACACAGTAGTCCGCCGGCACGAGCCCAAATGTCAATAGTAAGCCATAAATACTCAAAAATTACTTAGGAGCGGGTTAAAGGTTTAGTCGAGTTTAGATAGAAATTGAGTAATCCGCCTCCGAGTAACCGTTGAGGTCCTGGCATGCCCGTAAATTAAAAATTGCAACCTTACAACCATACCCCGATAACCCGTGTACCCGTCAGTGTAAGTAGGATGAGCCATCGGTCTCGGCTTCAACTAAACGTTGACGATTACGATTTTTAACCGACCTACTGCAGCTTGCGACACGGCGCAAAAATTTATATGGTGCCTGAAAGTAAATTTGGTATCTGTGGTAGAAGGTTAATCAAAGAGTTTAACTTTTTCACACGCGCAGGGCGGCCAATTGAGATATTTCATTTTAGTGTTATTATTCATAAATGGTGTTTAGCTTATTGTATTAGACTTTTTAAGAAAGTAAATATATTTTGGCATGGTAGCAAATTAGTTACATGATATATCAGTATATAATATATATATATTATACGTATATATATATATATAATATATATATAAGTATATATCTAACGAGTGTATTGACCTTGTTAGATATGAGAATCCCTATCAGTTGGCGCGTACTCGCTGCATTTACCTGTCCGGTCCGACATCTGTAACAAATTCTCACTGATCTTGTCCATGTAGGAGATAAATCATAGCAAATAAATCGGTTTGAAGAGGCTCATATAGCTATACGATCCATATAAAGCCCAGACCCGGTTCAGTGGAAGGCGCCTCCTCATGCAGAGACACCAGGCGCAGCGCGACACATTTCGCAAATTGGATCAGTTAAACAGCCTAAACAGGCCAATACAGACAGGGGCTAGAAACATGATTTTAATATATGCTAAACAGGCGGACTAATTCATGAACAATGCCAGCAGATACAACCCAAACACAGGGTGGTCTGACGCCCAAATACCGGGTGTCTAACTAGTGCATGATCAAATCTATGACGGTCCTAGAATTACAACCGACGAAGTCTAGAAGTGTACTAGTACAGACTAAAAGAATATAAAGAGGGAGAAAAGCAGTGCTTGCGAACGCGGGACAGCTACTTTGCTATAACTTCGGTGACGTCTGCCTCACTAGCAATACCACGTGTACCGGCAGTTGCTTAAATACCGGATTGAATCTGCACCCGGAAAAGAGGTGCATAGGATGAGTAAAATGAGGTAACTTGCCAACTAGTGAGGTAATGAAGTATGCAAATATAAGACGATGATAATAAACAACCCGAAAAGAGCATCAACATGCGTGAAGGTAGAAGCAGTATTCAAAACCAATAAGAAAGCAACGAGAAGACTGTAAAAATCACTTTAAACCCCGTCCTTTAGCTCAGTTTAAACTTCTTTGAATAATAGACTGTTAACAGTTGCGAAATGAATGCAGCAACAACTAGGTAGATAAGCAACAAATCCGTCACTCACGGCCTACAAATACACAACTTAAGCAAATAAAATGACAGACAAATGAAGAAAAGATACGAATAAGGTTCGCCTCCCGGAATAGCAAGACGGAAATCAATATCCTCCACTTGATGCAAGTATCTAGAACAATACCAGCCCTCGGCGATATATCTCATATCGCATCACTGGGTACGCGCGCGCTCACTGGGGGTGTGTGAGACTCCGTGAGGGCCCTTCACGGCCCAAGCGCAATACAATCCATCTGTGGCAATCATAAACAGGTCTTCGACCTCAGTATCAAATCCAGTGTACACCTGCTGTGGGTGAGCCCGATCCCGAAAGGACGTCATCACCGCTGCGCGTACAGCCCAATCCACATAAGATAGTGTCACTGCTCGGCGGCGTAGCTCAGGTATGCGCGCGAAGAGAGTCTGCCAAACGATTATCCCTCAACACACACAGGCCCTCCGACCTTTACTCAGTCAAAGATATCACGTAAGCCTCTCGGGCACGTAAAACACTATATTCTCAGTCCCGAAAGAACGATCAATTTTAAAATATCATGGTCTGTAGTATTAAAACAGAGTAAAAACACTGGCTGAGTTTGTATGTGGAAAACAGTGCGGAAATAACATGATGATTCCCAGTATAGCAGCCTGACTGGTATGTTTGCTACTAATGAGGTCAGTGGTGGAGGGACAACATCGAGACAATCGAATGCCCGAAGCGGTTCCAAGGATAAATTGAGGCGCGAGCGAGTAGGCCCCAGAATAGCGCATAGATGCACGTAGGTGAGACCCAAAATAATGATGATGATGCAAAGTAGATTTAAATCGATTACGCGGTAATTATCAAATCGGCGCGAACGGACCAAGTCACAATCGCCGCAAGTAGTCGCACGACCCCATGCTCGTCATAATAAGCGTGTGCCTCACCTCAATATATAGCGCACTTGACCGACTGTGCAAGTCCGGCGGTTTCAAACCCTCAGGACTCATTTACAACATTACTCACCTGCGAACGGGCTACATCTCTAGCTCGCGACGCTTTGCCCCTCGGAATCGGCCTCCCACGGCGTCGAATCTATCCAAAATTAGAACGAATACGTCACAGATATATGCCTTAAGGAACCAAAGCCCAAGCGAAAAACAATCGAAAAATACGCAAAAATCGCCCGAAATTAGCAAACCCGAGCCCGGGCCACTTATCGAAACTCAGAAAATTTTTAGACATCAATAGATTCCCTTTTCTCCTCAGCGAGTTATACATATCAACAAGTGCTCAAATCCGACCCAAATGGTTCCTTCAAATCCCAATCAAAAGTCCAAATTTCTCAAGTCCCTAAGTTCGTTGGCTCATCCTTTCGGCTTCAGGTGGAGCATATATTCAAGACTGACATTGTGTTTCTAGGTGAAATTCGCACATAATAGATTCGAGTTTTACAGTCCAAAAATCTACCTCAAGTCGCTTCTCCTTGAAGTCCCTCTTCAATGCTGCCTTCAGGAAATCTCCAGAGACAAAGCGTTCGAGCAATGGCTTATGGGTGAAATAAGCCCCAAGAATCGAGGACAAGCGACGGACGTTTGAAAAACATTCTAGAGCCCGCTCAGGTCTGACAGTTACAGGACTGTTTCTCCTTCCTTCGCCGAATCGCGGTCAAACTCTCGCGAGTATCGGAGCGAAGGCACAAAAATAATGGGTTGACCAAGAATACCTTAACGCGAATGCGAACAACACACGCATGACATCGCGAGTGGCGACGGACGAGCGTTCGTTGTACGCGATGCCTTCCAGATGAACCCTTCGCCGAACTCTGGCGGGTAAGTCACGTACCATCGCGAACCAGCGTTTGGGGTTTATTTATAAGTAGCTACTTGAAGACTCAATCCCTCCTATTTATCTTCCTTAATGCGGGATCTGCCAGCTTCGACTTTTACGAAGCTGGTACCCGCGAACTGGACGATTGCACCAACCTGCGCCCTTCGCGAACGCGCCCCATGTCTCGCGAACAACGTACGGCTAAAACTCCACCTTCCCCTCAGCTTACTCTTACGCGAACGTGAGGGTCCTCTCGCGAACGGAAGACCCAAAATATCTGCAACGAGCTTGAAACGATTTTTCGTGCAATTTTCCAAACTCCAAAATGATCCGATGACACACCGAAACTCGACCCTAGGCAGCCTCGGGACCTTCAACCAAAAGGCATCAAAACATAACCCAATATCCTTATTCAAACTTCTTTCTAGATCATAGCAAGACAACTCAAAACAACATCCAAATCTACCAAATCCATCGATTTCAAGCCTAAGTTTCTAAGACATCTTCCGAAATAACGGTTTTACGGCAATCAAACAACCAACCAAAAACCACATCCAAATGACCTAGCAAATTTTACAACACATAATTCTCCGAAATGACATAGACGAAACACTACTGCAACTCTCGGAATTGCCATTCCGACCCTTTGAGATCAAAATCTCACCTATCAACCGAAAAATCGCCAAAGATATCAACTTCGCCAATTACAGCCGCAATTCTAACTTTGGCGACGCTCCAAAACCCATTCCCGATCACGCTCTGCCTAAGATCACAAGTCACCTCTCTGAAGCAATGCGAGACGCATCAGAATCCACACCGAGCTCTTCTTAACGACAACTGTAGATCTGGTTTATCGCTCGTGTGTGGTTTCTATTGGGAGTCCTAAGACTACTGTGGGTCTTCTACTTCTTGATATGGCGGACTTTGATGTTATTTTGGGCATGAATTGGTTGTCACTTTATCATAATATATTGGACTGCCATGCCAAGACAATGACCTTAGCCATACCGGGGTTGCCTCGACGTATGGTCAAGAAGGATTCTTCTTTTACATCATTAAGACTGCGAGGCATCATTGTTTTTGACATTGGAATCAAATCAAGACTGTGAAAATAGAAGAGAAAAATAATTGTGGTTGATCCAAACCCCTAAACATGATTAATATTTATCATTTTGAAACTTGCAATTATTTGCGAGTTTTTTATTTATAACCCAAACGTTTGGATATTGTTTATATTACTCTTTAAGAGGTTGTTACATTAATATGGGGTACACATATAATGCGCGTACATTAATATTAGTCAAGCTAAAACGAATAAATATTATTCTAAATTTGAAGGTATAGAAAAAAAACACCCCAACTAAATCTTCTAAGGCCATCTCCAACGCTGCTGCATTTTGTTAAAATGCAGTCATTTTTTGTAGGAATTTGGCTCCGATGCTCCCCCATTTTTTGCTGCAAAATGGGAGATGGATAGTGTTACTCCAAAACACTATTCATCTCCTCCATTACTATTCTCTATTACTTTATTATTTTTTTTATTATTTAACTATTTTAATTTATCTCTCTATATATACCTAATTATGTTTATGTAATATCTTTATAATATTAATTTTACATCTTAACTTTGGCGTATAATTTTGATAAATTAATTTTCGTGAATTTATTATTTCGATGTAAAACTGTAAGTTAATTTTATTATGAGTTATAATTGTACAAAAAATATATAATCATCTCAAAAAAATAATAGTGCAAGTATAAAATATTAGATGTTGCTAAAATTGAAAAGTGAAAATTAAAAATACATTAAATGAAAATACATTAAAATTGGAAATGCATTAAAATAGAAACTGTGGTAAATAGCATAATAACTTAGTAGGGACCTATGTCATTTCCAGATACACCAAAATCATTATAGTATTGAGTGAATGGGCCGAGGATTGTTGTGATTGCGACTGTGAAAATTGTTTACTTCTTTTATACATTATTCGTTGTTGTTCTAGTCGCAAAAATTGACGACGAGTTGAATCGACAATAGAATCCACATCGATCATTAAAATTTTATTTTCTTCTTTCAATTTTTTTAGTCTTAGTTTTTTCTTTTTGAACGGTCAATAATGACATTAATATTTTTGAGTCATCATATTCATTTTCCGATCTTGCTGCAGGTATTGCTCCTCCCGCCCATTATGTTATTTAAGAAAAAGAATATGATATGGGTTATTATTTAGCTGACAGTATATATCCAAAATGGTCAACTTTTGTGCAAACTATTCGCGACCCACATTCGCCACAGAAGAAATATTTCGCGTTGAAACAAGAATCATGTCGAAAAGATGTTGAACGTGCATTCGGAGTTTTGGAAGCTCGTTTTACAATTGTTGCAGGACCATCATATTTTTGGAGAAAAGAAGTGCTATATGATATAATAACTAAATGTATTATACTGCACAACATGATAATCGATGAATAGTGTGATCTTAATGCACCAATTCAAGATGATTGGGAATGTCCACCTCCAACGGTAAAAATGATAGTAGACAAGTATCGCAGATTTGAACAATTTTTAGCTCGATAAAAAAGAATTAAGGATAAAGATGCTTATTTTGCACTTCGTAATGCATTAATATATCATTTATGGGAGTATACTAGAGGTGAAAGTTGAATATTTAATGAATTTTACGAAAATGTAATATATATATATATATATATATATATATATATATATATATATATATATATATATATATATGTAATATTTGCTACCATGCAAATAATATTTATTTTTTAAAAATGTCTAATACAATAAGCTAACACCATATGAAAATAACATAAAATGAATATCAATTTGGGTGGGTGAAAAAGTAAAACTTTGATTAACACATTCTCAAATACAAATTTACTTTCAGCACCTATAAATTTTGCGTGTCGCAGTAGGGCGGTTAAAAATCGAATCGTAACCGTTAGTTGAACCGAACCGATGGTTTACTGGTAACGGGTTATCGGGGTATGGTTGTGAAGGTTGAGATTTTATAATTTACGGCTCAACGGTTCGGAGGCGGATTACTCAATTTTCTTATCGGATAAACCGTTAACCCGTTAAGAATTTTTATATTTATGCTTACTATTGAATTTGGCTCGTGCCGCGGACTACTGTGTATATGTGATCCTCTATTTAGTAATGCACTTTATGTGTACAATCCATTTACAAGTGATTGCAAAGAGTTGCCTGTAACAGTAGATTTTTAGGTGCAAGAATAGGTCTTTGGATTTGATTTTGATCATATTACCAAAGAGTACAAGATGATCAAGATAATGTATTATGCCAGTTTGTATCACGATGATCCTTGGCTCTTTCCAAATTGGACTTCAGAAGTTCAAGTGTTTAATTTAATCTTAGCTATGCAATCAAAAGAACTAGGGCTCATTTTTTTTAATTGATTTAGTCAATAAATCGCTCGATAGTCATTAATTCGATACCAATCCGCCTAGGGGTGGCAAACGGGCGGGTCGGGTCGGATATGAGCGGGTCAAATGGATAATTTAAAAACGGTTAAATTATCCGACCCGACCCGTATTTGAGACGGATAAAAACGGGTTTATCCGGCGGCTAATATGGATATTCATATTATCCATGGCTTCTTAAATATGATCACTTATGAGAGAATTCCTTGTTTCCGAACTTGAGGAACTCTAATTTGAGGCTTTACAAATGTAAAAGTTAAACACATTAGTTATCCATTTGGTTAACCATTTTCTAGGTGGATAATATGGTTCTTTATCCATATTCGACCCGTTTTTATGGTTCATTATCCAACCCATTTTTTAATGGATAATATGGGTGAATAACTGTTTTCTTTTAACCATTTTGCCACCTCTAAATCCACTCGTTGTCTTATTGGATGGCTAGCAGATTACAAGATTTATAATCCGATAAACAATAAGCCGAACCATTAAGTATAATAATCTGTCTGATCCACAAATAAACACCCCGGCACTGCCTCATACTTTCAGCACCTCGCCCTACTTTCGTAAACCGTTACTATAATTTTTGTGGCCATCTGCTTTTAGATTCACGTGCAATGCTACGTTACGTTTAGAACAAGTATATTTCTTTTTTATAATTCCTTTTTGAATGAGTTGATATTCCTAATTGATGTCCGTATTGAGTTTCAACATTTGTACTTTATTGAAATATGGGTTTCATACGTATTTCAAGTGACAACTGAAATATTGTTCTTCATCTACAAATAATATAATCAACTATTTTTTCACGTAAAACTTATGTTCAAACACAATTAAACGTTCACAAACTTTTTCCAAAAATACTGTGTTTTCATCTCATATATTGTGCAAGTAGAGTGGTACTTGGCACAAGTTCTAAGTTTTAAGTTTTTAAAGATTTGAAGCGTTGAGTTTGAAAATCTTCAAAAAAAAAAAAAAAAATGCTAACTTATAGAATTAGTAACTTTTTAAAAACTCAAAGACTATGCAAACTCAATCTTCAGAAAACTTCAAACAAACGCCGAGAACTTTACTGTAGGAATGGCATGGGGCATTTGTATCTATACCCGCTTTTTGTGTCACATTTTAATTTGTGCCCGCTTTGCAAAAAAAATTGCAAGCGTACCCGGTTTTTCGCATAACTTCAGCACACGGGGCTGAAGTAGCAAATGCAATCACGCAAAACTTCAGCATTCTAGTAGTCGGGCCTGAAGTGCAGCTCTAGAGCTGAAATTTTTGTGTTGTACACTACAAGAAATCACACTTATTGCGGCGACAAAGGTCGCCACAAAAGCCCCATAAGTCGCTGCTAAACGGTATTAGCGGCGACTTTTGTATTGCCACAAAGAAAACCGTAACTGAAGGTTATTTGTAGCGACATATATAGTCGCCACTAAAAGAGCATATTCTGTGGCGACAAAGTTGCCACAAAAGGTTGTTAAAACGCTACAAAAAAGTGTTCCATAAGAACAAATATTGGATGGGTCGCCGCTATATATTCACCTTTAGCAGCGACAATTGTCGCCACAAAATAAATTTATGTTCAGTGGCAAGATTTTGTCGCCGCTATAAATATTCTTTAGTAGCGACTATAATTGCCACAAAATATATTTATGTTCAGTGGCAAGATTATGTCGCCACTATAAATATTCTTTAGTAGCGACTAAAATTGCAACAAAAAATATTTATGTTCAGTGGCAAGATTATGTCGCCACTATAAATGTCTTTTAGTAGCGACTAAAGTGGCCACAAAAGGTTTAACCATGAACGACACAATATTTTCTGTAGCGACTGAAGTCGCTGCAAAAGAAATTGACCTTGCAGTTACTAATTTTTTGACAAAACTATATCGCCACTAAAAGTTATTTTCTCAGCAATTATAACGACCAAAATTATATACATTTCCATACCTATAGGAACCTAATTCTCTCAAATTTCATGTAGAGATATTCATATTAATTGACTATCAATATTAAAGCAACCAATAATGCTTGACAAACACCAAATAAATTTCTCAAGCCGAATATTACAAATATTATCATTACTAAAACGCCAATTACATATATACTACCTGACACTTCATTGTGCATTGTGCATTGTAATTGTAAGCATATACATATCCCAAAAAAGATAAAATATTAAGTGCCTTGTAACTGCTCCTTGCTCGACATCATGCTTGAACCACTGTTTAAGTGCCTTGTCCCTGCTAGACAAAAGGAATATATATAAGGAACAAATAAGAAAAAAAACAAAAAAATTATAGCAGAGAGCATAGCAGTTTAGGGTCACAAAAAACTAATCTTTTCTTATATTTGAGCTGACAGTAGAAACCAAAGGGATTAAACTTGTAAAATCAGCCATAAAGACTAATTGTTTCTTACATTTGGGCTCTTAATCTTAAGCTAAGAGAGCAAACGGAAAGTGCAGCAACCTTAGGATTGTAAGATCAGCGACAATACTAATCCTTTCTTAGGAAAGAGCTCAAAGAGTCGAACAACTCGAAAGGATAACCAAAGCTAAACTCCACAGTCGGTCCACCCAGTTACGATAACAACTATCCCCAATACTAAACTAGTTGGGGTCGGCGAGAACTAAGAAAAGCTCCGAGAAAACAAAAACCCAGAAAACTTATAGCATTGAACTAGATTACTGGACATACAAACTGAAATCCGTTGCTAGTCAACCATAAGTTGAGTTGAAATTCAGAAATTATTTCTTACTTGATGAAGAAGAAAAGGAGCGATGCGATTGAAGTGGTTGTAGTTCCTCCCAAAACTCCTCGACAAAGAAGTAGAATTAAAAAAGCTAGCAACTAAACCAATTACAACTACTTAAACAATCAACAAAAAATCAGCTGAGTAGAAGTAAAACAATTAACCAAAAGTCTTGCTCATTGCCAACATAAGCATAGCTGGAACATAGGTGAGAAGGAACAATTCCTCCACTGATGTTGCTCATTGCAGAAAGTCACAAGTTCAGGGCCAACATAAGCATAGCAGATTAACCACTAGGCAAACCAACCTTACGTACTAAATCAGAGATACTAACACATTACGTATTAAAACCAACCATTCTGTTGAAATAGAACCAACACATTACTAAAACCAGAGATACCAACACATTACTAAACCCCTAAACATGAAGTCACTACAGAAGGAAGGAAGAAGAAATATCGAGAAGGAAGAAGAATTGTTAAGAAGGAGCGGAGCAAGTACCTGTTGTTGTTGCATTCTGGTCAAGAAACTAGCAAATTGTTCTTGCATCTTCTTTTCCACTTCTAGAGAGATCCTCTTGTCTGTGTCTGCATTTGCGTGTTGACGCTCCTCTGCCAACTTCCTTTCCAACTCAATTTCCATATTTCTTCGCAACTCAGCAGCCATTTGTTCACGTTCTTCTTGCAACTTCCTATTCATCTCGACTTGCATCTCCTGACGCACAATATCAATAGCAGAAGACACGCTGGCCTCTATGT
>NC_031993.1:12185184-12185851 GCF_001879085.1 Nicotiana attenuata
CGCCTTCGCCATTGAATCAAGGCTATGCGCCTTCGCCACTAAGTTCAACAACAGTTGAACTGGGACTCAGGACATGAGCCTTCGCCATCAAAATCGACTTAGTGCAACGAAAATTGAACTAGGACTCAGGCCATGAGCCTTCGCTATCAAAATTGACTAAGTTCAACAACAGCTGAACTAAGACTCAGGCTATGCGCCTTCGCAATTGAATCAAGGCTATGCGCCTTCGCCACTAGGTTCAACAATAGTTGAACTCGGACTCAGGCTATGCGCCTTCGCCATCAAAATGGACTAAGTTCAACAACAATTGAACTGGGACTTAGGCCATGAGCCTTCGTCATCAAAACCGACTAAGTTCAACAACAGTTGAACTGGACTTAGGCTATGCGCCTTCTCCATTGAATCAAGGCTATGCACCTTCGCCACTAAGTTCAACAAAAGTTGAACTGGGACTCAGTTTATGCGCCTTCGCTATTGAATCAAGGCTATACGCCTTCGCCACTAAGTTCAACAGCAGTTGAACTGGGACTCAGGCTATGCGCCTTCGCCATAGAATCAAGGCTATGCGCCTTTGCTACTAAGTTCAGCAACAGTTGAACTGGGACTCGGGCCATAAGCCTTCGCCATCAAAATCTACTAAGTTCAACGACAGTTGATCTGGGACTCA
>NC_031993.1:12190422-12190927 GCF_001879085.1 Nicotiana attenuata
CTCAGGCTATGCGCCTTCGCCATTGAATCAAGGCTATGTGTCTTCGCCACTAAGTTCAACAACAGTTGAACTAGGACTCAGGCCATGAGCCTTCGCCATCGAAATCGACTAAGTTCAACGACAGTTGAACTGGGACTCAGGCCATGAGCCTTCACCATCAGAACCGACTAAGTTCAACAACAGTTGAACTGGGACTCAGGCTATGCGCCTTCGCCATTGAATCAAGGCTATGCGCCTTCGCCACTAAGTTCAACAATAGTTGAACTGGGTCTCAGGCTATGCGCCTTCGCTATTGAATCAAGGATATGCGCCTTCGCCAATAAGTTCAACAACAGTTGAACTGGGACTCAGGCTATGCGCCTTCGCCATTGAATCAAGGCTATGCGCCTGCGCCACTAAGTTCAACAACAGTTGAACCGGGACTCAGGCTATACGCCTTCGCCATCAAAATCGACTACGTTCAACAACAGTTGAACTGGGACTCAGGCTATGCGCCTTCGCCATT
>NC_031993.1:12195119-12196005 GCF_001879085.1 Nicotiana attenuata
CTATGATTTTCCCGTGATTTATTTATATTGTTTTATACTCATAAGATATGTGATAACTTTTGAGCAAACAATTTGGCGCCGTCTGTGGGGATTTCATAGCAAAATCGCGTAGTTCTTCCATGGACCAAAAGGAAAGAAACGCCGGAAAAGGAAGCACAACCCTGCATAAACAAGCCAAAGCGGCATATCAGGCCGATGGAACTCGAAGATCTCAAATCAAGATCTAAGTCCTCTCTCTCTCTCCGATCTCAGATAGTGCAAACAAAAAGAAGAAGCCCCCCCCCCCAAGGGAAGGTCTCTGTAAGGCATCTCCCACATCCCTGATACAAGCTCCGGCCAGAAACCGGCACGGAGATATCTCGAGCCGAGAGTCGCCTCAAGACAGCCTATAAACCCTGGTTGGGAAGATAACGGATGAGCCGCTCAAGGTCTCGAATCCAAACCGAGCTTCAGCACTCAATACCCACAATATGGGACTCAGGCCATGAGCCTTCGTCATCAAGATCGACAAAGTTCAACAACAGTTGAACTGGGACTCAGGCCATGAGCCTTTGCCATCAAAATCGACTAAGTTCAACAACAGTTGAAGTGGGACTCAGGCTATACGCCTTCGCCACTAAGTTCAACAACAATTGAACTGGGACTCAGGCTATGCGCCTTCGCCATTGAATCAAGGCTATGTGCCTTCGCCACTAAGTTCAACAACAGTTGAACTGGGACTCAGGCCATGAGCCTTCGCCATCGAAATCGACTAAGTTCAACGACAGTTGAACTGGGACTCAGGCCATGAGCCTTCACCATCAGAACCGACTAAGTTCAACAACAGTTGAACTGGGACTCAGGCTATGCGCCTTCGCCATTGAATCAAGGCTATGCGCCTTCGCCA
>NC_031993.1:12200340-12201002 GCF_001879085.1 Nicotiana attenuata
CTCACGGTAATTAACGGAGCTAATCTCGTCTTGAGCTAATCCATAATTAATAAGTGGTATGGCCACTTATTCATAAGAGGATTCGACTCTTGTCCGATTTAATCTACGAGGGCACGGCCTATTCATTCCCCCATGGGGACGGAACCTCAGCGTGGCCACGGCCATTTATTGCCAGCTCACGAAGCTTACATCTATAAATACTAAGAGGGGAAGCCCTAGAAAGGGGGCTGCTTCTTTACCACTATTGAGAAGAGAGAGAGAGAAGAGAAAAAGATACCCATCTCATGGGAAGTGAAAACACCATTGTAAGGCTCTGAACCTCTTCATGGAGAGGCAGACCAAACCAATATTATCAATAAAGGTTTTTAATATTTCTCCCCCTAATCCTGAGTACTTATTTTCTTTTCCTTCAGGCGGTCCTACGGATTATTACGGTTTACTATGATTTTCCCGTGATTTATTTATATTGTTTTATACTCATAAGATATGTGATAACTTTTGAGCAAACAATTTGGCGCCGTCTGTGGGGATTTCATAGCAAAATCGCGTAGTTCTTCCATGGACCAAAAGGAAAGAAACGCCGGAAAAGGAAGCACAACCCTGCATAAACAAGCCAAAGCGGCATATCAGGCCGATGGAACTCGAAGATCTCAAATCAAGAT
>NC_031993.1:12201102-12226850 GCF_001879085.1 Nicotiana attenuata
AATCGGACTATTTTCTAAGTTTAAAAGTTGCAGAATTTCAGTTCAGGTGTTGCAGAGATTTATCTCTTCGCGTTCGCGAGGGGACCTCGTGTTCGCGTACAAGGAAATTGGAAGGCAGGAATTTAATCCTTCGCGTTCGCGTTTGAAGACTCGCGTTCGCGGAAGGCTAAGATATTGTGCTTCGCGTTCGCATGGACCTGCTCGCGTTCGCGTATAAGGAGTTGGGGTCCAGCGGATTTGCTCTTCGCGTTCGCATCATGTGGGTCGCGTTCGCGTAGGTATGAGGAATAAAGCATAGCGTTCGCGGTGTGGGTAGCGCATTCGTGTAAGGTTAATTTTGGATAAAATAAAAAGGTGCTTCGCGTTCGCGAGGCTGAGGTCGCGAACGCGATGAAGGAAGTCCTGAAGCTGGGCAGAATGTTTTAAAGTCACCTTATTCGCGATTTTGGGTCTAGTTTCACCCATGGCTGCTCGGTTTTCGAGATTTTTGGAGGAGATGAAAGAGGGATTCAAGAGGAATCGACTTGAGGTAAGAATCTTGGTCTTAAAATTTGATTATATTGTGAAATCCACCTAGAAATTCATGAAAACTAAGCCTAAAAATTGAAGAACTAGGGCTTGAGATTTTTGAAATTTGATTTGGGGATTTGAAGGACCATTTGAGGTCGGATTGAGAAATTTCGGTATGTATGAACTCGTGAGGAGATAAGGAACGTATTGATGTGAAAATTTCCGAGTTTCGAGAAGTGGGCCCGGGGCTCGGGTTTTGCTAATTTCGAGATTTTTGATATTTTTCGATTGTTTTCAATTGGGTATTGTTCCCTTAGCCTATTGTGATGTATTCGCTCTGATTTTGGATAGATTCGACGTGCGTGGAGGCCGATTTGAGTGGCAAAGGCGTCGCGAGCTAGAGATTTCGCCGGTTCGAGGTGAGTAATGATTGTAAATGATATCCTGAGGGTTTGACATCCCGTATTTGCACTCTGTAGTGCTATATTGAGGTGACTGCACGCCGGATAGCGAGCGTGGGGTAGAGCACCGTTGGGGATTGTGACGTGGTCCGCCCCGATTGATGATTTTACCGCATATTTGACTGAAACTTATTTGTTATTATCATGATTTGGGCTGATTGCCATATTTGGGCTTCGTGCCAATTAATTGAACCCTTCGGGGATTTTATCACTGTTTCCTCACTTTTTTGACGTATTATTTGAACTCAGTCTTGTTGATATTTACAGATTTACAAACTCAGCCAATTTTACTCACATTTGAAACTTAAATGATATTTTGGGCTGAGAACTACTGTTTTACAAATGCCCGAAGGGCTTGTGATGATTTTCGGACTGAGAGAGGCCGAGGGCCATATGTGAGGATATGCTGAGTGATATGAGACCGAGGGCCTGAGATACTTTATGTGCCACGAGGTGGCTTGAGTGACGTGAGGAGGCTTTCAGGCCTTATGAGTGATGTGAGGAGGCTTTCAGGCCTTATGAGTGATGTGAGGAGGCTTTCAGGCCTTGTGAGTGATGTGAGAAGGCTTTCAAGTCTTATGACTGATGTGAGGAGGCTTTCAGGCCTCGGTTGTAATGTGAGAAGGCTTTCAGGCCTTATTTTATATGCCACGAGGTGGCTTGATATTGCGCTTGGGCCGTAAGGGGCCTCTCCCGGAGTCTGCACACCCCTAGTGAGCGCCGTCGATGATATATGGATCGAGCTGCACGCCGTAGCGAGTTGTGGATCGGGCTGCACGCCGCAGCGGTTACTATATGATACTGTTCTAAGAGTGATCTGAGGGAGAGAGCCCGAGGGGCTGAGAGTGTTTCTGAGAGTGAGCTCGAGGGGCTGGTACTGTTTTGAGATATTGCCCGAGCGGCGAACTTTTATGTGCTCATCTTGCATATTTACTTGCCTTTTTACCTGTTATACTGTGATATTTGTGCCCGAGGGGCGGATTTTCTGTGCTTATCGGCACTAACTGTTTTGAAATCATTTCGTAACTGTTGGAAAGATCATTTTAAAAAGAGATTTAAACTGAGCCAAGAGATTTCCAAAGATTTCACAGCTTCACTATTTTTCTCAAAGGATTGTACCCTGCTTCTATACAGCATGTTGGTTGCTTTACGTGATTTCTTACTGCTCAGTTGTTATTTACCTTTATTACTCACTGAATTGGAGTACTCACTTTACTCCCTGCACCTCGTGTGCGGATGCAGGTATCTATTCACCTGGTAGCGGGTTTTGGGCCGATAAGAGGCAGAGTTATATGAGTTAAGGTGGTGCATGTCAGCGTTCGCAGCACCATGTCTTTCTCTTTTGTTCATTATTCCGGTTTTGTACATTTTAGACCCTGTAGTGGATTTACATTCTGATAGATTCTCGTGACTTGTGACACCCCGGTTAGGGCTGTGCTGGGTTGGCTTTCTGCTGATTAATACTATTAAGTCATATTTACGCTGTTTCTTTATGTTTAACTATTTTTGAAAAGACGAGTGGGTTAGTTGGCTGGCCTCGTCTTCACGAGAGGCGCCGTTATGACCAGTGCGGGGTTTGGGTCGTGACAAGTTGGTCAGAGCCTAGGTTACTAGGTCTCACGAGTCATGAGCAGGTTTAGTAGAGTCTCGCGGATCGGTACGGAGACGTCTGTATTTATTCTCGAGAGGCTGCAGAACCTATAAGAAAACTTCACAGTCTTGAATTCTTATCGTGCGTCCTTGATTCAGCTTGAAAAGTAACTCTTGAAATTCCTCCCACGCATTCGTATGTGCGCATGAGCGCTCAGTATCAGATGTGCCTTGATGGCTTGTGATTCCCTGATCAAGGGGCGAGATGTGACCTCCGTGAGTTTGATGTTGGGCCAGTCTGGAGGACTTGAGGCCGAATCGTTGCTTATGGCTTGAGCACCGAGGTGCTGATTGTGTGAGCAAGTGTTCTAAACTTATATGTTCGGTATTGTCCCTATTAGTGGGAGCGACGGCTAGTTAGCTACGTTATGAGTATGTTAGTACTGCGGGAAGTATCTATGTAACTTGGAAGTGACGAGAAAGGTCTGCGGGATGATAGATGAACTATTAAGTGTATGATTTCCATTGTGATTGGATGTGTAGCTCCGAGTTATGGGTGCGTGAAGAATCTTTTCGTGTTTCCTAGTTGGGAGTGAAGTAAATTTTATGTTGCGGTATGAGTTCAGACTCAGGAAGACTAAGTGGCTGTGTAATGTGTATGACAGTGGAAGGTATACGGAAATGTTATATTGAGGCGAAGTAGGTTGGTTATCTCCCGCGGAGTGTGCTGAAGTGGTGTGATCCTTATGTGTATATTAGAAGATCTCATGTGTAATTGAAAAGTGCGTGTTGAAATTTGAAATTTCGGGTCGCTTAACAGAGTGGGCTTCACTGTTATGGGGATGAATGCGAGATTCGCAGAAGATTTATAGTACTAGATGATCTGTGTTTTCACAAGCTTACGAAGGATTTGAATCTAATCTCACTATGGTATTGTGGCATCAATAGGGTATAAGTGTTATGAGTTGTTGAAGGTATTATGATCTATGGCTTCGAGCCAAGTGGGGGAGATTGCTATTGATTAGCTGATTGCTCGGTTATGTGCTATGTTGGTTCCGATTTGAGGCGTGTGGGAATCGGTTCTGGTTGCGGAGATTGAGCCCGAGGATGGCTCGAGTAAAAGGAAATTTTTGACTAAGGATAGGTTATGTGCCGCAGTGTCAGAAGTGCCAATGAGGCGCTTGTTGTTCGGTTTTGTTGATCGGGTTAAGTGCAGTATGAATGGAGTGAATGACTCTCGAAAATGATTCTAATGTGTTCAAGATGCTTCATGTAGCAATTGGATATATCTAAGTCGTATGCGTGGTTAGAAGCCGAGTTTTCAGTGGAAGAGTTCAAGACTTGTGGTATTTCTATGTTAATTATGGGATTCTATGTATTAGTATCAGGAAGATAAAGGCAACGGACCTAGATTCCCAGGAAGTTCTTCAGAGTAAAGCATTCTGGAATGTGGTGTTTCTGGGAATATTTGAGAGAGTATTCAGCGGCTTGTGGGTCTTAGACGGTGTGGTCTTATGCTTGGGTCTCGTGTGGTGAGCCTGGGTTGAGGAATTGTAGTGCTACAACAATAGGAGATACCAAGTTGAAAATGAATCAGAAGGAAACTTAGATAGATGAAGTAACTTGATAGTAGACCGAATTGGTATGGTAAGGATATGATCAATTCTCTGTATGTGTTCGAGGTGATGGGTTCTTATAGGTATTTTGCAACAATGCTCATGGCTTTGATGGCTTGCTTAGCTTGGTCTAGTTAGAAGGATTCAGTCCTGGCAGTTTAAATTGTGCAAACGGAATTGGGGGAGTTCTTGTTGATTTCTACCGTGGCTGGAGCGGTGCATTTTCTACGAACATGAGAGGTATGGGATGTGTAATGATTTTTCTTCTAGATGGGATCAATGGAAGTTCTTGACTAGTTGAGTGCGCAGATGTTTGTGGCTCGGAAGGGAGATAAAAGTTTTCCTGTTATCCTTGGATGGTGTGGCATATGCGGTATGTTGTGGAGGATCGAGATTTACGTGTATGAGGTTTCAGTTCAGTTCTAAAAGGAAGTTCATAGCACTCTTAGGCAGCGGGCAGCCTCAGATGATTAAGGAAATGGTATTGTTATTTGGAAGTGATTTGACGAGAGTATAGGTTTCAGAAAAAGGGTAATGTGATTAAGTTAATAGCACTTCGGTAGTATTGCGGCACCTTCTTTAGATCAACTGGTGATTTTTAGGTTTGCTTGGGGCACAGGGGAATTTGAGAGTATCTAACGTGGAATGATTGGGTATTAGAGGTGTGGCATATATTCGGACGGCGAAATTTGGGATAGGATATGGTGATTCATGTGCCGTATGGACGTGGAGACGCAAGTTCTCATAGTCAGGCTATGTTGTGATTGTAGATCGTGTGTATCAGCACTGTTTGGTGACTAGCGAGATTTGGAGGCCCGAGTGGATCTTTCTTTGCTTGGTATGTTAGGTTTTGGATATGATATTGGGGTGTAGAATGGTTGTTTCTGTGTTGTGTTATTCTGGACTATTACGATAGGATGGCGCGGATGGCTATGTCGGGAAATGCCATGGATTGAGTGGCGATGTTCGCCGGATTATGTCCTAGTGGGAATTTTTATATTTCGAAGACCTAGCGGACGGCTGGGAAGGATTTCCTTTCTTATTTGGGGTCTTGTGAGTGAGTGTTCTATCTTGAGTCGGCTTGGTTGGCTCCGAATGGCATTGTTGAGGGAGGTATTGATTCGACCGTTGTTGAGCTTATCAGTGATCTGGGGAGATCTATGAGTTACCTTTCTGTGTTGTGAGATGCTAGGATTTGTTGGTTATAGGCACACATGGTGCGGTTCAATTGAGGTCTCTTAGTGGAATTCGAGTGGGAAGAGTAATTGAGCGATGCTTGGTGAATGGCGTATCGGTTGTGTCCTATCGGGTTGCGTAGCATATGTTATTTGTTGCACCTTGGGTGTAATGATTTGCTTTGGTTCCAGACATCAAATTGTGCGTGGCTGTCGATTTTTGAGCATAGTGACTTGAGGTGTTTCATGTGTAATAGTGTTTGGATGGGATTGCGCATTGTAGCGAGGCTACGTGGAAATATGACCTTTTGGGGTAGATTCATGTGTTCTATTTCTATGATGTTGAGACGGGGTCTCGGCTTCGTGTTGTGATGGTACTGATGAGCTCAAGATACAACTCTTTCGTCTGGGGTCATTTTCATGATTTGAGGATATTCAGACCGTTTCTTATTGGTGCGTGAATTATGTAAGTTGTGGCTTAGGTCTGTATTATGTGTCATGTCACCAGAGAGGTGTGTTGGATTCGAGGTGATCGTTGGGGTCATTAATGAATACGAACGGATCTGATTTCAGCTTGTTGGAAGGATAATATCGAGGTTCGGCTCGGAAATCTGCTGTGGTATTAACCAAAAGGGAAGTGACTTCATGAATGGTTGACCTGAGAGATGGTTACGGTTTAATGCATGTTTCATGTATCATTAGCAGTATATAGAAGAGTTGGAATAAGACCCTAGTTGATAAGAGGTTTTCTACCGGTATTCGGGTGTTGTGTGCAGCTACTAGGAATAGACGTTATCGTTTCGAGTGTTTGAGTTATGTGGTATATCATATAATTGCACCTGAGGTTACAGGTATGGGTTATTACAGCTGGTTCGGACTTATTCTGAATATAGATGTGAGGTTCTGATCTTGTGTATGATTTCGGAAAGTGCAATGTGGTTCTATGATTTATGGGCTAGGCTGGATTGTGTAATTTCAGTTAAAATGTGTTACCGGACCTATATGAGATAGGGTGACGTGGGATCACCCCCGGGTATATGCATGGTAAAGTTATTTAGCTACTGGCTCGCTTCTAGAACAACTCTGGGTACGTTCGAGGACGAACATGTGTTTAAGTGGGGGAGGATGTAACGATCCGACCGGTCGTTTTGAGCTTTTGCACTTCGATCGCCAGTTCTCGGGCATGACTTGCCCCGTCTTATGTATTATGACTATGTAGATCGTTGGTTTTGGTTTTCAGGAAAATTTGGAATGAATTTGAAAGAACAGTTTCAGTTGAAAGCTTGGAATTTGAAAGGTTTGACCAAGAGTTGACTTATTGGTATACGAACTCGGATTGGAGTTGTTATGATTTGGTTAGCTTTGCTGGGTGATTTATGACTTAGGAGCGTGATCGGAATTGGTTCTGGAAGTCCGGTGTAAAATTAGGCTTGAATTGGCGAAGTTAGTATTTTGGCGATTTCTGGTTGATAGGTGAGATTTTGATCCGGGAGTCGGAATGGAATTCTAAGAGTTGCTGTAGCTTCGTTATGTGATTTGTGATGTGTGCGCAAAATTTCGGGTCATTCGGACATCGTTTGGTTGGGTTTTTGATCGAATGCGTGTTTCGGAAGTTTTTTGAAAACTTAGGCTTGAATCCGATGTGTTTTGAGTAATTTGATGTTGTTGGAGGTGTTTTGATGATTGCAACAAGTTTGAATGATGTTTTGGGATATGTTGGTGCTTTTGGTTGAGTTCCCGATGGCCTCGGGTGAGTTTCAGATGGTCAATCGGACTATTTTCTAAGTTTAAAAGTTGCAGAATTTCAGTTCAGGTGTTGCAGAGATTTATCTCTTCGCGTTCGCGAGGGGAGCTCGCGTTCGCGTACAAGGAAATTGGAAGGCGGGAATTTAAGCCTTCGCGTTCGTGTTTGAAGACTTGCGTTCGCGGAAGGCTAAGATATTGTGCTTCGCGTTCGCATAGACCTGCTCGCGTTCGCGTATAAGGAGTTGGGTCCACCGGATTTGCTCTTCGCGTTCGCATCATGTGAGTCGCGTTCACGTAGGTATGAGGAATAAAGCATCGCGTTCGCGGTGTGGGTATCGCGTTCGCGTAAGGTTAATTTTGGATAAAATAAAAATGTGCTTCGCGTTCGCGAGGCTGAGGTCGCGAACGCGATGAAGGAAGTCCTGAAGCTGGGCAGAATGTTTTAAAGTCACTTTGTTCACAATTTTGGGTCTATTTTCACCCATGGCTGCTCGTTTTTGGAGATTTTTGGAGGAGATGAAAGAGGGATTCAAGAGGAATCGACTTGAGGTAAGAATCTTGGTCTTAAAACTTGATTATATTGTGAAATCCACCTAGAAATTCATGGAAACTAAGCCTAAAAATTGAAGAACTAGGGGTTGAGATTTTTGAAATTTGATTTGGGGGTTTGAAGGACCATTTGAGGTCGGATTTGAGAAATTTCGGTATGTATGAACTCGTGAGGAGATAAGGAACGTATTGATGTAAAAATTTCCGAGTTTCTAGAAGTAGGCCCGGGGCTCGGGTTTTGCTAATTTCGAGATTTTTGATATTTTTCGATTGTTTTCGATTGGGTATTGTTCCCTTAGCCTCTTTTGATATATTTGCTCTGATTTTGGATAGACTCGACGCGCGTGGAGGCCGATTTGAGAGGCAAAGGCGTCGCGAGCTAGAGATTTCACCGGTTCGAGGTGAGTAATGATTGTAAATGATATCCTAAGGGTTTGAAACCCCGAATTTGCACACCGTAGTGCTATATTGAGGTGACTTGCACGCCGGATAGCGAACGTGGGGTAGAGCACCGTTGGGGATTGTGACGTGGTCCGTCCCGATTGATGATTTTACCGCGTATTTGATTGAAACTTATTTGTTATTATCATGATTTGGGCTGATTGCCATATTTGGGCTTCGTGCCAATTAATTGAACCTTTTGGGGATTTTATCATTGTTTCCTCACTGTTTTGACGTATTATTTGAACTCAGTCCTGTTGATATTTACATATTTACAGACTCATCCAATTTTACTCAAATTTGAAACTTAAATGATATTTCTAAATGATATTTTGGGCTAAGAACTACTGTTTTACAAATGCCCGAGGGGCTTGTGATGATTTTCGGACTGAGTGAGACCGACGGACATATGTGAGGATATGCTGAGTGATATGAGGCCGAGGGCCTAAGATACTTTATGTGCCACGAGGTGGCTTGAGTGACGTGAGGAGGCTTTCAGGCCTTATGAGTGATGTGAGGAGGCTTTCAGGCCTTATGAGTGAGGTGAGGAGGCTTTCAGGCCTTATGAGTGATGTGAGGAGGCTTTCAGGCCTTGTGAGTGATGTGAGGAGGCTTTCAGGCCTTATGACTGATGTGAGGAGGCTTTCAGGCCTCGTGTGTGATGTGAGAAGGCTTTCAGGCCTTATTTTATATGCCACGAGGTGGTTTGATATTGCGCTTGGGCCGTAAGGGGCCCCTCCCGGAGTCTGCACACCCCCAGTGAGCGCCGTCGACGATATATGGATCGGGCTGCACGCCGCAGCGGTTACTATATGATACTGTTCTAATAGTGATCTGAGAGAGAGAGCCCGAGGGGCTGAGAGTGTTTCTGAGAGTGAGCCCGAGGGGCTGAGAGTGTTTCTGAGAGTGAGCCCGAGGGGCTGGTACTGTTTTGAGATATTGCCTGGGGGCGAACTTTTATGTGCTCATCTTGCATATTTACTTGCCTTTTTACCTGTTATACTGTGATATTTTTGCCCGAGGGGCCGTTTTTCTGTGCTTATTGGCACTAACTGTTTTGAAATCATTTCATAACTGTTGGAAAGATCATTTTAAAAAGTGATTTAAACTGAGCCAAGAGATTTCCAAAGATTTCACAGCTTCACTATTTTTCTCAAAGGATTGTACCCTGCTTCTATACAGCATGTTGGTTGCTTTACGTGATTTCTTACTGCTCAGTTATTATTTACCTTATTACTCACTGAGTTGGAGTACTCACTTTACTCCCTGCACCTCGTGTGCAGATGCAGGTATCTATTCACCCGGTAGCGGGTTTTGGGCCGATCAGAGGCAGAGTTATATGAGTTAAGGAGGTGTCTGTCCGCGTTCGCAACACCATTTCTCTCTCTTTTGTTCATTATTCCGGTTTTGTACATTTTAGACCCTGTAGTGGATTTACATTCTGATAGATGCTCGTGACTTGTGACACCCCGGTTAGGGCTGTGTTGGGTTGGCTTTCCGCTGATTAATATTATTAAGTCATATTTACGCTGTTTAATTATGTTTAACTATTTTTGAAAAGACGAGTGGGTTAGTTGGCTGGCCTCGTCTTCACGAGAGGCACCATCACGATCAGTGCGGGGTTTGGGTCGTGACATTTAATAAGTGATTTGTGGTATAGTGTGATATGTCTTAGTCTCGTGCTATGGCGTTGGGGCTTAGAAATTATTTTTTCATTGCCGTAATGTATTTGGGGCATTGTGTATGCCACCATGATAGATTTAGGGCATTATGTATACCGCCGTTATAGAGTAGGGGCATTGTGTATGCTGCCGTGATTGATTTGGGGCATTGTGTATGCCGTCGTGATATATTTGGGGCATTGTGTATGCCGACGTGATAGATTTGGGGAATTGTGTATGCCTCTGTTATATATTTGGGGAATTGTGTATGCCGCCGTGATACATTTGGGGCATTGCGTATGCCGCCGTGCTATATTTGGGGCATTGTGTATGCCGTCGCAAAATATTTGGGGTATTGTGTATGTCGTCATGATAGATTTGAGGCATTGTGTGTACGCCGCCGTTATATACTTGGGGCATTGTGTATGCCGCTGTGACAAATTTGGGCATTGTGTATGCCGCCATGGTAAATTTGGGGTATTGTGTATGATGTCGTGGACTCGTTGGGGTGTTTGGTTAATTTCCTGCGCTGTCGTTAATGGCAAGTCCTTAGTGTAGATTGTGTTGAGATATATATAGTATTGTTGTTGAATAATTGTATTGACCTTATAAAGTAATTATATGGTAGAAAGGATTTATATGCATATTATTTCTGTGCTCGTTGTGTGTTTGTATTTTCTAAAACTTGTTCCAGAGCCATTCAGAGTGGCGGGTCGAGTATCTTACTGGGTTATATTTACGTATAACTCGCTCATTACCTACATCTCTATGCAGATACCGTTGCAGGAGATAGAGTTAGTGGCTAATGAGTTTGTTCGAGTGGATCCTATTGCTGAGGTGATCCACCGCATTGTTCGTGGAGGCTTTCGTTTCAGACTTACTTAGTTCGTGTTAGTTATTTTCTTTTTCTTTGGGTTTTGCATACCTGTCAATAAAACTCATATTACTCTGTTAGATGCTCTATGGTCTTAATGTGGGTTGGGCTAGAGTTTTATTATTTGAGTGATTGTTGCTTTTTCTATCAATTGACTAAGGTATTGAGCAATAATCATTTCCTCTTTAATTGTTAATAATACTTTTAGACCTACACTTTTTCTTTCTGGGTTTGTGTAAATGGTTAAACGTTAAAGAAAGTGGGTTCGCCTGGCAGGTAGTGTTAGCTGGGTGCCAAGTCACGTCGAGGGGGTAGTTTGGGATGCGACTAAGTTGGTATCAGAGCCTAGGCTTTAAGTCCCGGGTCATGGAGCAGTGTTTAGTAGAGTCTGTTCATGGGTATGTAGGTGCTCATACTTATGATCTTGAGGCTACTAAGCATTTAGGATATTTTCCCTTCTTTCATTCCTCATTCGTGCGTTAAGCTGAATCGAGTTTATTCTTAGAATGTTCCTTTAGCAAATGACTAGGTCGTGTGTGTCCTTCTATGCTGGACGACTCAGTTAATTTAGAAGTTTGTAATAATATATGGGCGACCGAGAGTAACCTTTAGCACATGAAATGTTATGCACGTTGCTGATAGTTGAGATTTTACTTGTTTTAAATTTTGGGGTAACTCTATTTTTGAAGGAATGTGTGCCAAAATTCTTTTAAAAAAAGTAAAGTTGTCTAAGGATTTGATTTTGTCTGAGAGCGACTTATTCAATATTTGAAGTTGTGGATACAACTCCATGTTATGCGTATTTGGAGAAGAAAAGAATTGAACGCAGAAGGAGTATAAGATAATAATAGCTTAAACATCTACACTGTTAGGCTTGGTGTGAAATAAATTCTGAAGAAGGTGCTTATATGGTTATAAGCTTAATATTTTTTTTGAAGTGATTTGATATTACTAGTGATATTGTGATGGTGATGCTATAAGTGTAATTGCAGCATGACTATCCTAATTTAAGTGCATTGAGTATAACCTTGATAGTGGCGCTACTTGATGTGAAAGGTACAACATATTCTAATACTTGGAGTCTGTTAATGTATTCCGATATGTGAGAGCAGGTAAGACTTAAGTATAACGCTTAATGCAACAATATAGTAAAAGGTTAAGTATGAAACTCACCAAATAGTGGCATGATTAGCTATTAAAATAAGGGTAAGATGTACAGTGTGGAGACTGTCATGCACCGTATAAAAGAGAGATAAATCGAAGAGTTCAAATACATGAAAAGAATTAAATCGAATGTTATAGAATTTAGTGTTCCATTCTGACAATTGTCATGATATGTTTTGCATCTTGTACTGCATGATTTGAGAAAGTTTGAATATTGACGAAATGACGCATAACTGAAAAAGTATAATTTTTCCCAGGTGGAGGAGCTTACTATTATAGATTTTGTTTATCGGGTATGCGGGATCACAGTTAGGACAGAGGAATATATGCGAATTTGTTATGGTTTATAATATTGACATTTAAGTGAACTTGGCATGGATTGTCTGGTCTCGTCGTATTTAGTTATTCATAATGTGCCATACGTGCTGACGATCCTAGCGAAGAGACCATATTTGTGGATAGAGTATATGGAGAGATTGTGATATTTGTTCATGGGTGGGACGCCGTAATCACTCTACTAGTGTTGACGATGCCCGACTTTAATGTTATTATGTGCATGGACTTATTGATATCGTGCTCTGTGATGTACAATTGTCGAGTAAAGGATATTAAGTTTGTTGTTTCCTATGGCCTTAGAATAACTTGGAAGGATATTCACGATTGCCACGGGTGAGAAAGTACCATATACGAAGGTTTTACATGAGATGAATAGAAAGTGTTCAACATATCTGACTTTGAGTTAAAACACTAGAGTAGAGATTCTAATTCTTTGGATAGTGATAGTTGCTAATAAGTTTCCAAATGATTTACAAGGTGCATATGTGGTGTAAATATGAAAAGATAAGATGAGTAACAATGGTGTATTCATAGCTCTCTTTTCTAGGATGTAGCTCGCTTAACATTCGAGGATGAATGTTCTTCTTTGTGGGGGAGAATGTAATAACTCGATTTTTTTTATATACTTAATAATTGTGAGACTGAAGAATTAACTTTTTTTTTAGTTATTGGGCCTAAGCTAGTGGAGAAAAATTTATTATAATATATGATATAGTGTATTAAATAAGTGGCTAGTGGGCTAATTGCATATTATAAATTAAGAATTAGAAATACGTAATTTTGATTAGTTAATTATAAATTATAAAGTGGGCCAGACCCACAATTTACTAGTTGATCAGGTGAGATTTGTTTAGGGTGTATAGTTGAAACTTAAGTTCCCAATTATTAGAAGAAGAAAAAAACACAAGAAGAAACCGAATAGTGCAGGTTGACGGTGCAAACGAGGATTCACTATTAGCACTGATTTTGAATAAGCTTTTGTGGAGATCTTTTTTGAAGGAATAAGGCTAAAATACTCACCAGGTAATTGCACAATTTTCCACAAAGTGATGGTTGTAACATTTAATTAGTATAGGAGTTTTTTTTATTTATATCACTAATGACTAGCTAATGATTGGAAGAAAAAAGATTTTGATCTTTCTTTTCTAAACCAACTAAAAACGTGAAGTAATAGTCAATTTCGTTAGTTTTTTTAGAATTTATTTTGATGACATTGTTAAAGGAAAAATTAATTTATTTAGTTATCAACTTATATAGGAAAAAGAAAAAGAAAAAACAATGTACTAATAGAGTCATGAATGCGAGTATGCGAAAAAGGGAAGCTCGTGAATTAATTATAAAATATATGCAATGTTATGGAAAAGCACTGCTTCATTGGTGCAGTTTCGGTGCTTCTGCTACTGCATATTAAAATGAAAGATTACATGATTTTGTAATATAAAAAGATACTTTGTAATATAAATATTCAGCCCTAAGCTTCAAAGTTAGGGATATTTAGTGTAACGATCCGACTGGTCGTTTTGCTTTCTAGAACCCTATTCTCCTGATTATACGACTTCTCGTACTTGCTTTTACTGAATTATGACTTGCGGGGATGGTTGGTTCGGGATTTGGAAGAGTTTGGGTTGAAATCGGAACACTTGGTTCCTTAAGGTTGGCTTAAAAGGCCAAGTTTGACTTCGGTCAACGTTTGGAGTAAACGACCTCAGAATCGGGATTTGAGGGTTCCAACAAGTTTGTATGATAATTTCGGACCTGGACGTATGTACGGATCGGGATTTGGACGACCCGGGAGCATTTTGGCGCCTAATAGTGAAAGTTGATTCCTTAAGAATTTTGAAGTTCTTTAAATTTGGTTTGGAGCGGATTTTTATGATATCGAGGTCCGAACGAAATTTCGAGACCGAGAATAGTTCCGTATTGTCATTTAAGACTTGCACACAAAATTTGGTGTCAATCCAAGTAGTATACGTGTATTTCGATATGTTGGAGGTAGATTGAAGAACTTGAAGTTCATAAGTTTGATTCAATTGGTTTTAGGGGGTGATTCTTAGATTTAGCGTTGTTTTGGGCGTTCCGAGTGTCGAGCGAGTCCGCTTTATGATTTCTAACTTGTTGGTATGTTCGGGCGAGGCCTCGGGGGCCCCGAGCTTCAATTGGACGAGGCTCGAGTTAAGTTAGAAAATTTCGGAAGGAGCTGAAGCTCTAGGCATCTGTCATAACCGCACCTGTGGTTGGCCAGCCGCAGGTCTGAGACCGTAGAAGCGTCGCAGGTGCGGCCCAAGGGGAGGAGCCAAGGAACCGCAGATGCGGCTCCTCTTCCGTAGAAGCGGCCCCAGCCAGCCCAGCCAAATTCCGCAGATGCGGACCTTCCTTCGCAGAAGCGAGACCGCAGATGCGTTCCTCTAACCGCAGGTGCGGAAATCCCTGAAGGCAGTGCCTTCATTTAATACGGGAATTGTGTTACTTTTTTACACATTTTATTCATTTCTTGGGCGATTTGGGAGTTTCCAAAGAGGGGATTTCAGCCTAGCGGTGTGAGTAAGTTATTTCTACATAATGTGAGTTTAATACATAGTATAGGGGTAGATTACACTATGTAAATTAGTAAAAATTGTGGGTTTAGAGTAAAACCTAGGGTTTTGATAAAAATAAGATTTAACCACGAAATTTATTATGGAATGAAGTAAAAATCATATATTCTTGATCCTTAGGTTATGGGTAACAACTTTCCTCAAGAATTTTCGGAATCCGGGCACGTGGGCCCGGGGATGAATTTTAGGAAACTTGTATTTAGGGTTGAGAAATTACTTTAATAGTTAGAATATGAACTCTTGAGCTTGTATTGACTAGTTCTTACCCCGTTTGAATAGTTTTGGATCGTTCGGCTCCGAATTGAGGGTTTGAGCGCGTTCTTGAAATTGGAAGTAAGCTTTGGAGCAAGGTGAGTCTCCTTTCTATATTCGTAAGAGGGAAATAACCCTCTATGTGAATTAAAAATGTATGTGACTATATGTGGGGGCTACATACGTACGTGGTGACGAGAGTACGTGCGTAGCTACTATTATGCTAATTGTCCGGGTAGTTTAGGACCCGTATCATGCCATACTTGCAAATGCTTACGTTCTTGTTTGCTACTGAGATCATTTAGGACATGCTAGAAATTGTAAATAAATGTAAACGGATGTACGCACTTACTTGAGAACTTGTATGAATTTATTTGACTATAAATGAGCAATGTGTGCTTACTTGATAATAATTGCTATTTGTGGATCGGGCCGATCTCCTCGGTAGAAATGCATCTATGGTTCGCGTCATTTGACCCTGTGCACAATTATTATTATGTTGGACCGGACCGTACGACCTCGGCATAATGTGCGCATGTTATTTATGTGTAACTTTTCTGTGATATACTCTGCTTAAATGCTTTGAAATGTACTTATTACATTGCATGATTGAAATTAATATATTGTTAAGAAGTAATATCCTATTTCTCCTTGTTTTGGGACTGTCATCATATTCATGCTATTCATGCTTAGCGTAACACCTAAATATTATTAATATTGACCTTAGTAAGTGTCAAGGCGACCCCTCGCCACTACTTCTTCGAGGTTAGACTGGATACTTGCTAGGTACATGTTGTTTATGTACTCATACTACGATTCTGTACTTAATTGTACAGGATCTGAGGCAGGTACATCTAGCTTCCCGTCCGGCGCGCGTTCCTGATTCCTGATCGAGATCTCACGGTGAGCTGCCCCTTCTGAGCCGTTCAACAGCATACCTGAGTTCTCTTCTTTTGTTGTTGTTATGTACTGTCTATTCTGTTTCAGGCAGTAGGGTAGTGGTATTTTTGTACATTCTACTAGTTGCTCTAGTAATTGTGATACCAGTTCTTGGCACACACTTTGTAGACTATTATTTTGGGTTGTATCTCTATTACTATGAATTTGTTAATATTGAATGTTTTAAATTTAAGATTTAGTAAATGACAGGATTTGTTGGTAAAATAAATGAGAACTCACTAGTTTATTAGAGTTGGCTTGCCTAATAACTGTGTTGGGCGCCATCACGACCTACAATTGAAATTGGGTCGTGACATTGAGATTGGATTCCGACTAATATAATTGATATTTTAATTAATATCTTGTATACATTGAGGCCATTGGAGGCCGTTTGATTGGTATTTTAGACGTTGCAAGGTTGGGCAAATGTCCTGTTAGCGAGGTAAGTGAGACTTTAAGCTTTGATACTTGCTTTTCCAAAAACCCATTTGAAAGTATGTGTTTTTTTCTGCCCGCTCCATGTGTTGGGACAAGCGTGCGCTTGGCAGAATCGGTGGTCGTTGACCAGCCGCAAATATATATTATTTTATAAAAAGCTAAAATTATTTAATAAGTGATTTGTGGTGTAGTGTAATGTGTCTTAGTCTCGTGCTATGGTGTTGGGGTGTTAGAAATTATTTCTTTGTTGCCGTAATATATTTGGGGCATTGTGCATGCCGCCGTGATAGATTTAGGGCATTGTGTATGCCGCGGTGATAGAGTTCGGGCGTTGGGTATGTCGCCGTGATAGATTTGGGGCATTGTGTATGCCGCCGTGATATATTTTGGGGCATTGTGTATGCCGCCGTGATAGATTTGGGGCATTGTGTATGCCGCCGTGATATTTTTGGGGCATTGTGTATGCCGCCGTGATACATTTGGGGCATTGTGTATGCCGTCGTGATACAATTGGGGCATTGTGTATGTCGCCATGATAGATTTGGGGCATTGTGTGTATGTCAACGTTATATATTTGGGGCAATGTGTATGCCATCGTGACGGATTTGGGCATTGTGTATACCGCCGTGGTAGATTTGGGGCATTGTGTATGCTGCCGTGGACTCGTTGGGGTGTTTGGTTAATTTCCTGCACCGCCATTAATGGCAAGTCCTTAGTGTAGATTGTGTTGAGATATATATAGTATTGTTGTTGAATAATTGTATGCACCTTATAAGTAATTATATAGTGAAAGAATTTTTATGCACATTATTTTTGTGCTCGTTGTGTGTTTGTATTTTCTAACACTTGTTCCAGAGGTATTCAAAGTGTCGAGTCGAGGATCTTACTGGGTTATATTTACGTATAACTCACTCCTTACCTACATCTCTATAGTAGATACTGTTGCGGAAGATAGAGTTAGTGGCTGACGAGTTTGTGCGAGTGGATCCTATGACTGAGGTGAGCCACCGCATTGTTCGTGGAGGGTTTTGTTTCAGACTTACTTAGTTTGTGTTAGATGCTCCATGGTCTTAGTGTGGGATTTGTGCTAGAGTTTTATTATTTAAGTGATTATTGATTTTTCTATCAATTGACTAAGGTATTGGGCGATAATCATTTCCTCTTTAATTGTTAATAATACTTTTAGACCTGCACTTTTTCTCTCAGATTTTGTGTATGGTTAAATGTTAAAGAAAGGGGGTTCGTCTGGCAGGTGGTGTTAGCTGGGTGCCAAGTCTTGTCTAGGGGGTAGTTTGGGACGTGACACCTGCCTAGCTCGTTCCTAAGAAAGATGGATCTTGGCGCATGTGCGTTGATAGTCGTGCTATTAACAAGATCACCATCAAGTATAGATTTCCTATTCATAGGCTTGATGATATTTTTGATCAATTACATGGGGTCAAGATATTTTCTAAAATTGATTGGAAGAGTGGATACCACCAAATTCGAATGAAAGACTGTGATGAATGGAAGACTGCATTCAAGACTGGCAAGGGGTTGTATGAATAGCTCATTATGCCATTTGGGATATCTAACGCTCCTAGCACATTTATGAGGCTCATGACCCAAATTTTTCAGCCATACATGGGAAAACTTATTGTTGTTTATTTTGATGATATATTTATTTATAGAAAGGATGATCAACAACATTTGAAGCACTTGAGGAAGATTTTTGAAGTTTTAAGAGAGCAAACACTTTATACCAACTTGGAGTAGTGCAAGTTCTTTTCCGAGCAAGTCTCTTTTCTCGGTTATATTGTCTCTAGTTAGGAAATGCATGCCGACTCGGGAAAGATTGAAGCTATTGCTAGATGGCCTATTCCAAATATCTAACAGAGATTCGCAGCTTTCATGGTATGGTTTCTTTCGTTCGGCGTTTTATAAAGAATTTTAGCTCTCTTGTTGCTCCTATTACCGAGTGTTTGAAGGGAAACTCGTTTAAATGGACGAATGCTGCCCAAAAGAGTTTTGAATCGATTAAGACAGAGATGACTCAAGCACCTGTGATTGCTTTGCCTATCTTTGATGTATCTTTGAAGTTGAATGTGATGCTTCCGTAGTTGGGATTGGAGCTGTTCTTGGTGAAGAAGGTAGACCTGTTGCTTATTTTAGTGAGAAGCTGAATGATGCCAAGTTAAAGTATTCTACTTATGACAAGGAGTTCTACGCCATCGTCAGAGCTCTATCTCATTGGAGTCACTATCTTTTACCTCGAGAATTTGTGCTTTATTCTGATCATGAGGTCTTGAAGTATGTGAATAGCCAATAGAAACTTAACATTAGGCATGCTAAGTGGGTAGAATTTTTGCAAGCCTTTCACTTTGTTATTAAACATAAGGCTAGAAAGGTCAATCAAGTAGCTGATACATTAAGTCGCAAGCCTTGTTTTGTTTTTGCCATGCAAAACACTACTGCGGGTTTCGAACACATATAGGAATTATATACAACAGATCCAGACTTTGGAGGTATTTGGGGTCAATGTTGGGAGGGTCCTCAGCTTATGTTTGTGCTTAGGGATGGCTATCTTTATCATGGTAAGCAGCTTTGTGTTCCACAAGGAAGTTTGCGTGAATTTATAATCTGTGAGTCCCTTGAGGGAGGGTTAGCTTGCCACTTTGGGGAAACAAAGACTTAACGCCTAGTTCAAGAAAACTTCTATTGGCCTAAGATGGTTCGGGATGTCAATAAGCTGGTTGCAAGATGTGAAACTTGTATAAAGGAAAAAATGCACAAAAGAAATTCAGGTATTTACACTCCTCTGCCAATTCCTACTCAACCTTGGGAAGATATTAGCATGGACTTTGTGTTGGGCCTTCCAAGGACTCAAAGAGGTTGTCGATCGATTTTCAAAGATGGCTCACTTTATTCCTTACGATAAGACTTCGGATACAACAAATATTGTTGATCTCTTCTTTGATCATATTGTGAAATTGCATGGAATTCCCAAAACTATTGTTTCAGATAGGGATTCGAGGTTCCTATGCCATTTTTGGAGGATTTTATGGGCTAAACTTGGTAATAAGATAACACCTAGCACTTCTCATCATCCCTAAACTGATGGACAAACCGAAGTTGTCAATCGAAGTTTAGGTGCTTTGCT
This sequence comes from Nicotiana attenuata, assembly GCF_001879085.1. Taxonomy (NCBI): domain Eukaryota; kingdom Viridiplantae; phylum Streptophyta; class Magnoliopsida; order Solanales; family Solanaceae; genus Nicotiana; species Nicotiana attenuata. The sequence goes on from NC_031993.1 coordinate 12,220,588, forward strand.
TCGTGGGTTAATAAAGAAGAATCTCAAAGAGTGGGAATCGTTACTTCTTACTGCTGAGTTTGCCTTCAACAAGTCAACCAACCGCAGTCCATTCGAAGTTGTTTATGGTAAGAATATTCTTGGACCGCTTGATCTTTCCCCTCTTCTAGTTACTCATTCTTTTAGTGAAGATGTTGCTGATCGAGTAAAGAAACTTAAGAAACTACATGAGAAAGTTCGGGCACATATCAAGAAGCAAAATGATAAATATAAAAAGGCTGATACACGTAGGAAACATGTGATACGAAGGAAGACAACCTGGTTTGGGTTCATTTGAGCAAAGAGAGATTTCCCAACCGCAAGTTTTCAAAATTACAGAAGCGAGCTGATGAACCTTTTAAGGTACCGCAAAAGATTGGTGATAATGCTTATCGCTTGGAGTTTCCTAATGACATTAAAATATCACCTATCTTCAATGTAGCAGATCTTGCTCCCTACTATTCTGATGAATCGAGGGCGAGTCATTTTCAACCAGGGGAGAATGATGAACATAAGGAGGCCATGTTTTCTACAACAATGGAGGCTTATTGGGATCATGAAGGTGCCAATGGATTTGGAGAATTGGGCTACGAATTTAAAATGCTTACACTAATTAGCCTTAGTCCAATTGAGGCCTAACAATTTCAAGAAATTGAAGAAGTCCAAGAATCCATTCAAGATTAGGATTTCTTTTCCTTAAAGATTGGGATTTCTTATTTCTTGTTTCCTAGTAATTTACTTTTTGTTTTAGTAGGATTATATTTGTTGTTCTAGTCAAACTAGGATTGTTAGTTGGTATACCATTCCTACTAGAATTCCTTTTCCTATTTTAGTTAGGATAGATTTTCTTAGCCTTATTCTTATTCTAGTCTACTTAGGATTAGTTTTCCTTAACCTTACCAATTTTACTCATTGTAAGGCGTATTTAAAGGGCTTAATATGCTGAAAATAAATATTGGTGATTAGTTTTTCTAAGCTTTTGCTTCAAAAACGTAATTTACGTTTTATCTCGTTGTTCTACCTTTATTCAACGCTTCTTGCAAATGCGGGATTGAGGAATGTGTGGGTAAGGTTCTTTTCATCTTACATTCTTCTATCATGATTTTGAAGAACACTTTCCCTAATTTTGTGAAAAACTGTAGCGGGGTGCTTTTGTCTTTCTCTCTTCTTTGTGCTTGAGAGGTGCAAAACCTCAAATGTACATCACTAAATAAGGCTAAGTTTAACTTGAGTCAACATTTTGAGTAAACGACTTCGGAATAGGGATTTGACGGTTCCAATAGGTTTGAATGATGATTTTAGACTTGGGCGTATATTCGGATCGGGTTTTGGATAAGCCGGGAGTATTTCGGCATTTAATAGTGAAAGTTGGCTCATGGAAGATTTTAAAGCTCTTTAAATTTGGTTTGGAGTAGATTTTGGTGTTATCGAGGCCCGTTTGGGATCCGAACCTGGGAATAGTTTCGTATGATGATTTAAGGCTTGCACGCATAAATCTGGTGTCATTCCGAGTAGTCTAGGTATGATTCGGTGCGTTCAGAGCGAATTGGAAACTTCAAGTTCATATTTTGATTCAATTTGATTTTGGGGTGTGATTCTTAGTTTCGTTGTTGTTCTACGCATTTCGAGAGTTCGAGATGGTCCGTATTATGTTTATGGACTTGTTGGTGCATTAGGACGGGGTCCCGAAAGGCTCGGGTGTATATCGGACCACGCGGAGTTTGAAAACACCATTCTGGTCTTGGTTTCCTATCTTCGCGTTCGCGGGGGAGGGGCTGCGTTCGCGAAGAAGGAAAATATAGGGGCTGAAATTATGCTACGCGTTTACGATAGCCAGCCCACGTTCGCGAAGGTTTAGGACATGTGGCCTTTGCGTTCGAGTGACGCGGCTCGCATTTGCGTATAGGAGGCTGGGTTGGGTTGTGGTGCTGTTATTCTTCGCATTCGCGAATAAGCTCTCATGTTCGCATAGGGTAGGCCAAGCAAGCTTCCGTGTTCGCAAAGAAGGGGCAGCTGGGCAGTGTCTTGCTTTAAAAAGGGACTTAGGCCATTTCCTCTCATTTTTCATTCGCTTGGGAGATTTTGGAGCTCTTTGAAGATGAGTTTTTACCTAGAACTTTGAGGTAAGTAATCTCTATACAATGTGAGTTAAATACATAGATTGTGGGTAGATTTTAATGTGACGACCCAGCCCGTCGTCAGGTGAGTTACCGCCACGTTTTCCCCGTTTTCTGCTTCTTCATGCTTCATTATAAGAGTCTTGTGTGAACGAGTTGATTTGGATTGGTTTTAGAAGGAAATGAGACACTTAGTCTCTTTAAGGAAGGTTTGTTTTGAAAAAGTCAACCGGATGTTGACTTATGAGTTAGAAGGCTCGGATGTGATTTCCAGTGATTCGGTTAGCTTTGGGGGATGATTTGTGACTTAGGAGCGTGATCGGAATTGGTTTTAGAGGTCCGGTGTAGAATTAGGCTTGAATTGGCGAAGTTGGTATTTTGGCAAATTCCGGTTGATAGGTGAGATTTTGATCCGAGGGTTGGAATGGGATTCCAAGAGTTGCTGTAGCTTCGTTAGGTGATTTGGGATGTGTGTGCAAAATTTCAAGTCATTTGGAGGTGTTTTGGTCAGGTTTTTGATCGAATGCGTAATTCGAAGTTTTAGAAGAACTTAGGCTTGAATCCGATGTAATTTGATGGTTTTGGTGTTGTTTGTGGTGTTTTGGTGATTGGAGCAAGTTTGAATGGTGTTCTAGGATGGGTTGGCACTTTCGTTGAGATCCCGGGGGCCTCGGGGTGATTTGGATGGCCATCGGGATGATTTTGGACTTGGTGATTTCTGAAGATTTGCTGATATCTGGTATTTTTGCATCTGCGGTGCAGATGCGGGTGTTGGCCTTTGGAGAAATTCCGCAGGAGCGGATGGTTTCCGCAGGTGCGGTCCACGCAGGTGCGGCTATTGACCGCAGAAGCGGTCCGTGTATGTGAGGGAGGTTCCGCAGAAGCGGGTGTTTGACCGCATAAGCAGTGTCCGCAGGAGCGAGATTCGACCGTAAAAGCGGTCCTGGCATAGTGAAGACCCGCAGAAGCGGAGGTAGAACCGCAGAAGCGGTAACCGCAAATGCGGTAAGGCAACCGCAGGTGCGAAAATGCCTGTTCAGAGAAGGATTTTAAAAGCTCATTTTGTTCCGCGAGCTAAGGGTTATTTCCACCATTTTTGATCGACCTTGAGGGCTTTTGGGCAGAAATTGAAGGGGATTTCGACTAGGTGTGATTGGAGGTGAGTTCCCTGACCTTAATACATGACTTAAGGGTAGAATTAACATAGAAATTTGTGGAAATTCATCAAAAGAGGGTAAAACTAGGGCTGGGAAATTTGGTAATTCCAAGTGGAATTTGAAGGGTCATTTGGGCTCGGATTTGGGATTTTTTGGTATATATAGACACGTGGAGAGATGAGGAATCCGATTATGTTAATTTTTTGATTTTTCGAGAAGTGGGCCCGGGGCTCGGGTTTTGCAAATTTCATGAATTTCGATATTTTTCGAGTCTTTTCGATTGGGTTATGTTCCCTTAGCCTATTGTAACGTATTCGTTTGGGTTTGACCAGATTCGACGCGCGAGGAGGTTGATTTGCGAGGCAAGGGCATTGCGTGCTAGGATTTTGGCCGGCTTGAGGTGAGTAATGATAGTAAATGATATCCTGAGGGTTTGAAACCCCGAATTTGCACAACGTAGTGCTATATTGAGGTGAAACACGCGCTTAATGGCGAGCACGGGGTTGTTTACTACTGGGGATTGTGACTTGGTCCGTCCCGTTTGATATTTTACCGCATTTTTGACTAAGCTGTTTTGTTTATCATCATGATTTGGGCTAGTTGCCATGTTTGGGGCCTCGTGCCGACTTGTAGAATCCTTAGGGGCATTATGACTGATTTTTCCTCACTTTATTTATTTCAAATCACATTCTCAGTCATGTTTCTAATTGTTTAAAACAATGTGAACCGGTTTTATAAGTGTTAATCCTAAATGAGGGAAATATGTGGGCTGAGATCCCTACCTTATACTATTGTGACCTAAAATGACTGAGAGGGGTTGAGAACCCAACAGTGAGGATGTTATATATATTATGGATCGGGCTGCACGCCGCAGCAAATACTCATATGGATCGGGCTGCACGCCGCAGCAATTGTTTATGTGGATCGGGCTGCGCGCCGCAGCAATATTGCGCTTGGGCTAAAGGAGCCTCTCCGGAGTCTGCACACCCCCAGTGAGCGCCGTCAACGAGATATATGGATCGGGTTGCACGCCGCAGCAATATGTGGATCGGGCTGCACGCCGCAGCGGTTATTATGTGAGACTATTACGAGAGTGAGCACGAGGGGCTGTTACTGTACTAAGTGGTTGATACCGAGCCCGAGGGGCAACTTTACTATTTACTGCTTATTAGATGTTTTACCTGAATCACCTGCCTTTAAAATTGAGATTTCATTTGATTTTCACTGATTTTACTGCTTTACATGAATTACTGCCTGGTATAGAACTGCCTTGTGCTGTTATGTGTTTTCTTATCTTCAGGTATTATTTATTATTATTACTCACTGGGTCAGAGTACTCACATTACTCCCTGCAGCATGTGTGCAGATTCAGGCATAGAAGAGTCTGTTCCTGAGCACTGATATCCTTTTCCAGATCAGGCAGCGAGATCGGAGCATCGAGGTAGCTGTTGGCGTCCGTAGCCCCCCCCTTGACTCCCCTATTTTATGCTATTTCAGTTATCCCAGACTTTTGTATCAGATATTCTTTTTTAGTAGACTTGTAGCAACCCTGTAGTAGCTCATGACTTGTGACACCCCGGTTTGGGCTGTGTCGGGTTGGTTTCCTTCTGATTATCGCTGTTTTCCGCATTGTGATTGTTTAAATACTCGTTTGGATTTATAAATGTTAAGTAATTTTTAAATAAGAGGTGTTAGAGTGTTCTGCTGGCCTTGTCTTCACGAGAGGCGCCATCACGGCCGGGTTTGAGATTTGGGTCGTGACAAGTTGGTATCAGAGCCTAGGCTACTAGGTATCGCGAGTCATGAGCTGGTTTAGTAGAGTCTCGCGGATCGGTACGGAGACGTCTGTACTTATCCTCGAGAGGCTGCAAAACCTTTAGGAAAACTCCACATTCTTGGAATTCTTGTCGTGCGAACTTGTTGATCCGAGTAATAAACTTCTTTTTATTCTATTCTCCCACAGATGGTGAGGACACGAGCTACCGGACGTGGCGGACGACCCCCAGTGCCACCTTCTGAGACCACCAGAGGCCATGGATGCGGTCGTGGTCGTGGCAGAGGCAGAGTAGCGAAGGCAGCACCGGTTGATCCACCAGCTGCCCCGGCTCCAAATCAGGCTCCAGTAGTACCAGCTCAGGCACCGGCTGTGTCCATAGTGATTCCTGGCCTTCAAGAGATATTAGCTCAGATCTTGACAGTGTGCACGGGCCTGGCTCAGGTGGTTTCAGCCACTACAGCAGCAGCAGCTACTTCACAGGCCGGGGGAGGCAATTAGACCCCCGCTGCTCGCACACCTGAGCAGGGAGTGCAAGGATTACAGACTCCAGAGGCACCCCCAGCTCAGCCAATTGTGCCAGTACAGGAGTTCAGGGTTCCAGTTATGCCCGAGGACGAGCAGCGTCGCCTCGAGAGGTTTAGTAGGCTCCAGCCTCCGACATTTAGTGGTGCTGAGGGCGAGGATGCCCAGGGTTTTCTCGACAGATGTCAGCGGATGCTTCGTACAACGGGGATTCTTGAGTCCAGTAGCGTGGCTTTTACTACTTTTTAGTTTACCGGAGCTGCCTTCACTTGGTGGGAGGCGTATGAGCGGCGTAGGCCAGCCGGTGCAGCACCTTTGACTTGGTAGGAGTTCTCCACTCTCTTCTTGGAGAAGTATGTACCGCAGTCCCGCAGAGAGGAGCTGCACAGACAGTTTGAGTGGCTACGATAGGGAGATATGGTAGTGTCCCAGTATGAGATGAGATTTTCAGAGTTGGCTCGGCATGCAGTTTGGCTGGTTCCGACAGATCGTGAGCGTATCCGGAGGTTTGTTGATGGTCTCAACTACCCTCTTCGTGTTCTTATGACTAGGGAGCGAGTGGTGGGTGCCACATTCGAGGAGGTGGTTGATATAGCCCAAGAGATTGAGGCGGTTCGCCGTCAAGATCGAGATTAGAGGGAGGCCAAGAGGCCTCGAGGTTCTGGTAGTTAC
>NC_031993.1:12229742-12242620 GCF_001879085.1 Nicotiana attenuata
GAGGCAAGGGCATTGCGAGCTAGGATTTTGGCCGGCTTGAGGTGAGTAATGATAGTAAATGATATCCTGAGGGTTTGAAACCCCGGATTTGCACAACGTAGTGCTATATTGAGGTGAAACACACGCTTAATGGCGAGCGCGGGGTTGTTTACTACTTGGGATTGTGACTTGGTCCGTCCCGTTTGATATTTTACCGCATTTTTGACTAAGCTATTTTGTTTATCATCATGATTTGGGCTAGTTGCCATGTTTGGGGCCTCGTGCCGACTTGTAGAATCCTTAGGGGCATTATGACTAATTTTTCCTCACTTTATTTATTTCAAATCACATCCTCAGTCATGTTTCTAATTGTTTAAAGCAATGTGAACCGGTTTTATAAGTGTTAATCCTAAATGAGGGAAAATGTGGGCTGAGATCCCTACCTGATACTATTGTAACCTAAAATGACTGAGATGGGTTGAGAACCCAACAGTGAGGATGTTATATATATTATGGATCGGGCTGCACGCCGCAGCAAATACTCATATGGATCGCGCTGCACGCCGCAACAATTGTTTAATCCTAAATGAGGGAAAATGTGGGCTGAGATCCCTACCTGATACTATTGTGACCTAAAATGACTGAGATGGGTTGAGAACCCAACAGTGAGGATGTTATATATATTATGGATCGGGCTGCACGCCGCAACAAATACTCATATGGATCGGGCTGCACGCCGCAGCAATTGTTTATGTGGATCGGGCTGCGCGCCGCAGCAATATTGCGCTTGGGCTGAAGGAGCCCCTCCGGAGTCTGCACACCCCCAGTGAGCGCCGTCGACGAGATATATGGATCGGGCTGCACGCAGCAGCAATATATGGATCGGGCTGCATGTCGCAGCGGTTACTATGTGAGACTATTCCGAGAGTGAGCCCGAGGGGCTGTTACTGTACTGAGTGGTTAATACTGGGCCCGAGGGGAAGTTTTACTATTTACTGCTTATTAGATGTTTTACCTGAATCACCTGCCTTTAAAACTGAGATTTCATTTGATTTTCACTGATTTTACTGCTTTACGTGAATTACTACCTGATATAGAACTGCCTTGTGCTGTTATGTGTTTTCTTATTTTCGGTTATTATTTATTATTATTACTCACTGGGTCGGAGTACTCACATTACTCCCTGCACCATGTGTGCAGATTCAGGCATAGCAGAGTCCGTTCCTGAGCACTGGTATCCTTTTCCGGATCAAGCAGCGAGATCGGAGCATCGAGGTAGCTGTTGGCGTCCGCAGACCCCCCCCCCCCCCCCTGACTCCCCTAATTTATGCTATTTCAGTTATCCCAGACTTTTGTATCAGATATTCTTTTTTAGTAGACTTATAGCAACCCTGTATTAGCTCATGACTTGTGACACCCCGGTTTGGGCTGTGTCGGGTTGGTTTCCTTCTGATTATCGATGTTTTCCGCATTGTGATTGTTTAATACGCGTTTGGATTTATAAATGTTTAGTAACTGCTAAATAAGAGGGTTAGAGTGTTCTGGCTGGCCTTGTCTTCATGAGAGGCTCCATCACGGCCGAGTTTGGGATTTAGGCTGTGACATTTAACATGTAAAATTGTGAAAATCATGGATTTAGAAGAAAAACCTAGGTTTTGATAAAAGTGGGATTTAACCACGAAAATAGCTATGGAGTTGAGTGAAAATTATATATTTGAGTTCGTGAGATTATAGGTAACAATTTTCTTTTCAAAAAATTTCCAGAACCCCGGCACATGGGCCTGGGGATAAATTTTAGGAACCTTTCAGTTGGGGTTGGGTAATCACTCTAATAGTTAGAATATGAACTTTTGAACTTGTATTGATTAATTTATACAACATTTGACTAGTTTGGAATTGTTTGGCACCGAGTTGAGGCTTAGGATATTTAATGCCGAAAAGTGAGCTTTGAGACAAGGTAAGTCTCTTGTCTAACCTTGTAAGAGGGAATTTACCCCATAGGTGATTTAAATTAATATTTTCTCCTAGTTGTTGGGCTAAGTACGTACGAGGTGATGAGAGTCTGTGCGTTGCTACTATTTATACTTATGTCCGGGTAGTTTACGACCCAAATCATGAATTACTTGTAAAGTTTGCAACCTACTTATTTATTTAAGTGCCTAAATTATATTAGAACTTGTTAGAGGAATTGAAAAAGACCGAATTTCACTTGCCTGAATTTAGAGCGGATTACTTGACCGTTAATGGATTTTGTATTACATTGTGTATTAGCCTTTTAATAACGTTTAAATCAAATACTTATAAAGTATCCTCATTTCTTGTGGAGCATGCTAAACGCCTCGCAGTTGAATAGATGCATCAATGGATCGTGCCGTACGTCCATCGGTAGTGTACATGTTATTCTGGATCGGGTCGTACGACCTCGGCACAAATCATGCTTAATAATACTCGGATCCTAATCATACTTGATATTATTTTTGTGGCTTGTGAGGTTACAATTATTAAAGACAGGAATTTACTTGGAATTTATTAATTTGTAAAAGAATTATTTGTTCCTGCTTGTACTTGATACTTACTGGTTTACATGTTGTTTATGTACTCACGCTACACTTCTGTACTGACGGTGCAAGATCTGAGGCAGGCGCATCTAGCAATCACACCGGCGCGCATCCCCGATACCCAGAGGCCTAGTGGTGAGCTGCTTTTTGAGCCGTTCCTCAGCAGCTAAAGTCTCTCTTTTGCATTCATTTCTGTCTATTGTCATTTCAGACAGTAGCTAGAGTTTTGTATAATCTATTAGTGCTCAAACACTTGTGACATTATGTATTGGCACACACCAGCAGACTTGTGGTTTTGGATTATTACTATGGTTATGATTGCACTCAGTTGCTTTCGTTTTATTTATTTCAACCCGTTGTTTCTTAAATTTTTTAATTAAGGAAAGTTTAATTACTCGAAAATTTATTAAGAAAGGGAAATCACGTGGTTAGTTCACTATTGGCTTGCCTAGTGGCGGCGCTGGACGCTATCACGGCCTATAAGAGAATTGGGTCATAACAACATGGTATTAGAGCACTAGGTTCACGTAGGTCTCACAAGTTATCAGGAAGCCTAATAGAGTCTTGAGGATCGGTGCAGAGACGTCCGTACTTCTCTTCGAAAAGGCTATAGGGTGTTAGGAAACTACTCTTTGTTCGTCTCCTATAGTGTAGTTGATGTGGTACTAAATATCTTCCTTTTATTCTCTCACAGATTGTGAGAACGCGCGTATTGGATGTTCCAGACCATAAAGGAGCTGCTCCCCCCGTTGCTAGAGGCCGAGGCAAAGGCCGGGTTAGGGCTCCAGCCCATGGTAGAGGACAAGGACGTCCCAAAGTTGCTCCAGCTATGCCACCAGTTGATCCAGTAGAGGATCTATTATTGAGGAGCAGGGTGAGGTGCCTGTAGTAGAGCCAACCACGGTGGATTTCATGTCCACACCGGGATTCCAGGAGGCCATGGGTCGTATGCTGTGATTCATGGATTTCATGACTCAGGCTGGTCTATTTCCAGTAGACCCAGCCACTTCTCAGGCAGGAGAGCTCCAGACCCTACTACTCAAGTTCTAGGGCATGCAGCTGTCATATATCAGACCTCTGGTGCACTACCAGTGAGTGGAGCCCAGCCAGTTGCAGCAACTATACCTGAGCCCAGACTAGCTGTGACGTCGAGTTCAATTTAAGGTGCACCTTGCTTTTTTTTTTTCAGGTAGCTTTTTCTTACGCCTATTTAGCTAGTGGGGCATTGGTCATAGCCGAAATTCGTCCGGCGAGCCGCATAAGTTATTGGACCGATGGACCAGGCTTCACCCTCTTGTCTTCAGAGGTGAGCGACATGGGGACCCCCAACACTTCATTGATTAGTGCAGGGACAGACTGCACAACATGAGAATATTGGAGTCCCACGGGGTGGATTTTACTTCTTTCCAATTGGAGGGCAGGGCCCGTAGGTGGTGGAAGTCATATCTCCTTGGCAGACCAGCAGGTTCTCTTCCCATGACTTGCGACCGATGCACCCGTATCTTTTTGGATAGGTATATTCCACCCTCCCAGAGGGAAGAGTTACGATTTCAGTTTGAGTAGCTCCAGCAGGGTCAGATGTCAGTGACCGACTATGAGGCGAGGTTCTCTGAGTTGTCTCGCCATGTACTTATGATACTTCCTACCGATACAGAGAGAGTGCGGAGGTTTGTTGCAGGTTTTCACACTGCTATTCAGGCTACTATGGCCCGCGAGGTTGAGATGGGGAATTCTTATGAGCTAGTTGTGGAGATAGCTCGGAGAATCGAAGGTGTACGTCAGCGTAGCCGAGAGCAGGCTACGTGGGATAAGCAGTTTCGATATTCTAGAGAGCTCAGAGGTGCCCCGGCTGGGGGTAGAGGTCAAATCATGAGGGGTTAGTCCAGTAGGCCCACAAATTTAGCACCGCCGCCACCTCGGGGTGCTCTAGTGCGACCCTATTTTAGCACCATGCCAGAGAGTTCCTACCGCCCACCAGCTATTGAGGGTTCTTCAAGTCGGTATTCAGGCCATCAAGGTCAGACTTGAGGTTAGCAGTCTACCGTACCGAGAGGTTGTTTCGAGTACGGGGATCTTAGTCATGTGCGGAGGTTCTGCCCCAGGCTTCGGGGCAAGGTAGTGCAACAGGGTCAGCAGCCTATGATTACAGCACCAACTGCCCCACCAGTCGTCCAGCCTCCCAAAGGCGGAGGGCAGGTGGGTAGGGATCGTCCTAGAGGTGGAGGCCAGTTAGGTGGCGCTCTACCTAGGTTCTATGCTTTTCCAGCTAGACCAGATGCAGTGGCCTCAGATACTGTGATCACATGTATTATTTCTATCTACGGTAGGGATGCTGTAGTACTATTTGATCCAGGGTCTACATATTCATATGTCTCATCTCTGTTTGCTCATTTCCTAGGTGTTTCCCGAGAGTCCCTTGGTGCTCATGTTTATGTGTCCACTCATGTGGGCGATTTTGTTATTGTGGATCAGATTTATCGGTCATGTGTTGTACATCTGTGGTTATGAGACTAGAGCGGACCTTTTGTTGCTTGATATGACCGATTTTGAGGTCATCCTGGGTATGGACTGGTTGTCTCCATATCACACCATCCTTGATTGCCATGCCAAAACTATTACCTTGGCGATGCCAGAGCTGCCTAGATTGGAGTGGAAGGGTTCGTCTGTCAGTGCACCTAGTTAGATCATCTCTTTTATGAAGGCTTGACACATGGTCGAGAAGGGTTATTTGTCTTATCTAGCTTTTGTTCGCGATACTACTATAGAGACTCCGACGATTTATTCAGTGCCTGTAGTCTGAGAATTCTCAGGTGTGTTTCCTTCTGATCTTCCATGCATGCCACCAGATCATGGTATCAATTTCCGTATTGATTTGGATCCAGGTACCCAACCTATCTCTATCCCACCATACCGCATAGATCCGAAAGAGTTGAAGGAATTGAAGGAACAACTTGAGGAGTCACTAGCAAAGGGGTTCGTCAGACTGAGTGTATCGCCTTGGGGTGTACTTGTGTTATTTGTGAAGAAGAAAGATGGGACTATGCGGATGTGCATTGATTACCGTAGTTGAACAAAGTTACCATTAAGAACAAGTACCCGTTGCCGCATATTCATGATTTATTTGACCAGTTGTAAGGTGCTAGGGTGTTCTCTAACATCCTTGAGATCGGGGTACCATTAGTTGAAGATTCGGGATTCGGATGTTCCGAAGATTTCTTTCCAGACTAGATATGTCCATTATGAGTTTCTAGTGATATCCTTCGATTTGACTAAATCCCCAACGGCGTTTATGGATTTGATGAACCGAGTTTTCAGGTCGTATATTGATTTATTTGTCATTGTCTTCATTGATGACATTTTGATCTACTTGTGTAGTATGGAGGAGCACGAGCAACATTTGAGAGTGGTGCTTCAGATCTTGCGGGAACAGAAACTATATGCTAAGTTCTCCAAGTGTTAGTTTTGGCTAGATTCTGTAGTATTCGTGGGTCATGTTGTATCAGGCGAGGGAATTAAGGTGGATCCCAAGAAGATTGAGGCAGTTCAAAGTTGGCCTCGTTCTACTACAGCTACTAAGATCAAGAGCGTCTTGGGGTTAGCAGGTTATTATTGCCGGTTTGTGGAGGGCTTCTCATCTATTGCAACACCTTTGATTAGATTGAATCGGAAGGGTGCTCCGTCCCAATGGTCTGATGATTGCGAGGTGAGTTTTTATAAGCTTAAGACAACTTGAATATGGCACCGGTTCTAGTGTTGCCTTCTTATTTAGGGATGTATATTGTGTATTGCGACGCTTTACACGTTGGCCTGGGTTGTGTATTGATGCAGGAGGGGCGAGTTATTGCATATGCTTCACGTTAGCTGAAGCCCCATGAGAAGAATCACCCTATACATGATTTGGAGTTGGCTGCAATTGTTCATGCTCTTAAGATCCGGAGGCATTATCTTTTTGGAGTGTCCTGTGAGTTTTACATCGAGCATAACAGCTTGCGGCATTAGTTCAACCAGAGGGATCTTAATTTTGATGCGGCGCAGGTGACTTGAGTTACTGAAGGATTATGATATTACGATCCTTTACCGCAGGGGCAAGGCGAATGTGGTTGCTGATGCCTTGAGCAGAAAGGCGGAGAGTATGGGTAGTTTGGCATTTACTTCAGCAGAGGAGAGGCCACTAGCTTTGAAAATTCAGTCCTTGGCTAACAGACTTGTGAGGTTGGATATTTCAGAGCCCAGCAGAGTTCTTGCATGTGTCGTTGCCCAGTCTTCACTATTGGAGTAGATTAAGGCTCGTCAGTTTGATGATCTGCACTTGTTGGTTCTCAGAGGGTTGTACTACAGGGTGGTGCCAAGGAGGTTACTATCGGTGAGTATGGTGTTTTGCGACTCCAGGGTCGCATATGTGTTCCTAATATTGATGGTTTGAGGGAGTAGATACTAGAGGAGGCACACAATTCTCAGTATTCTATTTATCTAGGTGTTACAAAGATGTATCACGACCTGAGGCTGTATCATTGGTGGCGTCGGATGAAGAGGGACATAGTCGAGTATGTGGCGAGGTGCCTAAATTGCCAGCAGGTTAAGTATGAGCATCAGAGGCCAGGTAGCCTACTCTAGCAGATGATTATACCTGAGTGGAAATGGAGCACATTACGATAGATTCCGTAGTTGGGTTGCCGCGGACCTTGCGGAAGTTTGATGCAGTTTGGGTCATTGTCGATAGGTTGACCAAGTCGGCACACTTCATTCCGCTTGTGACTACGTATTCTTCAGAGAGTTTGGCCCATATTTACATTCAGGAGATTGTTCGGTTACATGGTGTGCCTATTTCTATCATTTCAAATAGAGGCCCTCAAGTTACTTCGCATTTTTGGAGAGCAGTACAGAGTCATTTGGGGACCCGAATAGAGCTCAGCACAACTTTTCATCCACAAACTGACGGGCAGTCGGAGCGGATAGTTAAGATCTTGGAGGATATGCTCAAGGCATATATGATTGACTTCGGAGGGTAGTGGGATCGATTCCTGCCTTTGGCCGAGTTTGCTGACAATAACAGTTATCAGTCCAACATCGAGATGGCTACGTTTGAGGCTTTATATGGTCAACGATGTCGTTCTCCCATCGGATGGTTTGAGCCCAGCGATGCTAAGTTATATGGTACTAATTTGGTGAAGGATGCCTAGGAAAAGGTAAAGTTGATTCAGAAGCAACTTCGCACAGCGCAGTCCAGACAGAAAAGTTACGCGGATCGGAAGGCGCATGATTTATTATTTATGGTGGGCGAGAAGGTTCCCTTGAAAGTCTCGCCGATGAAGGGGATCATGAGGTTTGGGAAGAAGGGCAAGTTGAGCCCAAGGTTTATAGGCCCATTTGAGGTGTTGTGACGAGTTGGGGAGGTTTCTTATGAACTTGCTTTGCCTCCCAGTCTATCGGGAGTTCATCCGGTTTTCTACGTGTCTATGCTCCGGAGGTATCATGCCGACAGGCCGCATGTGTTAGACTTCAGCACAATTTAGTTGGATTAGAGCCTGGGTTATGAGGAGGAGACAGTGGCCATTGTTGATAGATAGGTTTGCCAGTTGAGGTCCAAGAGATTTCTGCGGTAAAGGTTCAATGGATGGGCCAACCAGTCAAGGAGGCGACTTGGGAGGCCGAGGATGACATGCGGAGCAGATATCCACACTTATTCAGCACTCCAGGTATGATTCTAGACCCGTTCAAGGACGAACGTTTGTTTAAGAGGTGGAGAATATAACGACCCGGCCAGTCGTTTTGCTTTCTAGATCCATGTTCCCCTAAATAAGACTCCCTGTATGTGCTTTAATTATTTTATGACTTACGGAGATGGTTAGTTCGGGATTTGGAAGGGTTCAGGTTGAAATCGGAACACTTGGTTCCTTAATGTTGGCTAAATAAGGCTAAGTTTGACTTGAGTCAAAATTTTGAGCAAACGACTGCAGAATCAGAATTTGACTGTTTCAAATGGTTCATATGATGATTTAGGACTTGGGCGTATGTTCGACTAGGGTTTTGGATGACCCGGGAGCGTTTCGGTAGCTTAATAGTGAAAGTTGGCTCATGGAAGGTTTTAAAGTTCTTTAAATTTGATTTGGAGTAGGTTTTGGTGTTATCGAGGTCCGTTTGGGATTCCGAGCCTGGGAGTAGTTTCGTATGGTGATTTAAGACTTGCACGCATAATTTGGTGTCAATTCGAGTAGTCTAGGTATGATTCGGCGCGTTCAGAGAGAATTGGAAACTTGAAGTTCATATTTTGATTAAATTTGGTTTCGGGACGCGATTCTTAGTTTCGTTGTTGTTCTACGCGTTTCGAGAGTTCGAGCAGGTCCGTATTATGTTTATGGACTTGTTGATGCATTTGGACAGGGTCCTGAGTGGCTCGAGTGTGTTTCAGACTGCCCTGAGTCAAGTTGGAAAACACCAGATATCTGGTTCTGGTTTCCTTCTTCGCGTTCACGGGGGAGGGGCCGCATTTGTGAAGAAGGAAAATATGGAGGCTGAAATTGTGCTATGCACTCGCGATAGCCAGCCCGCGTTCGCGAAGGTCTGGGACCTGTGGCCTTCGTATTCGCGTGACGTGGCTCGTGTTTGCGTAGAGGAGTCTGGGTTGGGTTGTGGCCTCTGTTATTCGTCGCATTCACGAAGAAGCCCTCATGTTCACGTAGGGTAGGCCAAGAAAGCCTCCGCGTTCGCGAGGCACCTGTCGCGTTCGCGATGGGTATTTTTCTGGGGCCTGGGCCATTTGCCTTTGCGAACGCTAGGCCCTATCCGCGTTCACGAAGAAGGGGTAGCTGCGCAGTGTCTTGTTTTAAAAACGGGATAGGCCATTTCCTCTCATTTTTCATTCTCTTAGGCAATTTTGGAGCTCTTTGAAGAGGGGTTTTCACCTTGCACTTTGAGGTAAGTAATCTCTATACAATATGAATCAAATACATATATTATGGGTAGATTTTAACATGTAAAATTATGAAATTCATGGGTTTAGCAGAAAAACCTAGATTTTGATAAAAAATGGAATTTAACCACGAAAATGGTTATGGAATTGAGTAAAAATCATATATTTGAGTTCGTGAGGTTATGGGTAATAACTTTCTTTAAAAAAAATCGGAATCTGGGCATGTGGGCCCGGGGATGAAATTTAGGAACCTTTCAATTGGGGTTTGGTAATCACTCTAATAGTTTAAATATGAACTTTTGAACATGTATTGATTAATTTATACAACATCTGAATAGTTTCGGATTGTTCGGCACCGAGTTGAGGCTTAGGATCTCTTGTCTAAACTTGTAAGAGAGAATTTACCCCATAGGTGAATTAAATTAATATTTGCTTCTAATTGTGGGAGCTACGTATGTACGAAGTGACGAGAGTCCGTGCGTAGCTATTATTTATGCTTATGTCCGGGTAGTTTAGGAACCAAATCATGAATTACTTGTAATGTTTGCACCCTAATTGTTAATTTAAGTGCTTTAATTATGTTAGAACTTGTTAGAGGAATTGAAAAAGACCGAATTTCACTTGCTTGAATTTAGAGCGGATTACTTGACCGTTAATGAAAATTGCATTACATTGTACATTAGCCTTGTAATAACGTTTAAGTCAAATGCTTAAAAAGTATCCTCATTTCTTGTGGAGGGGACGAACGCCTCGGTAGTAGAATAGATGCATATATGGATCGTGACGCACGTCCCTCGGTAGTGTACACGTTATTCTTGATGTTCTAAACGTCAATACCACACAAGAGAGGGGGTGATTTGTATGGTACCTAATTTTCGCACTAGAAGAACCTGGTTCTTCTAGATATACTTACTATAACTATTTGCGGAATTAAGAGTGCATAAAATAAAGAACACAGAGATTTTTACGTGGAAAACACCTAGCTCAAAATGTGAAAAAACCACGACCTACTACTCAGTAGGATTTTCCCAAACTTCCACTAAAATCACTGAGCCAAAAATAGCATTTACAAACTCTTGTAAACCTAAGGATTAAACTCTAATCCCAGTGTAGCACACAGCCTCAACTGTTGCGACACCTTCAAGTTAACTCTAACTTGAATACTCAAAATACCTATTACAATTGCTTCTAGATAAAGCTGAAAGGTACAATATGAAACACCTACTACAATTGAACTAGAAATAAAGAAAAACACAATGGAATTGGTTCTTCACTCTTCGTTCATGTAACTTCAGATTTGCACACTTGAATCACACATAAATTGCTTGCAAAATTCGCCTAGCTCTTTTGCTCTCAATTTAGTTTAACTTCTGCGTATGTGCAATCACCTGTAAAAGAGAACAATATCTATTATTTATAGAGTTAGTAATCAGAGTTTGATTAAAACTCGAATTGCTGATCCTTCATCAAATTCGAGTCCTAGTACACTTCAAACTCCAATCCTTTATCCTTGATCCGGATGTAGTTCTCTTTACATAAGGAGACTTCAACTCCTTGTCCTATGCAACTTTTTCGATCAACTCTGAAGATATTGTTACTGATTGTTGCTGACCCTTGAGACTTATCTTGACACGTCTGTCACATGAATAAATATATCAACACTGTGTATGTCTCACATGATGGACTTGGTTCATGGTTGAGTTCATTTTGTCAATCTTCAAAACTTCATCTGAACTTGGGCCAACAAATTCCCCCTTTTTGATGATGACAAACTCTGTGCTTTTATTGATCAGAGACCCTGTGGAACTCAGCTTAATTTTCACACTTTAATTTAACTTATCATTAAGGATCAGGTTTAATCAGGTTATAAATATCACTTTATTTCAGAATACAAAGTAAAACACAATATCTCTTTCCCCTTTTGGCATCATCGAAAAGTTGCATATTATATGAATCCCAGATGCTAATTAATACTCATGGCCACTGGGGCAACTGCAAGTGAAAACATGATATAGTTAATCAATAATCAACTTCACAAAAAATTTAACTATTTAGATCAGAAGTATCATATAGCAAGAGAAAACAAAGGATATTTTCATTGATTAGGGGGTGTTTCCACATAACAGACCACAAAAAGAAAAACAAACATCCAACCATGAGCAAAATAAAAGTCCCGAATCTGGGTCACTGAGGGGGTTTCTAAACTGGTTCTAGGGCTTGGAGGAACTAGAGGGTTGGGATTGAAGAAGATTGAGCATTGTTTGGAGCATCCCTTCACTCTTTTCTTTTTCTTTTGCTAGCTCATCTTTGAGGCCATTTCTTTCACTTTCCAGTTCAGCAATGCGAGCCTGGAGCCTAGCAATTTCTGCATCTTTTGTGCCACATTCTAGAACCAATGCCCTAACTTTGTTGTTCACAGGAGTCTTCATGGATGAACCAGGTTCAACTGGGGTTACACTTAGCAGATAATCACAAGCCTGCAGAGTTTTGATTCCAAAGTGCTCTTTGCTGGAGGCCATCTCCCACTTTTTCAATGGCACATCTAATTTGGCCAAGACAGTTGTCAGTATAAACCCATAAGGTGTGGCATGGGCCTTAGAGCCATTGATGACTCTATCCAGCAGCTTGACAATGAAAGCAGGCCAATTAATCTGCTTTCCTCTCACAAGACACTCTAGAAGGACCAGGTCCATATAATTTGCAGTGTGTCTTCTCTCCTGTCTGGGCAGCAAACACTTGTTCACAAACTCAAAAAGTACCTTGTGCTTAGGCTTCATTTCACTCTTTTGCACAAATCTAGCCTCAGGAACTTTTTCAGCAAACTTGGTATCACAGAAATTCCGAGTGATTTGGAGAGCAGAAGGGAGAGAATCTAGACAAGGCCACCTTTGCCTAGTATAATCATCATATCCCTCACAGGGTATGTCTAGAATTCTTTCCAACTTAGGTGCATCAAACTGCACCTCTACTCCTCTCACCAAGCTTGTAACAACCCCATTCACCACTGTGGCATTTGTCATAAACTCTATCAGTTCTTTTCTTGCAAGTCTACCATCCAGTTGAAGAACCATGTCCTTCCAACCCTGTGCTTCCAGTGCATCAACCAATCTTTTCATGCCTGGCTCCTCCAGGTCTTTCAGAATTCTTCCTTTCAATATTTTTCTTTTTCCAAAAAGGACAAACCTGTCCTGCTCTTTCTCAGATTCCTCTTCTTCTTCTTCTCCACTCCAAGCTTCTTCTTCTTCAGGAACTTTTACTTGTTTTCCTTTAACTGCAGACCTGGTTCTTTTTGCCAGGGAGGGTTCAGCAGAGATAGATTCTGAAGACTTCTTGGTAGAAGGCTTGGATTTCTTAGGTTTAGGAGTGGGAACCTCCTCAGTTGTACCTCTCTCTCGATGGACCAGTTCCATTTCTTCCTCCTCTTCTTCTGC
>NC_031993.1:12243550-12247034 GCF_001879085.1 Nicotiana attenuata
CTTGGGAGATTAATGGTGTCCCAAGTCACCGGTTTAGAATCCCGAACCGAGGAAATTATGACTCTGTTAACAGTCCGCGAACCAGAAATCCGGGTAAGGAATTCTGTTAACCCGAGAGAAGGTGTTAGGCATTCCCGGATTCCGTGGTTCTAGCACGGTCGCTCAACTGTCATATTTGGCTTGTTTATTTGATTTTAATACATGTTTTGACCTATATGCTTTTAACTTTGAACCGCTTTTATTATTGCTATTTTAAGAGAATTGCAACATCGTGAAAACATGTCTCGAATCGCGTCACATAAATGCACCCGCGATTTTCGACAAATTTTGACTTCGTTGAGATTTGAATTTGGGTCACATAAATGTGCACCCGAGTTTAGGAATGTAACATTATTAAAAACGCGCCTAAAGAGACTAACGCGTTATTATCTTTGGGGAAAGCCGTGAAATTCGCTAAACGGTCAATCCCGAAGTCTAGGTATTTTTAGTTAAGCATTGAATGAGGGACCCGCAATTTATACTTTATTCGGCGAGGCTCGTCTCATCTGTTATTTATTTTAAAGGGCAAATCCTAAAGTAACTATGATTTCTATTTTTGTTGATCTCTAAAAAAAATACAGGTCCTAATCGATCACTACGGGGTTGGAGCAGACTAATTGGTGATGATGTACCAAAGCCAAACGTCGGGCCTCGAAACTGGACATCCGTATATCTCAGCCCAGGCCCAAGCGCATACAGTCATAAAACGGGACCTGGGCTGCTCGTTTATCAATCTGGAGATTACACCTCTTGGGGAAAAGGAATAGTTAAGCCCACGTGACTAAGCCAAATTGAGCAAATGGCCAGTTAACAGTTGTTCTAATGCATTGTTCAGATGTCGTTGACCAGATTAACACCTTAATAGCTAAGTGAAACTTGTCAAGTTTAATGCATTATTCTAACACCTTAGTGCACATTCTGATGTTTACTAACATTCTTATATTAACTTGAAAATACTACTTCAAACTAATATATCAATTGATGCTTAAGGTAATTAATCATATGAGGTTACAATTAACTAAGTAGCTGATTGATATTCATATTAACAACCAGATTGCCTATGACCAATTCAAATAATTCACTCAGTTGGTGCAGCCCAGTACAACTACCTTAACTACAGAAATCCATATTTCAATCCGTAAAATGTAACTAACATCTGCTACACAATAAACGAACCACAGAAAAATTTTCAAAATATCAGAACTATTGAACATGCAAATCCACGGTTAATGAGGAACACAAGTTCTTATACTACCTAACAGTCTGTACCAAATGATAGCTAACACAGTCCAATTTCAGTTCAAATTATACAACAGCTCTGTTCGAACCTAGTTCATATGATTACTAAACTAATTTCGTTCCACACAATTGAACTAGTGTCTAAATTCAAATCACAGACAACAAATCAATTAAAAAGCAACAGAAGAATTGGTCAATCTCCATTGATTTTATGTTTCAATCGTGTGAAGCTAGAGCCATAGAGTCTCGAGTCGTGTACCTGGAAATGGACTTTTAACATAAGAAGAGATCAGCAGCAGCAGTACAATAGCAGACCAAGACATAATCAAATAGTAGCAAATGCACAGCCCAGGAACATGAATCATAACCCGGAAAGAGTTTGAAACCAAACAAAGATGAGTTCTACCACAAATCACTCGAATGCACCCAAATTTACTTGAGATTGAACTTAAAATGCCCTAGAACTTCACTAGCATAGAACTCAGTCAAAATCCAAACTAAGTAGACCACATTCACTCGAACAAGTCATTAAACAACTCCAAAAGCTTCTAGAACTAGAGCTTAGAGCAGAAATGAAGAACACCAAAGAGGAATTCGAAAATTGATTGGAATAGGCAATGAAACCGTAATTTTTTTTTTGAATTTTTTGTTTTCTAATTTTTTTTGTTTTTGGATTTTTTGAAGATTTGAGTTTCAAAACGCAGATCTGAAAATTAAAAGAGAGAGAGGTCTTTTAGGGGAATTTTGAGGGCTCCAAAAAACTCTCTCAACAAGGCATTTGTGATGCCTTTTATAGGCAACAATCAGATTTTCAGTTATTCTTTTCGTCCCTCTTCATTTTCAGTTGTTGTCCTTCATTTTTAAACCTGCTACTCAAGGAAACCCCCTGAGTTTTCTGAAATATTCACTAAGGTCCTATTCTAGAAAGGTCTAAACTATTCTAGTGTGATCTGCCATGCTCTACCCAATACCAAATACCTAAACTACCCTTTAATACTTCTAAAATTACTTAACCCAAACCCCTACCTATGATTATCTAGTTAACAATCTTCAACAAACCAAACACATAGCAGGGTGATCAATTGCTGATGAGTTAAACCATCTTAATCAAAGACTTGAAACCAAATTAACTACAAACTGAATTTAATCAGGCTTAACAACTATATAACATTCAAACGATTATTAACTAAACAGAATTACGATTGAGATTAAGAATCATTATTCAAATAGCCAAATTGAAACAAATCTAACGAATAACCAATTAATCACTTAAATAAACACGAATCAAGCAGATAAGGATCAAAAAAATGAAACAGAAATAAAGAAGAATCATTGATTTCAGACTGACAATTATTACCAAACAAAGTTAAGAAGCTACATAGTCATGGAAGGTCAGTGAACATCAAGGAAAAAGAAAAATAAAAAGAAACTAAGCTCGAAACTAACTGACTCACTTCGAGACTCCGGTCAAATTTCCAAATTCGAACACGACCAACTCCGGCAGAAATAAAGCTCGATTGATGACCAATTCACTACGAGGAAGGTTAGAGGGTCATTTGGTATCAAATTGGTGAAGTTTGGGGCAATTAGGGTTTTGGCCGGAAAAAGTTATACTGATATTCGAGCAGTTCCGGCGGGATTCGAGGGATGGGGTTAAGGGGGTTTGATAGAGGAGATTTAGGCGGTTCTAGGGTGTAAATTTGGTGGAGTTTGGGACCGGTGGCGTCATGGCCGGAAAATCTTCGAATGAAGATTCGACGAGTTCAGATGAGATTCGAAAGAAAAGGCCAGTGGATTCGGATAAAGCAGGGGAAGGGGAGTTCATGGTGTTATTCTGAGGTTGATTGGAGACGGCGGTGTCTTCGCCGGCGACGGCTCCGGCGGGGTCGGTGGTGTTACAGGAGATATGTACGAGGAAGAAGGAATGTGTTTTAGGGTTTAATTAAGATTTCGGATAGTTATATTATTAATCAAAAAAAGATGTGAGCCATTGGATCAGGGGTGATGGGCGGCCTGGATTAATCCTAGCCTAAAACGGGGTCGTATAGGGGAGTGAAGACTTGGACCGGGCGGGGCAAGGTCTGGGCCTAGACGTGGGTGGCTCTTTTGGGCCATCCGGATTTGTTTGTTTTTTTTTAACAGGCCCAATTTGGGCAACCCCTTTTTCTTTTGTTCTTTTCTTTACTTACTTGCTTTTGTTTTATTT
>NC_031993.1:12249724-12277343 GCF_001879085.1 Nicotiana attenuata
CCTGATTTTCACCCAAACCCAAACCTTGCTCGTCTGGAAATGTCCTGAGCATCTTTTGACCACAGACTTGTCTCATTTGCCTGTCTGAAAAACTCGCCTTCGACTTACGATGCCCGTGAGGGTTTTCACCAATAAGACTCTCTCATTTTTATTTCTCTCAGCTCCCGTCGCCTTACGGTGCCCGTGAGGGTTTTCACCAATAAGACTCTCTCATTTTCATTATTTTTCTTGTACCGGAGTGTTGCCCCTGACGTGAATCACTTTTACTCGCTCGTATTGGCACTTCCTGAAGATTGATCAAAAGGTCTTTCTTTGGACCATAATGTATGCTTTTGGATGAGGTTAGAAAGAAAAGGGTATAAATGGCTCTAAAACAATTCAATATGGGTTCACAACTACAACTTTCGGAATCAACTTTCTTGCACAACCATAACTTCTGCCCCAGTTTCTTCCTTTGGGGATATTTGGATTTTTATTTTGGTGTGACTGAACCTCAGAGAGAGGCTGCCTACGTACCCTTTCGGGATCAAGTCAAACGTAGTTCAGGCTATAGGAATTACTTTGTTGTTGCAATCTTTCCTTTTCTTCCACTTTTTCTTTCTTTTCATTTCTTTTTTCTTTTCTTCATTTTTCTTTTCTCTCTTTTTTCTTTTTCCCTTTTCCCTTTTTTTTCTTCTTTTTCTTTTCTTTTCTTTCCGTTGGACTGTATTTTCTTATTTCTTCACTGATTTTCCTTGCTCGAGCTTTCGAGTTATTATTGATTTCGAAAGAGGGGTACGAAAGAAAGTAAATGAGGCTCAAAAGGGGTAACAAAGGATAAAGTGTTTGGATAGCAGAACAAAATGCCTTCGTCATTTCAATCTCAAAAATATGCCAAATACAATAAAGTACAATTAAACCAAGAAATCATACATAGTATCGCTTGACTGCGTCAGAGTTGATAGCCATTTCTACACATTTTCCTTCCACATCTGTCAAATATAATGCGCCATTGGACAACACTCTGGTTACAACAAATGGCCCTTGCCAGTTTGGGGCGAACTTTCCTTTTGCCTCAGCCCAATGAGGTAAGATACGTCTCAACACCAACTGCCCTACTTCAAACTTCCGCGGACGCACTTTCTTGTTATATGCCCTTGCCATTCTCTGTTGGTATAACTGACCGTGACATACTGCTGCCAATCTCTTTTCATCAATCAAACTTAGTTGTTCCAAGCGGGCTTTAACCTATTCAACGTCATCAATTTCCGCCTCAACGATGATCCGAAGGGACGGGATTTCAACCTCTACGGGTATTACTGCTTCAGTGCCATATACCAGTGAATAAGGAGTTGCCCCTATTGAAGTGCGGACACTAGTGCGATAGCCTAAAAGGGCAAAAGGTAACTTCTCATGCCATTGCCTGGACCCCTCTACCATTTTCCGAAGTATTTTCTTGATGTTCTTGTTAGCTGCTTCGACTGCTCCATTTGCCTTAGGACGATATGGGGTGGAATATCGGTGCGTAATCTTAAACTGCTGGCATGTCTCTGCCATCAAATGACTGTTGAGATTGGCACTATTGTCTGTGATGATTACCTTCGGGATCCCAAACCGACAGATGATATTCGAATGCACAAAATCGACCACTGCCTTCTTGGTCACAGATTTGAAGGTTTTTGCTTCAACCCACTTAGTAAAATAATCAATAGCTACCAAAATGAACCTGTGCCATTTGACGCTGCTGGCTAGATCGGCCCAATGACATCCATTCCCCAAGCAACGAACGGCCATGGTGCTGACATCATATGCAATTCAGATGGTGGAGAATGAACCAAATCTCCATGTACCTGACATTGATGACACTTGCGCACGAAATTGATGCAATCCCGTTCCATAGTAAGCCAATAATAACCTGCTCAGAGAATCTTTTTTGCCAATACATATCCACTCATATGAGGTCCGCAAACTCCCGCATGTACCTCAGCCATGATAACTGTAGCCTGTTTAGCATCCATGCATCTCAACAATCCAAGAACTGGAGTCTCTTGTACAACACTCCTCCACTAAAGAAAAATCCGCTTGCCAAGCGTCGGATTGCTCTCTTTTGATCCCCTGTAGCTTGTGCTGGGTACACTCCCATCCGGAGGTATTCTTTGATATCATGGAACCATGGCTCACCTTCAAGCTCTTCTTCCACCATATTACAATAAGCATGCTGATCTCGGACCTGAATCTATAACGGGTCCACATAAGCCTTGTCTGGATGATGCAACGTTGATGCCAAAGTGGCCAAAGCGTCGGCAACCTCATTGTGAATCCTTGGAATTTGCCTGAAGTCTATTGATTGAAACCGTTGACAAAGTTCATGCAAACACTGCCGGTATGGTATGAGCTTCAAATCTCGTGTCTCCCATTCACCCTGAATCTGGTGTACCAGAAGATCCGAGTCACCCATGACCAAGATTTCCTGGACACCCATGTCTATAGCCAATCTCAGACCCAAGATACACGCCTCGTATTCAGCCATGTTATTGGTGTAATAGAAATGAAGTTGAGCAGTGACAGGGTAGTGTTGCCCTGTCTCAGAGATCAGTACTGCTCCTATCCCGACACCCTTGGCGTTGGCAGCTCCATCAAAGAACAATTTCCATCCTGACTTCTCGATTTGTTCTAATTCTTCAACATGCATTATCTCCTCATCAGGGAAGTATGTTTTCAAAGGTTCATATTCATCATCGACTGGGTTCTCGGCCAAATGATCAGCCACCGCTTGTGCCTTCACTGCAGTCCGGGTCACGTAGACAATATCAAACTCCATAAGCAAGATTTGCCATTTCGCCAGCCTCCCTTTGGGCATGGGTTTCTGAAAAATGTACTTCAATGGGTCCAACCGAGAGATGAGATAGGTGGTATATGGTGACAAGTAATGTTTCAACTTCTGCGCTACCCAAGTTAAGGCACAGCACGTCCTCTCAAGTTGAGTGTACTTCACCTCATATGTTGTGAACTTCTTGCTGAGGTAGTAAATCGCCTGCTCTTTCCTTCCTGTGATGTTATGCTACCCCAGTACATAACCAAAAGAATTATCCAACAAGGTCAGATAAAGGATCAAGGGTTTTCCCGGCTCCGGAGGGACCAACACAGGTGGACTAGCCAAATACTCCTTAATCTTGTCAAATGCTGCTTGACATTCATCCGTCCATCTGACCGCAGCATCTTTCTTTAGCAGCTTGAAGATGGGCTCGCAAGTCGTTGTAAGCTGGGCAATGAACCTGCTAATGTAATTCAACCTGCCAAGCAAACTCATCACCTCTTTCTTGTTCCTTGGAGGTGGTAGCTCCTGAATGGCTTTGACCTTGGACGGGTCTAATTCAATACCGCGCCGACTCACCACAAATCCCAATAACTTCCCAGATGGAACTCCAAACGCACACTTTGCTGGATTAAGTTTGAGGTTGTACCTGCGGAGTCTCTGGAAGAATTTCCTCAAGTCCTGGACATGGTCACATTGTTTCCTCGACTTTATGATTACGTCGTCTACATAGATCTCAATTTCCTGATGTATCATGTCATGGAACATGGTGGTCATCGCCCTCATATAAGTTGCTCCTGCGTTCTTCAACCCAATGGCATGACTCTGTAACATACGTTCCCAAGGCTGATGAATGCCGTCTTTTCCGCATCTTCCTCATCCATCAAAATCTGGTGATAGCCCGCATAAAAATCCACGAAGGAACCAATCTCATGTTTGGCACAATTGTCGATCAATATGTGGATGTTTGGTAGTGGGAAGTTGTCCTTCAGACTTGCCTTATTGAGGTCCCGGTAATCTACGCACACTCTGGTCTTTCCATCCTTCTTTGGCACAGGCACAACATTGGCTAACCAAGTGGGATACCGCGAGACCCGGATGACCTTTGCCTCAAACTGCTTGGTGACCTCTTCTTTGATTTTCACACTAATGTCTGTTTTAAACTTCCTTAGCTTCTGCTTGACAGGAGGGCATGCTGGGTCAGTGGGCAATTTGTGGACCACCAAATCAGTGCTTAAACCTGGCATGTCGTCATACGACCATGCAAAAACATCTTTATACTCAAAAAGTGCCTTAATTATCTCTTCCCTGAGCTGAGGTTCCAAATGAACACTTACTTTCGTTTCTCGCACAGTCTCCTGATCCCCTAAATTGATCGCCTCTGTGTCATTCAGATTAGGTTTGGGTTTTTCTTCAAAGTGGCTTAATTCTTTACTGATTTCCTCAAAAACTTCCTCATCATCATATTCTATTTCGTCATCACACTCAATTTCTTGTATTATTATGTCTGAGTTAGATTGGCCTTTAAGACTGGGCTGAAGACTCCTCATGCATGACACATCACTGAAACCAGCATAAAAGGGACTGTACAAGAAAGAAAAGAAAGGCAAAAATAAAACTATCAGGAATGAAAAAGAGGGGAATTGCATTTCATTAATATTTAAGATAACAAGGTTTAACTCATCCAAACGGACGGAACATAGCATCCGAATTACAACCTTGGAAATAATCCAGATTAAACTGAAAGGAAATCAAAACTAACTACCAAGACTCCCTCCGGGTAGGAAGGGGAGTTGCTTCCCAATTGTTAAGCTTTGCCTGGGGCCCCACGAACTGAACATCTGCCTTGCTTGGACCTTCTCCGGCCTCCAACACATTCACCTCATAAAACAGCTTTTCAAACCTCTCAATCAGCTCCTTGTCGGGATCAACCACACCACTGGGCATTGCTGTTGCTAGGCGCTTCTTAGTACCAGGCCTGACAAAGGAACGGGAAAGGCGGGGAATAGGTTTTGGAAGGGTCCATGCTTTCTTTTTCATTTTTCTAGCTCGCCTTATGTCTGCAGCAGTGGGCTTGAAGCCTAAACCAAAAGTATCCAGGTTTGCAGGAAGGGATACCGGCTGTACGATGCCTTGTAAAGAAGCACCCAAGCCTTTTCCAGGTACAAATCCGTTCTTCAGCATTTCCGACGCAACCATGACGGATGCAGCAGCTACCTTTGGCACAGGAATACACTTCCCTTCCGGGATCTTTTCAACCGATACCGTATCAAAGACTTGATAAACCCATGGACCTTTGTCATCCTCAGCTTCTATGAAAGGCACAATGGCACCACCCAGAGTACACGAACTATCTTCCCCATGCACCACAATCTCTTGCCTGTCCCACTCGAATTTAACCATCTGGTGCAAGGTAGATGGCACTGCCTTTGCTGCATGGATCCAGGGTCGGCCTAACAAGAGATTGTAAGAGACAGCCACGTCGAGCACCTGGAACTCCATAGTGAATTCAACCGGACCTATTGTCAGTTCCAACACTATATCCCCAACTGTGTCCTTGCCTCCTCCATCAAATCCTCGCACGCAAATACTATTCTTGTGGATTCTCTCACTGTCCACCTTTAACTTTTCCAGGGTGGAGAGAGGGCAAATGTTTGCACTGGACCCGTTATCAACTAGCACCCGGGTGACCACAGAGTCTTCACATTTCACCGTGAGGTAGAGTGCTCTATTATGCTCAGTGCCTTCCAAAGGCAGCTCATCATCAGAAAACGTAACCCTGTTGACCTCGAAAATCTTGTTTGCTATTTTCTCTAAATGGTTCACAGAAATCTTATCAGGAACATGGGCCTCATTCAAAATTTTCATCAATGCCTGGCGGTGCTCATCTGAGTGGATCAGTAATGATAGCAAAGAGATTTGCGCCGGGGTCTTTCTCAACTGTTCTACAATGGAATAATCTTGTGCCTTCATCTTCTTCAAGAATTCTTCTGCCTCTTCTTCAGTTACAGCTTTCTTTACTGATACTGGATTATCTTTGGTGAGTTTAGCCTTTCTCAGCTCGTCAGGAGCAAAGCATCTTCCTGAGCGAGTCAGTCCATGGGTTTCACAAACTTCTTCCTTAACTTCCTTTCCCTGATACATCACTGTCACTCGGCCGTAATTCCATGGGACGGCCTTTTCACTGATTACTGGTAGCTGAGTCACTGGCTTGATGACAACCGGCTCTGTGCGAGCCCCTTTCACAATCACAACGGGCTTGACAGCTGCCCCCGACACTACCACTTTAGCTGGTTCTTGTTTTTCTGCAACACTGCTCAAAAGCTCTTTCTTTATCACTACAACTGGTTTGCTAACTGTTTCTCCTACCTTGATCAATGCTCTCTCCTTTGCTAGTTTCTCATTTGATCTATCCTCACTAGCCCTGATCATCATTACGGTTTGTGACGGCTTCTTATGCTCTCCCTTTTGGACTAGCTCGATCATATGGGTCTCGTGATGAGTTGGTAATGGATTTTGGGTGATGTTAGGCGTTTCTGGGGCTTGCACTTCAATTCGGCGGGTATCAATGAGCTCTTGGATGGCCGTTTTCAAGTGCCAACATTTTTCTGTGTCATGTCCCGGCGCACCTGAGCAATATTCACAACTCACAGAGTGGTCCAGATTCCTTGGGGGAGGATTTGGCAATTTGGGTTCAATCGGATTCAGCATGCCCAACTGTCTCAATCTGTGGTACAAGCTAGTGTAAGATTCACCCAAGGGAGTGAAAGTCTTCTTCTTTTGCAGCCTATCATTCTTAAATGCAGGGTTAGGTCGAAAACCGGTTCCAGCGGGATTTCTGTTGGTTCTTGGGGGTGGGTAGGTGTTTTGAGCTGAGTAAGTATTTTGTGGGGTGGGTGTGCGCCATTGTGCATGGGTAGGAGGTTGGGGGTATGTCTGGGCATGGTGGACAGAGAAATTGGGGACAGGAGGTGGGTAATAGTGCTGCGGTGGGCCATATGGGGTGTGTGGGTAGGTTTGGGGGTGAGGGCGAGGTTGGTGATAATATGGTGATGGACCTCTGGACCAAGCTCTCGATTCCACTACTGCAACCTCTTCTTTCTTCTTCTTTCCCAATACTCCTCCAGTGCCGCTCTGAATAGCCTGAGTAGTTGCTTTGATTGCTGAATAGCTCATAATCTTGTTAGACTTGAGACCCTCTTCCACCATACTTCCCATTTTCACGACCTCGTTGAAAGTTTTTCCCACTGCTGACACCAGATGACCATAATAGGTTGGCTCCAAAGCCTGTAGGAAATAATCAACCATCTCGTTCTCTTTCATTGGAGGATCGACTCTTGCCGCCTGCTCTCTCCACCGAAAACCATACTCTCTGAAGCTTTCTCCGGGCTTCTTCTCAATTTTAGTTAGTGACAGACGGTCCGGGACAATTTCGAGATTGTACTGAAAATGACATGCAAATGCTTGGGCCAGGTCGTCCCAAGTGTACCATCGAGCATGATCCTGTCGTGTGTACCACTCCAAAGCTGCTCCACTTAGACTTTGACTAAAGTAAGCCATCAATAACTCGTCCCTTCCTCCAGCTCCTCTCATCTTGCTGCAGAACCCCCTTAAGTGGGCCACCGGATCACCATGGCCATCATATAGGTCAAACTTGGGCAGCTTGAATCCTGCTGGCAACTGGACATCAGGAAACAGGCACAGGTCCTTGTAGGCTACACTCACTTGTCCTCCGAGCCCCTGCATATTTCGGAATGACTGTTCTAAGCTCTTAACCTTCCGTATCATTTCCTCTTGCTCAGGGTTTTTGGGAGGCTTTTCTTCTTCAGCTGAGAGATCAAGGCGGGGAGTGTAAGGGCATGGCTCTGGTGGTTTGAAAGTGGCTTCGGGTGGGTAATACTGGTTATCATGGGTTTGGAACAAAGGTTCGCTAGAAGACCTGTGTAGTGCGACAGGTGGGGGAGCCACGAACACAGGAGTAATTGGTGGTGGAGGGCATGGAATTTGTTTGGGTGGTGGAGGTGGTGGTGTTTGAGAGGTGGTTCCGTAGTACTGCTGGTAAGTAGGGAAAGCCGGAGATGAGTTCACTGTGGGAGGATCTTGAGGCTGAGCTAGTGGTGGGAGGTAGGTGGGGTTAGCAGGATAGGCTGGTGGTGGATGTCCCTTCGACCAGGCCTGGTACATCTCGGCCATTTGTTGCTTCAGTTTATACATCTCCTCCTTCATTGCATTAACGTCCACTACTTCCTCCTCCCTAGATGGGTCGACAATGCTTGCTTCCAATTCCTGGTTGACCATGTTTGACTTATCCTTAGAGCGGGTGTTGTAGGGATGGGTTGCCAGAATGCCAGTCAACTTAACCACTTGCCTGAACTCATCAACAACAACTTTGTTAGCGGTTAGGGCATTAACAGATAGATAACCGCACATTGAGGAGTGAATGCACCTAAGAAGTTAACCATTTCTATTATGCCTTTGCTTGGTTGCATGCGTCATCCCGGCTTTTCCTTATTTCTATGTGCCACTTCCTTTTTTTTTTTTCCATTGTTTCTTGCCGCTTTCTCTTTTGCATTTTCTCTCCTATTTTTATTATTTGGTTACGGTCGAATCCTATGGAGATTGCCTACGTATCACGACCCCGCGTGAATCAGACCAAGCGTAGTTCGTGAAGAATAAATGTAAAGTAGAAGCAAAATATTTTTGGGAATTTCAATTTTATTGATAGCAACTACGTCTATTACAAAGACTCAAAGCGGACAGATTAAACAACTAACAGACTCTAATGCAGAAAAGAACTACAGACTCCGCCATCCCTATTCTAGTTCAAACAAAAATACAGACTCAATCAACTGACTGACTTTTAATGAAAAGGAAATACAGACTCCAGTAGAAAAGGAAATACAGACTCAAATGACAAACTCTAGTAGAAAAGGAAATACAGACTCAAAGGACAATCATGAATACATTAAAGCTCCTGGTGCCCGCGGGACATCGTTCGGTCTCGCCGCGGGCCTATATGCAAGTTCCCCTTGAAGTCTGTCCAGGTCACTCATTATCTGCTTCACAAATATCATCACTGATGCAAAGAAGGTGGTACGGGTCATGTTCTCGCACATTTGGCATTTCCTAGTAATAGAATGAGCAACGGTTAAGATTCTCTCTCTGATTCTGCCTTTTTCTTGAAGCAACCGCCCTATCTGTTGGGTCCTAGCCTCCAAAGTTTGCTCGGCTACCTGGTTTTGTTCCTGGAGTTGTTGCAAGTCCATTTCTAATTGTGCCAATGCCGTGTAGCAGTGCTCTCTTTCAACTTTGAATTCTTTTGCCTGTTTGATCATTCTGTTCTCTGTGGCAATGACCTTTTTCTTTAATCCTGTGACCTCATTATCGTATTCTTCTTTCAACTGCTTAACCATGCGGGCCCGTTCTTCCGCGTTTTTAGCCAATTATTTTCGAACCCCAGCTAATTCCTTTTCTGCTTTGTTGAGGTCAAAACTGTAGTCATTCACTTTTTGCCTTAGATTTTCTATAAGCTTTGTATCTTTGGCACTCCTGACGGGATTTTCGGCCGCTAACTTCATCTTTTGGATTTGGGCTCGTAAAGCTTCATTCTCTTTGGCCAATTTCTTTCTCTCACCCTCGTCAGCCGCGGCTTGCACGCTATTTTCAAACTGGAGGTCTTGGACCTATTTTTCCAATGCTCCTATGCGGGCTCTGTACTCATTTTCCTTAGCTAACCAAGCCCACTGTTCTTGCGATGATTCGGCAAACTCCCGGATGTGAGGTCTTTTGGCTGGCCTTTCATGCTCGTATTCTCTCCTATACCAGGCAAGGTATCCTGGCGATACTTCGCCTTTGGCCCGATCCTGTACGCAAGTATCCGCTTTTAAATATTGGCATTCATTCCAGATCTGGCGGACTCTTGCTTCTAGGAATTGTCCGTCAGGGCTAATTTCAACCACCTGAGCACTAAGATCGCCATCTTTTGGCACTATTTGGCACCTCCCGAGTTGCCTTAAAACCCGATACGGGGCATAGGGCTGGATGCTCTTAAGACCCATCAAAAGGAAGTGCGGCCCCGTTGCTGGCATATATATGATTTCATTGACAGGCAATCATCCAAATGTCCACTCTATTTGACTAGCAGTGAGGGACCGAAAGTATGAAGTCCAGCCCGTGAATCCCTCGGGCAAACTGATCCCCTTAATCCTTGTGTAAAACTCCTCTATACATGTCTTCTTTGTAGACCCATAACTCAGGAACTGAGGATGATGGCACAAGTGTTCGGTCATCAACATTTGCAACAACAAATTGCACCCCTCGAAGAAGTCTCCCCCGCCTTTGCAGGCTGTAAGAATGGGGAAGATTTCGGCTAATATCATGGGCGCAAGAGTTCTTTTCGCTTGAGTGAGTAGAGTGCTGACGACCCCGGTTATTTTAATGTCAATGTTTCCGTCTTTCCTTGGAAATACCACAAGCTCGAAAAAGACCGCCATAAAAGCAAAACGCCTATGCTCCTCCCATTTTTGGCGGTTCCCTTTGCTACATATCTTGTTTTCCGGGTTGTTGAAACCTCCTACATAGCCATATCTGTGGTATATGAAGTGGGGAGTACAAAAGCCGTTTGCCAAATCTACATTGTGGACCGTTCTGCTTATTTTCAGCGAGTCTAAAAATCTGTCAACAGCCACAGTTCTAGGGGCAACCAAGTACTTATGCCTTAAAGGAACCTCATCTTTTCCGATGTAGCCAGCTATTTCCTCTAGCGTCGGAG
This sequence comes from Nicotiana attenuata, assembly GCF_001879085.1. Classification (NCBI taxonomy): domain Eukaryota; kingdom Viridiplantae; phylum Streptophyta; class Magnoliopsida; order Solanales; family Solanaceae; genus Nicotiana; species Nicotiana attenuata. Next base: position 12,260,290 of record NC_031993.1, read on the forward strand.
TTAACTCAAAGTCCGAGAAATGGAAGACGTTATGTGCCCGGTCCCAACATGTGACCAACGCTCTGATGATGTCTCCCCGAGGCACAATCTCCAACAAACCGGTAAGCCCTTTCAAATATTTTTTGACCTCATCTTGCCCTTCTCCTCCTAAGTCGTTCCACCACAGACGCAACTCCAAAGGGATTTTATGCATGATTGAAAAAGGTTCATTTTGAGTCGTGCTCATCCTGCACATTTATTAAGGTGATTTAATCACTTATTTGACCTAACAATTAAAAATGACACTATTTTGTTCAAATTTCCTATTTAAAACAAATGGCCGGTTTTGCAGTTACGTCCTTTCAGCACTTCGAGGAGAAGATTTTAAGGCTGTGCCTGCTAACCGTTGAAATTGACTCGGGGTGGCTGTTCTTGCAAAACCAGCCTTCCGGCGCCCTTTTTGGGGACATTCGGCTTATTTTAAACAAGAATGGCGGCACCCGACCTATTTATGACAAAATTAAAATTTGACATTTTTTGGCTATTTTTGCAAAAAGGGAGGTTGGACCCGATGAGGGTTGCCTACGTATCTCACATCCGGTGAGAATCAAACCTGCGTAGTTCGGATAAAACTGACTATTTTTTAAAACAAGACTCTTTTTGTTTTTGTTGGCAAATACACTTTTTCTGAAAGCAAGATTCGTTAGTATATTTTCTTTTTCAATGGCAAATAAACAAACTAAATTGAAAATAAAACTCTTTTTTTTTGGGGGGGGGGGGGGGTTTCTTTTCCATTGGCAAACAAAACAAACTAAGAAAACTACTTTTCTTCTTTTCTTTTATTTTCTCAAAAATCCGGCAGCATTTCGGCACTACTTGGACATTGGTTTTTCTAGTATAGGTAATTAACTCTCCACACTGCTATTTTCTCTTTTTCTCTTTTTTGTTTTGTTTTTTATTTCAATCTTCCCCAAATACTCCAAAGCCGGTCAGCATGAAAGCCCGAGGCAAATAAGTGCAACACGTAATATGCATCAGGGTGGTCTTTTTCATTTCAGGTTACCTGTCCTAGACGGACCCAACCCTTGTGTTCAGTCCCCTAAGTCATATGCACGTGATGCGGATATGCGCTCCTACTAGGGATCCGGCATGGATTCAAGTTATTCTAGGTTCAAAACCTGGGTATGTGCTCTAGACTGTGTACCCGAGCGGACAACTCGAGTCGAGGAGGGGGCTACGTACCGGGGACCCGCGGGATCGTCCGGCTTAGTAACTTGTCCGGCCTCTTTCTTATTTCAAGGTAGGACACTAACAGAATAGGGAGTCTCCACCAGTGAGCACATCCCCGGAGGTGAGAAGAGAAGGGTTTCGGCACAGTTTATATATACAGTTCACATAATATCAAAGCGGTAAAGCATGTAGCACATAAGGCATGGAAACATGTAGGAAAATCAGATAAAGTCAAATATAACAATTATTCTAAGCTCGAATTCTTAAGCCTTGAACCGAAGTTCTGGGTTTGTATCCCCAGCAGAGTCGCCAGAGCTGTCACACCTCCTTTTTCACTACACCCGCAAGGGCATAAAGGAGTTTTTCCACTTAAAGGACAATCGGAACGGGATTTATTATTAAGATTTAGAGTCGCCACTTGGGAGATTAATGGTGTCCCAAGTCACCGGTTTAGAATCACGAACCGAGGAAATTATGACTTTGTTAACAGTCCGCGAACCAGAAATCCGAGTAAGGAATTATGTTAACCCGGGAGAAGGTATTAGGCATTTCCGAGTTCCGTGGTTCTAGCACGGTCGCTTAACTGTCATATTTGGCTTATTTATTTGATGTTAATACATGTTTTGACCTATATGCTTTTAACTTTGAACCGCTTTTATTATTGTTATTTTAAGAGAATTGCAACGTCGTGAAAACATGTCTCGAATCGCGTCACATAAATGCACCCGCGATTTTTAACACATTTCGACTTCGTTGAGATTTGAATTTGGATCACATAAATGTGCACCCGAGTTTAGGAATGTAACATTATTAAAAACGCGCCTAAAGAGAATAACGCGTTATTATCTTTGGGTAATGCCGTGAAATTCGCTAAACGGCCAATCCCGAAGTCTAGGTATTTTTAGTTAAGCATTGAATGAGGGCCCCGCAATTTATACTTTATTCGGCGAGGCTCGTCTCATCTATTATTTATTTTAAAGGGCAAATCCTAAAGTAACTATGACTTCTATTTTTGTTGATCTCTAATAAAAAAATACAGGTCCTAATCGATGTGCTACGGGGTTGGAGCAGACTAATTGGTGATGATGTACGAAAGCCAAACGTCGGGCTTCGAAACTGGACATCCGTATATCTCAGCCCAGGCCCAAGCGCATACAGTCATAAAACGGGACCTGGGCTGCTCGTTTATCAATCTGGAGATTACACCTCTTGGGGAAAAGGAATAGTTAAGCCCACGTGACTAAGCCAAATTGAGCAAATGGCCAGTTAACAGTTGTTCTAATGCATTGTTCAGATGTCGTTGACCAGATTAACACCTTAATAGCTAAGTGAAACTTGTCAAGTTTAATGCATTATTCTAACACCTTAGTTCACATTCTGATGTTTACTAACATTCTTATACTAACTTGAAAATACTACTTCAAACTAATATATCAATTGATGCTTAAGGTAATTAATCATATGAGGTTACAATTAACTAAGTGGCTGATTGATATAACTACTACAAGCTTTAGCTTTAGGTGAAGATGCATCAACCTATATTCATATTAACAACCAGATTGCCTATGACCAATTCAAATAATTCACTCAGTTGGTGCAGCCCAGTACAACTACCTTAACTACAGAAATCCATATTTCAGTCCATAAAATGTAACTAACATCTGCTACACAATAAACGAATCACAGAAAAATTTTCAAAATATCATAACTATTGAACATGCAAATCCACGGTTAATGAGGAACACAAGTTCTCATACTACCTAACAGTCTGTACCAAATGATAGCTAACACAGTCCAATTTCAGTTCAAATTATACAACAACTTTGTTCGAATCTAGTTCATATGATTTCTAAACTAATTTTGTTCCACACAATTGAACTAGTGTCTAAGTTCAAATCACAGACAACGAATCAATTAAAAAGCAACAGAAGACATTTCGTCAATCTCCATTGATTTTATGTTTCAATCGTGTGAAGCTACAGCCATAGAGTCTCGAGTCGTGTACCTGGAAATGGACTTTTAACAGAAGAAGAGATCAGCAGCAGCAGTACAATAGCAGACCAAGAGATAATGAAACAGTAGCAAATGCACAGCCCAGGAACTTGAATCACAACCCGGAAAGAGTTTGAAACCAAACGAAGATGAGTTCAACCACAAGTCACTCGAATGCACCCAAATTTACTTGAGATTGAACTTAAAATGCCCTAGAACTTCACTGGCACAGAACTCAGTCAAAATCCAAACTAAGTAGACCACATTCACTCGAACAAGTCATTAAACAACTCCAAAAGCTTCTAGAACTAGAGCTTAGAGCAGAAATGAAGAACACCAAAGAGGAATTCTAAAATTGATTGGAATAGGCAATGAAACTGTAATTTATTTTTTTGAATTTTCTGTTTTCTAATTTTTTTTGTTTGTGGATTTTTTGAAGATTTGAGTTTCAAAACGCAAATCTAAAAATTAAAAGAGAGAGAGGGCTTTTAGGGGAATTTTGAGGGCTCCAAAAAACTCCCTCAACAAGGCATTTGTGATGCCTTTTATAGGCAACAATCAGATTTTCGGTTATTCTTTTCGTCCCTCTTCATTTTCAGTTGTTGTCCCTCATTTTTAAACCTGCTACTCAAGGAAACACCCTGAGTTTTCTGAAACATTCACTAAGGTCCTATTCTAGAAAGGTCTAAACTATTCTAGTGTGATCTACCATGCTCTACCCAATACCAAATACCTAAACTACCCTTTAATACTTCTAAAATTAAATAACCCAAACCCCTACCTATGATTATCTAGTTAACAATCTTCAACAAACCAAACACACAGCAGGGTGATCAATTGCTGATGAGTTAAACCATCTTAATCAAAGACTTGAAACCAAATTAACTACAAACTGAATTTAATCAGACTTAACAACTATATAACATTCAAACGATTATTAACTAAACAGAATTACAATTGAGATTAAGAATCATTATTCAAATAGCCAAATTGAAACAAATCTAACGAATAACCAATTAATCACCTAAACTAACACGAATCAAGCAGATAAGGATCAAAAAAATGAAACAGAAATAAAGAAGAGTCATTGATTTCGGACTGACAATTATTACCAAACAAAGTTAAGAAGCTACATAGTCATGGAAGGTCAGTGAACATCAAGGAAAAAGAAAAATAAAAAGAAACTAAGCTCGAAAACTAACTGACTCACTTCGAGACTCCGGTCAAATTTCCAAATTCGAACACGACCAACTCCGGCAGAAATAAAGCTCGATTGATGACCAATTCACTACGAGGAAGGTTAGAGGGTCATTTGGTATCAAATTGGTGAAGTTTGGGGCAATTAAGGTTTTGGCCGGAAAAAGTTATACTGATATTCGAGCAGTTCCGGCGAGATTCGAGGGATGGGGTTAAGGGGGTTTGATAGAGGAGATTTAGGCGGTTCTAGGGTGTAAATTTGGTGGAGTTTGGGACCGGTGGCGTCATGGCCGGAAAATCTTCGAATGAAGATTTGACGAGTTCAGATGAGATTCGAAGGAAAAGGCCAGTGGATTTGGATAGAGCAGGGGAAGGGGAGTTCATGGTATTATTCTGAGGTTGATTGGAGACGGCGGTGTCTTCGCCGGCGACGGCTCCGGCGGGGTCGGTGGTGTTACAGGAGATATGTACGAGGAAGAAGGAATGTGTTTTAGGGTTTAATTAAGATTTTGGACAGTTATATTATTAATCAAGAAAAGATGTGAGCCGTTGGATCAGGGGTGATGGGCGGCCTGGATTAATCCTAGCCTAAAACGGGGTCGTACAGGGGAGTGAAGACTTGGACCGGGCGGGGCAAGGTCTGGGCCTAGACGTGGGTGGCTCTTTTTGGCCATCCGGATTTGTTTGTGTTTTTTTTTTTAACAGGCCCAATTTGGGCAACCCCTTTTTCTTTTGTTCTTTTCTTTACTTACTTGCTTTTGTTTTATTTTTGTTTTCATTTTGTATTTTTTTTATATTTTTCCTGATTTTATAAAAATGCTAAAATTAAAATAAAGTCCTAATATATTTCAAAGTTAAACTAATTAAATCCTAAAATTATTTAAAATCTATTTCGTGACGAATTCACAATTAAACAATTAAAATGCAAAAGTAAACTATTTTGTTATTTTTCTCATATTTTGTTCTAAAACGAATTAACCCCTAATTAATCCTAAAATATGAAATTAGATCCTAAATGCAAATGTCACGTGTATTATTTTTTTTATATTTTCCATGTGAATTAAATGCACAAATAAAATGCAAATAATTAACACAAAATAACACAAAATTCACAAAATAATGGAAGAAATCATTTTGTTTGAATTTTTGGGAATAATTCACTTAGGGCAAAAATCACGTGCTCACAAATATCACGCTGCATAACACTGACGGGTTTTAACAATGCAGTCGAACGAACCTCAGGAGAAATAACGTTGACCGTTATGGCCGAGGGTGTCACCCTAGAAATAACATTCCACATCATGAACCAAGACACGACCTACAACGCAATCATAGGACGACCGTGAATACACGCCATGAGAGCCATCCCGTCCAGCCTGTATCAAGTAATCAAATTCCCAACTCTATGAGGGATATTCAACATCCGAGGCGAACAGCGCAGAGCCCAAGAATGTTGCCGCATCGCCCAAGATTGCACGTTTACTCAACAACTTAAAGGGACAAACTCAGAAGCTTTGCAATTATCAAAGTCGGGGTCCGAGCCTAGCGATCGAAAAGACGTTATCCAGGACCCTGACGTTGTGGACGCAACGGGGTCGACAATAGAAGACCTTGATCCCGTCCAATTAGACAACAACAACAGCAGCAAAAAGGCTTATATAGGCCACAAGCTCTCCGAGCCAGGTATATTTCATAAAATTTTAATGATAACGTCGATCTATTTGCTTTTTTCCACGCAGACATGCCAGGAATTCCAAAAGACATTGCCACATACAAGTTAAACGTCGATCCCTTCTACCCCCCAGTACGACAAGTGAGAAGAAAATATAATGCCGCAATCAACGAGGCCGTCAGTGAAGAAGTGGATAAACTACTTGCTAACGGCTCCATCCGAGAATACAAGTATCCTCAACGGGTCGCCAATGTAGTCATGGTAAAAAAAGAAAAATGGGAAGTGGCGAATGTGCATAGATTTCACAGACCTGAACAAGGCCTGCCCGAAAGACTCCTTTCCCTTGCCTCATATCGAATAGCTAATTGACGCAACAGCAGGGCACGAGTTGTTGAGCTCCCTGGACGCCTATTTAGGTTACAACCAAATCCTCATGGAGGAAGAGGACCGGGAGAAGACTACCTTCATCACCCATCAAGGAACGTACTGTTATCGGGTCATGCCATTTGGCTTAAAGAATGCAGGGGCGACTTATCAAAGATTGGTAACCAAAATGTTCAAGGACCAACTCGGCAAAACTATGGAAGTTTACATAGAAGATATGTTGGTCAAGTCGAAAAGGAAGGAAGATCACATCGATCACCTAAAAGAGGCCTTCAGAATACTAAGGCAATACGGGATGAAGCTGAACCCCGAAAAATGCGCCTTCGGCGTAACTTTAGGCAATTTCCTCGGTTTCTTGGTGTCAAAAATAGGCATCGAAGTCAACCCTGACCAATTCAAGGCCATTGAGGGAATACCTGAAATGTTAACTAGCAAGAAACGGGTGCAAAAATTGACAGGCCGCATAGCTGCTCTGTCGAGGTTCATCTCACGATCCTCCGACAGATGTCATAGGTTCTTTAACATGCTTAAAAAGGACAACGGGCTCCAATGGAATGAAGAATGCATCAAAGCCTTAAGAGAACTAAAGGCATATTTGTCATCTCTTCTGCTACTCGCCAAGGCAGAACCCGGTGAACGCCTCCTTATATATTTGGCAGTATCGGAGGTCGCGATAAGCACATTGTTGGTCCGCGAAGATAAATGTACGCAATCTCTGATATATTACATTGGCAATAATCTTGTTGACGCCGAAACGAGGTACCCTCACCTCAAAAACTTGGCCTTGGCGTCAGTTATAGCTTCACGGAAGCTTAGGCCACATTTTCAATGCCACACCATATCGGTGGTAATGACATTTCCCCTACGAGGTATCTTGCATAAACCCGAGCTATCGGGGAGATTGGCCAAATGGGCCATAGAGTTGAGCAAACTTGATATAACATATCAGCCGCGAAGAGCAATAAAATCATAGGTACTCGCCGACTTCGTCGCCGATTTTAGTGCCAAAATAATGACTGAGGTTGAACAAGAAACTTCTCGCACCTCACCCAGTCTACCCGACCTATAGGTCCTATATACTAACAGCGCATCCAACGTGTCAGGATCTGAACCGGGACTCGTACTCGAGGTCCCAACGGGCAAAGTCATTCGCCAGTCCATACGGTGTCCCGAGATGACTAACAATGAGGCCAAGTATGAGGCCGTAATTGCAGGATTAAAGCTAGCTGTCAAAAATAGAGCACGACGAGTCGTCCTTAGATGCGACTCACAACTCGTCATCAACCAAGTCACAGGGACATTCCAAATTAAAGAGAAGAGGCTACAAAGGTACCAGGTAGAAATTCATAAACAGCTACCATAATTCGACGAATGTCGACTAGACCAGATACCTCGAGCACAAAACATTGATCAGACGGCCTCACCAATTTAGCAGCGGCCACCAAGAACATCACTAAGGAAAATGTGGTCACCCTCCTCCATTAATCGATAGACCAACTCGAGGTACACTTTGTAAATTTGACTTGGGACTGGCGCAACCGTATTATAACATATTTGCAGGAAGGAGCAATCCCAGTAGACAAAAAAGAAGCCAAAAAGCTTCGAATGCAGGCGGCCAGGTACAACCTCATAAATCTCAAGTTATACAAAAGAACATTTGGAGGCCCCTTAGCGAAATTCCAAGGGCTGAATCAAACAAGGCGCGTACTCGAGGAAGTACACGAAGGCCACTACGGTGCCCATACCGGCAACCGGGCCCTCGTCAGATGCCTCATTCGAGTAGGATATTATTGGCCCGCAATGAAGAAGCAAGCCGCCAATTATGTTAAAAAATACGAACAGTGCCAGAAATATGCCCCTATGATACACCAAGCGAGCGAGCACCTCCATTCTGTTACATCGCCATGGCCGTTCATCAAATGGGGAATGGAAATTTTTGGACCCCTCCCAACAGGGTGAGGTAATGTACATTTTCTTTTAGTTTTAACTGACTATTTCTACAAATGGGTAGAAGTAGGCACATTCACCCAAATACGCGAACAGGAAGTTATCACATTCATATGGAGAAACATCATATGCCGCTTTGACATCCCCAAAGAAATCAGCTATGACAATGGACCCCAAATCACCGGAAAGAAGACCGACAAGTTCTTCATAAAATGGCACATCAAGTGAATACTCTCCACGCCATATCACCCTGCCGGTTACGGTCAGGCCGAATCCTCCAACAAAACAATACTGAATATCTTGAAGAAAAATCTTGAAGATGCGAAGGGACTATGGCCGGAATTACTCCCCGAGGTACTGTGGGCATACCGCACCACGCCGAAAACAAGCACAGGATAAATGCCATACTCAGTAGTCTACGGGACCGATGCCATGATACCGGTTGAGGTCGGTGAACCCAGTTTGAGACTCCAACAAAAGTGGGCCACGCAATGACGAAAATAGAAAACAGGACATGGACGAAGCAGAGGAGCGAAGAGATATGGCTTACATAAGAATGGTAGCCAAAAAACAACAAGCAGAACGGTGCTACAACAAAAAAGCCAAAGTACGACCACTCAAAGACGGAGACTATGTACTCAAGGCTAAATCACAAGCGAGCAAAGATTCGAGAGAACGCAAACTAGGAACCAATTGGGACGGGCCATATAAGATCACGGCAGTAGTAAACAACGGATCTTTTTAACTAGAAAATATGGAGGGAAAACTACTACAAAACAATTGGAACGTCGCCCATCTCAAATACTTCAACTTTTGAAAAAAGACGCCCTCCGCGTTGTACTCTTTTTCCCTCATCCGATTTTTGTCCCAGTTGGGTTTTTTTGGAGAGATTTTTGATGAGGCGTCAAAGGGGACGTCTCGAAGTTCAAGTATAATTCATCGCCCCACCTACCGACTGCTTATCCAGGCTGAAGGATGAAGGGATTGGATACATGAAAACTTCTCCAATATATGTATGAAACGAAGGACATATGCAATATTTTCCAATGAATGAAATAAAGCAGCATTTTACTCTCCACCAAGTCTTTACACACTTTACACTTGACCTCGCTCGAATTGTTTTACTTTCGGCCTCGCTCGAATTATTTCACATTCGACCTCGCTCGAATTATTTTATGTTCGACCTCGCTCGAATTATTTTACATTCGGCCTCGCTCGAATTGTTTCACATTCGACCTCGCTCGAATTATTTTTACATTCGACCTCGCTCGAATAATTTTTACATTCGACCTCGCTTGAATTGTTTCACATTCGACCTTGGTCGAATTATTTTACATTCGGCCTCGCTGGAATCATTTCACGTTCGACCTCGCTCGAATCATTTCACATTCGACCTCGCTCGAATCATTTCACATTCGACCACTCTCGAATTATTTATACATTCGACCTCGCTCAAATTATTTTACATTCGACCTCGCTCGAATTGTTTCACATTCGACCTCGCTCGAATTATTTTACATCCGACCTCGCTCGAACTGTTTTACATTCGACCTTGCTCGAATTGTTTCACATTCGACCTCGCTCGAATTGCTTCACTTTCAACCTCGCTCGAACTACTCTACATGCGACTCCGCTCGAAGTCTTCAAGGTTCGACAACGTCAAACATCGATCTCATCAAAAAATTAGTGACTTCCTCACTTAACAAAAAGAAAAGAAAGCGGAAATCAAGAAACACGTAGCAAAAAAAGGGGAGGGTGGTTCCATTACAATTGCCAAGTTACAATACTTTTTTACAGAGGGCCCAAAGACGCCCTCACAAAAATAGCAAAACAGAACAAAAACTAAGTATGACGGCTTCACACCGCGTCATCCCCATCGCCATACTCATCATCATACCAAGAATCGGAGGCAAGCCTATCCACATCATCGTCAACATCATCCCCACTAGGCGTACCAGGGGCGTAACTGCAAGCTTCACGGGCCGCACGTGCCTTAGCATGGACGCCCTCAAGTTCTGCTTCGGAAATCCTCTCGTCGGCTTTCAAAGACTTATATACGTCGAGGTGAGCCTCGACGTGAACCCACATCTCATACTACTCCCGCGGCACGCCGGGATTGGCAGAAGTATGAGACGTGGATGGTTGTGACTGTCGCCGCACCTCCTCAGCTTTCAAGGTGATGACCTGCTCGTTCAATGCGGATAACTTTGCCTCCAAATTCTGGATTAGTTCCTCTAAACTCGCCACCGTAAGCGCCGATGTCTTTGCCTCGCTCTCCTGCTCGGACCTGCAAACATGGAGAGCGTCTTCTAAGGCTGCTGCTTCAGCCGCAACGGCCACTATATGTTTCTCGATACGAGCCAACTCTTCGACCTTGGCGCTCAACTCACCCCGTATATCCACAGCATTCGCCTCTCTCTGCCCAAGTTTAGTAGTTAAAAATGCCACCCGCGCTTGGAGATCGACATTCTCAGCCATCACCCCTTTGCTCACCTCGAGCTCATCATCTTTGGCCTTTAGAGCTGCCTCGAGCTCGCTGCATCGACCGATGGCTCTCATTAACTCATCATCCCTCTCCTTTAACTCTTCATCTTTCTTTGCCAACTCCTCGTCTTTCTGTTTAAGCATGTCGCGAAACAACTGGAACTCGCTATCCTGGGTAAAAACGTCAGCCAGCGTTCGATGCTTAGTACGGTACTCCTTGTACTTAGAAGTCACCTTTTTAAGGAGGTTTGTCCTCCGTTCCTCCCGCCGTTCACGCTCAATTCCCATGATAAGAGTCTGACATGCAGAAGAAAAGAGTCAGTATCAGCAGATTACACGTATGAAACAAATCTTGACATTAAAAAGCACTCACTCGCAGAGCCATGCTAGATATACTCAGCGACAACTCAGCACCGCTCATCGCCTGCAGCGCCGTGTTCTCAGAAGCAGCGCACAAGGGGGCAAAAGACTGCACCGCCCGTTCCGAGTTGGTCAAAAGGTCATAACCCACATGGATGATTATGTGCCGCTTGGGGCCCTCCGTCCTTACCTCCACACGAGTGTTCCTCCCCAAGAAAGCCCGTATCTCTTCAGGGTCGATGTCCGAGCCAGAACCGTCATCCCCCGGGCCACCGACGACGTGCCACCTTCTGCGGTCCTTACAAGCCCCCCGCCTTCATGCACCTCCTCGGCCCTAGAGGACCTCCTCTCCATAACGGCATCCGCCATAAAAGCGGCCCCTACGTTTGGTGCAAGTGCAGGCGCCGCTTCCGGAGCAATGAGTTTCTTCGGCTCAATACCAGTGACAACGGCCTTCCTAAGCTCCACCGTTTGCCTCTTTCTCGACGGCGACTCCTCTCCATTAGAAGATTCGTCTACAAGATGGTAGATAGGCCGAGAAGAGATCTCATCACGCACAGCAACAGTCTGAGGGGCGGAATCCCTCGTCGACAAAGCTTGAGAACGACCTCCGCGAACGGACTCGGCCAAAGCAAATTGCATCCCTGCTGATGCGATAGCATGGCTAAATGCCGGCACTGGAGCTTTCTTCTTAGAAACCCGTCAACCTGGATCCAAAAGGAGGTCGTATCAACAAGCAATGGCAATCACAAATCCTCGCCATGTGAGGCAACACAAGAGCCACCCAATCTTCAATGTCGAAGACAGAGGAGGGTGCATGCCTTTCAGCTGAAAAATAAAGAAACCATAAATAAGCTGAAAATGAAAGGACAAAAGAAGACAACGAGCGTATGACAAAGACACTTATGATTATGGTTCCACTGCTCAGGAAACCCAGTAAGGTTCGCCACCACGTGCTCGGTCTTGATAAAGAAGTACTTATGCCAAAACTTCCGATTTATTTGGATTCGTTCGTGATAGTCTTCATTGATGATATATTGATATATTCCCGCAGCCAGGAGGAGCACGAGCAGCACCTTAGAGTGGTTCTTCAGACTCTGAGGGATTGTCAGTTATCTGCTAAGTTCTCTAAGTGTGAGTTCTGCTTGAGTTCAGTTGCATTTCTGGGTCATGTTGTATCAGCAGAGGGTATTCATGTGGACCTGAAGAAGATTGAGGCAGTCAAGAACTGGCCTAGACCAGCATCAGCTACAGAGATTCGGAGTTTCTTGGGGTTGGCAGGCTACGTATCGTCGGTTCGTGTAGGGGGTTTCTCGATCGTACCGCAGCCCCCGATGACCAGGTTGACCCAACTTTGGCCCGCAATGAAGAAGCAAGCCGCCAATTATGTTAAAAAAATACGAACAGTGCCAGAAAATATGCCCTATGATACACCAAGCGAGCGAGACCTCCATTCTGTTACATCGCCATGGCCGTTCATCAAATGGGGAATGGAAATTTTTGGACCCCTCCAACAGGTGAGGTAATGTACATTTTCTTTAGTTTTAACTGACTATTTCTACAAATGGGTAGAAGTAGGCAATTCACCCAAATACTGCGAACAGGAAGTTATCACATTCATATGGAGAAACATCATATGCCGCTTTGACATCCCCAAAGAAATCAGCTATGACAATGGACCCCAAATCACCGGAAAGAAGACCGACAAGTTCTTCATAAAATGGCACATCAAGTGAATACTCTCCACGCCATATCACCCTGCGGTTACGGTCAGGCCGAAATCCTCCAACAAAACAATACTGAATATCTTGAAGAAAAATCTTGAAGATGCGAAGGGACTATGGCCGGAATTACTCCCCGAGGTACTGTGGGCATACCGCACCACGCCGAAAACAAGCACAGGATAAAATGCCATACTCAGTAGTCTACGGGACCGATGCCATGATACCGGTGAGGTCGGTGAACCCAGTTTGAGACTCCAACAAAAGTGGGCCACGCAATGACGAAAATAGAAAACAGGACATGGACGAAGCAGAGGAGCGAAAGAGATATGGCTTACATAAGAATGGTAGCCAAAAACAACAAGCAGAACGGTGCTACAACAAAAAAGCCAAAGTACGACCACTCAAAGACGGAGACTATGTACTCAAGGCTAAATCACAAGCGAGCAAAGATTCGAGAGAACGCAAACTAGGAACCAATTGGGACGGGCCATATAAGATCACGGCAGTAGTAAACAACGGATCTTTTTAACTAGAAAATATGGAGGGAAAACTACTACAAAACAATTGGAACGTCGCCCATCTCAAATACTTCAACTTTTGAAAAAAGACGCCCTCCGCGTTGTACTCTTTTTCCCTCATCGATTTTTGTCCCAGTTGGGTTTTTTTTGGAGAGATTTTTGATGAGGCGTCAAAGGGGACGTCTCGAAGTTCAAGTATAATTCATCGCCCCACCTACCGACTGCTATCCAGGCTTGAAGGATGAAGGGATTGGATACATGAAAACTTCTCCAATATATGTATGAAACGAAGGACATATGCAATATTTTCCAATGAATGAATAAAGCAGCATTTTACTCTCCACCAAGTCTTTACACACTTTACACTTGACCTCGCTCGAATTGTTTTACTTTCGGCCTCGCTCGAATTATTTTCACATTCGACCTCGCTCGAATTATTTTATGTTCGACCTCGCTCGAATTAATTTTACATTCGGCCTCGCTCGAATTGTTTCACATTCGACCTCGCTCGAATTATTTTTTACATTCGACCTCGCTCGAATAATTTTACATTCGACCTCGCTTGAATTGTTTCACATTCGACCTTTGGTCGAATTATTTTACATTCGGCCTCGCTGGAATCATTTCACGTTCGACCTCGCTCGAATCATTTCACATTCGACCTCGCTCGAATCATTTCACATTCGACCACTCTCGAATTATTTATACATTCGACCTCGCTCAAATTATTTTACATTCGACTCGCTCGAATTGTTTCACATTCGACCTCGCTCGAATTATTTTACATCCGACCTCGCTCGAACTGTTTTACATTCGACCTTGCTCGAATTGTTTCACATTCGACCTCGCTCGAATTGCTTCACTTTCAACCTCGCTCGAACTACTCTACATGCGACTTCTCCGCTCGAAGTCTTCAAGGTTCGACAACGTCAAACATCGATCTCATCAAAAAATTAGTGACCCTCACTTAACAAAAAAAGAAAAGAAAGCGGAAATCAAGAAACACGTAGCAAAAAAAGGGGTGGTTTCCATTACAATTGCCAAGTTACAATACTTTTTTACAGAGGGCCCAAAGACGCCCTCACAAAAATAGCAAAACAGAACAAAAACTAAGTATGACGGCTTCACACCGCGTCATCCCCATCGCCATACTCATCATCATACCAAGAATCGGAGGCAAGCCTATCCACATCATCGTCAACATCATCCCCACTAGGCGTACCAGGGGCGTAACTGCAAGCTTCACGGGCCGCACGTGCCTTAGCATGGACGCCCTCAAGTTCTGCTTCGGAAATCCTCTCGTCGGCTTTCAAAGACTTATATACGTCGAGGTGAGCCTCGACGTGAACCCACATCTCATACTACTCCCGCGGCACGCCGGGATTGGCAGAAGTATGAGACGTGGATGGTTGTGACTGTCGCCGCACTCCTCAGCTTTCAAGGTGATGACCTGCTCGTTCAATGCGGATAACTTGCCTCCAAATTCTGGATTAGTTCCTCTAAACTCGCCACCGTAAGCGCCGATGTCTTTGCCTCGCTCTCCTGCTCGGACCTGCAAACATGGAGAGCGTCTTCTAAGGCTGCTGCTTCAGCCGCAACGGCCACTATAATGTTTCTCGATACGAGCCAACTCTTCGACCTTGCGCTCAACTCACCCCGTATATCCACAGCATTCGCCTCTCTCTGCCCAAGTTTAGTAGTTAAAAAAATGCCACCGCCCTGGGAGATCGACATTCTCAGCCATCACCCCTTTGCTCACCTCGAGCTCATCATCTTTGGCCTTTAGAGCTGCCTCGAGCTCGCTCATCGACCGATGGCTCTCATTAACTCATCATCCCTCTCCTTTAACTCTTCATCTTTCTTTGCAACTCCTCGTCTTTCTGTTTAAGCATGTCGCGAAACAACTGGAACTCGCTATCCTGGGTAAAAACGTCAGCCAGCGTTCGATGCTTAGTACGGTACTCCTTGTACTTTAGAAGTCACCTTTTTAAGGAGGTTTGTCCTCCGTTCTCCCGCCGTTCACGCTCAATTCCCATGATAAGAGTCTGACATGCAGAAGAAAAAGAGTCAGTATCAGCAGATTACACGTATGAAACAAATCTTGACATTAAAAAGCACTCACTCGCAGAGCCATGCTAGATATACTCAGCGACAAACTCAGCACCGCTCATCGCCTGCAGCGCCGTGTTCTCAGAAGCAGCGCACAAGGGGGCAAAAAGACTGCACCGCCCGTTCCGAATTGGTCAAAAGGTCATAACCCACTGGATGATTATGTGCCGCTTGGGGCCCTCCGTCCTTACCTCCACACGAGTGTTCCTCCCCAAGAAAGCCCGTATCTCTTCAGGGTCGATGTCCGAGCCAGAACCGTCATCCCCCGGGCCACCGACGACGTGCCACCTTCTGCGGTCCTTACAAGCCCCCCGCCTTCATGCACCTCCTCGGCCTAGAGGACCTCCTCTCCATAACGGCATCCGCCATAAAAGCGGCCCCTACGTTTGGTGCAAGTGCAGGCGCCGCTTCCGGAGCAATGAGTTTCTTCGGCTCAATACCAGTGACAACGGCCTTCCTAAGCTCCACCGTTTGCCTCTTTCTCGACGGCGACTCCTCTCCATTAGAAGATTCGTCTACAAAGATGGTAGATAGGCCGAGAAGAGATCTCATCACGCACAAGCAACAGTCTGAGGGCGGAATCCCTCGTCGACAAAGCTTGAGAACGACCTCCGCGAACGGACTCGGCAAAGCAAATTGCATCCCTGCTGATGCGATAGCATGGCTAAATGCCGGCACTGGAGCTTTCTTCTTAGAAACCCGTCAACCTGGATCCAAAAGAGGTCGTATCAACAAGCAATGGCAATCACAAATCCTCGCCATGTGAGGCAACACAAGAGCCACCCAATCTTCAATGTCGAAGACAGAGGAGGGTGCATGCCTTTCAGCTGAAAAATAAAGAAACCATAAATAAGCTGAAAATGAAAGGACAAAAGAAGACAACGAGCGTATGACAAAGACACTTATGATTATGGTTCCACTGCTCAGGAAACCCAGTAAGGTTCGCCACCACGTGCTCGGTCTTGATAAAGAAGTACTTATGCCAAAACTTCCGATTCGTCCTGTCGTGCATTCCGACTATCAGCCCTCTGGTCTCGCGATGACGTAGGTGTATCATAATATCTCTATAAAAACATGGTGAAAATAAGTGCAGCAGGTGGTGAACATCAACCTCACAACCAGCCTAGTCCGCGTACTTCATCAGCATTATAAAAGCTTTGTACAAATAATGAGAGAGTTGCGTCAGGCAGACGTTGTAAAACCGGAAACATTTCTCCGCTAGCGAGAGAAGAGGAAGAGTATAGCTGATTAAGAATGGGTAGACACAGAAGGAAGAATACCTAGGTCGATGGACCTTCACGATGTCGCCACTAGTCGAAACTATCTCGACGTGGGGGGTAAAGCGATATTTGGATCGAAGCTCAGCTATATGAGACGGTCTAGTCTCGGAGATCACCTGAGCGGGAGCAGGAGCAGGCTCCTTGGGAAAATCATTTCTAGACAAAGGGTTTCTGGGAA
>NC_031993.1:12277353-12344774 GCF_001879085.1 Nicotiana attenuata
AGTTCTAGACAAAGGGTTTCTGGGAATCATCTCCTCCGCGGTAGGAAAGCTCTCATCCTCTTCAGCCGTAAATTCCTCACCACCAGGAGGAGGAGCCACCCATTACGGAGTGGCGTCGAAAACTTCATCATGAATGCGAAGAGTTTGTGACATTTCGCTAATGAAATGGATTCTACCAAACCCGAAGAAGAAGATAACTACTAGGTAAGGAGGAGAGGAATGGAATCAGAAAAGCAAAGTCAAGAATAGAAACTAGGGAAGAAGATCAAAGAAGAACAGTAACCATGCATTGTAAAGGATGGAGAAAACTTCTAAAAGAATGAAACCCCCATCTATTTATAGGGCTAGGTGGCACGTGAATCGAAGCAAATGATTGTCAATGGCACCAAAACCAAAGCGGCAGCCACACAGACGCTGTCTCGGGAAAATGCGTAATGATGACACGCATGGCCTTGACGTCACACCACGATAGTCATACTGGCCACAATTTCATTGGTTGCGCCGTTCCCTCCACCTCGACCGACCCGACTTATCCAACACAACCAAATTTTTCCTAAACGGGGGCGAATCAGGTCTGCTCATCGAGGGCGTGCAGGATCACGACCTCAACAAGAGAAGGAACTAACTGTATTGGTCTAAATTTGGCGACTAGGTAGTAATGGATAAACAAGATCTAGGACGGGGTCGATCGCAGTGTAATAGCAGGAGGCCGCTCTCAAGAGGGGTGACGCCAAGCACGGGCAGTCGAGATGAAGAAATAACAGTAGGATAAGTTCAGATGTGGACACAAGGAATATTCCTTTGGAAATTCCTTGTATTGTACTTTTTAGGGTTTCTGGGGAATATCCCTTATAACTAGGAAGAGATAGAGAACAAACGGGGGATCTGGACTTTATAAAAAAAAAACACTGTAAAAGGTTGACCTGAGAGAATATACAAAAGTTGTCTTGTTCATTGATTTCATTATTCAAGCATACATTTTTGACCGTTAATTCACAATATCCAAAGATCCCTCAACCCTCTTTATTTCTCTTCTTTCCACACTGCTGTCAGGGAAAGGAGCCATCCAAGTCTTACAATAATTGGGTGATAGATTCCTTTTTGTTATATTCACTGCCATTATCTATATTTGTTGCACATTTATGTTATTACATTCATGAGCATTTAATCAGCATGAATACACTGATTAATGTTGTTTATCTTACCGACTTCACATAATATTTGGTCAAAATTGTATTATTCTTAACAAAGATTTACCCTTTACCTCATCATTAATTCAATTTAACTGAAAGGTTCAACACGTTTTGGTCAAACACTTAGATTCATCAATGAAATCCAGAAGTTACTCAGATAGACTTTCTTTGGACAAAAACTTAATCTTGTCTTTGAGATGAATTATACTTACCTCAGATTCCTCATCAGATTCTCCAATCGCCATAAGTGCTTGTTCATCTCCATCTTCATCCTCTTAATCTTCATCTGAACTTTCTCCCCAAGCAGAAACCATAGCCTTTGTTGATCCTTTGTTCTTCTTGGGATGAACCTATTCCTTCTTCCTGTTCCTTCGTTCAGCCCTTTACTTCTTGCATTCAATTTTCCAGTGAGGACAGTTTTTGATGTGGTGATCAGTCTTCCCACACTTGTAGCAGCCCTTGTTGGTCTGTTTTTCAGGAACCCTTGGTTTTTTGTAGCTTGAACCTCTTGAGGAACCCTTTCCTCTCATTAGATACTTCTTGAAGTCCTTTGTGATCATTGCCATTTCATCCTCTTCTAGATCAACGCCTTTAGTGATTCTGAGTGCTAGGCTTCTTTCATTCTTGGGTGCATCCTTCTTCATGATTTTCCTTCTAAGTTCATAGGTAGTAAGATTTCCAATTAGCTCTTCCAACTTAAGAGTAGCAATGTTCTTTGATTCCTGAATTGCAGTGATTTTGCTTTCCCAAGTGACTGGAAAAACCCTTGTCAAAATTTTCTTAACTTTGTCTTCTCCAAGAATAACCCTTCCAAGAGACTTAAGTTCATTTGTTAGTGTGGTGAACCTTGTATACATCTCTTGGATGGTTTCTCTTTCCTTCATGGTGAAATTCTCATATTGAGAATACAGCAGTGTTACTCTTGACACTTGACGAGTTCCTTTATGAGCCACTTGCAGAGTGCCCCAGATTTCCTTAGCAGTGGTACAACTTTGAATTCTACTGTACTCGTCTGGACCAAGTCCACACACAAGCCATTTCTTTGCCTTAGCATTCTTTTCCCACTTCCTCAAGTCCTCAGCATTGCAGTCAGCTCTTATTTTTGGCACATCTACTCCTTCGGCATTCTTCTTCATGGTATCCAAGGGACCATCAGTGAAAATGTCCCATAGCTCAGAGTCTTCTCCGATGATGTGATCTCTCATCCTGTTTTTCCACCAAGAGTAGTACTGGCCATAAAAGAGTAGAGGCCTAGCAGTGGATTGCCCTTCCCAGTTTCCAGGTGGTGCACTCATCTTGATCTGTTCCTAAGGTGTTAGCCTATTCAAGGATAACCCGCTCTGATACCAATTGATGTTTTACACTTCAATACCACACAAGAGGGGGGTGATTTGTGTGGTGACCAATTTTTTGCTTAAATTGATTATGGAAGGACCTGGTTCTTCTAAGTGTTCCTTAGCTTACTATTGTAGAAATAGTAAATGCGAAAAGTAAAGAACACAAGTATTTTACGTGGAAAACACCTGGCTCAAAAGGTGAAAAACTACGACCTACTTCCCAGTAGGATTTTCCCAAACACTTCACTAAATCACTGGGCAAAAAACTACATTTACAAAAACACTTTTGTAAACCTAGGACTAACTCTAATCCCGTTGTAGCACACAGCCTCTAACTGTTGCGACAACTTCAAGTTAACTCTAACTTGAATACTCTGAGTACCTATTACAATTGCCTCTAGATAAAGCTGAAAGGTACAATATGAAAACACCTACTAGAATTGAACTAGAATAAAAGACAGACAACTGGAATTGGTTCTTCTATCTGGTTCATGTAGCTTCAAGTTTGCACACATGAATCACACACGAACTTCTTGCAAAATTGCCTTGCTAATTTGCTCTTAGTTCACGTTTTACTTCTGCTTATATGCGTACCTGTAAAATGAGAATATTTTGCCATATATAGAGTTAGTAGATGAAGAAATAATTAGAGTTCTAATGCTACTCTTCCTTGGTGGAAGAGTTCTAATTAATTTCAACTACTAAATCCTTCCTTTTCTTGGATAATGTTCTCTTTGAGTAAGGAGTCCTTCTCCTTATCATTTATGCAATCTTTTCGATCAGGGAATATCCATTATGCCAGAATACGTTTATCCCCTGCATGTGCATCTCACGTGTCTTGAGTCTGCCTGTGTCTATGTCTACCACTGATGGACCTGGTTCATTTCTGAGTTCCTTTGTCATTCTTCAAAACTATCCTTTTTCTTGGGCCAACATGAGACGATCTTTCAGAAGCTCAAGACTGCTTTGACCATGGCGCCGGTGTTGGTGTTGCCCACAGGTTCAGGATCTTATACAGTATATTATGATGTATCTCGTATTGGACTGGGTACGGTATTGATACGGGGTGGCAAGGTAATTGCGTATGCTTCATGGCAGCTGAAGGTTCACGAGAAGAATTACCTTGTTCATGACCTAGAGTTAACAGCCATTGTCCATGCGCTAAAGATTTGGAGGCACCATCTGTAAGGCGTGCCGTGTGAGGTATTCACAGATCATTGTAGCTTGCAATATTTGTTCAAGCAGAAAGAGCTCAATTTGAGGTAGTGAAGGTGGTTTGAGCTATTGAAAGGCTATGATATCACCATCTTGTATCATCTCGGGAAGGCCAACGTGGTGGCCGATGCTTTGAGTAGAAAGTCAGCGAGTATGGGCAGCCTTGCGTACATTCCAGTCGATGAGAGACCGCTTGCATTAGATGTTCAGGCTTTGGCCAATCAGTTCGTGAGGTTGGATGTTTCTGAGCCCAGCCGGGTTTTAGCTTGTACAGTTGCCCTGTCTTCCTTATTTCAGCGCATCAGATATCGGCAGTATGATGACCCTCATTTTCTTATCCTTAGGGACACGGTGCGGCACGGTGGTGCCAAGCAGGTTACTGTTAGAGATAATGGTGTTTTGAGGATGCGAGGTCGTGTTTGTGTGCCTAATGTGGATGGACTTCGCGAGTTGATTCTTGAGGAGGCCCACAGTTCCCGGTATTCAATTCATTCGGGCGCCGCCAAGATGTATCACGACTTACGGCAGCATTATTGGTGGAGGAGGATGAAGAAAGATATAGTTGCATATGTAGCTCGGTGTCTAAATTGTCTGCAGGTAAAGTGTGAGCATCAGAGATCTGGTGGTTTGCTTCAGAAGTTAGAGATTCCTGAGTGGAATTGGGAGCGTATCACTATGGATTTCATTGTTGGACTCCCACGGACTCAGAAGAAGTTCGATGCAGTTTAGGTCATCGGCTATCTATGCATTGTTCTCGGGTCATAGCATTCGAGTGGGTCTTATTCCTGTAATTGTTGCTTTCCTTGATCATATTATCCATGCTTAGACTAGTTAATCGTTATGTTGATCGTTCTTATCATGCTTACAGACTTTTGGTAATAATTGAGTATTGATTCAAAGTTGAGGTTGGCATTGTGGAACCAAATGTTGAAGTAAGACTTGTTCTTGTTATTTCTATCTCCCTATTGTCATTTGTTCATTGCTTTTTGGTAAGGGAGAGTGTTAATGCATGAAGGATGATGTCGTGCCATATTGTGAGTGTTATTGCATAAAGGATGATGTCGTGCCATATTGTGAGTATTAATGCACGAAGGGTGATGCCATGCCATATTGTGAGTGTTAATGCACGAAGAGTGATGTCGTGCCATGTTATGAGAGTTAATGCACGAAGGGTGATGTCGTGTCGTTTCTATTGATTATATGGTGAGGTTGAGAGTAAGCACGAAGGGTGATGCCGTGCATTTTCCTTTACTGTGTTTACTTGTTCTTATTGGTTCAAGGTATAGTGGTTGACCAAGTTCTTATACTGTGATTCTTTATCCTATGATCCCCTCAGCATGCCCCCCTCCCGATATTACTTGTCTAGCTTTTACTTGCCGTTATTGTACATATACTGTTAAATTGCACAGGTTTATTCGTAGGTGTCTTGTCATAGCCTCGTCATTACTTCGCCGAGGTTAGACTCGACACTTACCAGTACATGGGGTTGGTTGTACTGATACTGCACACTGCAC
The DNA here is from genome assembly GCF_001879085.1 of Nicotiana attenuata. NCBI lineage: Eukaryota > Viridiplantae > Streptophyta > Magnoliopsida > Solanales > Solanaceae > Nicotiana > Nicotiana attenuata. Next base: position 12,282,613 of record NC_031993.1, read on the forward strand.
TTCCTGTACAGATTTTGGTACTGACCCGAGCTGATCGTGAGGTTAGTCGCTGGATTGATTGACAAGAGACCCAAGGTTGATCTACTGGCGTCCGCAGACCCTGGAGTCTCTCCCTAGTCTTAGTATTTTACTGTTCTTTTCCTTCAGAACTGTGTATTTCCTTTCAGACTCTATTTGTAGTTAATCGTAGTAGCTCGTGATTTGTGACTCCAGATCCTAAATGTTTCAAATATTATGGGTTTATGTTTTTACGCAAAGCAGTATTAATTTCTATTCATCTTAATCATTCGTATTATTGAACTTGGTTAAAGTTGGTGTTAAGAATCCTCTAATGTTGGCTTGCCTAGCAAGTGAAATGTTATGCGTCATCACGATCCCGACGGTGGGAATTCCAGGTCGTGACAATTCCATTTCAGAAGATCCCGCTTTTCCAATTATATACTCCTATTTGTATATGTTCAAATAACCCAAATAACTAAATGAGATGTTCTTATATATTAATTATATACCTTGGTGACCTGTATGTAGTATCTAATCGAGCATAAAATTTGTAATATTAAGTCCATATAAGATATTTTAACTAAGAAGGGGAGCTTTAGAGCAACGTTAAGGTCTCTGTGTGATCTATAAGTCACGGGTTCGAGCCGTAGAGTTAGCCAATGATGCCCTCATCAGAGTAGGTTGCCTGCATCATACTCTCTTGGGGTGCGGTCCTTCTCCGGACCCTGCATGAACACGGGATACTTTGTGCACTGGACTGGCCTTTATAAGATATTAACTAAGTAGTGGAATTACTAATACATATGATCCATTACTCGTAGTATAATTATGATCAAAATTAATCCTAGGATATTAGAAAGCATAATATTCTCTAGAAATCAATATCCACAGAACTCCCATATTAGATGCAAAGGGATTAGTATTTAATTACCTTTCTCTGTTTCTTTTGTTTAAAGTACATACAAGAATGGGATTAGAGAGGTCATACTTTTAGGAGCAACTTAGTTAATCAGATGCTTAATAATACCTCTAACGATGAATTAATTTAGTTTTAAGTTGGAGCAAAGGAATATTAACTAACGTTTGAAGCTTAGAAGGAATCTGATTCACCGCAACATACGCTGTATCATTTTTGTTCTTTTCTTTTTCTTAATTTCATTGAGAAAGTAATGTTAGGTATAATACTGATTTTAATAGTAATTGTCACCACCTCCCCATGATTATTCTTACTTTTACCACATTAATAGAGTTGGCTTCCCAATCATTAACAAGTGTGATAAGAATAGTAGGGGTTTTAGTTGCTAGCTAGTCAGTATTACTGTATTTTGGTCAAATAAAATTGAAACAAGATTCATGGTATATTTGCACCTAGAGGATACATGTAGTACGTAATTCCAGTTTCCAAAAGCAAATCAGTGTCATATTGTTGTTTAATCATTCTGAATTGTACCTAATTAATTTGTGTAGTGATGGTCAAATAAAATATTATTTACGTAAAAGATACTTAAATATGTAAAAATTCAATTGAGATGATCGGGATGTTGGTAGCAGAGGCGGACCCAGAATTTAAAAGTTGCGGCACTACTATCGAATAAAAATTTGAGCAAATATTGAAGTGGGAATCAAACTCGGGCAACGCACTAAAAATCAAGTTGTCCCCTCAAAACAGCCAATGCAACAGCTAAGCTTTGAGTCTAGAGGTGTCATCAAATAAATAAAATAATACTCCCTCCGGTTCACAATAAGTGACCAGTTTTCTATTAGCACGCCCATTAAGAAAATGCTAAATCCTATACAAAAATACCTAGTATGACTAAACTACCCTTATTAAATATTGGTCACATAGTTATAGTGAGGAGTGAGAAAACCTTTTAGGGGTATGCATATAAGGGTAAAAGAGTAAAAACAAATTGAATATTTTTTTGATTACCTAACTGGACACTTTTTTTGAATCAAAATAAAAAAGTAAACTGGTCACTTATTGTTAACCGGAGGGAGTATAAATCTATATATACTAGGGGCCGGTACGGTGCCCTACCCTAAGGGTAGGTCCACCTCTGGTTGGTAGGGCGAGGATCATTTAAAATAGCATCCTCTAACTTTAAGTTTTATATGCACTGATAGTTTGATGAATTTTTACACTATCAATGTGATTTACATGTTATATCAGGTTATCATGTATTGTACCTTGCTAGTGAATGCTTATTGAATAGAGTTGCCTGTAATTATCTTTTAAGTAAGCTAACTGTGTGAATATTTTTTACACTATCAATGTATACAACTTAAACTCTTTTTTTTTTAATTTCTTTTTTTTTTTCCATGGTTTAACTAATGCCTATAAATGGGGTGTCCTATCCATATAGCCCTGGAAATAAACACAACCAACTTCTCTCCTTTCCACTGCTAAGCAAAAGAGCAACTCTTTACACATAACGAAAGGATCAAAATTTACTTTTTTCTATTTACATACAACATGATTTGATTTCTGGTAAAAAGTCCATATAATTATTAGTACTTGTATAGACATTATGAGAACGTAATGTACTTATAGAAATATAATATGAAATTAGAATAACATTTGCATAACTAGTGGATGAAGCAAACCTAACAGTAAGTAGTATATATTGGAAGGATGTCTAGTACAACGTCAGGTTTGTGTCATTACATTCAATATAACTTGTGATCATGAATATTAATTTAGATTAAACACATTTTTTCAAAGTTCAAATATTAGTTAGCAAGATCGCGCTTAGTACGTAAGATTCGTCTAGTAATTTGCCTTTTGGATTTCCACTACCCCTTGTAGGATGATAAGGATCTTAAGATTGTGAAAATATCTATAGTTCAAAGAATTACCTGGAGCACCATCAAGGAGTATAATAAAAGAATAAAGGTTCCTCCATTCTTAACCAAAATAATGAGTTCGAATTAAAAAAAAATGGTGAGAAGCATTAAAATGGTTAAACCAAAGAGGAAAAGTAACCCATCAGTTTGGTTAGCAAGTATCTTTTCATTTTAAAAAGGCAATAAATCAAGAAAAGTTGAAAGGAACATTAATTTAAGATAAAAATGTGGAGGCTTTTTTTAATGGCTAACTAATGCCTATAAATAGGGGTCCTATCCATATTAGTCCTCACAATAAATACAGCCAACTTCTCTCATTTCTACTGCTAAGCAAAATACCAACTTTTTACACATAAGTTTTTGCAACCAACTCTCAGAAAATGGCACCAAAAATGACATTTCCAAAATAGGCCAAGAGAGAGTTATTAACCGTTATGAAGCTGTGCAGTTACACGGAGGGGTTCTTATTTGTGATTATTCCAAGAGAATATATTCAAAAGCTATGGCTTATTACTGAGTTGTCCCTTTTTAGTTAGTTTGTGCTCATACTTTTGCATATGTATGGTTGATAAAACTACTTTGATTGAGCAATGAAAGTCCATCTTGCATAGTTGGTAATTAATTAGGTCATTTATTGAGGTTATAACTTATAAGCTATAAATTAACCTGTGATTCTTTGCGGCTCTTAACTAGTAATTATTTGCATTAATTAGATGCATCTATAAATAAGGTGATAATGCTATATTGTTCGTTGAAAGAGCTTGTTTATTAAGTACTTCACATAGCTCTGATTTTATTTTCTACACATAATTGGTAACACATCTCAATTGTGATAATTGACATTAGGGCATGCCAAAAAGTTTCAAGTTATTGTTCTTACATAGTATCGATGCAACATTGATTTATGTGATCTTGATTCGCCGGCTTCTCAAGAAATTAATTTAGTCTGTTGAGGGGGGAAAATAAAGAAGACCATCCCAAGAGGTTATTAGAGGTAATAAGAGCGTCGCTGAGATAAGTACAGTTGTTAAAACGTATTTTTGATTATGCTGAAAAGTCTTCGCAAGAAATTAGTTGATCACCACAAAAAGCAATTAAAGTAGTCACAGAAAAAAAAAATTTAAAGAATGTATATGTTCCTCATCGATTATGTAAGGATTTTTCTAAAAGGGTTTATAATGTTCTGGTTACTCCATTTATTGTCTTAAGATTTTGGGTTGGATGTGTGACGACCCAACGGGTCATCGCCTGTTTCTTACTCATTCCGTGCTTTCGAGGCCTTGAAAACCTCATTTAGGGTTGCCTCGATTTGTGTGCGCAGTCCGGCGCGTAGCCGGAAAGCTTAAATATGAATTCTGTGATAAAAATGCTAAATTTTGATATTAAATTGATTAAATTTGACTTCGGTCAACATTTTGGGGAAACGGATCCGGACCCGTGATTTGACGGTCCCGGAGGATCCGTAGGAAAATATGGGACTTGGGCATATGCCCGGAATCGAATTCCGAGGTCCCAAGCCCGAGAAATGAATTTTTGTGTGAAATTATTTTCTGGAAATGATTAAGGAAAATGAAAATGAAATTTGATTAAAAGACTGTGGTATCGGGCCCGTATTTTGGCTCGGGCGTCCGGTACAAGTCTTATATATGCTTTAAGCACTTTCTGTAAAGTTTGGTTGAAATCGGACGTCGTTTGACGTGTTTCGGACTTAAAACTCTAAATTTGAAAGTTTATGAGGTTTGAGGAAAAATTTGTGATTTTGAGGTTTGATTCGTTGTTTTTTTATGTTATTTTGGCGATTTGATCGCACGAGTAAGTCCGTAGGATATTATTGAGGTTGTGTGCATATTTGGTTTGGAGCCCCGAGGGCTCGGGTGAGTTTTGGATAGGTGTCGGATTGCATTTTTGCATTTTTGAAAAAAATCTGGTATCTCTGATCTGTAGGCTTCGCATTTGCGAAGCCAGTATTCGCAAATGCGAAGGTCCAGCTCACACAAATGTGAAGGCTGGTTCGCAAATGCGAAACCAGCCCAGGCCTTCCAATGTTCGCAAATGCGAAGCCATGCCTCGCAAATGCGAAGGTCAAGGGCTCGCAAATGCGAGACCTTATTCGCAAATGCGAAGGGTCCCTGACAGGCCTGAGTTCGCAAATGCGAACGGAAGTGTCGCATTTCCCATGCCTGCAGGGTTCGCAATTGCGAACCCAAGTTCGCATTTCCCACATCTGCAACCTGCATATTTTACACTTAGCCGAATTTTTGAGTCATTTTAACATTCTTTCAAAACACAAACCTCTTTGGGCGATTTTCCAAGAACAAGACTTCTTCCAAATCATTTGTAAGTTGGTTTTTACTCATTTCTTTCAATCTTTAACATCACTTAACATGTTTTCAACTTAAAATCAATGATTTTCATGGGTGAAATTGGAGGTTTTGGGTAGAACCTAGGTTTTCTAAAAATTGGGGATTTGGACCTCAATTTAAGGTCCGATTTTAAAACAAATTGCATATTTGAGTTTGTGGGGGAATGGGTAACCGGGTTTTGGTTCGAACCTCGGGTTTTGACCACGTGGGCCCGGGGGCGATTTTGGAATCTTTGGGAAAAACTTTGGGAAATTCATTTTTATGCATTCAAATTGATTCATTTAGCGTTTATTAAAGCAATTAAGTAATTTGTGGCTAGATTCGAGCGGATTGGAGGTGGAATCACGGGGTAAAGCCATAGTTGAGGCTTGAGTTTGAGTTCAAGGCATCGAGGTAAGTGTTTGGTTTAACCCTAGCTTGAGGGAATAGGAGTTGAGTCTTATTTGATGCTTGCTAATTGTCGAGTACGATGTATAGGCATAGTGACGGGTATCTATACATTGGTGTCTACCATGACCGTGAGTCCTTATTTGCGGATAGTTTGGTTGTTGTTATGCCTTCCATGCTTAATTGATGACTTCTATATATGTTGTAAAGACCTTGTGAAAAGAAATTGTAATCTTGGAACTTCGTGGAGCATTGGCTCGGCTTGAAATACAAATTGTGAAGGTATATGAGATAAGTAACTCTTTGGAGCATTGGCTCAAGTGATAATGTGAACTATGAGATGAAAGTGAAAGAAAGAAAAGAGTTAATGATTTATTCCCTTGCCGGGATGTTGTTGGTTATTGATGATGTACCCTTGCCGGGTCTTTAAATTGTTATTGTGTACCCTTGCCGGGACTTCTATTCTTGTTTTATTATTTCCCTTACCCTTGTTTGTGATTGTTGATTGGGTGAGGAAGAGTGTTAAAGCACGAAGGGTGATGCCGTGCATTGAATGATATTTGTGGATCAGGTTGCGCGCCGCAACAATGTTAAATGATATGGGTCGGGTTGCACGCCGCAACAATGATATTTATGGATCGGGTTGCACGCCGCAACAATAATAATTGTGGATCGGGTTGCACGCCGCAACAGTGTTGTTATATATTGGGATCGGGTTGCGCGCCGCAACAATCATTGATACAAGTGTGTTTATTTTGGGGATTAGTTTCTTGTCCGCTGTAAATTCCAAGCTGCCCTTAGATTGTTATTCTGGACTTACTATTAATATTGTTTTCTCCCCACAGCATGCTCCCCCTCCCATATTGTTTACTTGTCTTATTCCATTATTTCCGTGATTCTTTACGTTGACATTTCCCTTTATCGTGTTACTTGTTATTATTGAACCAGGGTGTCCTTGCGTAACGTTATGTCTTGAATTTATGCCTAAATTACTTCATGACTATGTGACTTATTTGCTACGTGACATTCAACATGTTAATTACTAAATTGCCTAATTGTCCCCTTATAATCCTTAATTAATTGCTACTTGTCATTAATTGTTCTCCTTAGTGAACCATAATTTTTGTGTACTTGTTGTCTTATGAACTCGTATTACTTGTTACGTTTGTTAGAGTAAATTTCTTGTGGAGGAACCGTTGCTTTAATTGAAATGGGAGCGGGTGGTACGCCTACCACGAGATGTTGAGAAATGGAATCGGGTTGCACGCCTGCAACAAGATGAGTTAGATATGAAATTTGCCTTATCTCTTCATTTATTGCTAGAAGTTACATTGAGATGTACTCTTTACTAATCCTGATATTTTATTTCTAATTGTTGCCCCTGAAGCATGTTCCCTTCCCCACCTTAAATTGTTATTTTCTTGCTACTTCTCCGTTGTACATGTATATAGATATCTGCACAGGTTTAATTGGTGGTCTGGTCCTAGCCTCGTCACAACTTCGCCGGGGTTAGGCTAGGCACTTACCAGCACATGGGGTCGGTTGTACTGATACTACACTCTGTGCTATTTTGCACAGATCCAGGCTTCGGATGGCAGCAGCAGTAGTGTGAGAGCAGGCTTTCAGTCCAGCGAGACCCGAGGTAGCCTTGCAGGCGTTCGTAGGCCCTGGCGTCTCCTTTCATCTATATTCTTGTTTCTTTCATGTATTTCTGGAGACAGTGTCGAGTTTATTTCTTTCAGACCTTTATGTGTAGTATTCTTAGACCGTCTGTGAAACTGTGACACCGGTCTTGGGTAGAGGCTTTTGTTGGGATTTTCCGCATTTTTAATTCAGTTTTCTATAATATTGAGACTTACGCTTATTATTAAATTTCGTTACTTTTGTATTATTGCCGATAATGGTTATAAGGAATTATGTTATTAATGGAAAGGTAATTAAGATTGGCTTGCCTAGCTCTCATTAGTAAGCGCCATCACGACTCTCGAGGATGGGAAATTCGGATCGTGACAGGATGCTCAAATTCTTTCACATTGTATCAGAGCAAACATTTGGCCTGGTGAGTATAGTTGCACAACTACCTTATCTCCTTATGTCCTATTGCTATGGGTTCCTCTCTTTCTCAACTTAGCTAGCTGCATTCCACCCCCCCCCCCCCCGACCACCACCACCACCACCACCTTTTCTCGCAAATCAACCTATCAAGCCATTTGTATTGCTCTGATCACATATTATAGGCATGTAGGCATGTTGAGCTTAATCTGTCTCCCTCTAATTCAGTCTCTCTTATGTTGAACCTCCTCCTCTCTCTCTCTCTTTCAAAAAAAAAAACCCTTACACAATTGATGACCATGAACAAGTACAACCTCGAACACCTCCCGCACGTGTTTACCACAATAACAATAGTTACATGTGCGGGAATGCGTTAGTGGACGTACTTCTCCCTAATCATAAATTTGTAAGGATTTTCAAATAATATATATAATGTCTTGAGCCACTAATCTAATTATTGCATTAAGATTTTGCATTGGATGCAGATATGACCGGAGATAAACAAAACGACAGAATATAAAAATAACAATAATTGAAGTAAAACGAATGATATATTTGATTAAAATAATCAAAAGTAGTCTGAATAGTGAAATATATAAGAAATCTAGAACCCTAAGTAAACGTCTCAAGCAACAATCAAAACTATCTGATCGCCTCCCAAGAACGACAAATTAGGAACCTTATATATAAATAAAGGAGAAGAAGATTATCCTCAAGAATCCAATTCTTGAAAACAGGTAATCCAAAGTCAAACTCGAACTAAGAGGTTCCAAATTTCTCTTAATAGTTTTCTTATATCAAAATATGCTAAGTGGCTAATGAAATAACCATAGGCTATTATAAGTAACCAATGGGTAAAATAGGAAAAGTTTCAAAGTTAATTTTCCAAGAAAACATGCCAGGCCAAATTGTAACCTCTACCATAACCCCAGTTGTAACACACAACTGAATCGTGTTGAATTCCAGAAGCTTATTTACTTTAGCTCTTCAGGCCCCTCTTGAAACGTAACCAACGGTTGGTGAACCCGCGTCACACGGTTTGGCTTAGGGTCTTGATTCTTCAATTTTCATGACTCCAAACATGGTATCTTTGCATGAATCATCCAAGTGACTCTCCAAACATCTTCTAGTCAATTGTTAAGGACTATGCATATCCTTAGCATGCATCCCTCGGGCGTTCATAGACTTGGAGCGAGTCAATGGCCCACTAGATAATTTGGAGTCATATTCAATATTCTTGTAATGGCCCGGCCGGTTGTTTTGAGTATTTTAGTCATGATCCTGTATTTATTATTCCTCTATGATATATTGTGGTTATGTGACTTGCCGGAGTATTTGGTTTTGGTTTCGGGTAAGTTTCAGAGTAAAATGGGACACATAGTCCCTAAGTTGGAAGTTTAAGTTGAAGGAGTTAACCGTAGTTTAACTTTTATGTAGACAGAATCCAAAATGAAGACGGTTCCAATAGCTCCATATGGTGATTTTGCACTTAGGAGCATGTCCAGATGTTGATTTGGAGGTCCGTAGGTCGTTTCGGCTTGAATCAGCGTTAGTTTTGGAAGTCGAATGTTCATAATTTCAATAGTCTTGAATTGGGTTGCGATTCGCAGAATCAATGTTCTTTGATGTGATTTGGACTTAGTTTGGCTGAAGCTTCAGCTGTAATAGTGCCATCGCACCTGCGGTGGGAATGGCCGCCGGTGTGGACTCGCTGGTGCGAGTTAAGAAGTGCAGAAGCGGAAAGGGGACAGCGCAATCTTGGTTCGCAGGTGCGGAGCCTAGGGCAGGTGCGCATCCGCAGGCACGGGAGATCTTCTGCAGAAGCAGAACTGTGTGTAGCTTGTGAAGGACCGCAGGTGCGATCGTGGCTCCACAGAAGCAGGCTCGCAGGTGCGAGAAATTGGTCGGCAGAAGCGGAATTTCATGTCATTAGTTGGAACCACACCTGCGATGGATTGTTCAGCAAGTGCGACAGTGAGCCCGCAGATGCGCAAATCGCTGGGCAGAAAATGCTTAGGTCGAGGGTTTGATTTCATTTTCATCTTTTGGAACTAGAGAGTTCGGTTTGTGGCGATTTTTTGAGGGATTTTTAAGGAAATCATCGGGGTAAGTGATTCTAACTCGGATTTGGCTATATTACATGAATTTGTCATTTAATTAGTGATTTGAGTTGGAAAATTTGGGGGAAATCGTGAAACTTCTTAGACAAAAATTTTGGGGATTTGAAAGGCTATTTGAAGTCAAATTTGAGCAATTCTTGTATGGTTGGAATCTTTATCGAATAGGTGTTCAGATTTTATAATTTAGGCCAGGTTCCAAGCTGCGAGCCCGGGGTTGACATTTTCAGTTGACTGTTTGTTTCTCTTTAAAGATTGCAACTTTATTGTTTAGAATAGCTTCTTATAGTTTATATTTATGGTATGAAGTTATTTTGGCTAGATTCGAGCCATTTAGAGTTGGATAATCATAGAAAAGGCTTACTAGTGGATTGAGTTAGCGTGTTTTGAGGTAAGTGTCTTGCCTAACTTTGTGTGGGGGAATTACCCCTTAGCATTGCTGTTAATTTGTGTTAATTGTGATATGTGGAAGTTGTGTACGCAAGGTGGCGAGTGTATACACGGGCTAAATATGGTAATTGACCGATTTTAGCTATGGTCATATTCATCATCATTAGTCTATCTTCACATGCCTTACTTGTCTCATCTCTTACTTGTTAATTGTCTTTACATGTTTAGTTGAAGTTATTGTTTTCTCTATTCCTTATTCATTATTTACTGTTGAGTTCCTTACTTGAAGTTATTATTTCTTGGAATATCTTGTAGTTGAAATTGGTATTGAGTTATAAAGGTCCTGATTCACATAGAGACAAGGTTGTAAAGTTGTGAAATACCATTCTTGTTGAGTTATTCACTTTCGATTATTATTGTTGAGACTCTTGTGCGTACTGTGGTTGAGCCAGAGGCTAGTTTTTGTGTAAACACTATTATTGTTGACTTCTTTAGCAAGTTTTGATATTGGCACTTGAGGTGCAATTTGTGATACGTTGTGATATTGATTCGTATGGTGGTATAAGGATAGGGGTTGAAATGCTTGCGGTGAGATAAGGTGGACTTGATACGCATGTTGCTGATAGGGAAACTACTTGAAGCCACGCGGTGTGATAACGTGGGCTATAACGCAAAAAGTTATTTCGAGAAAAATAATTTTCAAAACTAAATGCAAGGTTGCCGCGGTGATATAAGGAAAGGTTGTGAATTGTTTTTTGATATGAGACTACGAGGTGGTACCTCGGTAGTGATTCTTGTTGATACTTTTCTATTACATCATTTTTTATTTTGGTTGCTTTTTTTTCCTTGGCAAATTATTCCTTGTTTTCTTTCTGTGATGCCTTATTTGCCTTAGTTCAATGTAACTATTCTTCGTATGTTTCTTCATTGTTTTATTTCCATTGTTTATCATTGTTACATTATCATATACCTGTTCAGTTTTCCTATTTATTCCAGTAGGGCCTTGACTTGACCTCGTCACTACTCTACCTAGGTTAGGCTTGGCACTTATGGGGTACCATTTTGGTGTACTCATGATACGCTTCTGTGTATCTTTTTGTGAGAATCCAGGCACCAATGAGCCGAGTTCAGATTTGGAGACTTTAAGGTATACCCGCTGGCGTTCGCAAGCCTCGTAGTCACCATCTTTCTTGTTTTATTCATTTTCCTTTTATAGATAATGTTGTATAGAGATGTTCAGTATACTCTTGTAGAGCTTGTGACCTGACATCACCGAATTTTGGGGAGTTTGTTTCTATTGAGTTGCAGAGTTCTTGATGATACTTGTTGAGTTATTTGAGAGTTTTATCATTATCTTAGTTATATTTTGCATGTATGTTAGGCTTACCTAGTATTAGAGACTAGGTGCCATAACGACATCCTAATGAGAGAAATTAAGGTCGTGATAAGAAGTACCACCCTCCTACTTTCAGCGGCTTAGCTTTAGAGGATGCACATGGTTTTCTTGAGGAGTGCCACCGTATCCTCCGTACTATGGGCATTGTGGAGACGAGTGGGGTTGCTTTTACTACTTTCCAGCTAAAGGGATCGGCATATCAGTGGTGGCGATCATACGAGTTGGAGAGCTTGGCCAAGGAAGCTTCACTCACATGGGCTCAGTTTTCAGAGATGTTCCTGAGAGAGTTTGTTCCCCTAAGTCTTTGGGATGCATGGCGTACAGAGTTTGAGCAGTTGCGCTAGGGTGCTATGACCGTATCAGAGTATACTGTCAGGTTCAACGAGTTGTCCAGACATGCATCTGCCTTAGTTTCCACAGTCAGAGAGCGAGTCCGACGATTTACTGAGGGGCTCAACTATGGTATTAGATTCAGCATGGCTCGAGAGTTGGAGAGTGATACCCCATACCAGTAGGTGGTAGAGATAGCTCGGAGATTGGAGGGTATGCGGGGCCAGGAGAGAGAGGACAGGGAGGCCAAGAGGCCCCGAGATTCTAGTGGATATAGTGGTGCCCGTGCCCCAGTTGCAGCCCGTCATGACAGAGACTATGTGAGTCATCCAGTTCATTCAGCACTTCCATCTTCTAGTAGTATTCCGGCTACTCCCAGATCTCAGGTTGCCCATTATGCACCGCCACCGTCTAGTGCACCTCCTACACGGGGTGCTTTCAGCAATTAGTCTAGCCGACCAGGACCGAACTAGTTTCAGCAGTCACGTCCTCTAAGATCTTGTTTTGAGTGTAGTGATACTCGTCATATGGTGAGGGACCTCCCTAGACTCAGGATGGGTGCATCTCAACAAACTACTCTGGCTCCACATATTCCATAGGGTCCCCTGACTTCTCAGGCCGTGGTTACCGCACCAGTTGCTACTCCCCCTGCTCAGCCAGCTAGGGGTGGAGGTCAGGCGGGTAGGGGACTCCCTAGAGGGGGAGGTCATTCCAGATGTTATGCATTTCCGGGTAGGACGGAGACGGTTGCATTAGACGTAGTCATCACGGGTATTGTCTCGGTTTTTCATAGAGATGCATCAGTCTTATTTGATCCAGGCTCCACTTATTCATATGTATCATCTTACTTTGCTCCGTATTTGGGTATACCCCGTGATTCTTTGAGTTCCCCTATCTATGTGTCTACGCCTATAAGAGATTCCATTGTTGTTAATCATGTGTATCGGTCGTGTTTAGTTGTTCTTGGTGGTTTTGAGACCAGAGTTGATTTATTGTTGCTCAGTATAGTAGACTTTGATGTTATTTTGGGCATGGACTGGTTTTTGCCCTATCATGTCATTCTTGATTATCACGCCAAGGCGATGACGTTGGCTATGCCAGGTTTATCGCAGTTGGAGTGGAGGGGTACTTTGGATTATGCTCATAGCAGGGTGGTGTCTTTCCTTAAGGCACAACAAATGGTTAGGAAGGGGTACGATGCATATCTAGCCTTTGTGAGAGATGCCAGTGTTGACACTCATACCGTTGAGTCAATTTCGGTAGATAGAGACTATCTAGATGTATTTCGGGCAGATCTTCTAGGCGTGCCGCCTGATAGGGATATTGCTTTTGGTATTGAATTGTTGTCGGGCACATAGCCCATTTTATTCCACCATATCGTATGGCCCCAACAGAGTTGAATGAGTTAAAGGAGCAGTTGCAAGATTTGCTTGATAAGGGTTTCATTCGGCCTAGTGTGTCACCTTGGAGTGCTCCGATCTTGTTTGTAAAGAAGAAGGATGGTTCTATGTGCATGTGTATTGATTATTGGCAGTTGAACAAGGTTACGGTGAAGGTGAAGAACATGTATCAATTGCCACACATTGATGACCTATTTGATCAGCTATAGGGTACCAGAGTATTCTCAAAGATTGATTTGCAGTCAGGCTATCATCAGTTGAAGATTCGGGAAGTGGATATTTCGAAGACTGCCTTCAGGACTCGGTATGGTCATTACGAGTTCCTTGTGATGTATTTGGGCTGATCAACGCCCCAGTAGAATTCATGCACTTGATGAACTGTGTATTCCTGCCCTATCTTGACTCATTCGTCATTGTGTTTATTGATGACACCTTGGTGTACTCCCGGAGCTGGGAGGATCATGAGCAGCATTTGAGGATTGCGCTCCAGACCTTGAGAGAGAAGAAGTTGTATGTAAAGTTTTCAAAGTGTGAATTCTGGCTTGAGTTGGTTGGCATTTTTGGGTCATGTGGTGTCGAGTGAGGGGATCAAGATAGATCTGAAGAAGATTAAAGCAATGCAGAGTTGGCCCAGACCGTCTTCAGCCACTGAGATCCGGAGTTTTCTAGGTTTGGCAGGGTATTACTACCATTTCGTAGAGTGTTTCTCATCTATTACTGCACCTATGATCAGATTGACCCAGAAGGGTGCTCTGTTCAGATGGACCGAGGAGTGTAAAGAGAGCTTTCAAAAGCTCAAGATTGCTTTGACTACAACTCTAGTATTGGTGTTGCCTACGGGTTCGGGGTCTTACACTGTGTACAATGATGCGCCACGTATTAGCCTCGATGCGGTGTTGATGCAAGACGGTAGGGTGATTGCCTAAGTGTCTAGATAGCTGAAGGTGCATGAGAAGAATTATCTTGTCCACGACTTGGAATTAGCAGCTATTGTACATGCCTTGAAGATTTGGCAGCACTATTTGTACAGTGTCCATTATGAGGTCTATACCGACCACTAGTCTACAATATCTGTTCAAACAGAAGGATCTTAACTTGCGGAAGTGGAGGTGGTTAGAGTTGCTTAAGGACTATTATATCACCATTTTGTATCATTCCAGGAAGACCAATATGGTGCCCGATGCCTTGAGTCAAAAGTTGGAGATCATCGGCAGTTTAGCATATCTACCGGCAGCGGAGAGGCCATTAGCATTGGATGTTAAGGCCTGGCCAACCAGTTTTTTAGATTGGATGTTTTGAAGTCGATTTAAGTTCTGGTTTGCGTGGTTTCTCGGTCTTCTCTATATGATCGCCTCAGAGAGCGTCAGTATGATGACCCCCGTTTGCTTGTCCTCAAGGACACGGTTCAGCACGACGATGCCAAGGAGGTTAGTCTTGGGGATGACAATGTATTGCAGATGCAAGGTCGACTATGTGTGCCCAATGCAGATGGTTTGCGCGAGTTCATTCTTCAGGAGGCCCACAATTCGCGGTACTCCATTCATCCGGGTGCCGCTAAGATGTATCAGGACTTGAGACAACTCTATTGGTGGAGGAGGATGAAGAAATACATAGTGCAGTATATAGCTCAGTGATAAATTGTCAGCAGGTGAAGTACGAGCATTAGCGGCCAGGTGGGTTGCTTCAGAGGCTTGAGATTCCCGAGTGGAAATGAGAGCGAGTTATCATTGATTTCGTTGTTAGGCTCCCACAAACTTAGAAGAAGTTTGACGCAGTATGGGTGATTGTGGATAGGTTGATGAATCGACTCATTTCATTCCAGTGGTGACTACTTATTGTTCAGAGCAGTTGGCTCAAGTCTATATTCGCCTGATCATCCGACTTCATGGCGTGCCGGTATGGAACATCTGTGACCAGGGTACGCAGTTTTCATCTCGATTCTGGAAGGCCGTACAGCGTGA
Organism: Nicotiana attenuata; assembly: GCF_001879085.1. NCBI lineage: Eukaryota > Viridiplantae > Streptophyta > Magnoliopsida > Solanales > Solanaceae > Nicotiana > Nicotiana attenuata. The sequence continues at coordinate 12,297,853 of NC_031993.1, forward strand.
GTTAAGCACACGGGTTGAGTTGAGTACAACATTCCACCCTCAGACGGACGGACAGTTTGAGTGCACTATTCAGATATTGGAGGATATGCTTCATGTCTATGTTATGTAGTTCGGGGGTTCTTGGGATCAGTTCTTGCCGCTTGCGGATTTTGCCTAAAATAACAGCTACCAATCGAGTATTCAAATGGCTCTGTATGAGGCCTTCTATGGGAGGTTGTGTCGATCTCCGTTTGGTTGTTTCGACCTGGGTGAGGCAAGGTTATTGGGTACTGACTTGATTCAGGATGCTTTGGAAAAGGCTAAGTTGATTCAGCATTGACTTCGTACAACCCAATCTAGGCAGAAGAGTTATACAGATCGGAAGGTTCGCGATATTATATTCATGGTTAGAGAGCGGGTCTTGCTTCGGGTTTCGTCCATGAAGGGTGTTATGAGGTTCAGAAAAAAGGGCAAGTTGATCCCTAGGTATATCGGACCTTTTGAGATTCTTGAAAGGATTGGTGAGACGGCCTACAAGCTTGCATTGTCCGGTATGCGATGTTTCTATGCTCTGGAAGTATCACGGTGATCCATCTCATGTGCTAGATTTCAGCTCAGTCTAGTTGGACAAGGATTTGTCTTATGTTGAGGAGCCGGTAGCCATTTTGGACAGGTAGGTCCGAAAGTTAAGGTCAAATAGCATTGCTTCAGCGTAGGTTCAGTGGAGGGGTGAACAGGTCGAGGAGGCGACTTGGGAGATCGAGCATGATATGTGTAGCCTTATCCTCATCTTTTCACCACTTTAGCTATGTCTCTATACTCGTTCGACGACGGACATTTTTTTAATAGGGGGAGGATCTAACGACCCGGCCAGTCGGTTTGAGTATTTTAGCCCCGATCCCTTATTTATTGCTTCCCCTATGGTATATTGTGGCTATGTGACTTGCCGGGGTGTTTGGATTTTGTTTCGGATGAGTTTCGGAGTGAAATGGGACACATAGTCCCTAAGTAGGAAGTTTAAGTTGAAAGAGTTGACCGTGGTTTAACTTTTTTGTAGACGACTCCGGAATGAAGTTTTGACTGTTCTAATAGCTCTGTATGGTGATTTTGGACTTAGGAGAATGTCCGAATGTTTAGTTGGTCCATTATGTGTTTTGGAACTTGTTGGTATATTCGGACGGGGTCCCGAGGGCCCCAAGTGTGAATCGGATTGAAATCGGAACAATTTTTGGACTTAGTGTTGTTGAAGCTTCAGCTGTTCTACCAACCCAGGCACCAGTGAGCCAAGTTCGGATTTGGAGACATCAAGGTATACATGCCAGCATCCGCAAGCCTCGGAGTCACCCTCTATCTAGTTCTATTTCATTGTCCTTTTATAGATACTATTGTATATGGATGTTCAGAATACTTTTGTAGAGCTTATGACTTGATATCACCGGATTTTGGGGAGTTTGTTTCTATTGAGTTGCAGAGTTCTTGATGATAGTTGTTGAGTTATTTGAGAGTTTTATCATTATCTCAGTTATACTCTGCATGTATGTTAGGCTTACCTAGTCTTAGAGACTAGGTGCCATCACGAGATCCTACGGAGAAAAATTGGGATCGTGAAAATTCTCTGCTGTCAAGGAATATCTAGAAATTCTTCCTGTAAAAATTGGAAGGAATTTTTTCCCAGTCTAATTATCTAAATTTTTTAAAGTTTTGCTTTGCCCATGTTTCCTAACTTCTTTTATTTTTTCAGTATTCTAAATTTAGAACTTACTAGTTTGACTAATTTAAATTCTCGTGGAAAAGCCTCATTAAGGGATAAAATGTTCCCTTACAAAAAGTTTAATTTTGTTCTCGTGACTCGATTGAGAGACTTCTAATTAAGAGTGAAGAGATTTTAAGTTTTTAACCGAAAAAAATTTTGTAAACCAAGAAAACTAGAAAGGGAAAAAGGAAAATAAAATGCCAAATACAGATCACACTGCCTTCTCTTTATGTTTGCTTCTAATAAAGAGGGTCGTATTCCACCGAAAGAAGATCAATTTAATACAACTGAATTCTTATCCATAGAAATAATGCAAAGATTAATGCGCTAAGAAATTCAGATTTGTTCTTTTCCCCTACTTTCTGCAAATTTATTTAGATCAAGTATCCAATATATTCCTTTTCAGAAGATCCCCTTTTTCCAATTATATAATCCAATTTGCATATGTTCAAATAACCCAAAAATCTAAATGAGATGTGATCTTATATATTAATCATATACCTTGGTGACCTGTATGTAGTATCAAATCGAGCATAAAATTTGTAATATTAAGTTCATATAAGATATTAACTAAAAAGGGAAGTTTTGGAGCAACAGTTAAGTTCTCTGTGTGAGCTATAGGTTATGAGTTCGAACCGTAGAATTAGCCATTGATGCTCTCATCATGGTAGGCTGTCTACATCACACTCTCTTGTGGTGCGGTCCTTCCCCAAACCCTGCATGAACACATGATGCTTTGTGCATTTGACTGACCTTTATAAGATATGAACTAAGTAGTGGAATTACTAGTACATTTGATCCATTGCTAGTCATACAATTATGATCAAAATTAATCCTAGGATATTAGAAAGCATAATATTCCCAGGAAACCAATATAATATCCAAGAACTCCCATATTAGATGCAAAGGGATTAGTATTTAATTACTTTTCTCTGTTTCTTTTGTTTAAAGTACATATAAGAAGGGGATTAGAAAGGTCATACTTTTAGGAGCAACTTAGTTAATCAGATGCTTAATAATGCCTCTAATGATGAATTAATTTATTTTTAATTTGGAGTAAAGGAATATTAACTAACGTTTGAAGCTCAGAGGGAATCTGATTCACCGCAACATAAGCTGTATCATTTTTGTTCTTTTCTTTTTCTTAATTTCTTTGAGAAAGTAATGTTAGGTAAAATACTGATTTTAATAGTAATTATCACCACCTCCACATGATTATTCTTACTTTTACCACATAAATAATGGAGTTAAGCTTCCCAATCATCAACAAGTGTGATAAGAATAGTAGGCTTTTAAATTTTAGTTGCCAGCTAGTCAATATTACTGTATTTTGGTCAAATTACATTAAACCAAGATTCATGGCATATTTGCACCGAGAGGATGCACGTAGCACGTAATTCCAGTTTCCAAAAGCGGATCACCTCTGTAATTCTACCCGGTATTCGATATTCATATTGGTCAAATTCGGATTTGCACCGAGAAGTCTCACATTGAAAGATAAAATTAATGCTCTTTAACAAATGCGGCTCGAACCTGAAACTTCTGGTTAAGGATAAAAGAGTATTTACCACTCCAGAACAACCTTTGATGGTCACCTCTGTGTCGTTGTTATTTCTTTATTCTGAATTACATACTTCAATTAATATGTGTCGTGCTGATCAAAATAAATACAATATATATATATATATATATATATATATATATATGTGTGTGTGTGTGTGTAAAAATTCAATAGAAATGACCGCGATGTTGGGAGGGCAAGGATCATTTAAGATAGTATCCTTTAACGATTTAAATCATATATGCACTGATAGTTTAATGAATTTTTACATTATCAATATGAGAGTTACATTTTATATCAAGTTACATGCCATTTTTTAGCTTACCCGTGTGCTTATTTAATAGAGTTACATGCAAATATTTTTTTTACATAGTCAATACATGCAACTTAAACTCTTTATTTTTTAAGTACCCTTTTATTTTTCCATGGTTTAACTAATGCTTATAAATAGGGGTCCTATCCATATTAGTCCTCACAATAAACACAACCAACTTCTCTCCTTTCTACTGCTAATAAAAAAAAAATACCAACTTTTTACACATAAATTTTTGCAGCCAACTCTCAGATATATGGCACCAAACAAGAAAGATATTTCGAAGATAGGCCAAGAAGCCTTTGCTCTTCTTGACGAACAACGCTATGGAAGAAAGGGAAGGCCTTCTATTTTTCATTCTTCTTCTGCGCCTGTTAAAACAACCCATAAAAATTGGTTTTATTACCAAAACCAACCTCAGACATCTCATGTTGTTCAGTTCAAACCAGCTTATGCAGTTGAAGAGAGAGTTATCAATAGTCACGAAGCTGTGCAGTTACACGGTGGGGTTCTTATTTGTGATTATTCCAAGAGAAAAAGCAAAAGTTATAGCTTATTACTGAGCAAAGACGAATTCAGAATCTAGAATCAGTGAGTTCAAAATTACGAGTGTGATTTTATTATACGTATAAGCGTTACTTTTTCCAAATATGTGTATGTAGTAATTCGAGCAAAAAGTAATACGCTTTTGTATTCGCAGAACCCGCTCAAGATCCGTCTCCTCGTTTTTTTCTTTTAAGTTTGTGAACACACTTTTTGCATATGTGTGGTCGATGAAGCTCCTTGTATGTGTATGATGGGCTAGTGAATCATATTATATATTTGGCTTTTAAATTCTAAATTATGCTGGTTTTTACTTATAGTCGTGATTTAATTAATTTGCACTCTAGCAATTTTTCCTCTCTTTGTTTTCATCTTTTGCCCTCTTTTTTCTTTGGCGTATGGGAGTTTAATTATCATTGATCTAATTGATATTCCAAAGATCAACATTTTGATATAAGTCTTGGTTCCCTTTTCATCTGAAGAATAATTACATAGTATCCACTTATGACACTAAGGCGTGCCAACAAGTGCAAAAAAAGAATAAAAAAAATAAAAAATAAATAAATTTTGCCCTTGCATACCTCCCATGCAACAATGATCGATATGATATAATTTAAAATATATTCATGGATTGGTCACTTGTTGTTTAGAAGGCTGCAATTTCTTAACTGTTGGCTGTTGCGGTTCTTATTTTTACTAATAATTTAGTACATTTCTTATTGTTATTATAAAGCCAAATCATTTTAATAATTATAATTTTCATTTGTTTTATCGAGAAGGTCTACGTTTCCGGTCTGTATAGACCTATAAAAGTATAAAGAAAAATACAACATCATAAAATAAATGGAATAATTTTTATTTCTCATTATTCTTTTTTTGCTTATTAAGCAATATAATTAACTTTAATTTGTCTGTTGAGGAAAAAAGAATATAAATAAATAAAGCTGCATGCTACAAAAAATCAGACTTTTCCGTAGTACATTCGTAGAGACTCTAGAAGTCATTTTCTTTTACAACTAAGGGCAGCACAGAAAGCGATTATTCATTCTCAAAAGAAAATCACTCACATAAAAGCAAAGGGAAAATAAATGTGTAGTTGTAGTACTATACACAACGCCTCCTAACTTCTCATCATCACTACTATATATATTGGGTTAATTTGAGTGCCCATATGATTCATTAAAGAACTTGGTTCTTTACCGTGTTCCATAAACTTGAAGTAAAGTAAACACAACAGTTTTTACGTGAAAAATCACCCGACTCAAAAGGTGCAAAAACCACGACCTACTACGTAGGATTTTTAACTTCAATTCCACTAGAGCAATGAGCTAAAAAATATATTAATTTAAAGACCGTAATTCAACACTCTCAAGTACTCCTACTACGACTATTTGATTTACAAGTTACTCTAACTTGTAAAGCGAACACTCACTCCAACCCAGTAATTGCTTGTGACACTTGATTACAACTCAATTTCCTAAAGCACATTTGTTAGATTGACTCAAGAAGAATACAATGCAAGTACTCGACTAAAGTAAACAACATACGACTCTTTAGTTGATGTGTTAAAGGATAAAACAAAAGTCTAAAATAGATAGTATTTAAACGCGTCAACTTGAGATCTTCTAGGAGTCATATACATAGTTAGCTTCTCCTTTGATAGGACTCCTACTGTTCCAAGGATTCCACAAGCTTTGCGACTCTTGTCTCTGACTGAATTATCTGTATCTTCTTGAGCAACAACCCTTATCACATGTAGCAGCCTTCTTCCACCAAACTCAGACCTGGGTAACTTTGAGATAAAGTTACTATCTTGTATAGATGTAGAATCAACAACCTAAGGAGCCGGTCCTTTATCCTGAGAAACTGGTTCTTAGAACAATTAAACAGCTATGTTGAGGACCTGGTTCATTGAATTATTGCATTTAGACATATTTTGTTAATCATCAAAACCTCAATACTCAATAAATTCCCCCTTTTTGATGATGACAAACTTTGTACACGATAGAACCAGGTAATCACAACAAAGAACCAGATAATCATAACAAGTACTATTGACAGACATATATGTTCACAACCCACAACCTCCCAACCTTATCTTCCCCTTTTGGCATCATCGGAAAACAAAAAGATGTTAGATAGATGAAGCACAGATATCATAAGATTCAAGGCTAAACAGGATATAACACAAGCTTAAGACATATTAAGGCAAACAGACTAGACTAAAGATCCAATATGGTACAAAGCTGTAAAGCAGAACAACAGGAGACATCAAGTAGTGCCAAAATAAGCCCAGGGCCGCGTCTTAACCATTAGAACGAAATAAACTAAGCATATTGCAAACTACGCAGACTAAGACAAAATAAGGAAAAAAATAAAGCGTTATTGGAATAACAAAGCAAACTAAGGACACTAGGAAGGAACATGTTCATGGGTGAGAGGTGGAGGAGCTCAATGATTTCACAAGGGTGGCAATCTGTTGGGCATGAGCTTCCCTATCTCTTCTAAGCTCTTCCCTAAGTTGCCTGGTTTGCTTTCTCGGCTCATCATTGTCTTCACAATGTTTAGCATTCTCTTCAACAGCCAACTCCAATCTCTTACTGAGCTCTGCAACCCTATTGCTCCTAGGTAGACTAGCAGATCCAGTGGTCCTCTAGCTGTGATATCCTCATAGCCACACCGGTTGAGGGTAACATCATCCAAAATATCATTGTGGTTTCCATACTTAAGCTCAGGTCGGGCGATGTTGAGCTTGTCAAATAACTCAGTCAACATGAAACCACAAGGCATAGCATGCTTAGGCTTGGAGGTGTCTGCAGGTCTTGCCATATGCTGAATCATCATGCTAGGGAGATTGATAGGTCTGCTAGTGTCAAGCAGTTCCATTACAGCCATGTGCAGTAGAGTAGCTTCATGCCTTCTCTCATACCTATGAAGAATGCAGGAATTAACAAAATGAAACAACAGTTTGTGGAAGGGAGTCATATCAGTCTTGTACACCTTCTAGGCAGCATCGAGTTTAAACTTTTGAGAAAACTTTCTTATGACCACAATGCTAGTGTCAACATCATTGTCTATGGCTGGTCACTTTTTTTTCAAGTAATTGTCAAATCGCAAAGAAGAGATATTTAGAAACATCCCCAGCTCCTCAGCATCAAACTCCATTTCAAATCCCCCTACATTACTCTTGACTACCTTCCCATCAAATTTGAAATTTGCATAAAACTCCACCACAGCAGGAACACATACAGGAGGAAAAGCTTTGACAAACATGTGCTTCCACCCCTGTGGCTCAAGTTTTTCCACCACTTAAGCCATTCTTTTCTCATCAGTGTTTGCAAGAATCTTCGCATTTAAACACTTTTCTGTTCCTGAACTCTGTGAGTCGATCAACTTCAGCTAGCACATTCTTTCTTGTCTTTCCCCTACTAGACCTTGCATGACGGGTAGCAGTTTTTGTAACTTTGGAAACCATTCTCTTTGGTGTAGAGGACTTAGATGGCAAAGTGGATTCAGACTCATCTTCTCGATCTAGCTCAATCACAGGTTCCACAATTGAGACCCTCTTCCTTGGCTTCTTGGCACTTCTAGACTCCTTAATGACTTGTTCATCAACAACCTTTCTTTACTCCTTGTAAGAGGATCCTAGCAGGAGGGGCCACTCCGTTCCTTGTTGGACTGCTGACTTTGTTCTTTCACAAGAGTCTTCCTAGGTTTCTTCCCTACCTCAGGCAATGGCAAGTCATCTTCATCACTGCTAACTTCTTTATCTCAAATGAAATGAGTTAACAGAGACCCAGGTTCTTGAGTCCTTTTCTCTTCACCAGTTTCTTCCGAAGGGACTATGACAGTGTTCCCAGTGATCATAAAATCTTTAGGTTACTTACTCAAATTCTCATTCTCTTCCTCGCTCTCTTCATCCACTCCTTCACTCTCACTTATTTTTCCTTGATCCTCACCCTCACTCTCAGAGTTGTCCTCTTCTTCACTATGATTTTCTTCTTCTGCAAAATCATTTAATTGTTCAGCTATCTTATCATACGTATCACTCTCTTTCTCATCTCCAGAAGCTCCCTCATTCTCACTCTTTTCTTCTTCATTAGCTATGTTTTGAGCATTATGCTCCTCATGACTGTCCACAACTTCTTCTTCTTCTTTACCGCCATCATCATCCTCATCCTCAGTCTAACTAAATAAAAGACCAGCAGATGCCTCCTTTTGTACAGGTTCTTTACTTCCTTCCCCCTCAACCACAATCCCCACAGTAGTAGTATCTACCTCCTTTCCAAGATCACATTCACCATTTTCTACAGAGAATTCCTCCATTTGTGGTTTCTCACTCGTAGGTGGGAGAGTATATAAGGGAGCAACATCTATAGAGGATACCAAAACATCTAATTTCAAAGGAGGATATTGTACCTGATTAGAAATGATTGGCATTGATTCCCCTTGAACCACATATTCCTTGACCACTGTCTGCCTGAGTAGCAGCATCAGGCACTTTCTTGACTGATTTTCTTGGAGTAGCCTTAACCTTTGTTGACTTAGAGGTATTTTTCGCAGTAGGCTCAGGTGCATGGGTGGTTGGTTTAGGAAGTGGGGTGCAGTGGAGGTGGGGATGGTGAGAACAGCAGGAAAAAAGGATGATGATATAGGTACATTGGAGGATATCGAAGGAGAAGGAGCAGGTATGGGTGTGGGTTCACTTGATGGCTTGGCACTTTTCTTTGATTTGGGCTTCATGATTTTTGATTTTGCTTCAACCTTGGATGATGATTTGACTTTGGAGGGGGTTTGACTGAATTTAGGCATGGTGATTAGATAAGCAACTCGATGAAGAGAATGGAAGAATTGGTTCTTGATATTTGCTCTTGATTTTTTCTTAGGGTTTGAGAGAAACAGTGAGGTCTGAGAAGCTGATCATAAAGGCCTTTTAAAGACGTTACTCTTGATTCGACTGGAAGAGAGAATGCGACCAAATTTGAGTTCTAACGGGACTCTTATAATGGTTATTTTGGCTGTTAAGATTTCAGGAGTAATTGAACTCTAATTGCACTAGGATTCCCCCTTACTTTTTGACTAGAAGATGACTGGAAGTGATGCCAATGAAATTAGAAGTTTGAACATAGCAATAATTTTAGGATATTAAGTCCCAGTGAATTGAGACAATATGGCACGTACCTGAGTTGAAGAACCAACTCCTTAGCAGCTCCTTTCTTGTTTCCGCAATAAAGCTTCAGCACTTCATATTAGTATCATACAACACAGTTATCAGCCAGATTTTTCAAGCAAGTGTGTGTGCTTAATACAAGCACGAAGCTTAATCAAACACATTGTACTTAATTATCTACATCTAATTATACCTTTTTTGGCCAATCATCGAGGTTCAGCTTAGTTGGAAGAATTGATTAGACCTTGTTCTAGTCTGTTCCTTTCAAAGTTTTCCCTACTCGGAGCTTTAGTAAAAATATCAGCAATTTGATCTTTAGTTTTAGAAAAATTAATTGAGATATTTCCCTTTTCAACATTGTCTCTGAGAAAGTGATATCTAATGCCAATGTTCTTGGTTCTTTTGTGCTGACATGGATTTTTAGAAATGTTTATGGCACTGGTATTATCACAAAAAATGGGAACACAGTCAACAAATATACTATAGTCCCTTAGCTATTGTTTTATCCATAGCAACTGAGCACAGCAGGATGCTACTACATATTCAGCCTCAGCTGTAGATATGGCCATTGAGTTTTGCTTCTTGGTTCCCCAAGACACCAGACAAGAACCTAGAAAATGAGCTGTTCCTGAAGTGTTTTTCTTGTCAGCATGAAAACTGCATTATTAGCATCAGCATAACCAAATAGGTCAAAGCGATATCCTCTTGGATACAATGGGCACAAGTCAGGTGTCCCCTTGATATATCTTAGTATCTTTTTGACAGCCTTCAGGTGAGATTCCCTGGGATTTGCCGGAAATCTTGCACATAATCCCACAAAGAATACAATATCAGGCCTGCTTGTTGTGAGGTACAACAGTGATCTAATCATTCCTCTATATAGTTTTTGCTCAACACTTTTTCCTTCTTCATCAAGGTCCAATTTGGTTGCAGTTGCAATGGGAGTTTCAATGGACTTAGAGGAGTCCATTTTGCACTTCTATAGTAGTTCCTTGATATATTTTTGTTGATGTATCATGGTTCCAGTAGGTGTTTGCTTGATTTCAGCCCCCGAAAGAAGTTCAATTCACCCATCATGCTCATTTCAAACTCATTTCCCATCATCTCAACAAATTTCTTGCACATTGCTTCATTGGTAGCCCCAAAGATAATGTCATCCACATACACTTGCACAATCAGGATATTCTTCCCTCTTCTCCTTAGAAATAGAGTGTTGTCCACCTTCCTCTTACAAAGTTGTTGTCTAAGAGGAACTTAGAGTCTTTAATACCAAGCTCTTGGAGCTTGTTTTAGTCCATAAAGAGCTTTATCCAACTTGAACACATAGTTAGGAAATTGTTCACTTTCAAATCCATGAGGTTGTTTGACAAACACTTCCTCCTTCAAATAACCATTCAAGAAGGCACTCTTTACATCCATCTGATATAAGGTGAACTCCATGTGGGCAGCAAAGGCTATTAGCATTCATATAGCTTCCATTCTAGCTACAGGTCTAAACGTCTCATCATAGTCAATGCCCTCCTCTTGATTGTATCCCTGAACCACTAGTCTGTCCTTGTTCCTTGTGATATTTCCTTGTTCAACCAGCTTGTTTATGAACACCCATCTGGTACATATGATAGTTCGGTTCTTGGGTCTCTGTACCAAGTGACAGACCTTGCTTCTCTCAAACTGATTTAGCTCATCTTGCATGGCCATAATCCATTGTAAATCCTTCAGAGCTTCTTTGATGGTCGTAGGTTCAACCTGTGAGAGAAAGGTTGTGAGTGTGCACTCCTGCATTTGGATAAGATATGATATTCTTAGGAGGATGTGAACTTCGATACTTCCATGGTCTGACCAGTATACCCAAAGAAGATTCACCCAAGGAGTGACCCAAAGGAACAGGTTTAGTAGGTGTGGCTTCATCAGTCTGGTTAGCAGTCAGAGTAGTTCTTTCTTCTTTCTCATGATCACTGTCAATTTCCTTGTGGTCTTCGGATCCATCTTCATACTGAGGTTCAGATTCCTTGTAACTCAATCACCAGTGAGTCATATGCCATAGTCTTCATCTTGCAAATCTTTCTCAGCTAAATTGATAGATTTATCAAAGATAATATGAATATTTTCTTCTACACACATAGTTCTTTTATTAAAAACTTTATAGGCCTTACTATGTGGAGAATAACCCAAGAAAATTCGCTCATAACTTATGTCATCAAACTTACCTAGAGCTTTTTTTCCATTATTATGCACAAAACATTTGCACCCAAAGGCTCTTAGGTGAGCGATGTTGGATTTTCTTCCTCGAAGTAACTCATAGAGAGTTTTCTCAAGAATGGGTCTGACCATGCATCTAATTAGTAGGTAACAGGCAGTATTGACTGCCTCAGCCTAGACTCTTAGGCAGTCCACTAGCAATCAACATGGTCCCCCACCCCCATGTCTTCTAGGATCTATTATTTCTTTCTACAATCCCATTTTGTTGTGGAGTTCTAGGTGCAAGAAATTATGGTCAATATCATGTGAGCTACAGAACTCAAGGAATTTTTTAATTTTTAAACTCAGTTCCATGATCAATTCTCATACTTAATACATTGCACCCCAGTTTTTGTTGAATCATTCTAACAAATAACACAGAAAACATCAAAGGTTTCATTTTAGATCCCAAAAATGGAATCCGGGTATACCTGGAGAAGTCATCAACAATCACAAACACATATCTCTTACCTCTTCTAATACTTGCTCTCATTGGTCCACATAGGTCCATGAGAAGGAGTTCCAGGATTTAGAGGTGTTTACAACCTTTTTAGATTTAAAGGATGACCTTACATGTTTCCCGCTAACACAGGCATCACGCACCTTGTTAAAGGAGAACTCAACTTTTGGTAGACCAAGGACCAAGTCCTTTGCTGCCAACTTGTAGAGACTGGCATGTCCTAGTCTTCTATGCCATAGTAGTGGATCATCTTCCACTACACTCAAGCATGTGTGCCACTCTGGGGAAGTGACACAATTGATATATTGTGGACATTGTTATGTTTCTTACCCTTTAACACAATTTCATCAGTATCAAGCTTAGTGACATTGCAAATTTTGGAATTGAATTTTACCTCATTTCCTTTGTCGCAGATTTGCTTGAACATGTGATCTAGCTTGCTACACTTGTAGCACCCATCATAATTAGCTTTATTGATCTGCTTGGGCTTACTAATAGCCTCTCTCTTGGATGCACTTTTGGAGTTCTTCATGAACCTCTTGAACTTGGCAAACATTGCTAGATCAGGGTCATCATTGTCAGATTCATCATCCGCATACGCTTTAAGAACCAAGGCCTTATCATTTTTTGGTTCTTCCTTGTACAGTTCTATCTTTCTCATTCATGAGTCTTTAAGTTTCCAACCAACTCATCAAGTGAGATTGTGTCCATCTCCTTGGCTTCCAACTCTTTTGAGGTAAACACCTTTCCAAGTGATTTCAGTTCATTGGTTATTATAGTAAATCTAGCCATCATATCCTGGATGGGCTCAGACTCCTTCATGGAGAAGAGCTCATAGTTTCTTATAAGTAGCTTTATCCTTGATCTCTTCACTTAGTTTATTCCATTATGAGCATTTTGGAGTGCATCCCATATCTGCTTTGCATTAGAGCATGCAGAAATTCTATTATACTCATGAGGACCAAGTCCACAAATAAGGATTTTCTTAGCCTTTGCATTCTTCTCCGTCATTCTGAAATCTACTGCCACAAATTCATAGGGGTCCTTAGGAACTGTTTCATTTTGTGCATTTTGTTTAGAGGGAGTTAATGGACCATCGTTTACTATGGTCCATAGTTCATTGTCTTCAGCTACCGGGAAGTCTTCCATTCTTGCTTTCTACCAACTGTAATATTTTCAATTGAACAGAGGTGGTTTGGTAGTTGATTGTCCTTCATTAGTTCTGGGTGGAACACTCATCTTGCTTCCAGGATCTCTCTAGGTGTTAACCGTGTGTGTGAAAGAACCTGCTCTAATACCAATTGTTAATTTGAGTGCCCGTATGATTAACTAAAGAACTTGATTCTTTACCGTGTTCCTTAAACTTGAAGTAAAGTAAACAGTAAAGTAAACACAATAGTTTTTACGTGGATAATCACCCAGCTCAAAAGGTGCAAAAACCACAACCTACTACGTAGCATTTTCAACTTCAACTCCACTAGAACAATGAGACAAAAATGTATCAATTACAAGACTGTAATTCAATACTCTCCGGTACTTCTACTACGACTATTAGATTTACAAGTTACTCTAACTTGTAAATCAAACACTCACTCCAACTTAGTAATTGTTTGTGACACTTGATTACAACTCAATATCCTAAAACACATTTGGTAGACTGACTCAAGAAGAATACAATGCAAGTACTCGACTAGAGTAAACAACATATGACTCTTCAGTTGATGTGTAAAAGGATAAAAAAACAAAATTCCAATGTAGACAGTATTTAAACGCGTCAACTTGAGATCTTCTAGGAGTCCTATACATAGTTAGCTTCTCCTTTGATAGGACTCCTACTGTTCCAAGGATTCCACAAGCTTTGGGACTCTTGCCTCTGATTGAATTATCCGTATCTTCTTGAGAAACAACCCTTATCACATATAGCAGCCTTCTTCCACCAAACTCGGACCTGGGTAACTTTGAGATAAAGTTACTGTCTTGTACAGACATACAATCATCAACCTGAGGAGCTGATCCTTTATCATTAGGAGTTGTTTCTTAGAACAATTAAGCAGCTACGTTGAGGACAAGGTTCATTGAATTATTGCATTTAGACATACTTTGTTAATCATCAAACCTCAATACTCAACATATTACTTTTCCATGATACAACAACTATCTTTTTTCTGTTGACTGTTACATTCGCCACAAAAATACTTGTGTTCTGTGGTGACCTAGCTAGGTCGTCACTGAAAATCTCATTTCTTATAGAGGTACAATTTGGACATTGTCATTTCCATGTATTTAATTTGCAATGGGTCCTCAAGATGCAAAGTGCTCCAAAAGCCCGTTGATCCTAGTGTCCTCTTTGCAAAGATTCACAAAGGTGTTATTCAGCTTTATTGTAGTGACCCGACCGGTCGTTTTGAGTATTTGCACTTTGCTCATTAGTCGGTCTTGGTTTTCAGGTTATTAAGAATTTATTTGGGAGAATGATTCTCAACTAGGAAGCTTTAAATTGGAAGAGTTAACCAAATTTGACTTTTTGATATTTGACCTCGTATTGGAGTTTTGATGGTTCCGTTAGCTCCGTTTGGTGATTTTGGACTTAGGAGCGTGTCCGTAGTTGAATTTGGCTTGAAATGGCGAAAGTTGGATTTTTGGAAAGTTTGATCGGGAGTGGACATTTTGATATCAGATTCAGATTGTGGTTCCAGGAATTATAATAGCTTCTTTATGTCATTCGGTACTCGTGTGCAAATTTTGGATTCATTCCAGATTGATTTGCTATATTTCGGCACGAGTTTTGGATGTTGAAAAGTTCAAAGTTCATCAAGTTCGAATTGAGGTGTGATTTGTCATTTCGATATTATTATGTGTGATTTGAGGCCTCGAGTAGGTATGTATTATGTTATGGGACTTGTTGGTATATTTGGATGGGGTCCCGAGGGGCTCGGGTATGTTTTGGATTGATTTCAGACTATTTTTTCCTTTTTTTTTCATTGCTGGGTCTGCAGAACTCTGAGTATCTGGTTTTCTTAATCGATAGCGGAGCATGGGTCACTATCACGTAAGGTTGTTTGATGGCTGGTGTCAAGTTTTTCTATGCATTTGCAAGTTCTCAGACGCATTCGCGTAGGTTGCCGCGGAGTGAGCACCGCGTTCGCGCCAGTATGCACGCGTTCGCGCCAGTAGGTTGGACAACTAGGTAGTGGCTGCTTCTTCGCGTTCGCAGTGCTTCGTACGCAATTGCATAGAGAATTTTTGTTACATTATATTTTGTTTATCGTGAACGCTATGGATTTCCCGCATTCGCGTATGAGGAATACGTGGGCAGATTATAAAGTACTCTATTTCGAGGGTTTCGGCCATTTTTACATTTTGGGAGCTATGGAGCTCGGACTGTGGCGATTCTTCAAGAAATTTTCACCATGTGGACTGGGGTAAGTGTTCTACTTTATTTTCATTTTATATCACGAATCTATCTTCATTTTTGGCATTTGATTGAGGGTTCCAAAAGAGAAATTAGGGGGTTTTGCCTAGAGTTTCATAATGTGCATTTTTGAGTATTGAACATCGATTTGGAGTTGGATTTGAGTGAAACTAGTATGGTTGGACTCATAATTCAATGGGTAGTCAGTTTTGTGAGTTTCGTCAGGTTCTGAGGCGTGGGCCCAGGTTTTGACTTTTTGGCCGATTTTTGGCTTTTGATTAACAATTCGACCTTAATCATTTGGAATTGTTTCCTTGGGCGATATTTGATTTATTTGAGTTTCTTTTTTCTAGTTTTGAGCCGTTCGGGGGCCGGTACGCGCGAGATGGCATTTTTGGAGCATCGCCTTGCTTGCTTGGTATTGGAATTAGCTTGTTCGAGAAAAGTAACACTTCTAAACTTGGTGCTGAGGGTATGAAACCCCGAATCACGTGACATGTGATTGGTGTTGAGGTTACGCACATGCTAGGTGATGGGCATGCACCGTGTGAATTGTGACTCCGTTATTTCTGTGTTACTATGTAGTTACCTGATCCTACCTGTAACCATGAAATTTCTACGTACTTGAGCTATTGTTGGCTTCTAACTCGTCACTACTTTCAACCTAAGATTAGGTTTGTTACTTATTAAGTACATGGGGTCGGTTGTACTCATATTACACTTCTGCACCTTGCGTACAGATGTTGGCTGTTGATGTTGCTGTGATCGACGGGAGCTGGAATTAAAGACGTACCTGCGTTCTGGTAGTAGTTATCTCTTGTTCATGGTAGCCTTAGATTCATAAAAATCTGTTTATGTACATTTCGAGCAGATGATGTATTTATTTCATACCAGCTTTGTAAATTCTATTCTTAGAAGCCCATGATTTGTACTACCAGACCTTGGGGAATGTATCAGATTCAGATAATTTCTCTTATTTAAATTTTCTTATTAATTTCATTGGAATTGGATAGTCGTTAATTCGCTTACCTTGCAGGTTGGGTTAGGTGCCATTACGACTAGTTGGATTTTGGGTCGTGACAAGTTGGTATCGGAGCTCTAGGTTCATAGGTTCTACAAGTCATGAGCAAGTGTCTACTAGAGTCTTGTGGATCGGTATGATGACGTCCATACCTATCTTCGAGAGGCTACAGGGCATTTAGGATATATACTTCCCATCTTTCTTTCCTTATCGTGCGGCATTAATTCAGCTTGAAGCGTAACTCATTGAATTCCTTCCGCGCATTCGTATGCGCACATGAGCACTCGGTATCGGCTGTGCATAGAAGGCTTGTGATTCCCTGGTTGAGCTTCGAGATGTGATTTATGTGTGCTGATGATGGGCCAGTTTGGAGGACTTGAGGCCAGGTTTTAACTGTATCTTGAGCACAGGGATTTCAGTTGTGTGAGCACGTGCTTTGGACTTATACGTCCGGTAGTGTCCCTATGAGTAGAATTCGTGGCTTGATAAGTGGATGGATGGCTATGTGATGAGTATGATGTGACTATGAGATGTGTTCATATAGTTTGAATGTGGTGAGAAGAGTTTGCTTAAGATGTAAACAGGACTATTGGGTGCTTGATTTCTGTCTTGATTTGACGTATTGGCTCGAGTTGTGGGTGTGTTGAGGGATCTTTTATGTTGTCTAATTATAGAGTGAAGTAGATTTTCATATCTTGTTGTGAGTTCAGAATCAGGAAGGTTAAGTGATGGCGTAGTAGTTGTGACTATGGATGGGTATAGAGAGATGTTAGTTTGAGGCAAAGCAGGTGGGTTATCTCCTACGGGGTGTCCTGAGGTTGTGTGATCCCTATGTTGTTTTTGTGGAGAGTTCTTCTTTACCAGCGAATTATATGTGTTGCAATTTGAGTTTAGACCGCTTGTGGAAGTTGGCTTGACTGTTACAAGGGTGAATGCGAGATTTGCAGATAATTTGAAGTATTAGATGGTTTGTGTTACATGAGCTTATGAAGGATTGAGTTGAATCTCACTGCAGTAATGGGGTATGGTTATTGTAAGTTCTCAGATGTTTTATTCCATGGCTTTGAGCAAAGTGGGGAAGTCTGCTATCGACTATTTGATTGCATGGTTATGTGTTGTATCGGTTTCAGTCCGAGGCATACTTGTGGATCAGTTATGACTTGCAGATGTTGGTTTTGATGATAAATTAAGCAAGGGAATTTCTTGATTCATGATGTATTACACTTTATGGGTGTCACGACCCTAAACCCAGACCCAGTCGTGATGGCGCCTCTCGTGAAGACAAGGCCAGCCGACACAACTCTCAATTCATTTTAAACAATTATAATAACACAATTTAAGTCATTAACATGCTAATAATCCCAAAATATAAGTGAAATAGTACAGTTTGCGGAAAACAATCAACACGGCCCGACATCGGGGTGTCACCAGTCATGAGCATCTAACATAAGTCTCGAACGTAGAAAAGGGACTACACAGTCTATTAAAAAATCCAGTACAAGGGAAAGAAATAATGATAAGGAGGAGAAACATTGGGCTGCGAATGCCGAGCAGCTACCTAGTGGACTCCGGAGATCTGCTGGAAGCTATCAACCCTCACTAGCAGGACCTGAAGCGCCTAAATCTGCACACAGGGTGCAGGGAGTAAAGTGAGTACTCCAACTCAGTGAGTAACAACAATAAATGAAGACTGAGCGATAAGAAATCATGAAGAATCACAACAACATGCTACAAAGAGGCAGAATAAAACCAATAAAGTGCAACAAAACAGTGAAAACTCATAAAACAGCTTAGTTCAGAATAAGCTTCTTTAAAATACCTTTTTAACAATTAGACAAAATAAAAGAAAGGCAGCAAGAAGAGATGAACATATAAAATCTGCCCCTCGGGCACAATGTCAACAGAATCAGTCCCTCGGGCAATAACATGGAACACCAGCCCCTCGGGATCTATATCTCATATCACAATGGGTACCTGCGCTTACTGGGGGTGTACAGACTCCTGTAGGGGCCCCTTACGGCTCAAGCGCAATATCAAGCCATCTCGTGGCATAATGAGTAGGCTCTCGACCTCATATCAACAAGCCACCTCGTGGCGTACAAATCTCAGGCCCTCGGCCTCATAATCATAATCAGTGTATCACCGCTGCGGCGTGCAACCTGACCCAAAAGTATCCTCACAACACAGGCCCTCGGCCTTACTCAGTCAGAATCTCATAATCCACTCGAGCAATAGTGAAACATGATGCTCAGCCCAAAATATCATTTAATGTGTTTAAACAGAGTAAACATGGCTGAGTTATGAAAATAGTAGAATATAGCATGAATGAGTACAAGTATAAAGTCAAAACAGTGAGGAATATAGCAGTAAAAATCCTATAAGGGTCCAAACTTTTGGCACGAAGCCCAAATATGGCATTTATCCCAAAACATGAATACATCAAACAGTTTCAGTCAAATACGCGGTAAAACAGTCATTCGGGATGGACTTAGTCACAATCCCCAACGGTGCACGACCCCACGCTCGTCATCTAGCGTGTGTGTCACCTGAACATAGCACAACAATTTGTAATCCGGGTTTTCATACCCTCAGGACAAAATTTACAATCATTACTCACCTCAATCTGGCCCAAACTCTAGCTCGCGATGCCTTTGACCCTCGAATCGGCCTCCTGATGCTCCAAATCTAGACAAAATTAGAACATAACCATCAAAATATGCTAAGGGAACAAAGCCTATTCGAAAACAATTGAAAAACAACGTGAATCCCGAAATTAACCAAACCCGACCCCGGGCCCACGTGTCAGAATTCGATAAATTTTACATCATTAGACTCCTTATCTCCCCACGAGTTCATACATATCAAAAGTTCTGAAATCGGACCACAAATGGTCCTTTATATCCTTAATCAAAGGCCTAAGTTCCCAAGCCCTAGTTTCCTCCATATTTAACCCTTAATTTCCATAATTACAGCTCTAATCCGTGAAATAATACCATAGAAACGAGTTTTTATGATCCAAAACCTTTCCTCAATGAAGTCTCCTTGAATTCCCTCTTCAAAATCACCCAAAAGCTCCAGAAATCATGTTTAGAAATGGTGAAACCTCTGAAAATCGTGAAGGAAAAATTATATACCTTCTGACCCAGGCTTTTCGCACCTGCGGTCCATCCACCGCATCTGCGGTACCGCTTCTGCGGTCCAAGACACCGCATGCACAATCCGTACCTGCACCATCGCAGGTGTAGTTCCTCAACCGCTTCTGTGGTTCCTGCCTTCCTAGGCTCTTTCCGCTTCTGCGAGTGGTCTCCCGCATCTGCAGGGTCGCACCTGCGATCCTTCAACTGGAGATGTGGTTATGACAGCAACAAAATGGCTTCAGCTTCCCAACTCAACTCCAAATCTTCCGTCAACCACCCGAAATCTCCCCGAGGCCCCTGGGACCTCAACCAAAAGCACCAACAAGTCTTATACTACCATCCAAACTTATACCAACTTTTAAAACACCTCAAACAACATCAAATCAACCAAAACACATCAGATTCAAGCCTAAGGTTCTCAAAATCTTATGAATTACGCTTTTGATCAAAAAGTCTACGAAACCACGTCCAAATGACCTAAAATTTTGCACACACATCCCAAATGACACAACAGTCCTACTGCAACTCTCGAAATTCCATTCAAACCCCTATATCAAAATCTCACCTACCAACCGGAAAACGCCAAAATTCCACTTTCGCCAATTCAAGCCTAAGTCTGCTACGGACCTCCAAAACACATTTCGATCACGCTCCCAAGTCTCAAATCACCTCCCGAAGCTATCCAAACCATCAGAACTCACATTCGAACCCTCTAACACATAAGTCAACATCCGGTTAAATTTTCCAACTTTAGCTTCCTCAAAAGAGACTAAGTGTCTCAGACCTTACCAAAACCTTTCCGAACCCAAGCCAACCAACCCGATCATATATAAAACCGATAAACAAAGAAACAAGAAGCAGAAATGGGGGAAACGGAGCAGTAACTCATGAAACGACCGATCGGGTCGTTACAATGGGTATGTAGGAAACATTGAATGATTGAGTTGTTGTTCGTAAAGGATGTAGTGGGCATGGAGTAGGATTCACTCGATTGCTTAGAGGTGTGGATTATTTCTTTGGGTGTTGCCGTGCTAATGGGGGCACATATCATTCGGCCCATTTGGGCAGTGCAATTGAGAGTTGAGGAGAGTGGAGGACTTTGGGGAATGATCTAATGAGTTCAATAAATATATGTAGCAATTGAGAATTTTTTTGGATTTGTATATGGCTGGGGTATGAGATTTACATTGGATTGTGTCGGGACTCGTGGTATTTCTATATCATTATGGATTATACACTTCAGTATCAAGGAGGTGAAGGATACAGTTTTAGGTCACATAATGTCTCTTCAGAGCGGGTGTGTCGGTTGCGGTGCTTTGGGGTGCTTAAGGGGGAATTCAACGGCTTATGGGCCTTAGCCGGTGTGGTTTTATGCTAGAATCTCGTGGGGTGAGTTTTGGTTAAAGATCGTGGTGTTCTGACAAGGAGAAGTGTCAACTTGAGGGTAATTCGGAAGGAAATCGAAGAAATAGGACAGTGTGGTAGTAAGTCGGATCAGCATGGTAATGGGCATGATCGATTCTTTGGGTACTTATGATGTGGTGAGTCTCTACAGGTGTTTTGTGGCAATGCCCTTGGGTTGTTAGTGACCTGCATGACTTGGTTGAGCCAGGGATATTCAGTTCTATCGGCTTGGTATGTGCAAATGGACTTCAAAGAGTTCTCGATGGTTTCTACCACGGTTTGAGATGGATTTTTCTTACTGGCGTGAGGAACATGCTGCATATTCGGATATTCTCCTGGATGAGATCAAATGGAACGTTTCTGACTGATCAGGTATGTAGTTTGCTTGTAACTCGGAGTGGATTATGAGATCTCGTATTTTTCATATGATGGCATGATCAATCTGGTATGTTGTTGGGATCGAGATTTGCATATGCAAGATCACAGGTCATTCTTGAAGGGAATGATATAAATTCTTAGGCAACATGGACGGTTTCAGATGACTAGGTGAATGCTATTACTATTTGGTATTGCTTAAGGATAGTGTTCATTTCAGAAGGCACAATGTAGTTTGATTTATGGATACTTCATTGGTATTGCGGCACTTTCCTGGTTGGTCGACTGCCGATTTTCAGATATTGCTATGTGGCACGGAAGAATTAGAGAAGTATTCCTCGTGGGATGATTGTGTATGGGAGATGTGTTAGACATTCAGGCGGTTGAGTTGGGATAAGATATGGTGATCCGTGTATTCTATGGATTTGGAGACTAGGAGTTCTCATGATCAGATTGTTTCGTGGTCGTGGATTGTTAAAATGTGGCCAAAGCTAGTCAGAGGATGGCATGTGCTATGGTTAGGTAATTGTGGACCTTCCGAGGGTTATTTATCTATTTGTGGATGACCAAAGTTGATTTGGGGCCCATTGGTAGGCCCAATGAGGATATGTATTCTACACCTGGTCGGATTGGTTGGCTCCGCAAAATGCCATTATTGAGGAATGTGCTATTCGGTTAGAATTGATTTTATTTGTATCTGATATGTTCTATGTGTTACTCTTCCATGCTATGAGAGGTTGCGATCTGTTAGTTATATGCACACATAATGCGGTTCTATTTGGGCTTTATAGCAAAATTTGAGCGAGATGGGTATTTGGGCGTTGCATGATTGATCGCGCATTGGTTATGTCCTTCCGGGTTTGTATGGCATGGTACCATTTGCTTCTTCGTAGTTATGGTAATGCACCTTGGGTACTTGATGTCGAATTGCACGTGGTTATTGGTTTTGAGCAGGGTGGCTCGAGGTATTTCATATGGACCGGCGATTGGATGGGCTCACGCATTGCAGTGGATTTAAGTTGAGATATGATCCTTCGTGTTAGATTCGTGTGTCTTGGTTCTACTAGGTATGATGGGTTCGTAGCATTTCGGTTGTGGTGGTACTTGTTGAACGTTGGGATGGTTCTCTCATTTGAGTCATTTTCCATGATTGAGTATATTTGGATTGTTGCTTATTGGTGCACGGATTTCACGGGTTGTGGCTTTAGATTGTATTGATGTGGCATGTCACTAGAGTGGTTGTGTTGGATGAGATGAGGTCATTGGACCTAGAATGGATACTATCGGATTTGATTATAGCATATATGGAGGATAATATCGGAAGCCGACTTAGAAATTGGCTATATATCTTGTCGAAGGAGGGAGAGTGCCATGACTTGTTGGTCTGATAAGTGGTTGCGATTCTCTACGTGTTTCTTTCATCATCCGCAGCGTATGAAGGTTTTAGAACGAGGTTAGTTTGATATTACTGGTAAGGGTTTTATTTTTAAATAGCTACGGTGATTAGAAATTATTTCTATGAGTATTTGAGTTATGTGGTATATCATGTGATTGTGTCTTGAGCTATGGTTATGGCTTGATACAGTTGTTTAGACTTATACAGCATGTAGATGCGAGATTCAGGTCTTATAGGAAATTTTGAATGTCGGAAATTAGGTTCTAATGTTTATAGGAGAAGGTTGAATTAACGATCTTCAGTTATGCTACATTGTCGGTCCTATATGGGATAGGGTGACGTCCCCAGGTATGTGCATGGTAAGGTTACACGGCAATTTGGCGTCTTTGGAATAACTCTGGGCATGTTCGATGACGAAAGTATGTTTAAGTGGGGGAGGAAGTAATTACCCGACCAGTCGTTTTGAGAATTTGTACTTCGCTCGATAGTTTATGGGTCGCAGAGCATTGGTCGTGATCGTGTAAGGTTGTTTGATGGCTGGTGTCAAATTTTTCTACGCATTCGCAAGTTCGAAGACACGTTCGCGTAAGTTGCCGTAGAGTGAGTATCACGTTCGCGCCAGTACACAGGCGTTCGCGTAGTAGGTTAGACAGTTGGGCAGTGGCTGCTTCTTTGCGTTCGCAGTGCTTGGTAGGCGCTCGCACAGAGCATTTTGGTGGCATTATCTTTTGTTCATCGCGAACGCGATGGATTTCCCGCTGATGTTTAGCTTAAAGTATATATATTTTTATGTATATCGCCTCATATTTTACTTTTGTTTCATGAATTTGGGGTGTTAAATGCTATGATTTATATTAATTTGAAGTGTTTTTACTTGTAGGAATGATTTGGGAGCAATTGGGGGCAAAACGCGCAAGATTTGAGCTAAAACGAATAAAATCGGGAAAAATGCCATTTGGGCACCACAGGCAGCGCCTGGCGCCACCTGT
Source organism: Nicotiana attenuata (assembly GCF_001879085.1). Taxonomy (NCBI): domain Eukaryota; kingdom Viridiplantae; phylum Streptophyta; class Magnoliopsida; order Solanales; family Solanaceae; genus Nicotiana; species Nicotiana attenuata. Next base: position 12,321,604 of record NC_031993.1, read on the forward strand.
GGCGCTGAAAACAGTGTTGAAAATTGGGCAGCGCCCTGGGGGGCGCCTGGCGCCGGGCTGGGCGCCGTTGACGTGGATTTCATCCTATTTTGCCCGGGACACGATTTATTCGGCCCTAGACCTATCCAACACGTATAAAAGGAAGACTAAGCCTATTTTTGGAGGGAGGATGCCACTTTAGAGAGCTCTAGCATACTTTGGAGGAGAATTCACGTGGGGGAACACACACCACGTTTGGAGGAGGATTTCAACTAGCTTTTCTTCTCTTCTCTTCTTTTAGTTTCATAGTTTATTTGTTCTAGAGTGGTTGGGTGCTACATGAATATTGTAGTTTGAAGCTTGAATTGTTCTTATTATTTTATCATATTGGTTTATTTATTCAATCTTGCGCTTAATTATTTGATTGCTTGATCACCAATTGAATACTATCTACGAATCTAGGATTGAACTTGGGAGAGGGAATTCTAGATTACATATAAGATTGAGTAGAGCAAGATCTTAACTCTTAGGGGGAGCGGATTTGCGGTTAGGATAGGAATATGCCTAATCGCCTTGCTTGGTATTATACGGGAATTATAAATGCGTTCTTGTTAATCCTAATTCCATAGGAATATAGGCGTTAGATTAGTTTGAATAGGCGAGTTGTACTTCGGTAGAAGGCTACGAGCAATATTAACCCCGTCAACCAATAAACTAGATAAATTAATTAGACAATTTAGGTAGAAAACTCAACGGGATTGTTAGCTAACCCATAGCTCTAGAATATTCACTCACATTGAATTCATCTCTATAATTCGCCAACTTATTTTCTTTGATCTCTTAATTTGTCACTCTAGTTTAATTTTAGTTAAATATTCATACGTTAGGATTCGCTTGAATAGATTAATTGTTGGGTTTAATTTAGTTGATAGTTAATCACAAGTCTCTGTGGGTACGATATCTGGACTTACAATCCTATATTACTTGTCGACCACGTATACTTGCGTGTGCGTTTGGGAGCAACACCCGCGTTCGCGTAAGAGGAATACCTGGGCAGATTATAAAGTACTCTATTTCGAGGGTTTCGGCTATTTTTACATTTTGGGAGCTATGGAGCTCAGATTGAGGCAATTCTTGAAGTAATTTTTGCCATGTGAACTGGGATAAGTGTTCTCTTCTCATTTTTTATTTTATATCACAAATCTATCTTCATTTTCGGTATATGATTGAGGGTTCCAAAAGGGAAATTCGAGGTTTTTGCCAAAAGTTTCATAATGTGAATTTTTGAGTTTTGAACATCGATTTGGAGTCGGATTTGAGTGAAACTAGTATGGTTAGACTCGTAATTGAATGTGTCATTGGATTTTGTGAGTTTCGTTAGGTTCCGAGGCGTGGGCCCGAGTTTGACTTTTTAGCCGATTTTGGGCTTTTGATTAAAAATTCGACCTTTATCATTTGGAATTGTTTCCTTGGGTGATATTTGATTTATTTGAGTTGCTTTACACGCAAGATGGCATTCTTGGAGCATCACTTGGCTTGCTCGGTATTGGATTTTGCTTGTTTGAGGTAAGTAACACTTCTAAACTTGGTGCTGAGGGTATGAAACCCTGAATTACGTGATATGTGATTGGTGTTGAGGTGACGCACATACTAGGTGACGGGCGTGTGGGCATGCACCGTGTGAATACTGACTCCGTTATTTCTGTGGTACTGTGTAGTTACCTGATCTTACCTGTAACTATGAAATTTCTAGGTACTTGAGCGATTGAGCAGTTATCCATGTTAGAAATCATGTCTAGGCTACATGCTTATCCTGTTGGGACCCACTGAGGTCATTTCTATTGTTGAGTATCTGCTTTCATTGCATTACATACTCAGTCATACGCATTCATATGCATATCATATCTCAATCTCTGTTACCATTTATTGACACATCATATCATCATTGGGCTAGTTTCATGGCATTGTGAGCCCGAGGGACTGGAGAGATTGATGACTGAGTGAGGCCGAGGTCTTGAGTGTGAGTGATATTATGGGATCAGGCTGCACGCCGCAGCGGGTTTTACTGATTTATGATAGCGCTTGGGCTGAAGGAGCCCCTCCGGAGCTTCACACACCCCCAGTGAGTGCAGTTCATTTATATTGAGGGATGGATCTTCCCTGAACATGGATCTCGTCCGAAGCATTTATATATTTGGGGATGGATCTTCCCTAGACTGTATTGGCCTTACACAGTACTGAGTGACCCACTGGCAGTTGCTATGTATATATTCGGGATGGATCTTCCCTGGGCTGGATTGACCATATATAGTGCTGAGTAATTTGAGTATGATGAGTGGAAAGTGTGAGACAATGAGATTGAGTACACTGGGAGTGTGAGTACATGAGTTCATCTCTGAGATACACTGCATTGACATGCACACATGACATACAGGCATAGAGATGCATTTTCCTCATGCGGTACGGTATCACGTCATTCACGACTTCTCACATATATTGACATACGGTCATAGAGACGTATTTTACACTTGCTATCTGGAAAGAAAATGAAACATTTTATTTATTTGTTGAAAGGATTTTGGGAACAATTACAATTTTTAAACTTACTCATGTTTTAGGCGATTTCAGTAAGAGATTTGGATTTTCACTGATTTACTTGAAAAGTAGACCTATTTTATGTAACTATGAATAAGTTGAGCATTTTATCTCGGAGTTACTTCTTTATTACCTGCTTTACATGGTTATGAACTATTGTTGGCTATTGGTGTTGTCCCTGACCCTTGTTCTAGCTGGATCGTCACTACTTTCACCCTAAGGTTATGTTTGTTACTTATTGAGTACGTGGGGTCGGTTGTACTCATACTACACTTCTGCACCTTGCGTGCAGATGTAGGCTGTTGATGTTGCTGTGATCGACGGGAGCTGGAATTCAAGACGTACCTGCGTTCCGGTAGTAGCTGCCTCTTGTTCATGGTAGCCTTAGATTCATAAAAATTTGTTAATGTACATTTCGAACAGATGATGTATTTGTATATAGCAGCTTTGTAAATTCTATTCTTAGAAGCTCATGATAAGTACTACCAGTCCTTGGGGAATGTATAAGATTTAGATAATTTTTCTTATTTAAATTGTCTTATTAATTTCATTGGAATTGGATAGTTGTTAATTGACTTACCTAGCGGGTTGGGTTAGATACCATCACGTCTAATTGGATTTTGGATCGTGACATTTATGCTGCACCAAATCTGTTTTATCTGTTTATTTTAGAGATGTCGATCTTTCTCTCCTTTTTGTGTATGGTAATTTAGAATCACTTAAAGTAGTTTAATTATACTCCTTTTAAATGTCATATTAAAGGATATACACCTTTTGATTGCGCTTCTACATCTTATGTTGCATCTGGATTGTTTTTGGAAAAGATTTGTTTAAAGAATTTATAGAAATTATTTTTGAAGAAGCGTCTATGTTTGCATGACATTTTAGTAAGTAGTAGTACTATTTAAAACAAAAATAACAAAACCAAGAAAATTGGAAAAAGGAAAATAAAATGCCAAGAAGCAAACAAGATGCCTTTTCTTTATGTTTGCTTCTAAAGAATCTCCAATTCCCACCGAAAGAAGATCAGTTTAATATTTTAATTTCTATCCCCATCCATATAAACCATGGCAAGCAATATTATAGCTCTCAGAAAATTCAGATTATTCCTTTCACCAACAACTTTTTAAGGAAATACTCAGATTGAAAATATTCCCTTTTCCTCGAGGAGATCCATTCTTCAATTATTTACTCTTGCATATGCTTTAATCCAAATATTTAAATAAGATGTGCTTATACATCAATCATTGAGTTTAAGATTATATATTAAGGGTATAAAAAATTATTTATATAATTAGATCGCTTAATAGGTAATTACATGTAAATTTATAAATAAGCATTAATTAGTAACTGGTAAAATCCTAACTTAACCTCCTATCACATATTAATCTCTATATTGTCCGTGTACACAACTCAAAATTCTTAATCACATACCTTGGTAATAACCTGTAGTTAGTGCCGATTAAAAATATAATTGGTGATATTTGTCTAGAAGATATATTAACTAAGTAGTGGAATTATTAGTAAAATCCATTACTATTTACTAGTCATGTAATCATGATGATAATTAATCCTAGGATATCGGAAACATAATATTCTCTAGAAAACAATTCATAATATCCACAAAGATCCATGATTAGGGATGGCAATTGGGGCAGGGCGGGGCGGGGCGGGGCAGGGTAAACTCTAAATGGGGCAGGGCAGGGAAAGATTTAAATGGGGCGGGGCGGGGCGGGGCAGGGCGGGTCTAATTTTTTTTAATAAATTAGTGGGTTAGGGCAGGGCAGGGCAAACTTTAATTTGGAAAATATGTGGAATATGTGACCGTTTTCTTCTGCCACATAGAGAAGATGCCACAGTCCTCTTTATTTTTTTAGCTTTGTCCAATTTTTTGAAAAATTATCGTGTTTACAGAAGACTTGCGAAGCAATTGCTAGCAATCTTTTGTAGAAGATCGAGATTCTCCACAAAAACTAGGAATTTTAGGTATCCAAATGGCGATAATTTTATTTGTGTTTTGTAAAAAAACTACAATTTTTGTTGAGTTAAAATTATGAAAGAATTGTAAACCCTCAGCTAATTACGTGACCAAAAAACTCAGCTATTTAATTATTTAAAAGAGAAAATATTAAAGAAGTCAATTGTTTCAGGCGTGCATCTCGTATAAAATATAAGTTTTCAAGACGTTCAACATGTATAATATCACTGTTGCTCATAGCGTTAGCTTTAAGTTATCTTTTTAAGTTGAAAGAGAAATATTATATGAAGTATTAACAGCTATCTTTGCTATCCTCAGCATTAAAGTATACAATATGGAGATAGAATGTCAACATTCCCCTCCAGATAAATATCTATTTTTCTGACAATAATTTTTCAAAATTGACAAATAGTCATACGATTGGAGTTTAATTAGTTTTGACAACTTTTAAGAAAATAACGACTAAACGAAACAAATTGATTCAAATAAAAATTTTAAAAAGTTAAAAGAATTAATTTAGAATATTGTAAAAGAAAAAATAAAGAAAATGATGAAAAAATATAAACGGGGCAGGGCAGGGCAGGGCTTAGCGGAGCGGGGCGGGACAGGGCAAAAATCTGAGAAAATACTAAATGGGGTAGGGTAGGGCAGGTCAAAATGTCAGCAGGCCAAGGCTTGCCCCGCCCCGCCCCGCCCCAATTGCCATTCCTATCCATGATTAGATGCCAAAAGGATTAGTATTTAATTACTTTTCTCTGTTCTTCAGGTTAATTAAAGTACATACAAAAGGGATGGGAAAGATCATAATGTTATGAGGAACTTAGTTAGTTAAGTTACTTTTAAGTTTTAATGAAGAATTAATTTAATTTTTGTTTGAAGTAAAGGAATATTAACTAACATATGAAGCTCAGAAGGAATTTGATTCACCGCAACATACGTTGTATCTTTTTGCTCTTTCTTTATTTATTTTTAGAGAGATAAAATAATGCTAGGTAAAATCATGATTTTAATAGTAATTGTTGCCACAACCACATGATTATACTTTACTTTAACCACATAATTAATGGAGTTAGGCTTCTTAATCATCAACAAGTGTGATAAGAATAAAGGAATTACAGGTTTAGTTGCCAGTCAATATTTGTGACGACCCAAAGGGTCATCACTTGTTTTCTTATTCATTCTGTGCTTCCGAGGCCTTGAAAGCCTCACTTAGGGTCGCCTCGATTTGCGTGCGCAGTCTGGGCGCGTAGCCGGAAAGTCTAAATATGAATTTCTGTGAAAAATGCTAAATTTTGATATTAAAATGAATAAATTTAACTTCGGTCAACATTTTGGGTAAACGGACCCGGACCCGTGATTTGACGGTCCTGGAGGGTCCGTAGGAAAATATGGGACTTGGGCATGTGCCCGGAATCGAATTCCGAGGTCCCAAGCCTGAGAAATGAATTTTTGAGTAAAATTATTTTCTGAAAATATTTAAGGAAATTGGAAATGTAGTTTGATTAGAACGTGTTGGTATCGGGCCCGTATTTTGGTTCCGGCGCCCGATACAGGTCTTATATATGCTTTAAGCACTTTCTGTAAAGTTTGTTTGAAAACGGACGTCGTTTGACGTGTTTCGGACTCAAAATGGAAAATTTGATGTTTTGTGAAATTTGGAAGAAATCATGGATTTTGAGGCTTAATTTGATGTATATGATGTTAATTTGGCAATTTGATCGCACGGATAAGATCGTAGGATGTTTTTGAGGTTGTGTGTATGTTTGGTTGTGAGTTTTGGATAGGCCGTGAGTGCATTTTTGAACTTAGAGAAAATCTGGTATCTTCAGTTCTGCAATTTTCGCATTTGCGAAGCAGGTCTCGCAAATGCGAGCCTGGCATCGCAAATACGAGGAAGGGAAGTCCTGTAGCTGGGTCGCAAATGCGACCATTTGTTCCGCAAATGCGAAGTAGAGCATGTCGCAAATGCGACATTTTGGCTCGGAGCATGTCGCAAAGCCCGGAGTTCTGGGCAGTGTTCGCAAATGCGAACTTTATCTCGCAATTTCCATACCTGCAGGATTCGCAATTGCGAACCCCAGTTCGCATTTCCTATATCTGCAACCTGCATTTTTCATACTTGGTCGAATTTTGAACCATTTTCACCATTCTTTCAAAACCCAAACACACTTAGGCGATTTTCCAAGAACAAGACTTCTTCCAAATCATTTGTAAGTTGGTTTTTACTCATTTCTTTCAATCTTTAACATCATTTAACATGTTTTCAACTTAAATTCAAAGATTTCCATGGGTGAAATTGGGGGTTTTGGGTAGAACTTAGGTTTTTCTAAAATTGGGGATTCGGACCTCAATTTGAGGTCCGATTTCAAAACAAATCATATATTTGGGTTCGTGGGGGAATGGGCAGCCGGGTTTTGGTTCGAACCTCGGGTTTTGACCACGTGGGCCATGGGGCGATTTTGGAATTTTTGGGCAAAACTTTGGGAAATTCATTTCATGCATTCAAATTGATTCATTTAGCGTTTATTAATGTAATTAAGTAATTTGCGATTAGATACGAACGAATTGGTGGTGGAATCAAGGGGTAAAGCTATAATTGAAGCATGAATTATGTTCGAGGCATCGATGTAAGTGTTTGGTCTAACCTTAGCTTGAGGGATTAGGAGTTGCGTCCTATTTGCTATTTGTTTCTTGTTGAGTACGATGTATAGGCATGGTGCCGAGTATCTATACGTCGGTGTCGAGCATGACCGTAAGTCTTATATTGTGATTTCCATGATTTCGTTGTATTATTCATGCCTTGGTGAAAATTTCTATTTGTTGTGTAATGTTGTGAAAAGAATTGTGACTTATGAACGTTGAGGAGCGTCGGCTCCAGTTATATAACGAATGGTGAAAGTATATGTGATAATTGAACCTCTAGAGCAGTGGCTCGAGTGATGAAGTAAATTGTGAAGTAAACGTGAGAAAGAGAAGAGCTCATTATGTTGCCCCCTTGCCGGGCTATTGTTGAGTTGCGGTTCCCTTGTATTGTATTCTTATTTGATATTACAGATACTTAGGTTGATGATTCTTTGTGTTAGGTAAGGATTTTGGGTATGGCCGAGGTAGTTAGGTATTGTAACAAGTTTGGGTATGGCTGAGGTAGATAGGTGTTGTAACAAGTTTTGTTATAGCTGTTTCTTTTTTCCTTGCCGGGATAGTGTAGACCTTTTGATCTCTTGTCCGGACCCTTGTTATAATTGTAAATATTATATATGAATCGGGTTGCACACCGCAACAATATTATATATAGATCGGGTTGCGTGCCGCAACAATATAATACATGGATCGGGTTGCACGCCGCAACATTATTATATATGGATCGGGTTGCACGCCGCAACAATAATGAAATGGGAGCGGGTGGTACGCCTACCACGAGATATAATGAAATGGGAGCGGGTGGTACGCCTACCACAAGATATTATGAAATGGGAGCGGGTGGTACGCCTACCACGAGATACGAGAAATGGGACTGGGTTGCACGCCTGCAACAAGATGAGCTGAACATGAAAATTGTATTTATTTCTTGCTTCCGTGTTAGACGATAGACTGTAGATTTCTCTTCTATTATTTCTGACATTCTATTTATATCTTTACCCCTGAAGCATGTTCCCTCCCCCAGTTTTAATTGTTTATTTCTGTTGCCTCTTCGTTGTATTGTATATATATATATGTATATATATATATATATATATATATATGTATATGTATATCTGCACAGGTTTATCTGGAGTCTGGTCCTAGCCTCGTCACTACCTCGCCGGGGTTAGGCCAGGCACTTACCAGCACATGGGGTCGGTTTTGGTGATGCTACACTCTGTGCTCTTTTGCACAGATCCAGGTGTTGGACAGCAGCTGCAGTAGCACGGTAGTTAGCCTACAGTCCAGTGAGACACCGAGGTAGCCTTGCAAGCGTCCGCAGGCCGACGTCTCTTCTATCTTTTATTTCAGTCTGTTATCTCATGTATTCCGAGACAAACAGTTATATTTTCTTTCAAACGGTTGTATTTAGCACTCTTAGTAGTTCGTGAGTATGTGACACCAGTTCTTGGATAGAGGTTTATGTTGATTCTTCCGCATTGTTGTTCAGATTCCTTAATTTAAGACTTCCGCTTGTTTACTTTATTCCGCTGTTATCATGATATTGTTGATAATTGTTAAAAGAAGTAAAATGGTTAATGCTAAAAGTAGTTAAGGGTTGGCTTGCCTAGCTCTCATCAGTAGGCGCCATCACGACTCCCGAGGGTGGGAAATCCGGGTCGTGACAATATTACTGTATTTTGGTCAAATTAAACTAAAGCAAGATTCATTGCATATCTGTTCAGATTATGCATTGAGAGAGTAATTCATTTTTAACTATCAAACTAACTCTTGGATTTAAATTCTTTTTACATTATCGATACTCCCTCCGGTCACAATAAGTGATCATTTTATCTTTAGCACACACATTAAGGAAATATGAACTCCCAGAGAAAAAAAAATGTATTCACTAAATTAACATTAATTAATTATAACCTTGACACATTAGAATATGTAAATAAGGGTAAATTTTGGAAAAATAAAATTAGTTCCTTCTTGATTATGTATATGGACACTTATTTTATAACAAAATAAAAAGGTAAAATGAATACTTATTGTGGACCTGAAGGAGTAAATTTTAATACGTGATAGTAGGTTTAATTAGTTATCACATTATTAATAAATTTTGATGCGTATCAAGAATTTAAATATAAATACCTCTTTTTTTTTTTTTTTTTACTGTAGTTACTTAATAAGTAACCTAATTATATAGCTATTTTGTACACTATTAATGTATAAAACTTAGACTCATAATTTTATTGGTAACAAGAAGTTATCTTTTTTTCAATAATTCCTTTCTCTCTCTAAAATCGTTTCTCTCGGCGCTCGATTAGGTGATCTACTAACGTGCGCCGCTCACCGGAATGGGAGGGCGAGGAAGACCACGGAAGCGAGTCAACAAGGTACTACTCACAGATCCAAAGCTACTCGAGGTATTGAAAATTGGAACGAGAAATGGAAAATCACGAGAAGGAGGGAATCTCCATGGATCTGCTTTGAAGCATGCAATGGAACAGGAACAACAATTAAGTAAGCAGGAACTGGAGGGCACGCCTACAGCTGGGAAGGGGAAATCAATTGTAGCAATGGATGATTTAAGCACATGCAAGAGGACTAAAAATGGAGATGGTACTAACTGCCATGCAGGAAGTACCTCTGGGGTGAAAGATGTACAAGAGTAGAGTAATGGACCTAAAAAAAATGGATCGAACAACAAGGAGAAGGAACACACTAAACAGGTAACGGAAGAAGAGAATCAGCTGACGGAGAATGGGAACATGCAGACATGGGCAAGCATAGTCACTGGAAGCAAAATGGCGTCAAAAGGTATGAATCTAAGATATATTCCACCTAGCATTCAAGAAGGGAAGACAATTGTAAAATTGGAACAGGAGGATATAGAGGAGGAGGTCGAGAAATGGAGAAAGGCTATAATTCTATATGTTGTTGGAGCATCTCCATCGATAGGAGCAGTAGAGAGATTCCTAGTAACACAATGGAGATTTGTAGAAAAGCCAAAAATATACTATCATAATGATGATTATTTCGTCATACGATTCAGCAACCTTGAGGACAAGGAGAAGGTATTACTATCAGATCCAAGCACTATTAACAACAGGCCAGTGATAATAAAGGAATGGGTGGCAGACTTTAATTTTCAGAATGAAGTTCTTAAAACCATACCAATATGGGTGAAGTTTCCTAATCTTCCCTTAAGCTGCTGGGGAATGAAGGCACTGAGCATGATCTGTAGTGGATTAGGTACCCCTGTGTATGCTGATGAATGCACCACTTATATTGCACGCATCTCATATGCAAGGGTTCTTATTGAAATGGATATCACTAGAACACTCCCTAAGAGCATTGTTGTGCAAGACCCTAAGGGAGGGGTATTTGAACAGGAAGTACAATATGATTGGCAGCCTGAGTATTGTGTAACATGTCTACAAATAGGTCACAATTGCAAGAATATAAATGAGCAGAAGCAGCAAGCACTAGGCGAAAAAGGAAACAAAACAAAACCTATGCAAGTCTGGAGGAGAGCTGATCAAGTAAAGACAAGTGACAAAAAGAATGAACAAAAACAGGAAGCAAATGGGATGGACAATGGTGGGAAGAATACAGAGAACAAGGAGCAGGCAGAAGCAACAGTACCACAGGCAGAAGGATGGACAATGGTGAAAACAAAATCAGCCAGCAAAATGGCAAAAAATGGAGGCAACACCGACAAGGAGATAGGTACAACAAATGGTTTTAGCTCACTAGAAAGATGGTTTGAGGAAAGCCAAGTAATAGGAGCACATGAATTGAATCAATGTGCAAGGGGACAGAGTAGCCAAGGGGTTGAAGGAAGTCAAGATCATTTTCCTCCATTACTAAGATGAAAGTCATCACTTGGAATGTGAGGGGGATGAACAAGACTTATAAGCAAAAGGAGTTAAGGGAGTTTATAAAAGTAAATGGAGTAAATGTTATAGCTATTATTGAACATAGAGTAAGGGAATGCAAAGAAAGACAAGTGATAAATAAAATAGTACCTACTTGGGAAGGGATCTCAAACACCTCCATGACCAATAAAGGAAGAATATGGCTACTATGGGATCCAAAAGTTGCTAGAGTGAAGGAAATTAATATACATAGTCAGTACATACAAGCTGAAGTTAACAGTAATGCAGATGCAATGACATACCATTTTACTGCTATATATGGCCTACATACAGTGCAGGATAGGAAGGAATTATGGAGGAAGCTCAGAGAGGTAGAAAGCAAGCAGCAAGAATCATGGTTAGTAATGGGAGATTTCAGTGCCATACTTGAGGTGGAGGACAGAACACATGGAACAGTAGTGAAAGACCAAGAAATAAGAGACTTTAGAGACTTCATGGAAGAGGCTGGTATGACTGAACTGAAAGCAATAGGGAGGTCCTTTACCTGGATAAACAATCATGTTTTTAGCAAAATTGACAGGGCAATAGTGAATGGAGAGTGGATGAGGAAGATGCCTATTACTAAAGTACATGTTCTAAATCCTTATTTTTCTGATCACTCCCCCCTATGCATTGAACTGGGAAGTCAACAAAAGATAGCACCTAGACCATTCAGATTCCTGAACTATCTGGCTGATGATCCAAACTTTGAGAAGATAGTAGCAGACTGTTGGCAGATAAGCATCAATGCAGGTTACATGAAAAAAGTATGGCTAAAGTTGAAGCATGCAAAACAAGCAATGAAGGGCTTAAATGCAAATGAGTACCCTAGGATTGCTGAAAAAATCAAAGGCATCAGGAGTGAACTTCAAGCTATACAACAACAAATGAGAACACCTATTCAGGATCCATATCAGTTTGAAAGTGGAAAAAGAGCTAAGGTCACAGCTGGAGAAATAGGATGAAATAGCGGAAAGCATATATAAACAGAAGTCTAGAGTACAATGGCTCAATTTAGGAGACTCTAACTCAACTTATTTTTGCTAGCATAAAGAACACGAGAGCTCAGAACCAGAGCAAAGCACTCACCAATGCAGCAGGAGATACTATCTATATAGATAAAGGAATAGAAGAGGAGATAATGCACTTTTATCAAGGACTACTGGGGGCAGCCAACTCTACACTACCTACTGTAAATCTAAATGACATGAGGAGAGGACCTGTGCTATCAAGGAAACAACAAATGAATCTCATCCAGCCAGTTAGCAGAGAAGAAGTATGGCAAGCACTTCAAGGAATAGATGATAACAAAGCTCCGGGAATAGATGGATTCAATTTAGTATTTTTCAAGAAAGCATGGGCCATGATTGGAGAAGAGGTAACTGAAGCTGTGCTGGAGTTTTTTGATTCTCAAACCCTCTACAAGCCAATAAACTGTACAACTATAACATTGGTGCCTAAAATAAAAAACCCTACCTCCGTGAAACAATATAGACCTATCTCCTGTTGCTCCACACTATACAAAATTATATCCAAAGTGCTTACCAGTAAATTACAGGGAGTCATGGATAGCATCATTGAAAAGAGTCAAGCAGTTTTTGTTCCTGGCAGGCTTATAACAGATAATATAATCCTAAGTCATGAATTAGTGAAAGGGTATGGGAGAAAAGGGGTGTCACCAAGATGCATGATCAAAATTGACATGCAAAAAGCCTATGATTCTATTGAATGGGTGTTCCTTGAACAAGTTCTGCATGCACTTAACTTCCTAGACATGTTTATGAAATGGATAATGGGGTGTTTAACAACAGTGTCATATTCAGTCATCATAAATGGTAAACCAAGTGCTCCATTCTATGCTAAAAGAGGATTAAGACAAGGTGATCCCCTGTCACCTTTCTTGTTTGTGATTGCCATGGAGTACTTAAGCAGATCTCTAAAGACTTTGGCAGGGAATCCAGACTTCAACTATCATCCTAGATGTGCTAAACTGAACATTATACAGCTGGGATTTGCAGATGATTTGCTGCTGTTTTGTAGAGGGGATGTAATGTCTGCTCAGCTTCTATACAAACAATTCCAGTAATTCTTTATGGCCTCTGGACTAATTGCAAACCAAGAAAAAAGTGCTATATACTTGGTGGAGTACCAGAGCAGATACAAGAACAATTATGAAGGAGTTAGGTTTCTCTGCAGGAACTTTACCCTTCAGATACTTGGGAGTATCACTGAGTTCAAAAAGACTAACAATTGGGCAATGCCAGCCACTTATGGATAGGATGGTAGGAAGAGTAACCTCATGGACAGCAAAAATGCTCTCATATGCAGGAAGATTGCAGCTGATTAGAAGTGTTCTCACAGCTATTCAACAATTCTGGACACAAATATTCATTTTACCAAAGAAAGTGATGGAAAAAATTGAACAGATCTGCAGAAGATTCTTATGGAATGGAAACAATGAATGCTCTAAGAAGGCCCTAATAGCATGGAAGAAAATCTGTCTGCCAAAAACAGCAGGGGGGCTCAACATAATAGATATATGCATATGGAACAAGGCTGCTATACTTAAACACTACTGGAATTTATGCAAGAAAAAAGACAGGCTGTGGGTTCAATGGGTGCACAGCTATTACATAAAAGGGGCTCAAGTATGGGACAGTCAGGCTACACAGGCTTCATGGCTAATACAGAAACTCCTAAAAGCTAAGCAGTACTTGGAGGAAGTAGGGGTAACAAATGAGGATTTCCTGAAAGAAGACAAATATTCAATCAAGCAAATGTATAACAAGCTGCGAGACGAACATCCCAAAGTGCAATGGAGGAAACTGATATGTAACAACCAGGGCTGTCCAAAGTGGATTTTCATATTGTATCTTGCATTATAAGACAGGCTATACACAAAGATGAGACTGAAAAAGTGGAACATGGGGTATGATACAACATGTGCATTATGTGACAATGAGGAAGAAGACCTCCAACACCTGTTCTTTAAATGCCCAGTTACCTCTCAAGTCTGGCAAAAACTACTGGATTGGCAAGGAGTTCAGAGGCAAACTATGGGATGGAAGGAAGAAGTGGAATGGGCTGGGAAAAATGCTTCTGGAAACAGTGCACGTGCAGAAATATATCGTATGGCCCTAGCAGGTAGTGTGTATTACATATGGTTAGCAAGGAACAGCAAAATCTTCCAACAGAAAACGAGGCCAGTAGCAACTATAGTAAGGCAGATCATTCAAGACTTACATTGCAAGGGGAGAAGGAGGAAGTAGTTGATGCAAATGTTGAAGCAGCTAGATTACTATCCTAGTTAGAGGAGTAGAGATATAGCATCATGTATAGGCTGCAATTTGTATGTTAGTTGATCAAGTAGTGTACTGAAGTTGGGGCATCTGTCCAACTTTAGAGTTCTGAGACAATGTGTAAATATATATTTACTTGGTAATGAAAATTCATAATTACCAAAAATAATCAATTTGTATAAGTATTACCTCTAATTACCTAAGTGAGGATCTGATTACGCAAATATTACAATTATTCATGGAACTTAAACTTCGTTTTTCCGGCCCTATTTCTTCATACCATGCGTTCAAACACTTCAGCGCCTACTTTTTCCACTAATTAGCCTTCGTTGAAATATTACGAAAAATTATATTGTGAATGTAAGTAAAATATTAGATTTTATATGTATGTAACATATAGTGAATACTCTTTGTCAAAAAAAAAATATTTCTTTTAAGTCTAAACAACCTTGGGGAATTTTCTGGTTTCGCCACGGACTGGCCCTAACAGAAAATTAAACCTTTTAGGATCCTCTACATGTGCTGAAAGTCTGAAACAAATACTTAGTATAAAAGGAATCTAGCTAAGATTATTGATTTTAATTGATATATAATTAGAAATTCTTTTTTGTGATTCCACCACCGCCCAATGCTTAGGATTAGATATGCTACCAAATTCAAGAATCACATTGAAAGAAAATGATATCTCGAATCCTGGAAAAGAAAGCAATAATAATTTATAAGTTCTAAACTTTGAGCTATCTTTCAATCCTATATAAATGAGCTTAGCGTATATCAATTGAAATCAAGAAACTAACAACACTTCCATCTTCTATCTTTCAGCACCACAAAATCTAAGTTCAAGAATTTTTTGCACTATCAAACCATCGTGACATGGCACGAAGGACAACTTATCGAGCAGATCACCTGGTTAAGATTGGAATTGAAGGGTTTGCTATGGCGGACGAGGAATATGGACAGAATCCTAATAAAAGGCTACATCGAGAACAGCCTCACCAAGAACCTCAGTCTTATAAGAATGCAACGTTAATTCCGACGCAATTTTTCAACTGGAGGAAGTTTGTGACTACTCCTAGGAAAGAAAGTAGAGATGTCATGGACTGTAATCAGGCGGCCGAAGTGTATGGAGGAGTACTCATAAAGAAAGTTATACTCTTTAGAAAAGGTTATTAGGTCTAATTTTACTTTGTTTCTCGCATGTTTGCTCAAAGTCAAGTAGTATTGTTGTAAGATTGAGATACAAAAGTCTATCTATGACAGTGTGGTTTTCTTGTCTCGGTTATAGCATGTGTTTACCCTAAAGACGGATAACAATTAAATTTCTTTGTGGTTTTAAGGATATGTGGATTAATTCGATACAAAGATAAATTGCGCTAGATTAAACAGATAAACGAGGTAATAAATTATCAAACCACTTGAGGAGGGTGATTCCGGACTTAACAACAGCCTTAATGAAATATCCGCCCTCGAGCCCGGACTCACAATGATCAAGCACTGATAAACAGGAAGAAGAACCTTGAATAACAGAGAAAATAATAGCATATTGCCTTGATATGCGTGTTACAGTATCGTCAATGAATAATCAGACTCCCTTTTATATAGTAGGGGAATTTTACCCTAAGTACAACTCTATAAAAGATAAAAATCTTTTGTTTAACTAATCACCGGTTCTCTATCGATACGTGCCGATATTCACGTCGTGACCGGCCAATTACGGATATCACGGCCTTCTGTTGGTCGTGCTCGATCGTCTGGTAATACTCTCTGAGGCCTTTGGGGTTCGAACCAGACCTGGGAGCCATAGCCCCGATATTCCCGAGGGCAGTCATTTCACCTGAACCCCGGATCGAGGGGCTCCTTGCCTCGATTCCGGTTTCCTGCCTTTACATTTCTTGCTCCGTTTACTTCATCGGAAATCGAGGCTACCAGGAGCTCGATTTTACCCGTATACAAATTCTCCCCTCGTTTCTCGGAGATTAAGTTGACGAGGAACGACATGAGCTCCTCGATTCCTTCTTCAATACGTCGTGACAGAAACGACAAAAATCCCTAAACATCTCGTCAGTTATGTCGTTATGACCTCAAACGCGTGTCAGCTATCGGTTGACTATCTCTGGATGTGAAACGTCGTGAAGCCTCTATAAATATCCCCCTCCTTCATTCATTTTTCACTTTACATCCAAGCTTCTACCCTCGAGCCTTCAGGATTTCACTACCTTCTTTATACTCTAGTATTTTTACCTCTGTTTTTCGATACTCCTCAGCAAGTTGCAAGTTTTTACTCATTTTCTACTCAGACCAACATATGTCAGTTTTCATCTTTCAACCTTTCTTTATCCTTTTCAAGATTTTCTAGATAACAATGGCCAAAACCTCCAAATCTGTTCCCCAAAAAGTCGCTTCTTCTTCCCAACTGACTGCCGAAATTAATGAAACCACCCCTGATGTGGTTGCCCTCGAGAACTCAACTGCTGATGTAGCTACTGACGAACCGTCTGCTAAACCTCCCTTTAAATGTTCATTCTCGGGGATTGTTCGGTTGCTGACGATTTCAAGGTTGAGAAGCCCTCTTCGGTGCAGGGTCAATGTGAGGAGGCATCGAGATATATTTACTCAATCACCGAAGATGTCCTCCCCGAAGTCCGAAAGGACTGCAATTGGGCAGATAATGACATAGTGGTCCCTGACCCTGAGGAGCCCATTACTACCCATGTCGAGGGATACCTAAGTGTTTACACTTATCTCTTCACACTAGGCTCGGTGGACCAGGTCATTATAGACTTCTGTAAGAGGTACAAAGTATGCCTCAATCAAATCCACCCATTGTTGTGGAGGATCGTGATCCTCCTTCAATTCTTTGTCAACAAGATCGACTCTTGTCGTTTCATCATAGATCATGTGATCGATGTTGGGCAAAGGAAAAGAGTCCTTGGGGCATGCCTTGTTCAAGTCTTTGTAGTCTATGCACATTCTTAATTTATTCCCCTTTTTAGGGATTACTACTAGGTTTGCTAACCAATCCGGGTACTTAACTTCCCGAATGGATCCTATTTTAAGGAGTTTAGATACCTCGTCTTTGATGAATGCATGCTTGACTTCGGATTGAGGCCTCCTTTTCTATTTGACCGGCTAGAACTTCGGATCCAAGCTCAGCTTGTGAGTAATTGTTTCCGGCATGATCCCTATGATGTCAAGGTGGGACCAAGCAAAACAATCTATGTTAGCTATAAGGAATTCAATGAGTTTTTTCTTGATCTCGGGACTTAACCCCGTGCCCAGTTATACCTTTCGATCGGGCAAATGCTCGATCAGCTTGAATTGCTCCAGCTCCTTAATTGTTGACTTGGTCGCATTGGAATCGTCAGGGGCTATGAAAGACCTAGGGACTCCGTAGTCTTCGTCCTCGCCTGTCTCCCGCTTCTCTGGTTCGGTTGTGGCAGACGTTGGTGATTGCTATTTGGTTTCTCCCTTAGTTGAACACGGACTCTTCGATATCGAAAGTGCGGATATCGGGACCACCTCATCGACCGCGAAAATTTCTTTTGCAACCGATTGTTCCCCGTAAACTGTTTTTATCCTGCCCGGTGTAGGAAATTTCAACGCCTGATATAGCGCCGAGGGTACTTCCCTCATGTTGTGATCCATGGCCTCCCGAATAAAGCATTGTACCTCATATCTCCTTCAATCACGTAGAATTTTGTGTCCTGAATGGTCCCATCGGTATTTACCAGTAGGGTTATCTCCCCTTTAGTGGTCTCGCAGGCCATGTTGGACCCGTTTAAGACTCGGAGTGCAGGTACTATTTGGTCTTATAGACCCAGCTGTTCCACGACCCTTGATCTGATGATATTGGCCGAGTTATGTAGATCAATTAACACATGCGTAACTCAAGATTTTTTTATGAGTACAGATATTTAACAGTGCATCATTGTGTTGTTGTACGATGCCTTCAGCGTCGTCGTCGTTGAAAGATACGGTTCCTTCTGGAACATAATCTCGAGTCCATTTTTCCCTTGTGATGGACACTTTGGTGCACTTTAACATCGGCCCATGGGGACGTCGACTCCACCAATGATCATATTAATGACGTGTTGAGGTTCCTCCTGCTCGATCTTCTTATTGGAGTCCCTATTCCTGAAATGATTTTTGGCTCAATCGCTCAAAAACTCTCGGAGGTGTCCGTTATTGAACAACCGGGCTACTTCCTCTCTCAGTTGTCGACAGTCTTCAGTTTTGTGGCCGTGAGTGCCATGATATTTACACATTAGGTTGGGGTCCCTTTGGGAAGGATCGGATTGTAAAGGTCGAGGCAACTTGGTGTCTTTGATGCGTCCATGGCAGATACGATGGCAGCAACGTCGACGTTGAAGTTATATTCTGATAACCTCAAGGGTCAAAGTTCCCTCAATGTCGCGCCCCCTTTTTCTCACGAAATCAGGTTTATGACATTTTGGTTGAGACAACTCGTTCCTTTTGGGAAAGGGGTTTGCATTTTGAAGAGTCGCCACCTCACGATTTAAGGTGCGTTAGGGCACCTGAAGGGTTCATTGATAACTACGTTTGGTAACCAGAGACAGGGTAAGGGCTTGAAATTATCCTACGGGGAAGGTGTTAGGCACCCCTCAGGATCCACCAGTGTGGTTCCCGACCAAACAGCTTTTGTGGATTTGTACAATTTAGCAAATAAACAAGTATAGCTCAAATAATAAGTGATGTCTTAAGCGTCAATACCACACAAGAAAAGGGGGTGATTTGTGTGGTACCCAATTTTCGCTTAAGTTCTTGTAGGTGTTCCAACTACTACTATTTGCGGAATAATAAATGCAGAAAATAAAGGACACAGAGATTTTTACGTGGAAAACACCTGGCTCAAAAGGTAAAAAAAAAACCACGACCTACTACTCAGTAGGATTTTCCCAAACTTCCACTAAAATCGTTGAGACAAACCAGCATTTACAAAACTCTTTGTAAACCTAAGGATTAACTCTAATCCTGTTGTGGCACACAGCCTCAACTGTTGCGACAACTTCAAGTTAGCTATAACTTGAATACTCTAGGTACCTAATACAATTGCTTCTATGAAAGCTGAAAGGTACAATTTTAAACCACCTAATACAATTGAACTAGAATAAAAGATAGACACAATGTAACTGGTTCTTCTATCTCGTTCAAGTAGCTTCAGGAGTGCACACTCAAATCACACATAAATTTCTTGCGAAATCGCCTTGCTCTTTTGCTCTCAATTTAGTTTATCTTATACGTATGTGCATTACCTGTAAAAGAGAACAACACTAACATTTAATAGGTTAGTAATCAGAGTTTGATTGGGACTCAATTGCTGCTGTTCTATCGTGGAAGAGTTCATGATGATCTCAAACTCTAACACTATCTTCATCCTAGATTGTGTTCTCTTCATATAAGGAGACTTTCTCCCCTTGTCTAATATGCAACCCTTTCGATCAGATCAAGAGATATTGCTGCTTGTTCAGTAGGACTTATCTCCTTCACGTGCATCTCACATGCATGGATTGATCATGACTGTGCTTCACAAGATGGACCTGGTCCATGACTGAGTTCTTTTGTCATTCTTCAAAACTTCACCTGTTCTTGGGCCAACAAATTCCCCCTTTTTGATGATGACAAACTCTGTGCTTTTACTGATTTGGAACCTATAAGAACTCAGCTTAACTATCAATACTAAACTTATAAAATTCACTTATCATAATGGACCAGGTTAATTAGGTTATAAATATCACTTATTTCAGAATGTGTAAAGCACAATGTCTCTTCCCCCTTTTGGCATCATCGAAAAGTTGCATACAAAGTGTGATTCCCAGATTTTAATAAGTACTCATGGCCACTGGGGCAACTGCAAGTGCAATCATGGTGCAATCATTAGTAATCAAGCAAACATATTTAAACTATCAAGGACATATTAATCATTGAACAAGAGCAAGACAGTAGTTATCATTGACAGAGATATGTTGCCACCAACAATCCAAAAAAAGAAAAAAAAACATCCAAACCATGAGCAAAAACAAAAGATAGAAAAATCCCTAATCTGGGTCACTGAGGTACTAAACAAGTCAGGAGACAAAAGCTAGGAGTCCTAAGGCTTGGAGGAACTGGAGGGTTGGGTTTGAGTTTGGAGAAGATTCAGCATGTTCGGAAGAATTCCATCATTCTTCTCCTTTTCTTTGGCAAGCTCAATTCTGAGACCATCCCTCTCAGATTCCACTTCAATCACACGAGCCTTAAGCCTAGCTATTTCACCATCCTTGGCTGCACATTCCTGAACCAGAGCCCTAACTTTGCTGTTGATGGGTGTCTTCTGGGATGAACCAGGTTCATTTGGGATGGCATTGACTGGATAGTCACAAGCAAGAAGAGTATTGATGCCAAAGTGTTCCTTGCTCGAGGCCATTTCCCATTTCTTCAGAGGTACATTTAGCCTGTCTAGAACTGTGGTTAGAATAAAGCCATATGGAGTAGCATGAGCCTTGGAGCCATTTATGACTCTATCTAGCAGCTTGATAATGAAGGCAGGCCAGTTGATTTGCTTTCCTCTCTCCAGGCACTCCATAAGAACTAGATCCATGTAATTAGCAATGTGCCTTCTCTCCTGTCTAGGCAATAGACATTTGTTGACAAATTCAAACAAGACCTTGTGCTCAGGCCTCATTTCACTTTTCTGCACAGCCCTGGCTTCATTCACATCTTCTGAATCACAGAATCTCCTGGTGATTGCAAGAGCAGTAGGGAGGGAGTCCCGGCAGGGCCATCTTTTCCTTGTATAATCATCAAACCCTTCAGAGGGTATGCCCAGGATTTCTCCCAGTTTCTTTGCATCAAACTGCACTTGGACTCCTTTCACCAGGCTACTAACAATGCCTTCCTGAACCGCAGCATTTGCCATAAATTCAATTAGCTCATTTCTAGCTAGCCTACCATCAATCTGAAGGACCTTGTCCTTCCATCCCTGAGCAGCTAAAGCATCCACCAATCTCATCATTCCTGGCTCCACCAGGTCATTCAGCAGTCTGCCCTTTAAAATCTTTTTTTTGCCAAACATGGCAAGCTTATCTTGTTCCTTCTCAGAATCATTTTCTTCTTCTTCTCCACTCTAGTCATCATCTTCAGAAATTTTTGATTGTTTGTTTTTCACTGCAGATCTTGTCCTCTTGGCTAGTGTAGGTTCAACAACCTCAGACGCAGAGGAAGACTTCTTGGAGGAAGTCTTGGGCTTTTTGGGCTTGGGGCAAGGAACCTCCACTGATGTACCCCTTTCTTGATGGACCAGTTCCATCTCCTCTTTCTCAACAGCCTCTGAGGATTCTACAATCTTTCCCTTTCCCTTATCCATTTTCTTTTTCTTACTTTCAGCTAAAGCCCTTTGTAGCTCAGCTTCACTCTATTTCACCATGCTTCTTGTGGCTCTACTCTTTGGCAATGAAGAGGCAGTAGGTGTTGGGGATGAAGCCTTTCTTTTCTTGGAAGGCTTAGGAAAATTGGGGGCTTTTGTTGTGGCAGTTCTGCGTTTCTTTGGGTCATAGCTTGCCCCAACCTTTTTCAGCAAGTTTGCTAGGGTTTCTTCAGCAGATGAAACAGGTTCACCTCTCTGTGTGCTCAGATGAACCAACCCCTCAGCAGCTTCCCCAGAACCACTTTCCCCTGACTTCATGCCACTCTCTTCTACCCTTCTTGTGCAACCCCACAAATAGCAAGCACTACTCCTTTCCCACTTCCCCTCTCTTCACCATATGCACCATCTCTCTCTTTTTCTTTTTCAGAATTCTTTTTACCTCCACTCCTTCGTATCTCAGGCAATTCAACATCCCTAATGGGTCCAACCAGAACAAACCTAGTCTCTAGGTTTTCAGTCACAGATGAACCTACCTTAGACGGAGATTCTTGAGTCTTTTCAGAGTCAGAAGACCCATGTCCTTCCCCCTCAGTAGCGGATTGATAGGATTCAGAATCAGAGCTGGAGTCGGAGTTTTGAGCTTGGCTTGCTTTCAACCTCTCATTTAATGCCTTCCTCAGAGCCCCAGACGCTACAGTCTTTCGAGCAAACATTTTCACCCTTCGTAGTCTAGGTTTTAGAGATGCACTGGGTGGAGTAGTTGAGGATGAATTTGAGGGAGATGGTGGTGGAGGAGTTCCAGGATTTTCTTGTGGGTTGGTCATGATCGTTGGTTTCTTGAGAGAATTTTGGAATTAGAGTTTTGGAGAAGAGGGCAAGTGAAGGTGAAAAAGAAATTTTGACGGTTTGGAATTATGAAGATGGCAGGAGAAATTATGTGTATTTAAAGAGAAATACACATTTAATAGGTAACGACAGCTTTTAGCAGTGGTCAATTAGAGGTCTAATCAACCTGAATTTCCAGATTTTGTATGATCAGTTTATCTTCCCTAGATTTTAGGCAAAATTTTCGGTTTAGAGTTCTAGGCAAACGGGACTGGTTCAATGCTACCGGATAGAATTTTCTAGGAATTGAACAATTAGAGAACTTCTGCTCATGATTGAAATATTAATCTTTCTAATTGTGCAAAGTATAGAAAACATACCTTAGCTTTCATATGAACCCATACTGATGAACCAGGTTCTTCAATTAGAAGTCTCTTGAACATGCCTCAAATGCCATAATAGAGAAAATTTTGTAAGAGATCAGTGAGTCATATAAACATATGTCACAGGAGTATACTAATTAAAGTATGAAGCTGAGTAAGAATTAATCTAGATATTTACACAAGTTCAGAATTCCTAGCCAA
>NC_031993.1:12344799-12404459 GCF_001879085.1 Nicotiana attenuata
AAAGAGAAGAGATACCACAAGATCAGTGGTGCTTTCAAATATCTTAGTATCCTCTTGAAAGCAGTCAAGTGAGACTCTTTTGGATTAGCCTGGAAGCGAGCACAAAGCCCTACACTGAAAACAATATCAGGTCTTCTGGCAGTAAATGAACAAGAGTGAACCAATCATACCCCTAATACAACTTCTGATCAACTGATGAACCAGGTCTCATCAATGTCTAATTTAGTGGCAGTTGCACATGGGGGTGTCTATTTCCTTTGATTCATCCATTTTAAACTTTTTGATCAGCTCTTTTGCAGTACTTCTGCTGATGGATCATGTTCCATTTGGTCTTTGTTTGATCTGTAAGCCTAAGAAAAAGTTAAGATCACCCATCATACTCATTTCAAACTCACTCCCCATTAATTTTGCGAAATCCTTACTTACTTTTATCAGATGGTGGCCCCAAAGATTATGTCATCAACATATATTTGTACCACAAGGAGATCCTTAACCGTTTTCCCATAAGAAAATAAGGTACTGTAATTTTACCTCTTTTGTAGCCATGTTCAAGCAGAAATTTGGACAGTCGTTCATACCATGCTCCAGGAGCCTGCTTGAGTCCATAGAGACCTTGTCTAATTTGTTACACATGCTCAGGACATTCCTTGCTCTCAAACCTTGGAGGTTGTTTCACAAACACTTCTTCTTTCAGGTAGCCATTCAGGAAGGCACTTTTTACATCCATCTGATGGAGGAGTGAATTCCATGTGTGCTGCAAAGGCCTATGAGGAGTCTTATTGCCTCTAGTCTTGCAACTGGAGCAAAAGTCTCATCGTAATCTATACCCTCCTCTTGGCTGTAACCTTGGACCACCAGTCTTGCTTGTTTCTTGTAACTGTTCCATCTTCATCAGTTTGTTTCTGAAGACCCATTTTGTGCCAATAACTGATCTGTCTTGGGTCTTGAACTAGATGCCAAACTTGACTTCTCTCGAACTGATTGAGTTCATCTGCATTGCATTCACCCAATATGCATCCTGCAAAGCCTCAACAACATTTTAGGTTAATAAGAGATAGGAATGCATCAAAAGCGCACAGATTCTTTAATTGTGACTGGTTTTGACTCAGATTTGGATCAGTGATTATGTTCTCAGTAGGATGAGAACTTTGATACTTGTGAGGTTTCACAACCAACTGATTTCTGCTAGATATTTCTCCCATGTTCTGTTGCTTAGGAAAAGGTCGAACAGGTTCTTTTAGGGGATTAGTTTCATTTCCTCTTTGGAATCAGTTTCCCCCTGTCAGGTTTGCCCTGGATGGAAGACCTGTTCATCACCTGTTCCTTCTTTGGTGACACTTTAACTTTGCTGAGACTCAGTCAATATGCTTTACCAGTCCAATGGCTTCATCTTCATGTTCCTGTCTCTCAGAAAGAATGTTAGTTTCATCAAACACTAACATGCACACATTCTCTACACACAAAGTTCTTTTATTGAACACTTTAATATGCTTTGCTATGTGAAGAATATCCCAAGAATCTCCCTCATCACTTCTGGGATCAAACTTACCTAGGAGTCTTTTCCATTATTATGCACAAGCATTTGCATCTAAATGCCCTAAAATGGGATATATTTGGTTTTTCCCTTTAAGTAACTCATAGGGAGTCTTCTCTACAAGAGGTCTAGTCATGCATCTATTGATAATGTAACATGCAGTGTTTACAGCCTCTGCTCAGAAGCTGTGGGGCAGTTTACTAGAAAGAAGCATAGTCCTAGCCATATCTTCAAGAGTCCTGTTCTTTCTTTCAACTACTACATTTTGTTGAGGAGTCCTAGGAGCAGAGAAGTTATGATCTATACCATGCTCATCACAGAATTCAGCAAAACTTAGCATTTTCAAATTCAGTTCCATGATCAGACCTAATGGATGCAAGTTTGATTACCTGTTGTTTCTGAGTTTTTCTAACAAAGCAGTAAACATTTCAATGCTTCATGTTTTAGATGTTAAAAATAGTACCCAGGGAAATCTAGAATAATCATCAACAAGTACATCACATATTTCCTTTCCACCTCTGTCTCAGGTTCTCATTGGACCACAGAGATCCATATGAACCAGTTCCAACGTCTTGTTGTGCTTACCATTTTATTGCTTTGAAGGATTATCTACCTGCTTCCCCTTGCACAGGCTCACAAACTTGTCTTCCTTGAACTTGATGTTAGGTACCCTATCACCAAGTCCTTAGAGACTAATTTGTTTAGCTGATTCAGACTAGCATGACCAAGTCTTTTGTGCCACAGGAGGGGAATCATTATCCAACACACTTAGGCAGGTGAGTTCATTTTCTGAAAGAGTAGACAATTCTACAATGTAAATATTGTTAACTCTTTTTCCCTGCAAAACAATCTTGTCAACGGTAAGGTTAATCACAAAAGCATTTGTAGAGGTAAATGCTACAAGGTTAACCTCTGTACACAGTTTGTGACACACTGATCAGGCTGTATTTCAAAGCCATCTATCAAGTATACATTCTCAATGGAGTGCGAGTCTGTCTTACCTACCTTTCCAACCCCAATATCTCACCTTTCTTCCCATTACCAAAGGGACATTACCTCCCTTTTAAGTCCTCAAGTGAAAGAATTGGTTCTTACTTCCACTCATATGTTTTGAGCAGCCACTATCCATGTACCATATTTGGCTACTTCCCTTCACTTGGACCTGCAAAAAGAAATCAAGGGTTACTCTTAGGAACCTAAACTAGTTTGGGTCCATTTCTATAGGCAAAGGGGTAAATCAAATTCCTTTTAGCCCACCCAGGCAGCCTATTTTTCTTTTGAACAAAAGCTTTGTTCATTTGACTGGCCTTTTCTTTTGCATTACATTCATTTTTGTAATGGCCAGTCTTCCCACAGTGTGTGCAGATTTTGTTCTCGGGAAGAGTGAGGTACTTGCTTTTAGGATCCCACTTAGGTGCTTGAGTCCCATAGCCAAGTCCTCTTTTGTTGCTACTATGATGTTCTTGTAGCCAGGAAAGTGCATTAGAATCCTTGTTCCATTTGCAAGTTCTGTCTAGTTCATATTTTACCTTCCCTAGATCTTCTTTTAAGACTCTTATCTGCTTATCCTTCCTGTACAACTCATCCTTCAATTTTCCTAGGTTTTCTTCTAGGGTGAGATGAGTATGATCAGCTTTCTTCTTACCTGTTCCTAGTTTCAGTTTTAAGTTCTCAGACCTAAGTTGTAGGACACTGGTGTCAAGTTCAAGAACCTGGTTCTTCAACTCAGTATTTTTACTATAACTCTCATTAGCTCTAGATTCTAGATTTTTGCACTTGGCTTTTAGGATCACACATTCCCTGGACAGATCTTTCTTCTCATTGTTAATTATCTCAGACTCATCAATGAAGTCTAGCAATAGCTCAGAAAATCTTTCTTTAGACAAGAATTTAATCTTGTCTTTGAGATGAAGGACACTTACCTCTTGTTCATCATCTGATTCTCCGATGGCCATAAGTGCTTGTTCATCTCCAGCTTCATCTTCTGAGTCCTCATCTGATGTTTCTCCCCAAGCAGCAACAATAGCCTTTGTTGATCCTTTGTTCTTTTTGGGTTGAACCTATTCCTTCTTCCTGTTCCTTCGTTCAGCCCTTTCCTTCTTCCACTCAATTTCCCATTGAGGATAGTTCTTGATCATGTGATCAGTCTTACCACATTTGTAGCAACCCTCGTTGGTCTGTTTCTCAAGAACCCTTGGTTTGTTGAAGGTTGTACCTCTTGAAGAACCCTTTCCTCTCATCAGGTACTTTTTGAAATCTCTTGTGACCATGGCCATTTCATCATCCTCCAGATCTGAACCTTCAGCTATTCTGAGAGCCAGACTCATTTCCTTCTTGGGTGCATCTATTTTCATGGTTTGCCTTCTCAGTTCATAGGCAGTGAGGTTTCCAATCAGTTCATCCAGCTTGAGGGTAGCAATGTTCTTTGATTCCTGAATAGCAGTAATTTTGCTTTCCCAAGAGACTAGTAAAACCCTTGTCAAAATCTTCTAAACCTTGTCTTCTTCAAGGATAATTCTCCCAAGAGATTTAAGTTCATTTGTTAGTGTTGTGAACCTTGTGTA
Source organism: Nicotiana attenuata (assembly GCF_001879085.1). Lineage (NCBI taxonomy): Eukaryota > Viridiplantae > Streptophyta > Magnoliopsida > Solanales > Solanaceae > Nicotiana > Nicotiana attenuata. Next base: position 12,348,898 of record NC_031993.1, read on the forward strand.
CATCTCCTGGATAGATTTTCCTTCCTTCATACTGAAATTCTCATATTGAAAATACAGCAGTGTCCCTCTTGATCTCTTTACTTGAGGAGTTCCTTCATGAGCCACTTGTAAAGTGTCCCATATTTCCTTTGCAGTAGTACAGCTTTGAATCCTGCTGTACTCGTCTGGACCCAATCCACACACAAGCCATTTCTTGGCCTTGACATTCTTCTCCCATTTCTTCAGATCTTCAGCAGTGCAGTCAGCTCTTGTCTTTGGCACATCCACACCTTCAGCATTATTCTTTGTAGTTGCCAGAGGACTATCAGTGACAATGTCCCAGAGTTCATAGTCTTCTCCTATGATGTGATCTCTCATCCTGTTCTTCCACCAAGGATAGTACTGACCATTAAAGAGTGGAGGCCTAGCAGTTGATTGCCGTTCCCAGTTTCTAGGTGGTGCACTCATTTTGATATTTTCCTAAGGTGTTAGCCTCTTCAAGGATAACCCGCTCTAATATCAATTGATGTTTTAAGCGTCAATACCACTCTAGAAGGGGGGGGGTGATTTGTGTGGTACCCAATTTTCGCTTATGTTGTTTATAGAAGGACCTGGTTCTTCTAGGTGTTCCAACTACTACTGTTTGCGGAATAATAAATACAGAAAATAAAGGACAGAAAGATTTTTACGTGGAAAACACCTGGCTCAAAAGGTGAAAAAACCATGACCTACTACTCAGTAGGATTTTCCCAAACTTCCAATAAAATCACTGAGCCAAACCAGCATTTACAAAACTCTTTGTAAACCTGAGGATTCTCTAATCCCGTTGTGGCACACAACCTCAACTGTTGCGACAACTTCAAGTTAGCTATAACTTGAACACTCTAGGTACCTAATACAATTGCTTCTATGAAAGCTGAAAGGTACAATTTTAAACCACCTACTACAATTGAACTAGAATAAAAGATAGACACAATGTAACTAGTTCTTCTATCTCGTTCAAGTAGCTTCAGGAGTGCACACTCAAATCACACATAAATTGCTTGCAAAATCGCCTTGTTCTTTTGCTCTCAATTTAGTTTAACTTCGGCGTATGTGTATTACCTGTAAAAGAGAACAACACTAACATTTAATAGGTTAGTAATCAGAGTTTGATTGGGGCTCAATTGCTGCTCTTCTATCGTGGAAGAGTTCATGATGATCTCAAACTCTAACACTATCTTCATCCTAGATTGTGTTCTTTTCATATAAGGAGACGTTCTCCCCTTATCTAATATGCAACCTTTTCGATCAGATCAAGAGATATTGCTGCTTGTTCAGTAGGACTTATCTCCTTCACGTGCATCTCACATGCATGGATTGATCATGACTATGCTTCACAAGATGGACCTGGTCCATGAGTGAGTTCTTTTGTCATTCTTCAAAACTTCACCTGTTCTTGGGCCAACAATAAGGGATTTAAGTTTAAGTACACGGATGTTTGAAAAAACAATTAATGAAAAGCTAGATTTTGAAAAGAATTACAATCTAAGAATATTTGTGAATGCAAAGGGGTATCCTAGGTTTGTTTATAATATGGATTACATCAATGCAATACCCGGTATGACACTCCTTAAAGAGGGGCTACACGTAATATTATTGCACCGGTCATCATATCCATATCTACCCTTTCCCGCCCCATGAAGGTAATTAAAGAGAGGGTTGGTCTCAACCCCTATTGCATGCTGTTACCCGTCCCTTCCTATCAGTCCCGGAGAAATTTAGGACTCCTATCCTATAAAAAGGGGGTTCTAGGCAGACCCTCAAGTTTAAAGGTAAAATACTAAGGCGACACACAATAAGCAGATAGGACTTCAATTAAAGGGGAGTATGGAAGACAAATAAAAGGCTCAGATATACCTCCACACATAGTACACACAAACAGCATGACACATACACAATGAAGGTCTAAATTCAGATCCTAAGCATGGTAGCAGATTCAGATTTATTACATAACTCAGAGAGGAAGTCCTAATCAGGCTTGCCTACTGATTTTATGCTTGTTAACCATTAAGAAGTAAACACAAAGAACAGTTTCCAATTTTATAGAGGTTGATTACCTAAGGCTTGCCTAGGTGTAGGATAACGCACAACAATTACCAGAATTATTAAAACAGTTTAGAAGTTATTTTTACCTAAAGCATGTTGTTCTAAATGTTGCAAAGATGTACAGAGATTATGACCAGTTTCACTTAAATTGGGTAATCAAACGTGAGACTGTTTTATGTCCTTTTCATGCATCAGTAGTTTAACTAGGTGTAACTGAGCGAGTGTGAACGAGATCCTAAAACAGGGTATCTAACATCCACATATAAAAATTCAGAATGATTTCAGGATACGCAGAATTCCTAAAGCATAATTTCTAAATGCCCAGAATGTTACAGCATGATTTCAGGATGTGCAGGAGCAACAATTTTATGTTAATACTGTTATTTAGCCTAAAGCAAGATTTCTAAGTGATAAAATAATGTCAAATGAGATGCTGAAACAGTAAACCTATGAACATGATATCTAATGCAAGACATGCTTTGAATGTGTTGGTCTTAGACATGGATTCTAATGTGCATATAGGAAATGTAAACCTAAAGCATGGTTTCTACCCATTGATGTTGATAACATATATAACTACCCTCCCCTTTTCACTAGCCAACCCCAATATTCGTTTATAACAAATTATTACAGACAAATATTGAAATGAATTACATAAGCATAAGAAGAAAATAAGAAGTTACACTATAGAGAGCTTGAAAACGGGCCCAGATTTCCAGAACCTCAAATGCCAAGATTGTTTTCATAGCCCTTCTCATATCCGGGTATGTCAGAGTTCCCTAAAGACCTCAAGGGATCCCGGGTAGTGCTCACACCTAGATTTCATAGCCAAGACAGAGTAAGTGCAGTGCGGAAAGGCCAGCTTTTGTGTGTCAAAGTTCAGAGGGAGCTCAAGGGTCCCAAGTCAAGGCTCATACAAAAGGGGAAGAACTTAGTGGACTAAGAGTAGAGTGAGAGTGCTCGACGTAGTTTTGAAAAGATTTAAGCAGGAAAGCAGTTTGAAAAGAGACTTGTTTGAAATAGTTTTTGTAAAACAACAGGGGGAGTTATTCAATGGGATATTTTTTGAAAAGAGAGCAGTGTAACAAGAAACAGTCCAAACACAGCACCCAAAACAAATTCATACATAACCAAGAATAGGGTCAAGGCAGGTTCACCAACCACAAACAGGGGTAGTTGGATTTGGGGACACATAGGTGACATAGGAAAACACATAGTTGTAGGAGCACTTAAGTATAGAATCGGCAATATGCGAACGAGTTAGGGAACTTTAGAATTAACACAGAATCATGTAACTTAAGGATAGCCAACTACTTTGCACAGAGAGGTTCATGCCAGAAATCAGAGAAACATAAGTAAGGAAGGGCCACATTGGGGTATACTAGGAGAGGGATAACATTTCATAAACATGATAAGTCTAAGGGAGGGGACACATTCAGAAGCATGCTGATAAAGTGATGAAGTAAACATATTGGTTGCAAGTTGAATAACAAAACCATAAGTGAAAACATACTAGAAACAGGATGAACTGAAGTAGTAAAAGAAACATATTGTTTTTGAAACATGAATTGAAATCAGAACATACCAATAATGAAGATAGTAAACACAAAGTGAGGAGCAAGAGAGTAGAGTAATCAGCATTGGCTTACAGCCGGCTGACTTAGAACAATAGCAAGTAACAGGAGAAAAGAGAGCAGAAGAGTATTTTTTGTGTGAGAGAGAGTTTGAACCAATGTGTTCGTGTGTTGTGTTAATGAAAAGCAGGGTACTTATAGTTTGAAAACAGGTATAAACTAAGGCAAGAATCAAAGTTCAGCAATAATTGTGGAACTAGGTATCAGATAGTATCGAATCAGTATAGGTACTTCCTTTAATTAAGGAGTTTAGAATTCAAACGGTAACAAGCAGTGATAAAATAAGGAATGAAATCATGTAATACTGATCATGACACATAAGGAAATAAGCATATTACAAAGCATGTAATAGAGGCTAGGTTCGACAAATTCTAATTAAGGAAAATGTCTAAGAATCAATTTGACAGCATAATCAACCACAAAATAAGCCAACAAAAATATTTAGAGGTTAAAATCAGCAGGGAATAGAGTGTACCAATCATAGGGAATCAGGGATTCCCTTTGAAGGTAACACTGACCAAAGGAAAGTATCGCAACTGAACGAAGCAAACATAACACATACAAGACTAGGGTAAAGAATAACATAAATCCGGGATTCAAAGTAAGAGATGGTACTGATGAGAGGAAATAACCACAAATTTTCTGGGAGTAAACACATAATAGGCAGGAATAGTCGAAGTCAAAAAACCTGACAAGCAAACATAAGGTAAAAATCATGGAATCACAGAATGTTCATGAGAAACATACAGATTAGTTGAACATATTTATCACAAACAAACTCAGAAACCTAGGATTAGAACTAGGAAATTTAGGGGTTTCAACATAATGAATCAGATAAAAGGAAAAACTTAAATAAACCGTGTAAACATAGTAAAAATCATAGAATAATGCTGAAAATCAGAAGAAAAGCCATTTTGAAAAGGGGTTAAGAAACCCTAGTTTGAAGATGAAAAGGCGCTTTTGAAAAACTGGAGAGATTCTTAAGAAAACAGCGAAAATAACTCAAATCACTCAGATCTATGGCAGATCTGAAGAGTCAAGAGATGAGTTAGGGTTTCAGAGAGAGATACCCCAGAGATGGAGAGATTCCGGCTTAGAGGCCATGGATCTAACCGAAATAGAAAAATCTTACTCATACGGGCCAAGGGTGGCCCGAGAACGGTGAGCACAGACCCTAGGCGTGAGTCGAACGGCTATTGGTCCTTTGAGAGCCTTAGGGTAGCAATAATCCGGCATGGGGGAGAGCCATGGAGGCGAGGGGTGGTGGGTTAACCACCATTGATACCGGTGAGCCAGCGACCGGCGAGTAGAAGCTTAGGTTTTAGCAGAGGGAGCTTGAGAGAATGAGAGATGTAACGGCGGAGAGAATGAGAGGGAAATGAGGGTTTTGGGGCGGGGGTAGTCTATTAGGTTAATTAAGGCAAGGACGGATCTGGTCCCATGATCCAAATTGATCAACGGTCCAGATTAAACAGGGATTGGGTCGGGTAGGATAGTGGATTGGGCCTTAGGGGTATTGGGCTGATTGGGCTGATTTAATCAGGTTTGGGTCTGGTTTAATTTAGGCTAGAATTGAAATTAAATTAGGCTATTTGTTAAATACCCAATTCAAATTAATTAAAATAATTTACAAAATAGCTAATAACTATATAAAATGAATTTCATGCACAGAAAATAATTAAAAATGATTATTTAATATTTTAAAATACAAATGATTAATTTCTGATAAAAAAAATGGTATATAATCATATGCTTGGGCTATAATTGCAAAGTTATTGCAATTGTAGCCAAACGATGCCAATTTGGCTGATTATGAAATAATTTGGTTCAAATAGGACCATAAATAATAAATTAAATCAAGAAATGCTTTTGAAATCGCTTGTGATGCAATTCTGTAATTATTTATTGGAAATGAAATGCTGGGTAAATTAATAAAATATAGGAAAATTATGGAAAAATACCAATTGCTATTGCTGCATGATTTTGAAGGTATATATGCAATTTAAAAATATTTTTGGGAAAAATTGGGTATCAACAGCTGCCCCTCTTTACCCGGGAAGGATGAAAGAGTTGCCGGGTAAAGATTTGATTGCCAATTTTGACCGAGCGAAACGGTTTGAAGAGTTTAGGCCGCACCCTGGCTTCTGAGCTGCCTACATATCCCTGGTTTTACAGGAATCAGGCCATATGTAGTTCCGGATTCATCGGCAAAGTATACCGAAGAAGTGATCTCAAGAGCGGACGCAACATCTAGGGCCGAGTGAGTGAACGGTTTACGGGAATGGTGAGGTTTGATATGGTTGGGAAAACTGGAGCGGGATCGCTCCTATTGGGATAGCCGTTGCTCGCCGGGTTACCTGCAAATAGAAGCAATGCAAGCGCATATTGCGTAATTTAAACATGATGCAAATTCCTGTCGGACCATGAACGTTGTCTTTGGACGGTTAGGAATGGCGTCCTAAGACCAAGATGTCCTGGGCCATGGGTTGTTTGGTGCAGGATTTGCAGGCAATGAAATGATGTTCTCGGGCAATGAGGATGGTGCCTCCGAACCATGACGCCTTTGAATGATGATATGCAAAAGATTGAAAGAGATCCTCAGGCCATGACATGGTGTTCTCGGGCCATGAATATGGTGCCTCCGAACGATGACGCATGTGGACGAGTTGGCGATATTTCAGCCCATGAACGATGCAGTAGTATGATGCGGACAAGATAGAGCTTAGTCTTGCGAATTGAAGGGCAGAGCTTAGCCTGTAAGAAAAGCGAGATAAATAGTGCTTGAGATAGCGCTTAGTTTCGAAGAAAATTGGAGGCAGAGCTTAGCCTCGAAAGGCAAAAAAGAAGCCTTATGCAAAGATGCGTATGCAGATAGAGGTAGAGCTTAACCTCGGAAGGCAGAATGGTAGCCTTATGCAAGAATGCAGATGGAGATAGTGCTTAGTCTCGAAAGGCAGAATGGTAACCTTATGCAAGTTGGAAGGCAGAATAGTAGCCTTATGCAATGCAAATGCAGATGGAGACAGCGTTTAGTCTCGGAAGGCAGAATAGTAGCCTTATGCAAATTGGAAGGCAGAATGGTAGCCTTATGCAATGCAGATACAGAGGGAGACAGCGTTTAGTCTTGGAAGGCAGAATGGTAGCCGTATGCAAGTTGGAAGGCAGAATAGTACTGGTGGACCATGTATGGACCCTGCCAGTTGGGAGAGAACTTCCATTTGGCTTCGTCTTGATGCAGAAAAATTTTCTTCAACACTAGCTGCCCCGGTGTGAACTGTCTTGGCTGGACTCTTTTGTTGAAGGCTCTGGACATTCTGTTCTGATAGAGTTGACCATGGCAGAGTGCATTCATTCTCTTTCCGTCTATAAGGGCTAGTTGCTCATAACGACTTTTTACCCACTTTGCGTCGCCGAGCTCAGCTTCTTGTATGATCCTTAGGGAAGGAATTTCTACCTCAGCGGGAATGAAAGCCTCTGTACCGTAAACCAGTATATAGGGGGTTGCCCCGGTTGATGTTCGGACTGTGGTGCGATACCCCAGTAGAGCAAATGATAACTTCTCGTGACACTGTCTATGCTTCTCTATCATTTTCCTCAATATTTTCTTGATATTCTTGTTGGCGGCTTCTACAGCTCCATTCATCTGAGGTATGTAGGCTGTGGAGTTCTTGTGTTTGATCTTGAAAGTTTCGGGTATAGCTTTCATCAAGTCGCTGTTGAGGTTGGAGCCATTATCAGTAATGATTGACTCCAAAATTCCGAATCGACAAACAATGCGGTTGCGGACAAAGTCTGCCACGACTTTCTTAGTCACTGCTTTGAAAGATGCTGCTTACACCCATTTGGTAAATAGTCGATGGCTACTAGGATGAACCTGTGTCCATTGGAAGCGGCAGGTTGATTGAACCAATAACGTCCATTCCCCAGGCGGCGAACGGCCACGGTGAGCTTGTTGCATTAAGCTCGTTTGGAGGTACCTTTATCATGTCTGCATGTATCTGACAGCGATGGCATTTCCAGACATACAAGATGCAGTCCGTTTCTGTAGTCATCCAAAAGTAACCAGCCCGGAGTATCTTCTTTGCTAAGACAAAACCGTTCATTTGTGGACCGCAGGTCCCATCATGAATTTCCTCTAGTAGCTTGGATGCTTCCTTTGCGTCGACACATCTTAATAATCCTAAATCGGGAGTCCTCTTATACAGGATTCCTGCGCTGTGAAAGAAGTTGTTGGACAATCTCCGAACTGTGCGTTTCTGAGTAGGATTTGCAAGCTCTGGGTACTCTCCTTTTGCCAAATATTCCTTGATATCATGAAACCAAGGCTTTCTGTCTGCTTCTTCTTCAACATGGGCACAGTAAGCTAGCTGATTATGGATTTTCATCCGAATGGGATCAATGAAATTCTTGTCTGGATGCTGTATCATAGATGATAGGGTAGCCAATGCATCGGCGAACTCATTCTGGGTTCTGGGAACGTGTTGGAATTTCGTCTTCGTGAACCTTGTTGATACCCAATTTTTCCCTATATATATATATATATATATATATATATATATATATATTAATATGCAAATTGCCTTCAAAATGGCATATGTATGCATATATAAGTACATCCAAGTGTTCCATTATTTTTCTTTAATTTTAAAGATTTTTAAATTGATTTATTCCCCTATTTTATCCATAAAAATCCAATAATTATTTCTAAAATTATCAGTTTTGGTGATTCACTTGTTGAACTTTTCTGTTTATGCTAAAATATAGCTAAAGGAATATTTGCATATTGTTACAAAATTATTTAGTATTTTTTTAAGGCAAAAAATGTATAATTGCAACATTAGTATATTTTAGGATTAATTATATTTATATTCATAAAGATTAAGTCCTGTATTTTTAAATGGCTAATTATATGTCATAAATCATTTTAGTACCTTCAATTTAGTTCCAAAAATTAATTTATTATTTTTTATAAATTAAATAGGGAAATTTGGCTATTTAAATAATGGCCCAGTTTAATTTCAATTATAACCCAATTCTGACCCCAACTGAACCCCGACCCAATTGAAAATTAAATCGGCCCAAACCCAATTTCATAAACCGACCCACCTACCCCTTGTAATCTAGGTCGTTGATCATTCAGATTAACGACCACTATTACACCTTGCCTTAATTTATCCCGAACTACCCCCAAACCCTTTCATTTGTTACCACCCGCCGCCTCTGAATCCCTCCTCTCCCAAATTCTCTCTACAACACCACCCAAACCCTAGCCGCCGCCACCCTAATCCACCCTAATCCATGGCCTTCCAGGGTCATCTGAGACTTGTACCGGCTTTCCATGGCTTCTATGTGTTTGGTTCTGTGGTCTCATGACCAGAATTTGAAGGGATTTGGTCCAGTCTTTGCTCGATGACCTTGTAGGTGACCAAGAAAGCCATGACAGACTTTGTCCGCGACCGCATTGTTTGTCAATTCGGGATTCCAGAGTCAATCATTACTGATAATGGCTCCAATCTCAATAGCGACTTGATGAAAACCATGTGTGAAACTTTCAAGATTAGACACAAGAATTCCACAGACTACAGGCCTCAAATAAATGGAGCCGTAGAAGCCGCCAACAAGAATATCAAGAAGATATTGAGGAAAATGATAGAAAAACATAAACAGTGGCACGAGAAGTTAACTTTTGCTCTATTGGGGTATCGCACCACAGTCCGCACATCGACCGGGGCAACCCCCTATATGCTGGTTTATGGTACAGAGGCGGTCATTCCCGCCGAAGTAGAAATTCCTTCCCTAAGGATCATACAGGAAGCAAAGCTCGACGACGCAGAATGGGTGAAAAGTCGTTATGAGCAACTAGCTCATACAGACGGAAAGAGGATGAACGCAGTTTGCCATTGTCAACTCTATCAAAACAGAATGTCCAGAGCCTTCAACAAAAGAGTCAAGCCAAGACAGTTCACACCGGGACAGCTGGTGTTAAAGAAAAGTTTTTCGCATCAAGATGAATCCAAAGGGAAGTTCTCTCCCAACTAGCACGGTCCGTACATGGTTCACCGGGTTCTGACAGGAGGAGCCCTCATACTTGCAGAAATGGATGGAGAAGTTTGGCCAAAGCCGATTAATTCAGATGCAGTCAAGCGTTACTATGTGTAATCTTTATGTTTTCCCTACATGACGTAAATTGAACTACACCTTACCTGATTCCCGTTTAAGAGGGGATACGTAGGCATCCCTATGGGTTCGGTCACAATTCAATAAAATTTTCATTTTCCCCCGAAATTGGGAACTGGGGCAGAATTTTGAGGAGGACCCTCAAAATTCCGAAGTAACTTCAGCCAATCGCCGCACGAGCAGCAGTCAGAAGCGTCAACCCATCAAACTGGGGCAGAATTTTTAGGAGGACCCTCAAAATTCCGTGGCAGGAGAGGTTGCAATGTCCTGAATTGCGTCACAGTCGGCGGTTCATCTAAAAACTATTTTTATTATACATTTATGTCATACTTTTACAAAATCGTGCGTGTCTATTACTGAAATTTCCTTGTTTAGCAACTCTACCCCAATGATACATACAGTATCACCAGATCAAAGCCAAGCAAGTCAAGCAGAGCCAGAGGGGACACGAACTAACCTCCCCCCTTTTGCAAAACTCACAATTTTTCTTTGGATGTAGGCACTTGGATTGCAAAATCATCAAACATACCATACATTCACGAGACAAACATTGTTCAGGAATACAACTTTCAAGACCGTTGCACTTACCCACATTTGCTATCCACACACACCGGCGACATTCCGTGTGTCACAATGTCCCCAGCAGTCACAATATCGCAATCTGCTATCAGCTAAGAAAGCTCCGTTACAATTTGCCATTTTATTTCTTGCATTCTGGCTTCCGAGGTTAAGCTCTACCTCTATCTGTATTTGCATTGCATAACGCTACTATTCTGCCTTTCAACTTGCATAAGGCTACTATTCTGCCTTCCGAGGTTAAGCTCTACCTCTATCTGCATTTGCATTGCATAAGGCTACCATTCTGCCTTCCAACTTGCATAAGGCTACTATTCTGCCTTCTTAACTTGAATAAGGCTACTATTCTACCTTCCGACTTGCATAGGGCTACTATTCTGCCTTCCGACTTGCATAAGGTTACTATTTTGCCTATCGAGATTAAGATCGCCTCATACTGCATCTGCATGGCTGAAAGATTGCCTCATACTGCATCTGCATGGCTGAAAGATTGCCTCATACTGCATCTGCATGGCTGAAAGATCGCCTCATACTACATTTGGTAGGCTGAAAGATCGCCACATACTGCATCTGCATGGCTGAAAGATCGCCTCATACTGCATCTGCATGGCTGAAAGATCGCCTCATACTGCATCTGCATGGCTGAAAGATCGCCTCATACTGCATTTCATAGGCTGAAAGATCGCCACATACCGCATTTCATGGGCTGAAAGATTGCCACACACTGCATCTCATGGGCTGAAAGATCGCCAAATTATCTAAAGGCGTCATCGTTCGGAGGCACCATCCTCATAGACTGAGAACACCATGGCATGGACGACCCCTTTAATCTCTTGCATATCATTATTCAAAGGCATCATGGTTCGGAGGTACCATTTTCATGGCCCGAGAGCATCATTTCATAGCCTGCGAATCCTTTAATATACGCTTCATGGCCCAGGACACCATGGTCTAAAGACGTCATCCTAACCGTCGGAAGACAACATTCATGGTCCGGCGGGAATTTGCATCATGTCTAAATTTACGTACAATATATGCTTGTATTAATTATTTGCAGGTAAATCGGCAAGCAACAGCCGTCCCGGCAGGAGCGTTTCCGCTCCAGTGGCCGCAGCCACATCAGACCTAACTATTCCCGTAAGCCTTTCACTCACCCTGACCGAAACATTGCGTCCGTTCTTGGAAAGTACCTGTCGGCATACTCCGCCAACGGATCCTGAATTACATATGGCCTGATTCCTGTAAAACCAGGGATATGTAGGCAGCTCAGAAGCCAGGGCCCGGCCTATCTTCTTCAAACTGTTTCGTTCGGTCAAAATTTGGCCATCATATCTTTACCCGACAACTCTTTCATCCTTCCCGGTTAAAGAGGGGCAGCTGTTGATACCCAATTTTTCCCTATATATATCTTAATATGCAAAGTACCTTCAAAATGGCATATGTATGCATATATAAGTATATCCATGTATTCCATTATTCTTCCTTAATTTGAAAGATTTTTAAATCGATTTATTCCCCTATTTTATCCATAAAAATCCAATAATTATTTCTAAAATTATCAGTTTTGGTGATTCACTTGTTGAACTTTTGTGTTTATGCTAAAATATAGCTAAGGGAATTTTTGCATATTTCTACAAAATTATTTAGTATTTTTTTAAGGCTAAAATTGTATAATTGCAACATTAGCCTCTTTTAGGATTAATTACGCTTATATTCATAAAGATTAAGTCCTGTATTTTTAAATGGCTAATTATATGTCATAAATCATTTTCTTACCTTCAATTTATTTCCAAAAATTAATTTATTATTTTTTATAAATTAAATAGGGAAAATTGGCTATTTAAATAATGGCCCTGTTTCATTTCAATTATAACCCAATTCTGACCCCAACTGAACCCCGACCAAATTGCAAATTAAACCGGCCCAAACCCAATTTCATAAACCGACCCACCTACCCCTTGTAATCTAGGTCGTTGATCATTCAGATCAACGACCACTATTACACCTTGCCTTAATTTATCCCGAACTACCCCCAAACCCTTTCATTTGTTACCACCCGCCACCTCTAAATCCCTCCTCTCCCAAATTCTCTCCACAACACCACCCAAACCCTAGCCGTCGCCACCCTAATCCATGGCCTTCCAGGGTCATCTGAGACCTGTACCGGCTTTCCATGGCTTCTATGTGTTTGGTTCTGTGGTCTCATGACCAGAATTTGAAGGGATTTGGTCCAGTCTTTGCTCGATGACCTTTCTCCGGCCAGCCATGGCCATTCGAGTCAGACCTTTGACTCCCTGTTTAGATCGGTAACTTTCAAGGCCTTTCTCATTGCTCTTGGGTTTTTCTGAAACCTTAATCTCTAAGACTTTCTCGATTTCTATCAGATCTACCTTAGATCTATGCTTGCCATGAACTTTATTAAGTGCTTCTCGAAGTCTCTTTGACTTTTCTTTCAAAGTGACTCTTCATCTTTTCCGGTTAGGGTTTTTCTTTTAAATTATTTCAAAACCTCTTCTCTGATTTTAACGTGTTTCTGATTTTGCTATCTTTTGCTCATGTCGTTCTTCTATATGAGTTGGTATGCTGGAAAACCTAATTTCTTTTGGGTGTCATTCGATTTCTGAAGCTGTTTGTTAGATAAGTGCTTGCTTGGTTATGTTCTTGTTCGATTTATTTGCTTATCATCTTTTAAGCTCGACTATTGTTGGAAAGGACCGATGTCTTTGGATTTGAAACGGTTCGTTTGAATACCTGGCTCGATTTGAAGTTCCTTGTTTCAGAATCTCTTTTCTTTATGTGTATCCTCTGATTGTGGATTTTTTACTCTCTTTAAAACTCGACTATGCTTGAAACCCTAACTTTTCAAAAGGTTTTCTCATCTGCTACTGTGTACCCTTTGCATGCTTCTGATACTCTATTTTTATTCACTATTGATTCAATGTGACTTGACCTACTTGATTATTATGCTTCGAATGTTTGCTATCTACTGAACCTTGTGCTACTATTGTATGCTGTTTCTTTTGCCAATAGGTTTGGCCTCGCATGTCTAGTGTTTGTTCACTCTATTTATATGCTGAAGTTCCTTCTTTGATTGATCTTCAATCTTGGGACTGATTTCAAAACTTTTCTTTTATGAACCATGATTTTACTCGCCTGTTTAGAATTGGTTGATTCCCTTCCCTTTATTGTAATATTTACCTTGCTGAATCTATTTCCAAAATAAGTATATTCCCGCACTTAGACTCGATTGCTTACTTAATGTTCTTACTACTTCTTTTATGGCAATAATCAGGCTGTCTCAAAATTGATTTCCTTCCTTATTTTGAATCCGTTAAACAGTGATTGCTCTATTAAAGGGAATCGCTTGTATAATTGATTCTAACTGATTGTTCCCATATTTGCACTAAGATTTTACTTGTTACCTCTCCTTCACTCGTTTTCAAAAGGCTATAAATACCCTGCACCCCTCCTCTTTCAAACACACGAACACAAGGAATAAAAACACTTGAGTTCAGAACACACACTCCACTAAAACTCTCTCTCTTTTCTCTGTTGCTAATTGTGTTGCTGCCTTACCTAGCCGGCTGAAAGCCAAGGCTAGGCTGTGGGAAGCTTGCTTAGTTTTCTTTCTGCATTTGCATCTTTACTGGTATGTTCTAACTAATTTTTCAGCATCAACAACAACATGTTTCTTTACTATTTCCTTCACCCTTGCTTGTTTCCCGCTTGTGTTTAATCAAGTCCCATTACTAAGCATGCTATAATCTGCCCTTTCCTCTTCTGAATTAATGCTTTCTTATGTATGAACTCTGTTAGTCACTTATTATGACTTATGAATCCTATACCCCCATATCCCCTATGTGTTTGATATTCCTTAGTTGGTTTGGAGCATGTCAGCACTAGACATTGCTGTGCATGACCCAAACCCGACCTCCTTGGCGTCATAACCTCCATATCCCCTCTATGTGTTGTGTTCTCTGACTGGTTTATGGGCATGCCAGCACCATCTATTGCTGTGCATGCCCAAACTTGATCCCTACCTAAGGACATATGCTCCTTGCAATGTATTCCCAAACCCCTGACCCCCCTTTGTATGAAGATGATGATTATGTGCTTTACTACTACTTTCCCATCACCCTACCCTCTCTGTTCACCACTCAGTTTTAAATCTCTATTCCTGCACTTCCACCATATTCTTAGACTTAGGTTTTGGGCCTCTTGTGTGAGCCTTCCCTTGGGACCCATGAGTTCCTTCTGAACTTGGACGCATAAGTGCTGGCCCTTCCACACTGCACTTATCTCTATCAAGTTCTGCAAACTTGGGTGTGAGCATTGTCCGGGGTCCTTTGAGACCCTTAGGGAACTTTGACACACCCAGGTCTGAGAAAGGCTTGGAAACAAGTAGCATTTGAGGTGATTTGTTCCATAACTCAGAGAGGAAGTCAGAATCAGGCTTCCTATGGTTGTAACTTCTTATTTTCACACTTTTCTGATGTAATTCAGTATTTGGTTTGTAATAATTTGTAATAAACATTGGGGCTAGTTAGTGAAAAGGGCTGGGTAATTATGCATGTTTAACTATTAAAAGGGTAGAGAACATGCCTATAGGACCTTTTTTGTATGATTAGTTCAGCATTTGGATAATATGCCTATAGGATTTTTAGCCCGCATGTTTAATTATGCATTTAGATAACATGCATATAGGATTTGTCCCAAATTCTGCATGTTTATTACCACACTTAGACATCATGCTCCTAGGATCTAAACAGTTACAATCAGACATCATGCTCATAAGATTAAAATCAGTATTTCTCCATAGAAATCGTGCCTATAGGAATCTCAAGTAAACCTTACCTGCTTCATTTCACGTTCGACTAGATATCATGCCTATAGGTATTAAAAATCAGTAATAGTAGAGATCATGCCTGTAGGATCTGAAACCAGTCTCGTTTAAAATCAGTTTAACTCATACTGTTCTGAACTAATTTCCAACGACTCTCTCTCTTCTTGTTAATACAGCTTAGAAAGCATGCCTATAGGATATCAAGTCGCTTGTTCTAATCGTTACTGCCTTGCCACATTCCGAATCAGTAGTAGATACCATATTTATAGGATCTCGCCCAAACACCTAGGCAAGCCTTAGGTGATAACAATAGTAAAACTGAGCCCGCTTCTGTTAACTAGTAATTGCTACAACCAGCAGGCAGGCCTGATTCGGACTTCTTATCTGAGTTACATAATAAATTGGTCTGCTTCAACAACTTAAACTCCCCTTGCCTTTGTATTTTAGATTCAGACCTTGATGTTGTTTGAGTCATGCTATTTATGTGCCTTGTTTGAGGAGGTATACATGAGCCTTCAGTGTTTACGTGCTTTTCCCCTTTTTTATGTGCAGTCATATGTGTTTTGTATGTCGCCTTAGCTTTTTCACCTTTGAAACTTCAAAGTCAGCCTAATATCCCTTCCCTTTAGGAATAGTAGTCCTAAGTGCCTCCGGGACTTGTAGGAATGGGACGGATAATAGCATGCAATAGTGGTCGAGACCAATCCGCGCTTTAGTACCTTAACGGGGTGGGAAAGGTAGATATGGATATGATGACCGGTGCACTAACACCACGTGTAGCCCCTCTTTTGAGGAGTGATTACCGGGTATTGCATTGACGTGATCCATATTATAAATAAACCTAGGACCCCACCCCTCTCTTTCTTTTCCTTTAAAGAATTATGACTTCTTTTCAAAATCAGCCTTTTAATGATTGTTCTATTTTGCTTTTATCACTTCCAAACATTTGTGTATTAAAATCCCCTCTTATTTGAGCCTTATCTGTTAATTGAACCAAATTCACAAAGAACTATCTGGTCGGGAACCACACTAGTGGATCCTGAGGGGTGCCTAACACCTTCCCCTTAGGATAATTTCAAGCGCTTACAATCTCTGGATATCAAACAAACTCAGAAGTGAACCTTGTAGGTGTCCTAATGCACCTTAAATCATTTGGTGGCAACTCTTCAAATGAAAAACCCAGTTCCCAAAAGGAACGAGTGTTCTTATGCCCAAAATGTCACAAAACCCGATCTCGCGATGCAAAGAGGGAAAAGGGGGCGCGATAAACCTCATTCTCAATTCCTGTACGTGGTGCAGATACGGGAGTATCTTGGAGCCCATTCTCCTCGTACCTGATGTATAAGTAAGTCTGAATCTCCAATCACTAGCAGCTCTTGACGTTCATGTCAATGGCCATTTTGAGTCCTAAGATGCAGGCTTCATACTCGGCCATATTGTTGGTGCAGGGGAACCTGAGTTTGGGAGACACCGGATAATGCTGAGCGGTTTCAGATATTAGGACTGCCCCAATGCCAACTCCTTTGAAGTTCGCTGCTCCATCGAAGAACATTCTCCGACCGACATAGGATTCCGCAATGTCTTCTCCTGTGAATGATACCTCTTCATCAGGAAAATACGTTTTTGGGGGTTCGTATTCTCCATCCACGAGGTTTTCAGCGAGGTGGTCTGCCAGTGCCTGTCCCTTGACTGCTTTTTGAGTTACATAAACAATGTCGAACTCACTCAGCAGGATTTTCCACTTGGCTAGTTTGCGAGTGGGCATGGGCTTCTAAAAGATGTACTTCAAGGGATCCATTCTCGATATGAGATATGTAGTATAGGCAGAGAAGTAATGTCTCAGCTTCTGAGCTACCCAAGTCAAAGCACAACAGGTGCATTCTAATAGAGAATACCGGGCCTCGTACGGGGAGAACTTCTTGTTGAGATAATAAATGGCTTGCTCCTTCCTTCCTGTTTCATCGTGCTGCCCTAGAATGCAGCCGAAAGATCCATCTAACACTGCAAGGTAGAGTAATAAAGGTCTACCTGGCTCAGGTGAGACTAAGACTGGTGGTGTTGACAGGTACTCCTTGATTTTGTTGAAGGCCTTTTGGCAGTCATCGGTCCATTTGGTGGCGGCGTCCTTCTTTAACATCTTGAAGATCGGCTCACAGATAACTGTAGATTGTGCTATGAATCGGCTGATGTAGTTAAGCCTCCCCAAGCAACTCATCACATCTTTTTTGTTCCTTGGTGGTGGTAGTTCTTGAATGGCTTTGACCTTCGACGGATCCAGTTCTATTCTTCGGCTGCTCATAATAAACCCAAGAAATTTCCCAGCGGGAACCCCAAATGCACATTTCGCGGGGTTTAATTTCAGGTTGTATTTCCGCAGTCTATTGAAGAACTTCCTCAGATCTTCTATGTGGTCAGTGGCCTTCTTGGACTTGATAATAACATCATCCACATATACCTCGATCTCCTTGTGTATCATATCATGGAAGATGGTAGTCATGGCCCTCATGTAGGTGGTCCCTGCATTCTTCAGGCCGAGTGGCATCATATTGTAACAGTACACTCCCCACGGCGTAATGAAAACCATTTTCTCAGCATCTTCCTCATCCATCCAGATCTGATGATAATCAGCGAAGCAATCTACGAATGACTATAGCTCATGCTTGGTGCAATTGTCAATCAGGATGTGTATATTTGGCAAAGGGAGGTCGTCTTTCGGACTAGCCCGATTGAGATCCCGGTAGTCGACACAGACTCTGACTTTCCCATCCTTCTTTGGCACTGGCACTATGTTGGCTAACCACGTCGGGTATTCTACTACCCTGAGAACCTTAGCATTGATCTGCTTGGTGACTTCTTCCTTGATTTTCAAGCTCATATCAGGCTTGAACTTTCTGAGCTTTTGCTTTATTGGCGGACACATTGGATTGGTTGGCAGTTTGTGAGCCACAATAGACGTACTCAGACCAGTCATGTCATCATACGACCAGGCGAATATGTCCTCATACTCTTTTTGAAATTCTGTGTATTCTTTCTTCTCTGATGGCGATAGGTGAATGCTGATTCGCATTTCCTTGACATTTTCTGAATCTCCCAGGTTGACAATTTCGGTCTCGTCCGGGTTGGACTTAGGTCTGTTCTCAAAACTCTCAACTTATTTGACAATCTCGTCAGATATGTCATCTTCCTTTGAATCCATGTCCGTTTGTTGCGTTGTCTCATTGCATGTCACAGTCATTGGTTTATCAAGACAAGTAATAGTAATGCTATTTAGGTAAAGTAATGAGAGAAAACGATAGCAATAAATATTAATTCATAAGAAAAAAAAATCAAAAATGCTTTTGATAAATTGCATAAGTGTTTTAAACATCGAAGATCTTATTGCGGGAATTGAAAAATGCGAAAAGAAAATCATTTAGTAAATAAAACAGTGAATAATGCTTGTCTTAGCCTTGCTACCCCGAGGCTCGTCGGGCTTTGGTTGTCCTGACGGTCCAATTCTTGAGATGTGCCGCTCTACTCACAGCCTGTATGGAAGGGCCTTCCTCCCCCTCTTCCTCGAGAATAACGCAACAGTCCATATCACCGTCCTCTAGAAACAAGTTCTTCACTGCTGCAAGTGCTTCTTCTTCATCTGACCCATAAATAATATCGGCCTGTTGGAAGGTCTGCTCCAGATATTGGCTGCTCTAGTGGGTAGTAAGGACCGCGCCATGGTGGCGACCAGCTATTGAATTCTTCCTAGGTGTATTCATATCCCAAACCAAAGGTAGTGACATGCTTCTTGAGTTTTATGGGTTTAGAGATTCCTTGGAGGTTCTTGCCGAGCCCTTTGCCAGGCTCGTACCCACTCCAACTCAGTGTACTCTCGATTTTGCTATCCCACCATTTGTCTTTGTCGATAGCATTGACCCGTTCAATGTGGTAGTAAGCTTCTCCACCCAGCTTCCTTCTTCCCTCGATTGTCGGAATAGTCTGGCGACTGTGTATAGGGTTGCTACCGTCGCCGTGAATGATCACTTCCTGGTGATTCCATTCGAACTTTACTTCCTGATGCAGCATTGACGCTACGGCCCCAGCAGCATGGATCCATGGCCGTCCCAGCAACAAGTTGTAAGATGCTGGTACATTTATTACCTCGAAATCGACCTCGAACCAGGTTGGTCCCATCTGCAGGCATAGACTAATCTCACCAATGGCGGACCTCTGAGAACCATTTAAAGCTTTCACATTGATTGCTCCATACTTTATCTCGTGCAACCCTTTACCCAACTTCTTGAGCGTTATCAGCGGATAAATGTTAAGACTGGACCCTCCATCGATCAGGATTTTGGTGATGAAATAATCTTCGCATTACACGGTGATGTGCAGTGTTTTGTTGTGCCCCAGCCCTTCAGGTGGCAGCTCGTCCTCATGAAAGGTGATCTTATGGCTTTCCAGCACTTGTCCTACCATATTAGCCATTTCCCCGCTAGTGATGTTATTTGGTACGTACGCTTCATTCAGCACCTTCAACAAAGCATTCCTGTGCGTCTCGGAATTTTGCAGCAAAGAGAGAATGGATATTTGTGTCGGCGTATTGTTCAACTGGTCGATGACCGAATACTCCTTGGCCTGTACTTTCCTCCAAAGGTCGTCCGGACCTGTCTCAATTAGGGGTGGCCGATTGGAGGCCTGCTTGCTTGATTCAGCTAGATGTTCAGGGGTATAGGCTCTACCATTTCTTGTCATACCCTGTGCTGTGACAGTTTCTTCAGTCCTTAGCTTGCCCTTCCTTCTTGCCTCGGCTGTATAGTCCCAGGGTACAATATTTGTATAGAAGAGTGGCGTGGTTGATATCGCCACTGGGATCGGCGCATCTATCCTTACTTCAAATGGAACATGTGCCTTGGGTGGCAAGACTGCAACCTCAAATGGTGCGGGTGCATTTGCCGGAGACACGAATTCAACCTCAATTGGTACCGGTGTCCTTGCGGGTGGCGGTGCTTCAAACTCAAGAGGTATAGACATATTCACCTCAGCGTCCTCGGACGGTTGGATCTGGACTATGATTGGATTGAGAGTAATTGCCGGTTTCTTTGGGCCATCATCTTCTGCGATCAACCCGATTGATCCCTCAGGATCCCAGTCATCTTCTACTTCAATCATGTGGATACCTCCACCTTTATGGCCTGGCAGAGGATTGTTAAGGACGTTTGGAGCGAGTTCCTTTGCCATAATGATCTTGTTATCAATTAAAGACTGTATCTTGTCTTTCAAAGAGCGGCATTCATCGATGGTGTGCCCTTTCATGCCGGATTGGTATGCACAGGACTTGTTTGGGTTAACCCATTGAGTAGGATTCTCAGGGGTTGCAGCAGGGATGGGGGTGACATAACCAGCAGCTTTGAGCTTCTCATACAGCTGGTCGATGGGTTCAGCGATTGCAGTATATTGTTTTGAAGGTCTGCGATCAAAATTAGGTCGAGGTCTAGGGAAGTTTTGGTGTGCAGGGGGTGATTGATAATGGGATGGTTGAGAATTATAAGTGTGGTAGACATGAGCGGGTTGGGAGTATCTGGGTGAAGTAGGTTGATATGTAGGAGGTGGAGATGATTGATAAGTTGGTGGCGGTATGTGAGTGGAGGTGGTAATTTGGGGTTGGCTGGTATGTGAGTGGAGGTATTGGGTAAGTTTGGTATTTGAGGGGAGACTTGGTCCTTTGTGCAACCATCACGGCCCCCACGTCTCTTTTCTTGGACACACCACCAAACTGTAAAGCCTTATTCGTAGCTTGCAAGGCTTCGAAATTTGTGACCATACCACTTTTAATACCCTCCTCAATTCTTTGACCTAATTTGATAATGTCGGAGAACTTATGGTTCTCAATCATCATCAACCGTTCATAGTATTGCGGGTCCTGAGCCCGGACAAAGAACTTGTTCATTTGCTCTTCTTCTAAGGCGCGTCTGACCTTAGCAGCTTCGGACCTCCAGCGAGTAGCATACTCGCGAAATGTCTCTGTGGGCTTCTTCTTCAAATTCTGGATATAGAACACGTCTGGTGCGTTATCTGTATTAAATCTAAATTTTTCCATAAAGTCAAATGCCATGCTCACCCAACTTGACCATTTCTTGGGATCTTGGCTGATGTACCAAGACAATGCATCTCTTTTCAAACTCAGCTTCATGCGGATCCTTTCATCCTTCCCTACTCCAACCAACTTGTCGCAATAGGTCCTCAGATGGCCCTTGGATCACCCGTACCATCAAACATTCAAAATTAGGAGGTTTGTACCCCTCAGGCAGTTCGACATCAGGCTGTATGCAAAGGTCCTCATAGTTCAGCCCCTCAATTCCTTTGCTTCCCTCGAGGCCCTAAATCCGGCTGGTCAGTTTCTTAAGTTCCTCGGCCAAGTTCCTAATAAGCAGATCCTTTTCATCAGACTCAGGTGTGTATGAGATGGGTCAGGTGGAGTGTGGCTTAGTCTCCACGTAGATAGGATTGTTATTGTGGCATGGTGTATGGGTGTGGAAATGGTCGTTTGTGGAGTTCTGAGGTTCTGGGATGAGTAGTGGAGTGTTGTTTGGGGTATGGCAAGTGTTACATTGGTTCTTTGGTGGAGTAGCGTGATGGTGCGGTGCGAGAAGATTGTGCTTTTTTGGGATATTCTGAGGAGGTGCGGTGCGGTGGGGAAGTGGCCTCTACTCGTTCAGCTGTGTTCTCCTTCCTGATGTTGTTTAAATCTTCCATTTTATTCTTGCCTTTGTTCTTGCCTTTAGAGGGACATGGAGGAGGAGTGGGTGGAGAGCCCCTGGATCTTGTGAAATAAGATGATGATGCCAGAGTGCACGAACTAACCTTTGGGGAGGGGAATAAAAAGAAAGAAAACAAAATAAAAACAAAAGGTAATCAAGTTAGTGAGGATTATAAAAAGTATTGCAATATTTAAACACATAGTGCGAGAATGTAAAGCGTGTCATAATTTGGGAACCTCTTTGTGCCCGAGGTAGGCCTAGAGACAAATTGATTTGGAGAACTTAGAATGCTAAATGCCTCATTTTATTGATAAAAATAGACAAATCCTCAAAACAACACTAAATAAGCAAGAAATAAAGGTCACTAATGGCCATTGGCCTTATTACATTCATAAAGCGAAAAAGTAAATTCCTATCTATTCGATCCCAGAAGGACCTTCCCCAGTCTCGACATCCTTGGCTCCTTCGAACAGCTTCCCCAATTCGTGAAGTCCCAGCAACAGGTATGCTCTGGCTAGATGTCCACCTTCGGTCCCTTCAACCTTTTGATAGTCTTCAACCCTTTTGAGAAATTTTCCCTCTAGTTCTACTATGCCTCACTCTAAGTATCCTAGCCTTTTATTGGCACTGATAGCCATGTCTTTCCATTCCTCAATCAGCTTCTTGTTGGACTCGTGTATCTCGCGGTGTTCGCTCTCACATTCACAGATCCTTTTGCGCAACTAGTTGCATTTGACTTGCGCCTCGACCTTTTCATCTATAATTCTGTGGCCTTGAACGAACCCTGGCTTGCCCAGACCATTCCAATTGTCTTCCAACCAACCAGAATAGAAAGGGGTACAACCGACATGATATCTGTCTGGCTCAATGGTGTCTTTCTCCATTACGATCTTGCAGTGCCACATGTGCTGGGCTTGGTACCTGTGGGGACTATCATCATTTTGGAAGTCAGGTCGAAGATGGCTTATCTTGTCGACCCGGGGTATGACTTGCTTCCTACCTGTTTGCCTCATAACTCGAAGAGGGACATAAGGGTATGTTCCTCTTAGACTAATCAGAATCAGGAAAGGTGCATCTCTAGATCGGGCGATGAACTCCTCTGCCGGAAACCACTCGAACATCCACTGAACCTGTTCTTCAGTCAGGTTATCATAGAGCTCGACCCATTCTTTGGCATTCTCAGGCTGAGTGAACATGTCGGGGATGTAATTCATTCGCTTTGGATGGTGGAATGCGATGTGGTCATCCCAGGCCCTTCGCTGAATTTCTTGTCGGTATTCGCCCTTTTGGAGATGTTCCATGAGCCAAAGCTGAAGTAGTAGATGGCAGCCTTCGAAGTGTCTTGCTCCTTGTTGACACTTCTCTAAGGCTCGGTATATATCTGCAATGATCATGGGTACAATGCTGAATGTCCGCCCACCAATCCCCCTCCATTAGGGTCTTGGTTACCATAGCCAGCCTAGTATGGATTCTCTCTTTCTTCATTGGAAACACGATCAGACCCAGAAAGCAAAACATGAAGACGAATAGTCTATGATGGATATGTCCCAAGGACGTGATGGAAAACTCATCATGGTATGTACGGTATGATTTGCTATGACCATACCTTTCATACAGGTAGTCAAAAGAGATGTACGATTCCTTTAGGCATACCAATTCTGCATTCTTCTTCAAACCCATCATTTTTAGGAAGCCTTTGCCTGTGCGGTTCTCAGGCATTAGCAAACCCGGGGTTTCCCATACCAGACCGGCCACTCCTCCTATCTCCTCTAGCAAAGGTGTCATTTCGATGTCCCCAAAGCGGAACACGGTCCCTTCATAATCCCAAAATAAGGTAACAGAATCTATTATCATGTTGTTGGGCTGGATCTCCATGAAGGATGGTAGATTACCCAGATATTTTCTGACGAGGGTTTTGTCACTAGAATGTAGATCTTCCCACCAACTCAGCAATCTTGGGTGGATATTGGTGATCATGCCGAATCTGGGGACTTCGTGCCTCATGTTTCTGCAAGGCAAACAAGGTTAGGCCCTTACTCCGACCAGACTCGACTATTTAACATCAAAAATTAGCATGAAGCATTCAATTCTCCAAATAAATGCACATAACGTGATGATGTCCGTTTGGGTTTAGGGAAACCCAGTGGACTTTTGGACAAGGCTATCTTAAAGGCTATTGTGCGGACAACACTTTTAGCCTGGCTAGGTTTAACCACGATGCATGCAATAACAATAACAGAGTATGGTTTCTATGGGGTTTTAGACTGGTATCCTTGAGCGGACAACTCAAGGGGGAAGGCACGGAACCGTCGACTGCACCGCTAATCGACTAGTTTTACCGCAAATAAGCCTTTCCGAATTTAGGGGGTAATGATATAGGAAGGGCGCAACCACTCATCAAGCGTTGCCATAGTATTTTGTTTGGCACGAGTGGAGTATGTTGTTGAGCATGATAATACAATAATTAAAAGCATGTTGTCATGCATTTGCACGTTAAGAAAGCGATATATACAACAGTTTTATAATTTAAAATGGTTATAGAGGAAGGAAACAAGAAAGATACGTCAGTTTGCTTTTGGAAGAAGAAATTAAACGCTTAAAGGAATTAAAAAAATAATTGCACATAGGGGGGTACAAATTCACAAAAACGGTCTGAAATGGTAAAAGCCTAAAAATCCCCAGCAGAGTCGCCATGCTGTCGCGCCCCCTTTCTCTCGCAAAATCGGATTTATGACATTTTGGTTGAGACAACTCGTTCCTTTTGGGAAAGGGGTTTACCTTTTACAGAGTCGCCACCTAACGATTTAAGGTGCGTTAGGGCACCTGGAGGGTTCATTGATAACTACGTTTGGTAACCAGAGACAGGGTAAGGGCTTGAAATTATCCTAAGGGGAAGGTGTTAGGCACCCCTCAGGATCCACCAGTGTGGTTCCCAGCCAAACAACTTTTGTGGATTTGTACAATTTAGCAAATAAACAAGTATAGCTCAAATAATAGGGGATTTAAGTTTAAGTACACGGATGTTTGAAAAAACAATTAATGAAAAGCTAGATTTTGAAAAGAATTACAATCTAAGCATATTTATGAATGTTAATGGGTATCCTAGGTTTGTTTATAATATGGATCACATCAATGCAATACCCGGTATGACACTCCTCAAAGAGGGGCTACACGTGGTATTAACGCACCGGTCATCATATCCATATCTACCTTTTCCCGCCCCATGAAGGTAATTGAAGCGAGGGTTGGTCTCGACCCCTATTGCATGTTGTTACCCGTCCCTTCCTATCAGTCCCGGAGGAATTTAGGACTCCTATCCTATAAAAAGGGGGTTCTCAAGTTTAAAGGTAAAATACTAAGGCGACACACAATAAACAGATAGGACTTCAATTAAAGGGGAGCATGGAAGACAAATAAAAGGCTCAGATATACCTCCACACATTGTACACACAAACAGCATGACTCATACACAATTAAGGTCTAAATTCAGATCCTAAGCATGGTAGCAGAGTCAGATTTATTACATAACTCAGAGAGGAAGTCCTAATCAGGCTTGCCTACTGATTTTGAGCTTGTTAACCATTAAGCAGTAAACACAAAGAACAGTTTCCAGTTTCATAGAGGTTGATTACCTAAGGCTTGCCTAGGCGCAGGATAACGCACAATAATTACCAGAATTATTAAAATAGTTTAGAAGTTATACTGACCTAAAGCATGCTGTTCTAAATGTTGCGAAGATGTACAGAGATTATGACCAATTTCACTTAAACAGGGTAATCAAACGTGAGACTGTTTTATGTCCTTTTGATGCATCAGTACGTTAACTAGGTGTGACTGAGCGAGTGTGCACGAGATCCTAAAATAGGGTATCTAACATGCACATATAAAAATTCAGAATGATTTTAGGATACGCGGAATTTCTAAAGCATGATTTCTAAAAGCCCAGAAAGTTACAGCATGATTTTAGGATGTGCAGGAGCAACAGTTTTATGTTAATATTGTTATTTAGCCTAAAGCAAGATTTCTAAGTGATAAAATAATGTCAAATGAGATGCTGAAACAGTAAACCTAAGAACATGATATCTAATTCAAGACATGCTTTGAATGTGTTGGTCTTAGACATGGATTCTAATGCGCATATAGGAAATGTAAACCTAAAGCATGGTTTCTACCCATTGATGTTGATAACATATATAACTACCATCCCCTTTTCACTAGCCAACCCCAATATTCGTTTACAACAAAAACAGACCAATATTGAAATGGATTACATAAGTATAAGAAGCAAATAAGAAGTTACACTATGGAGAGCCTGAAAACAGGCCCAGATTTCCAGAACCTCAAATGCCAAGATTGTTTTCATAGCCCTTCTCATATCCGGGTATGTCAAAGTTCCCTAAGGACCTCAAAGGATCCCGTATAGTGCTCACACCCAGATTTCATAGCCAAGACAGAGTAAGTACAGTGTGGAAAGGCCAGCTTTTGTGTGTCAAAGTTCAGAGGGAGCTCAAGGGTCCCAAGGCAAGACTCACACAAAAGGGGCAGAACTTAGTGATCTAAGAGTAGAGTGAGAGTGCTCGACATAGTTTGGAAAATATTTAAGCAGGAAAGCAGTTTGAAAAGAGACTTGTTTGAAATAGTTTTTGTAAAACAACAGGGGGAGTTATTCAATAGGACATTTTCTGAAAAGTGAGCAGAGTAACAAGCAACAGGCCAAACACAGCACCCAAAACAAATTCATACATAACCAAGAAACATAGGGCCAAGGCAGGTTCAGCAACCATAAACAGGGGTAGTGGGATTTGGGGACACATAGGTAAACACATAGTTGCAGGAGCACTTAAGTATAGAATCAACAATATGCTAAGGGGTTAGGGAACTTTAGAATTAACACAGAATCATGTAACTTAAGGATAGCCAACTACTTTGCACAGAGAGGTTCATGCCAGAAATCAGAGAAACATAAGTAAGGAAGGGCCACATTGGGGTATACTAGGAGGGGGATAACATTTCATAATCATGATATGTCTAAGGGAGGGGACACATTCAGAAGCATGCTGATAAAGTGATGAAGTAAACATATTAGTTGCAAGTTGAACAACAAAACCATAAGTGAAACATACTAGAAACAAGATGAACTGAAGCAGTAAAAGAAACATATTGTTTTTGAAACATGAATTGAAATCAGAACATACCAGTAAAGAATATAGCAAACACAAAGTGAGGAGAAAGAGAGTAGAGTAATCATCATTGGCTTGCAGCCGGCTGACTTAGAACAATAGCAAGTAACAGGAGAAAAGAGAGCAGAAGAGTGTTTTTTGTGTGAGAGAGAGTTTTTGAACCAATGTGTTCATGTGTTGTGCTAATGAAAAGCAGGGTACTTATAGTTTGAAAACATGTAGATCTAAGGCAAGAATCAAAGTTCAGCAATAATTATGGAACTAGGTATCAATTAGTATCAAATCAGTATAGGTACTTCCTTTAATTAAGGAGTTTAAAATTCAAATGGTAACAAGCAGTGATAAAATAAGGAATGAAATCATGTAATACTGATCATGACACATAAGGAAATAAGCATATTACAAAGCATGTAATAGAGGTTAGGTTCGACAAATTCTAATTATGGAAAATGTCTAAGAATCAATTTGACATTATAATCAACCACAAAATAAGCCAACAAAAATATTTAGAGGTTAAAATCAGTAGGGAACAGAGTGTACCAATCACAGGGAATCAGGGATTCCCTTAGAAGGTAACACTGATCAAAGGAAAGTATCGCAACTGAATGAAGCAAACATAACACATACAAGACTAGGGTAAAGAATAACATAAATCCGGGATTCAAAGTAAGAGATGGTACTGATGAGAGGAAATAACCACAAATTTTCTGGGAGTAAACACATAATAGGCAGGAATAGTCGAAGTTAAAAAACCTAACAAGCAAACATAGGGTAAAAATCATAGAATCACAAAATGTTCATGAGAAACATACAGATTAGTTGAACATATTTATCACAAACAAACTCAGAAACCTAGGATTAAAACTAGGAAATTTAGGGTTTTCAACATAATGAATCAAATAAAAGGAAAAACTTAAATAAACCGTGTAAACATAGTAAAAATCATAGAATAATGCTGAAAATCAGAGGAAAAGTCATTTTGAAAAGGGGTTAAGAAATCCTAGTTTGAAGATAAAAAGGCGCTTTTGAAAATCGGAGAGATTCTTAAGAAAATAGCAAAAATAACTCAAAATACACTCAGATCTATGGCAGATCTGAAGAGTCAAGAGATGAGTTAGGGTTTCAGAGAGAGATACCTCAGAGATGGAGAGATTCCGGCTTAGAGGCCATGGATCTAAACGGGAAATAGAAAAATCTTACTCAGACGGGCCAAGGGTGGCCCGAGAACGGTGAGCACAGACCCTAGGTGTGAGTCTAACGGCCATTGGTCCCTTTGATAGCCTTAGGGTAGCAATAATCCGGCATGGGGGAGAGCCATGGAGGCGAGTGGTGGTGGTGGAACCACCTGTAACGACCCGACCGGTCGTATTGAGCTCTAGCGCGCCATTCAATAGTTTGAGGCCATGAGCAGCTTCATTTTAGATATTATGACTTGTACGCGTGGTCCGAATTGAATTTCGGGAAGTTCGGAGTGGATTTGGAAAGAGAATTCTCATTTCAGAAGCATTAAGTTGAAAGAATTAACTAGGATTGGATTTTTGAGTAAACGACATTGGAATCGGGATTCGAAAGTTCAAGCAGGTTCGTATGATGATTTCGGACTTGGGCGTATGCTCGAATCAGGTTTTGGATAACCCGGGAGCGTTTTGGCGCCTATTGTGGAAGTTAGCATTTTGGAAGAAATCTCATAAGTTTGGGATTAAGTTCATTTCAGTGTTATCGATGTCCGTTCGGGATTCGGAGTCTGGGAGTAGCTCCGTATGGTGATTCTGGTGTTGGGAGCGCGATCGAAAGTGAATTCGGAGGTCCGTGGGTCATTTTGGAGTCATTTGGCTAAAGATAGAAATTTGAAGGTTTTTGACAAGTTTGACCGGAAGTGGACTTTTTGATATCGGGGTCGGAATCCAATTCCGAAAGTTGGAGTAGGTCCGTAATGTCGAATATGACTTGTGTGCAAAATTTGAGGTCAATCGGATGTGATTTGATATGTTTTGGCATCGAATGAAGAAGTTTGAAATTTGAAGGTTCATTAAGCTTGGATTGGAGGTCGATTAATGATTTTAGCGTTGTTGGATATGATTTGAGGCCTCGAGCAAGTCCGTAATGTGTTTTGGGACTGGTTGGCATGATTGGTTGGGGTCCCGGGGGCCTCGGGTGGATTCCGGGTGGTCAACGGATCGAAAATGGAATCTTGGAAAAGGCTGAAGTTGCTAGTTGCTTGTGTAACGCACCTGCGAAGCTAGGGCCGCAGGTGCGGAGCCGCAGAAGCGGCCATATGGTCGCAGATGCGATATTGTTGGGGGAGAGCTGGGACCGCATATGCGGTCATTTCACCGCAGATGCGAGACCGCATCTGCGCAGGAGAGGACGCAGAAGCGAAATAGGCTGGGAGCCCTGGACCGCAGAAGCGGCATTTGGCCCGCAGCTACGGAATCGCAGAAGCGGTCAAGAGACCGCAGGTACGGAAAGGGCTGGAGGCAGTGAGTGTTTTAAAAATCGGGATTTGGCCATTTCTCTCATTTTTCTCTTGGCTTGGGCGATTCTTGGAGGGTTTCAAGAGGGGATTTTCATCATCAATGATAAGGTAAGCTATCCCCACCTATCTTAAGTTAAATACAGTGATTATGTACGGATTTGAGCATGAAATTGGTAGAAACTGGGGGTTTGAGGGAAAACCTAGAAAATTGATATTCTTGGAATTTGACCACGATTTGGGTATGAAATTGAGAGTAAATTATATATTGAGTTTGTGAGGTTATGGGTAAAGTTTATCTTCAAAAAAATTCGGAATCCGGGCACATGGGCCCGAGGGCGGTTTTGTTAACTTTTCGATCGGGGTTAGGAATTGTTATGAATTGGATTGTAATGAGTAATTAAGCATATATTAATGGATTTGCATAATTATTGGCTAGCTTTGGAGCCTTTAGCATCGATTCGAGTCTTCGGAAGGTCGTGGAATGCCGGTTATGGATCTTTGGAGCGAGGTGAGTCTTCTTTCTAACATTGTAAGAGAAAATTGTCCCCATGGGTGAAATAATTGTTTATGTGATCCTATTTATAGGGGCTACGTACGCACGAGGTGATGAGAGTCCGTGCGTAGCTACTAATATGTATAAGTCCGAGTAGTCTAGGACCCAAAAGCATGCTATACTTGGAATATCTGTGATATTATTGACAGTTGAATTTATTAAATCCTATCGAATTGGTAAATGAATTTCTCAGAGGATTAAACTTCATTTTCTTAAATCATTAAAAGAGAATTGGCTTTTATTTGGATAAATGTTCCCCGATAAATTCTTAATTTGCTGTTTGAGCATGTATTTCTATGTGTACCAGCGTCGCATGTATGATTCGCGAGCAGGGTGATTTTTTAGTTAAATTTGACCGCGTCGCATGTATGATTCGTTAGCGGGGTAATAGATTCATCTATGGTTCGCGTCGTTCGACCCTCGGTAGTTTTACATTTATGTTGGATCGGGCAGTACGACCTCGCCATGAGTTGCGCATGCTTGCATTACCTGCCTTGAAGTTTATTGATATTGATATCTGCTCTCCCCGACTTGAGATAATTGTTAATTAATGGATTATGAATCCGGAGACTTTTAATAAAAAGCAACTTTACCTGTCTCGTGACTCATTTGAATTTACTGTCGTTCTTCATAAATTCGTGATTTATCGCATTAATAATATTATTATTGGACCATTAGTAAGTGTCGAAGTTGTCGTCTCGTCTCTACTTCTTCGAGATTAGGCGGGATACTTACTGAGTACACGTTGTTTTCGTACTCATACTACACTTGCTGTGCATTTTGTTGCACAGGTACAGGTATTTATAGTGGCCAACTAGGCGTAGCAGCATGGATGATACGGAGACTAGGTGAGCTGTATTTTTCGAGGCGACCCGCAACTAGTATAGTCTCTCTCAGCATTGTATTTACTTTCTGTCCAATTAGTGTTCCAGACAGTTATTGTACTTTATTCGATTTCTTAGAAATTGCTCATGCACTTGTGACACCGGGTTCTGGGAGGATTATGAAGTATTTTGTATTAACTACCTAACATTCAATTTGATTTGAAACGATTATCTTTTACTGGTGGATTTGAAGGAAATTCATAGTTTTCAAGAGTATTAAAATGAGAATTTAATTAAGTATATTGGTTGGCTTGCCTGACAGTGGTGTCCGGCGCCATCACGATCCTTTGTGAATTTTTGGTCGTGACACTACCATTGATACCGGTGAGCCAACGACCGGCAAGTAGAAGCTTAGGTTTTAGCAGAGAGAGCTTGAGAGAATGAGAGATGTAACGGCGGAGAGAATGAGAGGGAAATGAGGGGTTTTGGGGGGGGGGGGGGGAATAGTCTATTAGGTTAATTAAAGTAAGGACGGATCTGGTCCGTTGATCAAAATTGATCAACAGTCCAGATTAAACAAGGATTGGGTCGGGTAGGATAGTGGATTGGGCCTTAGGGGTATTGGGCTAATTTAATCAGGTTTGGGTCTGGTTTAATTTAGGATAGAATTGAAATGAAAGTAGGCTATTTATTAAATACCCAATTCAATTTAATTAAAATAATTTACAAAATAGCTAATAATTATATAAAATGAATTTCATGCACAGAATATAATTAAAAATAATTATTTAATATTTTAAAATACAAATGATTAATTTCTGGTCAAAAAATAGTATAAATTCATATGCTTGGGCTATAATTGCAAAGTTATTGCAATTGTAGCCAAACGATGCCAATTTGGCTGATTATGAAATAATTTGGTTTAAATAGGACCATAAATAATAAATTAAATCAAGAAATGCTTTTGAAATCGCTTGTGATGCAATTCTGTAATTATTTATTGGAAATAAAATGCTGGGTAAATTAATAAAATATAGGAAAATTATAGAAAAATACGAATTGCTATTGCTGCATGATTTTGAAGGTATATATGCAATTTAAAAATATTTTTGGAAAAAATTGGGTATCAACACTCGGCGCTTTCTTAGTCCCGATGGGCCTGTCAAAACCGCTTTTGCTCATGAGTCCCCAATTATTTTTACCTCGATCGCTTCTCTTTTCACTTCTCACAGGGTTTCGACCAGACCCATTACCTCTTCGGTCTCCATTTTATGGTTGATACTGGTCTCTATTTGATCTTAATTCACAAATCAATGTCTCTTTTGGATTTGTCACTAGCTCTAACGGGATAAACGGACCAAGGAGCGGCCCCAAGCTGATCATCTTCGACCCTGATTTTTGATTGGTACTGGTTATGGACGTCGGCCCAAGTTGCTGCCGATTATTCTATCATGTTTTGCTTAAACTACTGTGAAGCCAATGAGCTTTGAGTATTGAGTTCTTGGGTGAAGGCCTGAACGTCCCAATTGTCCGCGATCGGGGGCAGGTCCATTCGTTCCATTTGAAATCGGGATACGAATTCTCTGAGCATC
The DNA here is from genome assembly GCF_001879085.1 of Nicotiana attenuata. Lineage (NCBI taxonomy): Eukaryota > Viridiplantae > Streptophyta > Magnoliopsida > Solanales > Solanaceae > Nicotiana > Nicotiana attenuata. The sequence continues at coordinate 12,381,554 of NC_031993.1, forward strand.
TCATTATCTCTTTGCTTCACTTTGAAAAGGTCTGACTTCCTAGTTTCGACCTTGATGGATCCGGCGTGCACTTTTACAAAGGCATCTACAAGCATAACAAACGAGTAAATAGAATTAGGGGGTTAGTTGTGATACCATATCATCGCTCCTTTTGACAAGGTCTCTCCAAATTTTTTCAGTAGAACGGATTCGATTTCATCATTCTCCAAGTTCCCCTTGATGGCGCATGTGTACGAGGTCATATGTTCATTTGGATCAGTCGTTTCATTATACTTCAGGATTTCGGGCATACAGAACTTCTTAGGGACCGGCTTCAGAGATGCGCTCGGGGGGGGGGGGAAANGGGGGGGGGAGGGGGGAGGGGGGAGGGGGGAAAGGCTTTTGGACAAACTTTTTGGAATCCAGGCCTTTCAGTAACGGTGGTGCTCCTGGGATTTGGTCGACCCTAGAGTTGTAAGTCTCCACATTTTTGTCGTTAGGTTCAAAAAAAATTTCTCTCGATTCCACCCATTTCGTTAATTCCTCGAGCATCTTTATTATCTCGGGGTTGGTACTGGATTCAGCATGACTCGGCCTTTCAGTGACTAGTTCATTTCTGCGAGTGTTTTCCCGGGATGGTTCGGGCTCAACCCTACTAGGAGCGCGGCTTTGGTTCTGCAACTGGGCTATCGCTGCCTGTTAAGCCTGTAGCATTTCGATGATCATCGGCAAGTTGATCTCATCGCCTTCACCGCCGTGCGTATCCCTGGCTACCAACCTGGCTCCCCTGCGAAAGTTGTTCTCCGGGTCGGTGGGCAAGTTAGCGTTGATGGCCACATTGAGTTGGCATCGATTGGATCTAAGACCGGAACCCCGTTGGGGTCAACAGGGTGAATCTCATGGGCACTATATTCTTTTTCTCGCTTTGGTGGCCAGATTCAGCATCAACATTTAGGTGAGCAGACTAAGAGTTTGACATCTTTAAGCTTTCCTGAAATTAAGATCTCAAAGAACAAGAGTAAAGCAGAGTGTGTTGTGGAAATTTATATCAAATAGCCACTATTATCCTTAGCCCCATGGTGAGCGCCAAACTATTTACCCTAAAAAACGTATAACAATTAAATTTGTTTGTGGTTTTAAGGATACGTGGCTTAATTCGATACAAACAATAAATTGCGTTAGATTAAACAGATAAAAGAGGTAATAAATTATCAAATCACTTGAGGAGGTGATTCCGGACTTAACAACAACCTTAATGAAATATCCGCCTTCGAGCTCGGACTCACAATGATCAAGCACTGATGAACAGGAACAAGAACTTTGAATAACAGAGAAAATAATAGCATATTGACTTGATATCCGTGTTATAGTGTCGTCAATGAATAATCAGACTTCCCTTTATATAGTAGGGGAGTTTTACCCTAAGTACAACTGTATAAAAGGTAAAAATCTTTTGTTTAACTAATCACCGGTTCTCTATCGATACGTGCCGAGATTCACGCCGTGTTATCCGGCCGGTCGCGGATATCACGGCCTTCTGTTGGTCGTGCTCGATCGTCTGGTAATACTCTCTGAGGCCTTTGGTGTTCGAACCAGACCTGGGAGCCATGGCCCCGATATTCCCGAGGGCAGTCATTTCACCCGGACCTAGATCGGGGGATCCTTGCCTCGATTCCGGTTTCTTGCCTTTAAGTTTCTTGCTCCGTTTACTTCATCGGAAACTGAGGTGTACCATGAGCTTGGCTTTACCCGTATACAATATGCCTCACCTGTACTCATTCCCCACCAAATGGTTTTTAGGAAATAATAAAATGAGTGATTTAATTGCGGAGCCAGAACTCTATTAAGAGCTATCAAAAGTTAAAGAAGTAAATATACGAAGAAGTCAAGTGAATTCAACATATAAATATATATATATATATATATATATATATATATATATATATATATATATATATATATATATATATATATTACCTATTTAAACAGAATAATTTTCCGACAAAGGGATATCAACACCCTAATATAGTACTCCCTCCGTTTCAACTTAGATGACACGCCTTCCTTATTAGTCCGTTCCAAAAATAATAACACATTTCCATAATTGAAAATAATTGAACTTTAAACTTTTCATTTAACCCATCTTACCCTTAATGAAAAGCTTTTATAACCACACAAATGCCATGGCCCCACAAAGCTTTTACCCATTAAGCTTTTAAGACCACAAGTTTCAAAAGTCTCCCTCTTTTCAATTAAACTCTGTTCCGAGTCATACTACCCCATCTAAATTGAAACAGAGGGAGTAGTATAATTTAACTTGTTCGGATTCGGGTTGGTCAAAATGGTTTGGGGTTTAATATTGTTTATTTTCTATTTTTTTAATTAATATATCAGGTGTCACGTCTTTAAAATAGAGCAGGAGATACATGATCCGACTAGGATGAACATTTTGCATAAAATAAGATAACTCACTTTTCTAATACAAAAAAAAAAAAAAAAAAGTTGCTTTGTTCACCTATTTTTATAATTCAATAATCGTTTAAGCAATGAACTACATTTACATTGCATGGGAATCCAATAAACCTTGCTGAGGTCCAAGACATCACAAAATGTGTTCAAGAATTAGCTATCAATGAATTGGCATGGGAAGGTACATATTACACAGAAGCAACTCCTCTCCATTTTTTATTTTCTCCATCTCCAAGCTCCTACTTGGATAGAAGCCATATGTCATAGTTAAGAATTAAAGGTTGAGATTTATCTAATAACATAAGGTCCTAGCCATGGTTAGAATAATAAATTCCTTCCATATATTTGCTCCAAATATTTTTATATCCCCACATATCTAGTAGCTGCACATTATACCACTTTTAAAATATATTTAAAATATTTTTCTTTCTTTCCTGGAGTAAATTTTTTCCATGATTCGAGAAGTAGGATAAATTATAAAAGTAGTGTCCTGAAGATAACATCAAATCTAAAAGTTGAACATACAATTTAAGTGTTAATTAAAATAACCGAGATAACATAATAACTACTGAAATATAAATAAAGAAAGATAATTGTAGCTTTGGCATTATAGACGTTATTTTTCCCCTTTAACCCAAAAAAAAAATGTTTTATCAATAACCAAATATTCTCTTAGAAAAATATTTCCTGTTATACTAAACGCCGCAGGAAAAAAAAATCAAAGGTATTTTCGGTGGTTAAATTTATGAGGGTAGGGAAAAAGAATCTAAAAGAGTTTGTCAAAAGTAATGAGGCGCTGAAAAAAATTCCCTAGGGTAAAAGGAGAAAAGTTTTTTAATATATTTAAGGAAGAATAATGTACATCTGTAAAAATGTTTGGAGCAAACATATGGAAGAAATAAATTATTTTAACCATGGTTATAATCTTATTTTGATTAAGTAATCTCAACCTTTAATTCATAACTATGACATGTGGCTTCCATCCAAGTAGGAACTTGGAGAAATGGAGAAAATAGGAGATGGAGAGGAGTTGCTTCCATATTACACTTGGTCTAATAAACAACTTGGAGTGGATAGAATTTGGAGCAGAATTGACAGACGGTTTGGCAACTATGAATGGATCATACAACGGGGACACATCACTACTGTCTATGATTTTCATATCTGACCGTGCACCTATGAGTTTAAACTTCACATTACACCTAGGCAGCAGGAAAATACCTTTTAAGTTTTTCAATGGGTGGGCTGAGCATGAAGCATTTCTAAGCATTGTCCAGCAAGTAGGGGTGTTCAAAGGAAACCGACAAACCGCACCAACCCGATAATCCGAGTCAAACCGAGAAAAAAATTCTGACTATGGTTTGGTTTGATTTGGTTTGGTGTTGGAAAAAAAAATCGACCGTAATTGGTTTGGTTTAATTTTAACTAAAGAAAGTCAAACCGAAACCAGACCAACCCGACATTACGTATATAGAAATTTTAGATATATTTAATATATAAATATACTTATTGTGATGTAATTTATAAATATTTCTTAATATTTTTCATAATTTTATCTTTTAAGGTATTATTTCAAGGTTGGAGTTAGAATTTTTGAATGTTTCAATAAGTTTTATAGCCATTAATATTAGTAACTTAAATAATGCTAACAAAAACCCAAACCAAAATCAAATCAATATTAATGCTGACAAAAGACATTCAATTCAATATTACGAACGACAATGTATTGAATATCTATTTTTTTTTTATAATAATTAAGATAAAAATGCATCCCTATTTTTATTTTTTTCTTTAGCGTTTAGTCATGTAATTTCTCCCTTATTAGTCTATTTATTTTAGCATGACTTAGTACTTTTTGATTATATTTATTTTTATTATGGCTTTTTAATTAGTAATATTTATATTACATAATGTTATTGTCNGATCAGAAAAAGGCACCAATTTTTATCCAACAAAAAAACAGCAACACGAAAATCAAATTTGTTGTAATATAGACAAAACATAGAAACCGTAAAGAAAATGGAGAAACTGATCATCAGCGATCAGAGATTCAAATGTTAAAAAGAAAAGTTTTCGAAAACGAAATAACATCACAACAAAGCATTTATTTTGCAATAAAAACAGAACGCAAAATCGGATGCATTAGATGATCACAATACAGTTAATTAGATGTAACTGTATCTTCTTGGTGTCCTGAGCTGAAGTTAATTAGACAAAAACTTCAGCTCTATAGCTGAAGTTTTTCAGTTACAACACAAAAACATCAGCTCTAGAGCTGAAGTTTTCTAGTTACAACATAGAAACTTCAACTCTAGAGCTGAAGTTTTTCAGTTAGAACACAAAAACTTCAGCTCTAGAGCTGAAGTTTTTCAGTTACAACACAAAAACATCAGCTCTAGAGCTGAAGTTTTCTAGTTACAACATACAAACTTCAGCTCTAGAGCTGAAGTTTTCCGGTTACAAAGACAAAAACTTCAGCTCTAGAGCTGAAGTTTTCCAGTACAAAAGAAAAACTTCAGCTCTAGAGCTGAAGTTTTTATTTTATAAGTTTGCCAGTTATAAAATAAAACTTCAGCTCTTTATTTTATAACTGGAAAACTTCAGCCCGGTTACTAAACAAAAACTTATAAAATAAAACTTCAGCTCTAGAGCTGATGTTCGCCAGTAACAAAATAAAAACTTCAGCTCTAGAGCTGAACTTCAGGCCCGGCTACTAAAATGCTGAAGTTTTGTGTGATTGCCTTTGCTACTTCAGCCTCGTGTGCTGAAGTTATGCGAAAAAGCGGGTACGCTTGCAATTTTTTTTGCAAAGTGGGCACAGGTTAAAATGTGGCACAAAAAGCGGGTATAGATGCAAATGCCCCAATATTTTAGGATAATGCCATGACACATCTCATATTTTGTATTATTTTCTTGAAAAATACCTTATATAGTTGTATCTTACTAGGATTAAAGAAATATTTTGAGCACAAGTTATATGTTTTGTGCTACGAAGATTTTACTGGAAAAAAACCTGAAAAAAACCCGAATAACCCGAGAATCCGAGAAAAATCGAGATTGAAAAACCCGAGTTTTATTGGTTTGGTTTGGTCTTTAGATTTAATAACCCGACACAATTGGTTTGTTTTGGTAATTGCAAAATCCGAACCAACCCGACCTATGTACACCCCTACCAGCAAGTATGGACTCAAAGATTACACAGGTGGAATATGCAAGATATTTGGTTGAAATTGAAAAAACTCAAACCATTGCTCAGGAAGCTCAATATTGAGGAGTTTAAATTCATAAGACAGAAGATTGATACAGCCAGGAATGAGCTTGTTGTAGTCCAAAAGAACATCAATTCCAACTGCACTAATGAGCTAACTGAGAAGGAGAAAAACCTTATCCAAAGCCTAAAGAAATAGGATATGCTAGAAGAAGGAGCTCTAAGACAAAAAGGTACAGAAAAACGGATAAAATTAGGAGACTGTAATACAAAGTATTTTATAGTTGTGATAAAGGAAAGAACTCATGGAAAACGGATCCAGGAACTTCAATCACTCGCAGGTTGCACATTAACTGATCCTGAAACTATAAAGGTGGATATTGTTGATTTCTTCAAAACACTGATGGGGACTGTTGCTCATTCAGTACCTGCAATAGACAAGTTGGTGATGCAGAATAGACCTTGTCACGACCCTAGTTCACCAATCGTGAACATGTCGTGACGGCACCTGAAACTCTAGGTGAAATTTGCGATGCAAACTGAGCTGGCTGACCCACAAAACCTCTACCGTGACGCACCCTGCCTCCAAAATAAGGACCCGTATATCTCCCCGGCCTACGAGGTCTACTCACCCCTCTATACTGTCCCTCCTGACCTCGTCTGTCCTCTCTCTCCTGGACCCACCTGTCTCCTACTTGGCGAGAGGTCCTCACCATCCGCTGAACTGGGGCCACAGGCTGTGTCGCCATGACACCTGGAACCTGACCAATGGGAACTCGCTGCTCTGGAGTGGGGGCGGCGGGAGTCTGGATCCCTCCCCCGATCTGTGAAGTAGTCGGTACAACCCGAATCAATCCGGCCTGAATCAACGTACCAAACATGCTTAGGAACTGAGCCCATGTCTCCTGAAGGGCTGGAGTAGTATTGGAAATGGGCGTGTCGGGCGCCTGAACTCCGGCTGGGTCTGCTGGTGGTACCTCGGCTGCAGCTCGCGCAGGTGCCCTGACTGCACCACGCGCGCGTCCTCGGCCTCTACCCCGGCCCCGGCCTCTGACGGCTGCAGNCCACAATCTTCCGAAATGAATAACGGGTTCGCACATCTAAACCATCGGCCGCACTAACGCTGAAAAGCGATCAAGAATCCTAAACCAGGATGCAAAGCCTCTTCCACAACACATCGATCTCGGGTGACGCTGAAGACAATACCAACTTACTTTAAACATCCCACCCTTTGTTCTTGCTCATCCGAGCTCATGACATCTCTGTCCACACCGAGCTGTTACTTGATCTTTACTTCGAATCCCATACCACTCACTGCACCTAACATGCCACATATTTCATCATAGCTTCGGAACCGCAAATAGGCTAACACTTCATCACTTAAAAGCTTTTCACTTAACTCACTTCAGGAGAACTATAGCAACCCTTAGGTGAATTCTCATAACCGTAGAATATGCAAACCTCCAAGTAGTGGCCTGAATACACTGTGCATCAAGCGCATGAAAGCTGCGGGGGCATTGGTCAACCCAAAAGACATAACGAGGAACTTGTAATGACCGTATCGAGTCCTAAAGGCGGCATGCTCGGAGGATCAGTTGGAAATACGTCGGGACAATCCCGTACCACTGGAACAGAATCAACAGAAGGGGTATCAACACTAACATCTCTCACATAAGCCAAATACGCGGCACACCCCTCCTCAACCATGTGCTGAGCTTTAAGAAAAGAGGTAACTCTACTGGGAGTGTGATCTAAAGTACCACTCCACTCGACACGCGGAATACCTGGCATAGCCAGCGTCACGGTCTTGGCGTGACAATCAAGAATAGCAAAAATGGGGCGACAACCAGTCCATGCCCCGAATAATGTCGAAATCCACCATACCGTATAACAATAAATCCGCTCTGGTCTCAAACCCACGAATAGTAACCAAATATGACCGATAAACGCGATCTACAACAAGAGAATCTCTCACAGGAGTACAAACATGAACAGAGAAACTCAAGGAAATTTCGAGGTACACCCAAATGCGGAGCAAAGTAAGAAGACACATAAGAGTAAGTAGAGCCTGAATCGAATAGAACCGATACACTTCTATAACAAACCATGACAGTACCTGTGATAACAAAATCGGAGGCAACAACCTCGGTATGGGCAGGTGGGGTAGCAACTGGGGTTGTAACCATAGCCTGAGAACTCTGCGGGGTATGCTGTGGCTGAGAAGTCTGTGGAGGTGCACTCCTCCCAAGTCTAGGGCAATACCTCACCACATGGCGTATGTCACCACACTCAAAACAACCTCGCGGCCAACGTGGGGGTGGAAACTGTGCAGTACGGGTACTCCGAGACCTCTGGACACCTGAAACTCTAGGTGAAATCTGCGATGCAAACTGAGCTGGCTGACCCACAAAACCTCTATCGTGACGCACCCTGCCTCCAAAATAAGGACCCGTATATCTCCCCGGTCTACGAGGTCTACTCACCCCTCTATACTGTCCCTCCTGACCTCGTTTGTCCTCTCTCTCCTGGACCCACCTGTCTCCTACTTGGCGAGAGGTCCACACCACCCGCTGAACTGGGGCCACAGGCTGTGTCGCCATGACACATGGAACCTGACCAATGGAACTCGCTGCTCCGGAGTGGGGGCGGCGGGAGTCTGGATCCCTTCCCCGATCTGTGAAGTAGTCGGTACAACCTGAATCAATCCGGCCTGAATCAACGTACCAAACATGCTCAGGAACTGAGTCAAAGTCTCCTGAAGGGCTGGAGTAGTAGTGGAAATGGGCGTGTCGGGCGCCTGAACTCCGGCTGGGTCTGCTGGTGGTACCTCGGCTGCAGCTCGCGCAGGTGCCCTGACTGCACCACGCGCGCGTCCTCGGCCTCTACCCCGGCCCCGGCCTCTGACGGCTGTAGTAGGGGGCGCGGGTGTCGGATCATCTCGAGTAGCACGTGTCCTCACCATCTGTGAGAGAATAGAAGTCGGAAGTTTAGAATTGATGTTCAAAAATCTCGCACGACAGGAATCAAATGAAGTGAAATTTTCCTAATGGTTACATAGCCTCTCGTAGATAAGTACAGACGTCTCCGTACCGATTAGCGAGACTCCAATAAACCGGCCTGTGTTCCGTGACTCCTATGAACCTAGAGCTCTGATACCAACTTGTCACGACCCTAGTTCACCAATCGTGAACATGTCGTGACGGCACCTGGTCCCCATGACCAGGTAAGCCTAACATCTGCGGAAATATAATACTTGCGAAAAAATAGAGAAAATCAAATCAGGTATCTAAAGGAAACTGTACTGAATGCCGCTTGGCAAGTACAACTCAATATCACAAGCCTAAAACAATTCCCAAAACCCGGAAACTCACGGGCAACACAGGCTACAGAAGTGTATAGTAAAGGTTCCAAAACTCCAGAATTTCTAACAACCGAAAGAAGGAAAAACTAAGTACTAAAGATAGAATAAGAGGGAGACTCGTCGGTCTGCGGACGCAGCAGATCTACCTCGAAGTCTCCGTAGTCCTCCTGCCTCACTGATAGGGCGCCTGAGTAGAGGTACCTGGATGATCTGCACATAAAAAACATGCGCAGGAAGGGCATGAGTACACCACAGCGGTACTCAGTAAGTGCCAAGCCTAACCTCGGTTGGGTAGTGACGAGGAAGGTCAGAGCCATACTGAGACAAAATATAGTAATAACAATAATTAACAGTATGATAATCTGACAGAAATAATAAATGCAACAGTGATATAAGACAGATTAAGCAAGGCAATAGCAGATACACAAGAACGGAACAACCACCAAATAAGTACAGCTCAACACCAATGGTAACAATGAGGATCTCCCAGGATACCGTCCTGTAGTCATTTTCTCAACTGTCCAGTGCATCTCCCGGGATACCGTCCCGTAGTCCATCATATGTGTATATCCGAAGGATCTCCCGGGATACCGTCCCGTAGTCCAACTATCAAGATGCAGGGGGATCTATCAGGAATCTAACCTGCAGTCCCAAAGTAAGAGTGCAGGGGGATCTACCGGGAATCGAACCCGTAGTCCCAAAGTAAAAGTGCAGGGGGATCTACCGGGAATCGAACCCGTAGTCCCAAAGTAAAAGTGCAGGGGGATCTACCGGGAATTGAACCTGTAGTCCCAAAGTAAACAAACAAGGGGGGGGGGGAGCTACCGGAATCCCACATCCGTAGTCCCAATGTAAGTGCACAATCACAACCAGAAGGCACACGGAAATGAAGTACAAAAGACAAGCAACATGTAGTACTGGCCTAGCATGCTTCACGTAGTACAGTTAAGGCAACTTAAGCAATTAGGCAAGTTAAATCAACTAAACATGCTTTCCTAATCTAGCACAGGTTATAATCGCAAGTAGAATAAAGCAAATATGGAAGGAACTCAATCTCAATATCTTAAGAAAATCGGGTTTCCAACAATTGGCTCAAGTACACGCCCGTCACCTCGCGTACAAGGCACTCAAATCAACAAATAACAAATCCTAAGGGGAAAGGTCCCCCACACAAGGTTAGACAAGCCACTTACCTCGAACCGGCTCAATATCAATAGAAACCACGCCTTTGCCACGAGTATCCGACTCCAAATGGCCCAAATCTATTCAATTCAATTACATATCGTAAATAATATTGCAAACAACTGATTCTGCTAATATATTTACAGCTAGGGCGCAAAAATAGGTAAAATGACCAAAACGCCCCTCCAGCCAACTTCTCGGAATCGAATAATTTTAACATTTTCAGAACCCTCGTACTCTCACGAGTCTAACCATATAAAAATCTCCCAAATCGGAGGTCAATTGCCCACTCAAAACTCAATAATTAGGTCTATGAAGTTTCTTCCAATTTTTGATCCTAAATTCGAATTCCAATGGTGTATTTAACTATAAAATGATGAAATATAACAAAAAGGGATCAAAGAAACGTTACCCAGTGATCTTCACTTCAAATCCCACTCAAAATTGCCTTAAACCGAGCTCTCAATTGATTTTTGCAACTTATGAACTCAAACCCTCGACATCTCTATTTCTGACCAGGGGTTTCCGCTTCTGCGGACAAGGGACCGCTTCTGCCGTCCCGCTTCTGTGGACCACGAGCCGCTTCATCGATTCTTCATTAAAGTCAAGATTTCCGCTTCTGCGGCCCCTTCACCGCACCTGCGGTTGCCGCTTATGCGGATTCATTACCGCTTCTGCGATTTCAAACAAAATCCCAAGGACCGCATCTGCCACTACCATCTCGCAGGTGCGTAACCGCTTCTGCGGTTAAACTTCCGCACCTGCGGAAACTGAAGAAGCACTCGAATTTCGCTCCTGCGGTGGTCCAGCCGCTTCTGCGGCTCCGCTTCTGCGCTTCCCAAGCCGCAGAAACGGAAATACCAGATGACAGAACCTTCAGCAATTCATTCAACTTCAAAATTTTCCGTCAACCACCCGAAATCATCCCGAGGCCCCCGGGACCTCAACCAAAAGCACCAATACCACCTAATACCTTATTCGAACTTGTACCAATCCTTAAAACACCTAAAACAACGCAGGAAACCCGAATTAATCAAAGATTCAAGTCTAAGAACCTCAAATTCCAACCAAAAACGCTTTCGATCAAAAACCTAACCAAACCTCGTCCGAATGACCTGAAATTTTGCACACACATCCCAAATGACATGACGGAACTACTGTAACTTCCAGAATTCCAATCCGACCCTCGGATCAAAAACTCACTATCGGACCGGAAACTTCAAAAACACAAACTCCGGCATTTCAAGCCTAAATGAGCTACGGACTTCCAAAATACATTTCAAACACGCTCCCGACCCCGAAACCACCTAACGGAGCTAACGGAACCATCGGATTTCCATTCCGAGGTCGTCTTCACACTGTTCCAACTACGGACCATTTTTCAACACTTAAGCTCTCGTTTAGGGACTAAGTTTCCCAAAACTCTCCGAAACTCAACACCGAATGTCCCGGCAGACCAAAATAGCAGAAATAAACTTAGGGGAAACAGTTAACGGGGGATCGGGGCATAATTCCCAAAAATGACCGGCCGGGTCGTTACATCCTCCTACACTTAAACATTCGTTCGTCCTCAAACGAGCATAGAGAACATACCAGTACCCTCATCTTTTCACTACTTCATGTATGTTCTCTATGCTCGTTCGAGGACGAACGAATGTTTAAGTGTAGGACGATGTAACGACCCGGCCGGTCGTTTTTGGAAATTACGCCCCGATCCCCCATTAACTGTTTCCCCTAAGTTTATTTCTGCTATTTTGGTCTGCCGGGACGTTCGGTGTTGAGTTTCGGAGAGTTTTGGGACACTTAGTCCCTAAACGAGAGCTTAAGTGTTGAAAAATGGTCCGTAGTCGGAACAGTGTGAAGACGACCTCGGAATGGAAATCTGATGGTTCTGTTAGCTCCGTTAGGTGATTTCGGGGTTGGGAGCGTGTTCGGAATGTATTTTGGAAGTCCGCAGCTCATTTAGGCTTGAAATGCTGGAGTTTGTATTTTTGAAGTTTTCGGTCCGATAGTGAGTTTTTGATCCGAGGGTCGGATTGGAATTCCGGAAGTTACAGTAGTTCCGTCATGTCATTTGGGATGTGTGTGCAAAATTTCAGGTCATTCGGACGAGGTTTGGTTAGGTTTTTGATCGAAAGCGTGTTTGGTTGGAATTTGAGGTTCTTAGACTTGAATCTTTGATTAATTCGGGTTTCCTGCGTTGTTTTAGGTGTTTTAAGGATTGGTACAAGTTCGAATAAGGTATTAGGTGGTATTGGTGCTTTTGGTTGAGGTCCCGGGGGCTCGGGATGATTTCGGGTGGTTGACGGAAAATTTTGAAGTTGAATGAATTGCTGAAGGTTCTGTCATCTGGTATTTCCGCTTCTGCGGCTTGGGAAGCGCAGAAGCAGAGCCGCAGAAGCGGCTGGACCACCACAGGAGCGAAATTCGAGAGCTTCTTCAGTTTCCGCAGGTGCAGAAGTTTAACCGCAGAAGCGGTTACGCACCTGCGAGATGGTAGTCGCAGATGCGGTCCTTGGGATTTTGTTTGAAACCGCAGAAGCGGTAATGAATCCGCATAAGCGGCAACCACAGGTGCGGTGAAGGGGCCGCAGAAGCGGAAATTTTGAATTTAATGAAGAACCGCTGAAGCGGCTCGTTGTCCGCAGAAGCGGGACCGCAGAAGCGGTCCCTTGTCCGCAGAAGCGGAAACCCCTGGTCAGAAATAGAGATGTCGAGGGTTTGAGTTCATAAGTTGCAAAAATCAATTGAGAGCTCGGTTTAAGGCGATTTCGAGTGGGATTTGAAGTGAAGATCACTGGGTAACGTTTCTTTGATCCTTTCTTGTTATATTTCATCATTTTATAGTTAAATACACCATTGGAATTCGAATTTAGGATAAAAAATTGGAAGAAACTTCATAGACCTAATTATTGAGTTTTGAGTGGGCAATTGACCTCCGATTTGGGAGATTTTTATATGGTTAGACTCGTGAGAGTACGAGGGTTCTGAAAATGTGAAAATTATTCGATTTCGAGACGTTGGCTGGAGGGGCATTTTGGTCATTTTACCTATTTTTGCGCCCTAGCTGTAAATTTATTAGCGGAATCAGTTGTTTGCAATATTATTTACGATATGTAATTGAATTGAATAGATTTGGGCCATTTGGAGTCGGATACTCGTGGCAAAGGCGTGGTATCTATTGATATTGAGCCGGTTCGAGGTAAGTGGCTTGTCTAACCTTGTGTGGGGGACCTTTCCCCTTAGGATTTGTTATTTGTTGATTTCAGTGCCTTGTACCCGAGGTGACGGGCGTGTACTTGAGCCAATTGTTGGAAACCCGGTTTTCTTAAGATATTGACATTGAGTTCCTTCCATATTTGCTTTATTATACTTGCGATTATAACCTGTGCTAGTTTAGGAAAGCATGTTTAGTTGATTTAACTTGCCTAATTGCTTAAGTTGCCTTAACTGTACTACGTGAAGCATGCTTGGCCAGTACTACCTGTTGCTTGTCTTTTGTACTTCGTTTCCGTGTGCCTTCTGGTTGTGATTGCGCGCTTACATTGGGACTACGGATGTGGGATTCCGGTAGCTCCCCCCCCTCCCCCTTGTTTGTTTACTTTGGGACTACGGGTTCGATTCCCGGTAGATCCCCCTGCACTTTTACTTTGGGAGTACGGGTTCGATTCCCGGTAGATCCCTCTGCATTTTTACTTTGGGACTACGGGTTCGATTCCCGGTAGATCCCCCTGCACTTTTACTTTGGGACTACGGGTTCGATTCACCGTATATCCCCTTGCACTCTTACTTTGGGACTGCGGGTTAGATTCCCGATAGATCCCCCTGCACCTTGATAGTTGGACTACGGGACGGTATCCCGGGAGATCCTTCGGATATACACATGTGATGGACTACGGGACGATATCCCGTGAGATGCACTGGACAGTTGAGAAAAGGACTACAGGACGGTATCCTGGGAAATCCTCATTGTTACCATTGGTGTTGAGCTGTACTTATTTTGTGGTTGTTCCATTCTTGTGTATCTGCTATTGCCTTGCTTAATCTGTCTTATATCACTGTTGCATTTATTATTTCTGTCAGATTATCATACTGTTGATTATTGTTATTACTATATTTTGTCTCAGTATGGCCCTGACCTTCCTCGTCACTACCCAACCGAGGTTAGGCTTGGCACTTACTGAGTACCGCTGTGGTGTACTCATTCCCTTCTTGCGCATGTTTTTCATGTGCAGATCATCCAGGTACCTCTACTCAGGCGCCCTATCAGTGAGGCAGGAGGACTACGGAGACTTCGAGGTAGATCTGCTGCATCCGCAGACAGACGAGTCTCCCTCTTATTCTATCTTTAGTACTTAGTTTTTCCTTCTTTCGGTTGTTAGAAATTCTGGAGTTTTGGGACCTTTACTATACACTTCTGTAGCCTGTGTTGCCCGTGAGTTTCCGGGTTTTGGGAATTGTTTTAGGCTTGTGATATTGAGTTGTACTTGCCAAGCGTCATTCAGTACAGTTTCCTTTAGATACCTGATTTGATTTTCTCTATTTTTCCGCAAGTATTATATCTCCGCAGATGTTAGGCTTCCCTGGTCATGGGGACCAGGTGCCGTCACGACATGTTCACGATTGGTGAACTAGGGTCATGACAGACCAAGCCTTTCATAACAACAGAGAATGTTTCTGTGTAAGGATGTAACTAAGAAAGAGATATACGAAGGACTACGCTCTATTGGAGAGGATAAAGCACCTGGAGTAGATGGCTACAATGCATGCTTTTTCAAGAAGGTATGGCATGTTATCAAAGAGGAAATCATAGAAGTTGTTCTAGATTTCTTTGCTACTAGCAGGATATACAAAGCTATTAATTGCACTGCCATCATATTAGTACCCAAGCTGCCAAACCTAAAACTGTAAAGGAGTTTCGACCAATTATCTGCTGCAATGTGCTCTACAAACTGATCTCTAAGATTCTGGCATTTAGAATGCAAGCTGTCATCACCACTGTTATCAGTTAAGCTCAGGATGGATTCATACCAGGGAGAAGGATTACAGATAATATAATTCTACCACATGTACTGTGATAACCCGATAGGTCATCTTATAATTTAAAACTAAATTCTGTGTTCCGAGGCCTTTAAAACCTCATTTTATCCCTATCGCGCCCCCTTTTTCCTCCTCGCAGAGAAGTCCGGGTTTCGACGTTCATGGGGGAACAACTCATTTCCTTTTGGGAATCGGGTTTTTTGAAGAGTCGCCACCTAACGGATTAAGGTGCGTTAGGGCACCTAGAGCGATTAACTCATATAACTAGTTTGCATTACCAGAGATTAGGGTAAGGGCTCGAAATAACCTTGAGGGGAAGGTGTTAAGCACTCTTCGCGGTCCACAACGATAGGTCCCGGCCGAACATAAACTATATGAATTAGTCTTTAAACAAGTAAACAGTCTTAGCGCACATTTGCAAATAAAGGTACTTTTCACATTCTAAATACATATATGATCAAGGAAATTCAGATAATGAAAGTAAGAGAGAGGGTTAGACAGCTTACACATGTATATGTCAAGAAAGGGAAGTTTAGATGATTTAAACACATATAGGAATTGGGAAAGGGAAGTCCTAAGTTGATTAGCCTACAGGATCAATCTGTGCAATGCCCGATAATCCTCCTCAACTAGAGGGGCTACACGTGACATTAGTGCGCAGGTCATCATATCCTTTTACTACCCATTACTCTCCCCTTAGTGGTTATATAAGCGAGTTTAATTACGACTTCTAAGCGTGGTGCTACCCGTCCCTTCCTTGTGATCCTGGAGGAGTTTAGGACCTCTAAATCTGGGCAGTTCTAGACAACCTAAGGTGTTTAAAAGGGAAAATCTAGGCGACAAGCAAAGAACATATAGGACAATCAAATAGGGAAAGGCAGTTAAGGCTCATGTTTACCTCCACATGTACATAAGCAAATAAGCAGCACGTCTCAAACAATTGATTTTTGAATAAGTTCAGAAAGCCTAGGAACATGTCATCTAGATGAACATCACAAAACAGAACATGCAGCGTTTGTTTTAAGGGAAGTGGTAGAATCCTAACCAGTTTGCCTACTGGTTTTATAGCCTGTTAAGCCTGGATAATTTCGCACGTAAACAGAACTGGTTTCACAATTATTTAATGTCCTAAGGCTTGCCTAAGTGTGTATATGCGGTCACGATTCTGAGAAACAGTTTGAAGTTCTTTTATCCTATAGGCATGCTTTATAGTGACATTTAACAAAACACTGTATGAAGTTCCAATTTTAGTACTTAATGCATATGATAATTACCCTATGGACATGAGTTCTATCTCTAGTGAGTGAAACTGCTATTAGTTCTTATTAGACACGCATACTGACTGAGCAAGTGTGACAACCAATTTAAACCTACATGCATGATTTCTAAAGAGACGGATTTTAATATATGCCGTAATAAAAGTTGAACATTAGTTATTTTATTCCCTATAGGCATGGCGTCTAATCATGTAAAGAAAAGTAGGCAGAACTAATTTCAACCAAAGCAACCCTATAGGCAGGTTATCTAACAAAGCACATTTGAGGCAAAGTAAACCCTATAGGCATGTTATCTAGCACGCAATAGTGATTAGAGTAAACATCTAGGCAAGTTTTCAAACATGCAATAGCAGAGTGCTTTTGAATGAAATAAAGCCATAGGCAGGTTATCTAACAACCAATAGTATAAAGTAAACACCTATAGGCATGTTATCTACCCAGCTTTACCATACAACTACCCTCCCTTTTCACTAGTCACCCCAATATCTGTTTACAATTAATTATTACAGACCAATAATTGAATAAAAATTACATAAATAAAATATAAGTTAAGCTATAGGGAGCCTGAAGTAGGCCCAAAGCAAATCCTGGTGTACCAGGCCTTCAGTAGTCTCAAATGCCAAGGATTTTCATAGCCCAATTCATGTCCAGGGGTGTCAGAGTTCCCTAAGGACCTCAAGGATCCCGAGCAGTGCTCACACCCAGACTTTTCTCAAATAAAGATTGATTATGTGTAGTGTGGAAGAGCCAGCCCTAATATGCCAGAGTTCAGAGAGATCTCAAGGATCTCCAAGCAGTGCACATACCAGAGGGGCAGAACTTAATAATCTAAGAGTAAGTGAGAGTGCTTGAAAAGACATAGTGCAACACTGTGGAGATAAATTCTTAGGAGTAAAAGATCTTCTAGAATAGACCCATTTTAAGAAAAATGCTAGGAACGAAACCAGTTTTAAAAGAACACATTTTGAAACAGTTCAGAGGAGAGCAAATTTAGCAGACAGTCAATAGATCATAAAAGGTTTAGTTTCACAGACACTTTAGTGTCGTGCCCCCTTTTTCCTTTCCTCGTGGAGGGAATCGGGTTTATGACATTTTTTGATATGGGACAACTCTTTCCTTTTGGGAAAGGGGTTTGCATTTTTTGAAGAGTCGCCACCTAACGATTTAAGGTGCGTTAGGGCACCTATAAGGTTCATCTATAACTACGTTTGGGTAACCAGTGATAGGGTAAGGGCTTGAAATTATCCTAAGGGGAAGGTGTTAGGCACCCCTCAGGATCCACTAGTGTGGTTCCCGGCCAGACAGTTTTTGTGAATTTGTACAATTAGCAAATAAGAAAGTATGGCTCAAATAGTAGGGGATTTAAGTTTAAACACACGAGTGTAAGAAAACAACTAATGAAAAAGCTAGGTTTTGAAAAGGATTACAAGTTAAGCATATTTGCGAATATACAGGGGTGTCCTAGGTTTGTTTATAATATGGATCACATCAATGCGATACCCGGTATGACACTCCTCAAAGAAGGCTTACGCGTGGTATTAATGCACCGGTCATCATATCCATATTTACCCTTTCCCGCCCCGTGAAGGTAAGTAAAGCAAGGGTTGGTCTCGTCGCTTATTGCATGTTATTACCCGTCCCTTCCTATCAGTCCCGGAGGAATTTAGGACTCCTATCCTATAAGAAGGAGATTCTAGGCAGACCCTCAGGTTTATTGACAAAATACTAAGGCGACATACAAAACAAGTAGGACTGCAATCAAAGGGGAGCATGGAAAATAAACGATAGGCTCAAATACACCTCCACAGGTAAGGCACATAGACAGCATGACTCATACACAATTAAAGTATGAATTTAAATCCAATGCATGGTATCTAAGTGATAACAGCTGTCGACGCCCCCTTTCTCTGAGTAGGATTTGCAAGCTCTGGGTACTCTCATTTTGCCAAATATTCCTTTGATATCATGAAACCAAGGCTTTCCGTCTGGTTCTTCTTCAACATGGGCACAATAAGCTGGCTGATTATGGATTTTCCCCGGAATGGGATCAACGAAATTCTTGTCTGGATGCTGTATCATAGATGATAGGGTAGCCAATGCATCGGCGAACTCATCCTGGATTCTGGGAACATGTTGGAATTCTGTCTTTGTGAACCTCTTTCTCAACTCCTGTACGTGGTGCAGATACGGGGGTATCTTGGAGTTCTTGGTTGCCCATTCTCCTCGTACCTGATGTATAAGTAAGTCTGAATCTCCAATCACTAGCAGCTCTTGAACATTCATGTCAATGGCCATTTTGAGTCCTAAGAGGCATGCTTCATACTCGGCCATATTGTTGGTGTAGGGGAACCTGAGTTTGGCAGACTCCGGATAATGCTGACCAGTTTCTGATATTAGGACTGCTCCAATGCCAACCCCTTTGAAGTTTGCTACTCCATCGAAGAACATTCTCCAACTGTCATAGGATTCCGCAATGTCTTCTCCTATGAATGATACCTCTTCATCAGGAAAATACATTTTCAGGGGTTCGTATTCTCCGTCAAACGGGGTTTTCAGCAAGGTGGTCTGCCAGTTCCTGTCCCTTGACCGCTTTCTAACTTACGTAAATAATGTTGAACTCACTTAACAGGATTTGCCACTTGGCTAGCTTGCCCGTGGGAATGGGCTTCTAAAAGATGTACTTTAAGGGATCCATTCTCGATATGAGATATGTAGTATAGGCACATAAGTAATGTCTCAACTTCTGAGCTACCCAAGTCAAAGCATAACAGGTGTGTTCCAATAGAGAATACCGGGCCTCGTACGGGGTGAACTTCTTACTGAGATAACAAATGGCTTGTTCCTTCCTTCCTTCCTGTTTCATCGTGCTACCCCAGAACGCAGCCGAAAGCTCCATCTAACACTGTAAGGTAGAGTAATAAGGGTCTACCTGGCTCGCGCGGGGCTAAGACTGGTGGTGTTGACAAGTACTCCTTGATTTTTTCGAAGGCCTTTTGGAAGTCATCGGTCCATTTAGTGGCGGCGTCCTTCTTTAACATCTTAATGATTGGCTCACAGATAACTCTAGATTGTGCTATGAATCTGCTGATGTAGTTAAGCCTTCCCAAGAAACTCATCACATCCTTCTTGTTCCTTGGCGGTGGTAGCTCTTGAATGGCTTTGACTTTCGATGGATCCAGTTCTATTCCTCGGCGGCTCACAATAAACCCAAGCAATTTCCCCGCAGGAACCCCAAATGCGCACTTTGCGGGGTTTAGTTTCAGGTTGTATCTCCGCAGTCTGTTGAAAAACTTCCGCAGATCTTCTATGTGGTCAGTGGCCTTCTTGGACTTGATAATAACATCATCCACATATACCTCTATCTCCTTGTGTATCATATCATGAAAGATAGTTGTCATGGCCCTCATGTAGGTGGCCCCTACATTCTTCAGGCCAAATGGCATCATCTTTTAATAGTACATTCCCCACGACGTAATAAAAGCCATTTTCTCAGCATCTTCCTCATCCATCCAGATCTGATGATAACCAGCGTAGCAATCTACGAATGACTGTAGCTCATGCTTGGCGCAATTGTCAATCAGGATGTGTATATTTGGCAAAGGGAAGTTATCTTTCGGACTAGCCCGGTTGAGATCCCGGTAGTCGACATAGACTCTGACCTTCCCATCCTTCTTCGGCACTGGCACAATGTTGGCTAACCATGTTGGGTACTCAACCACCCTAAGAACCTTGGCTTTGATCTACTTGGTGACTTCTTCCTTCATTTTCAAACTCATATCAGGCATGAGCTTTCTGAGCTTTTGCTTTACCGGTGGACACGTTAGATCGGTTGGCAGTATGTGAGCCACAATAGACGTACTCAGACCAGTCATGTCATCATACAACCAAGCGAATATGTCCTCATACTCCTTTAGAAATTCTGTGTATTCTTTCTTCTCTGATTATGAAAGATGAATGCTGATTCGTGTTTCCTTGACGTTCTCTGCATCTCCCAGGTTGACAATTTCGGTCTCGTCCAGGTTGGACGTAGGTCTGTTTTCAAAGTTCTCAACTTCTTTAAATATCTCGTCAGGTATGTCATCTTCCTCTGAATCAATGTCCGTTTGTTACGTTGTCTCATTGCATGTCACAGTCATTGGTTCATCAAGATAAGTAATAGTAATGCTGTATTGGTAAAGTAAGGAGGAAAACGATAGCGATAAATATTAATTCATAAGAAAAATCAAACATGCTTTTGATAGATCGAAATAACTGTTTTGAACATTGAAGATCTTATTGCGGAAATTGTTATTGCGGAAATTGAAAAATGCGAAAAGAAAATCATTTAGTAAATAAAACACTGAATAAGGCTTGTTTTAGCCTTGCTACCCCGAGGCTCGTCGGGCTCTGGTGGTCCTGATGGTCCAAATCTTGAGATGTGCCCCTCTGCTCACAGCCTGTATGGAAGGGCCTTCCTCCCCCTCCTCCTCGAGAATAACACAACAGTCCATATCACTGTCCTCTAGAAACAAGTTTTTCACTGCTGCAAGTGCTTCTTCTTCATCCGACCCATAAATAATGTCGTCTTGTTGGAAGGTCTGCTCTAGATGCGGTATTGGCTGCTTTAGTGGGTAGTAAGGACCGTGCCATGGTGGCGACCAGCTATTGAACTCTTCCTAGGTGTATTCATATCCTAAACCGAAGGTAGTGCCATGCTTATTGAGTTATATGGGTTTAGAGATTCCTTGGAGGTTCTTGATGTTGATACCCAATTTTTCCCTAAGTATTTTTATGTACTCAAAATAGCATATACATGCATATATAAGCATTCCCAAGAGTTTTGGTATTTTTCCTTATTTTAAATCAATTTACTGTCTATTTTAACAGTACAAAATCCAATAATTATTCCCAAAATTATTATTTTTGTGAATAACTTATTTTATTCTCATATTTACACCAAATATAATTAAGGTAAATTTTTGTATATTTTTACAAATTTGTTTGGTATTTTTAAAGCTAATTGCATATAAAGGCAATTATAGCCTGTTTTACGATTAATAGTGTTTTATAATTGTAAAATTAGTTGTAATATTTTTAAATTAATACATATGTATTATTAATTGGTTCAGCATCTTCAATTTTATTTTAAAATCATTTTCACTATTTTTATAAAATAACAAGGGAAAACTGGCTATTTCAATTTTGGCCACATTTCATTTCAATTATAGCCTCAATTTCATTTTTATCTTAAACCCAATTGGCCCCAATCCTAATGCCCAATTGGGCCAGCCCAATTCCAATTTAACCCAACCCCTGACCCATTAAACTAAACTCGCCCGGGATCCGTTTAAATCCAGACCGTTGATCCTTTTGATCAACGGCCACAAATAACCCTTTCCTTTTTAATTCCAAACGACCTAACCCTAACCCTCATTTCTCTCAGACAGCCGCCCCCAAACTCTCTCCTTCTCTCAAACGCTCCCTAGCACTCGAAAACCTAATCGCCTCCGCGTCTTCTCCGAGCAATATCATCGGAGTCCATGGCTTCTCCGGCCATGGACATCCTGTGCTTACCTTCCTTTCCCCCAAACCGTGGTTGTTCGAGATTTCGAGGCCTGACCTCGATAAAATCCGTTCAGATCCGTTGTAGATCTGTGGTTCTATGGCTTCTCCGGCCATGTCTCGGTATGTTCGAGCTTTAAGAGCCTAGCTATGGCTCAGATCTGTTCGAGACCAGACCCTTTCTACGCCTTCTCATTTCTAGGGTTTCTCAGAAACTCTAAACTATTCGAGGTTCTTTCTTTGTTTATTTGCCTAGATCTGTGTTGAACCTATGCTATATTTGACGTTTTGAGTGTTTTCCCCAAATTTCCTTTTCAAAATCGTTGGTTTTTCAAAATTAGGGTTTCTGAAAGTCTTTCGATTCTTGTTGTTCTTTTCTTTTAGATGTTTGTCTGTATTATGCTCGTATGTTTTCCTCCTCTATTACGCATGTATTGTCTTTCTACTTTTATATGTATGCTCACATGATTAGTCTGTTTTTCTCACTCTGCTACCATGCATATTTACTACAGAGTTTCTTGATGTTTTGCTTTCCTGAACTATGTTCGTGTTCTTGTTAAGCATGTTTTCTTAAAGGCCAAAGTTTTTCTGAGCATGTTCTTCATGCCTTAAAGTGGTTTCCTTTCTTTGATTTTTTCAAGCCCGCCATTGTATTTGCCTGATTCTCATGAGACTCCTTGAGTCTGTTCACTTGCCTTCTCATTTTTGTGTTTGATTCGATGGGGAAACCCTAGAATTTGGGGGTTTTTCTTGGTAAATTGAATTAGGGTTCCACTTTGGGGACCCTGTACCTTCAGACTCACTATGAGTCTCTCGTTGAACTCGTATTCTTTTGTTTACGATTCTAAA
>NC_031993.1:12404484-12422759 GCF_001879085.1 Nicotiana attenuata
TTTTTAATTTTAAAGACTAAACCAGTATGTGTAAAGGCATGCTAAACTATATGTTATCTGATTTACGGGGTTTATCTGAGCTTTACCTGTTTGTCTGTTCATTCCCCCTACTTGTTACTTGTTTTTGAATGTCGATTAGAATTTTTGTCCTTTAAACTCCATAAAGGCCCCCATCCCTTTCTTCCCCTTTTAGGATTAGAAGTCCTAATGCCCCGGGACTGATAGCTTGGGACGGGTAATAGCATGCGATAGGCAAACGATATCATTCCGCGCTCCAATACCTTAACGGGGTGGGAAAGGGTAGACATGGAGATGATGATTACACGATAACACTATGCGTACAATTGACGTACCAGTGTTGTGACGAATGACTCCTATCAATATACTAACGTACGACCCCTCCTCTTATAGTTTAACAATTTTCTGAATCTTAAAAAGCTGTTGCACTTTCGACTTCTGTTTTTCACACAATTTTCAGATTGTTCGCACTAAGTACTTAACTTCTTCCTACTTGCACTTTTAACTAAACCGCTCCTTCCCTAAAATTCAGCACCTTTTTTTAACCTTTTGTGCTCCTTATTTGTAATAGTTTTCTCGTATTTGCAATGCTTGCTTGTTTACTTGTTTGTTTGCATTCAAAGTCACAATTGTAGCATGGCCGGGAACCACACTAGTGGATCTTGAGGGGTGCCTAACACCTTCCCCTCGAGATAATTTCTAGCCCTTACCCGAACTCTGGTTCTTCATCTCAAATTCTTCTTTAAAGTGTCCTAATGCACTATAATCATTAGGTGGCGACTCTTCAAACTAAAAAACCCAATTCTCGCAAGGGAATAGAGTTGTCCTCCCGAATGTCGTATACCCGACTCTGAACTCCGTTTTGGAAGAAAAAGGGGGCGTCGACAGCATGGCGACTCTGCTGGGGATTCTTTAGGCTTTTACCATTACATGTTATATGTGGCTTTATTGCTTTCTTTATTGCTTTTGTTTAATAACTTTATTTGAAACTAACTTGTTTCTTTTGTTTCTTTTTCTTTAATTTACCGCTTTCCATCAATACCGTTGTAATTTTTGAGCAATTATTTTAAACATTTATTGTATGAACGTGAAAATATATGTCAATTTGTTTCATTCTTGTAAACTGCATCTTCAACATCATATTCCACTCGTGCCAAACAAATACCATAGCAACACTTATAATGAGTAGTTGCGCTCTTCCAATACTATCACCCCTTAAATTTGGCAAAGGCGTATCTGCGGTAAAACCAGTCGATCAGCGGTGCAGTCGACGGTTCCGTGCCTTTCCCTCTTGAGTTGTCCGCTCAAGGGTACCTGTCTAATACCCCAATAGAAACCTTACTCCGTTTAAATTGTACATGTATCATGGTCAAACCTAGCCGAGTCAGTTATGTTGTCCACATAATGACTCATTAGGATAGCCTTGTCCAAAGTCCACTGGGTTTCCTTGAAACCCAAACGGACACCTCCATGTTTTGTGCATTTATTTGGAGAACTAAATGCTTCTTATGCTAATTGTTGATATTAAATAGTCGAGTCTGGTGGAGGCAAGGGTCTAACCCTTTTGTTTTGCAGAAAATGAGGCACTAGTTCCCCAACATCGGTATGGTTAGCACGCCCTCACTCTTGCTGACCTGGTGGAGGAATCTCCCATCAAGTGACCAAATCATTGAATGTAAAGAGAGGGTCACCAAGGCTAGCGAAAAGCTGGAATATCTGGAATACAATTTGCTGGAATTGGAAGGAAAAGTAAGAAAAAGAGTCACCGACTGCCAGAACGCTGAGGGAAACGAAGGAGAACGCCTGGCAAAGGCATTTTTACTGGAGAACCTGCGTGAACTGGAGGATTTGATCAACGAGAGCATTCAACCTGGGGAAGGTCCTTCTGGGACCAAGTAGTTAGGAGTCTTTTCTTTTGCTATAATAAGGCCAAGGGCCATTAGTGACATTTTTATTTTTCGCTATTTTAGTGTCGTTTTGGGATTCGTCTTATTTTTCATCAATAAATGAGGCATTTAGCATTATAAGTTCTCCAAATTTATTTGTCGCTAGGCCTACCTCGGGCACAATGAGGCTCCCAAATTAGGATACGATTTATATTCGTGCACTATGTGTTTAAATACTGCAATGTTTTCTCCTCAAAATCCACACTAACTTGTTACCTTTTTTGTTTTTACTTTTTGTTTTATTCCCCTTCCCAAAGGTTAGTTCGTGCATTCTGGCATCATCATCATACTCCACAAGATCCAAGGGCCCTCCACCGCCTCCTCCTCCAAGTCCTGTCCGGAACAAGAACAAAGGAAAAATGGAAAACACAAGTTCTAGAAAGGAGATTGAAAGAGAGGAAACTTCTCAGGGTACCCCAATTGCTAAGGGAACTGCTGCTCATCTTGAACAAAAATTGCTGAAATTCCAAGAAGAGTTGGACCAAGTTCGGAACTTGGCAAGCCTATCATTCTCTCTTGCTGCTCCTGATGTCAACACCCAGAATCCCGCACCTCCACAAAACACCCTGCAACCACAAATACAGCCTGCTCACGTCCAAACCTGCAACACATGCAACAACACTCCATTGCTCATTCCCGAGCCACCAAACACCATAAACGACCACCTCCATAACACTCCTATCTTTGTGGAAACTGTACCTCACTACACCCAACCGATCTCAAATGCACCTGAGTCTGATGACAAAGACTCCCTCATCAGGAACTTGGCAGCCGAGCTCAAGAAGTTAACCAGTCGGGTCCAGGGTGTCGAAGGTAGCAAAGGCATTGAGGGGCTGAACTATGAAGACTTGTGCATTCAACCAGATGTTGAACTTCCGGAGGGGTACAAACCTCCCAAGTTCGAAATGTTTGATGGATCCGGAGATCCCAGAGTTCACCTGAGGACCTATTGCGACAAGTTAGTTGGGGTTGGAAGAGATGAGAAAATCCGCATGAAGCTCTTCATGAGGAGCTTGAAGGGAGATGCACTATCCTGGTATATCAGTCAGGACCCCAGGAAATGGACGAGTTGGGTAAGCATGGCATCAGACTTCATGGATAGATTCCGGTTCAATACCGAGAACGCCCAGGATGTGTTCTAAATATAGAACTTGAAGAAGAAGCCCACCGAGACATTCCNTGGAAGGAAAGTTCATCAAAAGGATTGAAGATTGTCAAAACGCTGAGGGAAATGCATGCGGACATCTAGCCCGAGCCTATTTGCTGCTAGGACTGCGCGAGCTAGGTGGAGCTGTTCGATGGAGCCAAAGATGCCAAATCTGGGGAAGGTCCTTCTGGGACCAAGTAGTTAGGAGTCGTTTATTCTTTATTTTTAATGATGTAATAAGGCCAATGGCCAATAATGACATTTCATTTTCCGTTATTTAGAGTCGTTTTTATCAATAAAATGAGGCATTTAGCATTATAAGTTCTCCAAAACTATTTGTCGCTAGGCCTACCTCGGGCACAACGAGGCACATAAAATTAGGACTCGATTTATATTCTCGCACAATGTGTTTAAATACTGCAACATTTTTTCTCAAAACCCACACTAACTTGTTACCTTTTTTGTTTTTCTTTTATTTCTTATTCCCCTCCCCAAAGGTTAGTTCGTGCATTATGGCACCATCAGCATACTCCACAAGATCCAAGGGCCCTCCACCGCCTCCTCCTCCAAGTCCTGTCCGGAACAAGAACAAAGGAAAAATGGAAAATACAAGTGCTAGAAAGGAGATTGAAAGAGAGGAAACTTCTCAGGGTACCCCAATTGCTAAGGGAACTGCTGCTCATCTTGAACAAAAATTGCTGAAATTCCAAGAAGAGTTGGACCAAGTTCGGAACTTGGCAAGCCTATCATTCTCTCTTGCTTCTCCTGATGTCAACACCCAGAATCCCGCACCTCCACAAAACACCCTGCAACCACAAATACAGCCTGCTCACGTCCAAACCTGCAACACATGCAACAACACTCCATTGCTCATTCCCGAGCCACCAAACTGTGACGACCCGACCCGTCGTCTCATGTGTTATTGCTCCGTTTCCCCCATTTAATGCTTCTTCATGTTTCGTTATCGTTATGTGGTGTGTTAGAGTTGATTTGGATTGGTTTTGATAAGAAATGAGACACTTAGTCTCTTTAAGGAAGGCTTAAGTTGGAAAAGTCAACCTAATGTTGACTATTGAGTTAGAGGGCTCGGATGTGATTTCCGATGATTCGGTTAGCTTCGGGGGATGATTTGTGACGTAGGAGTGTGGTCGGAATTGAATTTGGAGGTCCGGTGTAGAATTAGACTTGAATTGGCGAATGATGAATTTTGGCGAATTCCGGTTGGTAGGTGAGATTTTGATCCGTGGGTCGGAATGGAATTCCGAGAGTTGCAGTAGCTTCGTTGGGTGATTTTGGATGTGCGGGTAAAATTTCAGGTCATTTGGACGTCGTTTGGTTGGGTTTTTGATCGAATGTGAGTTTCGGAAGTTTTGATGAAAACTAGGCTTGAATCCGATGTATTTTAATGGTTTTAGCATTTGTTTGACGTGTTTGAGGATTGGAACAAGTTTGAATAAGGTTATAGGATGTGTTGGTGCTTTTGGTTGAGGTCCCGGGGGCCTCGGGGTGATTTCGGATGGTTAAACGGGAGTTGGAAGCATTTGTTGTAGGTCAGATTCTTCTGTCTTCTGGTATTTCCGCATCTGCGGAAAGGAGCCGCAGAAGCGGTTCCGCAGATGCGGCGGAGAGGTCGCAGAAGCGGGCAGGTGTGGCCCAGGGATTTTTCCGCATAAGCGGACGTGTAGGCGCTTCAGCGAGTCTGCATAAGCGGTTGGAGGTAAACCGCATATGCGGGTGTTTGGATCGCATAAGCGGTCCCAGGTGTTTTAAGTGAGACCGCTTAAGCGGTCAATTTGTCGCATAAGCGGTACCGCAGGTACGGTTAAAGGGCCGCAGAAGCGGAAATCTGGAGTGTGTTTAATGAACAGTGTTCGCGAATTTCAGAAGTTAAGAAAACATTTTAGACTTCGGGAAGAGGCGGTTTTGGGCGATTTGGAGAGGATTCGAAGGGGATTCCATCAGGTATGAATTTATAGACTCGAATAATGTTGTTATGGTGTAAAAACAAGGATTTAAACACTGAAATTCTTGGAAATTTGTGTAAAAATTGGCAGAACTAGGGCTTGGTTTTTGAAATGAAAATTCGGGATTTGAAAGGGCATTTGAACTCCGATTTTGGTAAACTTGATATGTATGGACTCGTGGCGAGACGAGGAATCCGGTAATGTGAGTTTTGTAATTTTTCGAGAAGTGGGCCCGGGGCTCGGGTTTTGCTAGTTTCGAGATTTTTTGCTATATTTCGATTGTTTTCGATTGGGCATCGTTCCCTTGGCATATTGTGATGTACTCGCTCTGATTTTGGTTAGATTCGAAGCGCGTGGAGGCCGATTCGAGGGGAAAAGGCGTCGCGGGCTAGAGATTTCGCCGGTTCGAGGTGAGTAATGATTGTAAATGATATCCTGAGGGTTTGAAACCCCGGATTTGCACCCATAGTGCTATATTGAGGTGACTTGCACGCCGAATAGAGAGCGTGGGGTAGAGCACCGTTGGGGATTGTGACTTGGTCCGTCCCGGTTGTTGATTTTACCGCGTATTTCGCTATGACTTGTTGTTTTTCACTATGACTTGGGCTTATTGCCATGTTTGGGGCTTATTGCCGACTGTTTGAACTCCCTATGAGCTATCATCACTGTTTTTCCTCACTATTTGAAATATTATTTGAACTCAATCCAACGTCATTACGCTGTTTCATGAACTCAGCTATATTTTTACTCAACCTTGAGTTTTAACTGATATTTGAACTACTGTTTGAGCTGAGCATTATTGTTTCTTTACTGATGCCCCAGGGGCTTATGATTATTTTTTGACTGATTGAGGCCGAGGGCCATATGTGAGGATATGCTGAGTGTTGTGAGGAGGCTTTCAGGCCTCGAGTGTATTATGAGGAGGTTTTCAGGCCTCGAGTGTATTGTGAGGAGGCTTTCAGGCCTCGAGTGTGCTGTGAGAAGGCTTTCAGGCCTCATGTTGATATGTACAGGCTTTCAGGCCTTATGATGATATAGCGCTTGGGCTGTAGGAGCCCCTCCGGAGTCTGCACACCCACAGTGAGCGCGGGTACCCATTTAGAATTGGACAGTGGTAACAATGACACTGTCATACGTGTTTTGGTCAGGTAACAATGGCTGACCAGTCAGGTAACAATTGCTGACCAGTGGTAACAATGGCACTGAAACACGCGTTGGGTCAGGTAACAATGGCTGACCGGTCAGGTAACAATGACTGACTAGTAACGAAATTCATGCCCGAGGGGCGAACTTTTATTTGTTCATCTTGCATACTTATTTGCATTATTACCTGCTATGCTGTGATATTTGTGCCCGAGGGGCGGATTTTCTGTGTTAATCAGCACTAACTATTTTGAACAGTTTCGTAATTATTGAAAGGACCATTTTCGAAAGAGATTTGAACTGAGCCGAAACATTTCTAAAGAGTTCCCTGATTTCAGTATTTTCTCGGAAATTGTACCCGGCTTCTGTACAGCCCGTTGGTTGCTTTACGTGATTTCTTGTTGCTCAGTTATTATTTACTTCTATTACTCACTGAGTTGGAAGTACTCACTTTACTCCCTGCACCTCGCGTGCAGTTGCAGGTATTGTTCACCAGGTAGTGGGTTTTGAGCTAGTTGAAGGTATTGCTATCGTAGCTGAGCTGAGTGACCGCCAGCATTCGCGGCACCGGATTACTCCCTTTGGTTCTAAATTTTATTCCGCATATTGTTGGCCCTGTAGTTGTATTTAGACTTCTCTAGATGCTCGTGACTTGTGACACCCCGATCGGGTTGTGTAGGGTTGTAAATACTGGTTATTATCGTCGTTAAGTTGTATTTATCTATTCATTTATGTTAATAATTGTTAAAGAGACGATTTGGGGTAGTTGGTTGGCCTTGTCTTCACGAGAGGCGCCATCACGACCGGGTTGGAAATTGGGTCGTGACAAGTTGGTATCAGAGCCTAGGTTACTAGGTCTCACGAGTCATGAGCAGGTTTAGTAGAGTCTCACGGATCGGTACGGAGACGTCTGTATTTATCCTCGAGAGGCTGCAGGACCTTTAGGAAAACTTCCCATTCTTGGAATTCTTATCGTGCGTACTTGATTCAGCTTGAGATATAACTCTTGAAATTCCTTCCACACGTCTATATGCGCACGTGAGCGCTCAGTATTATATGTGCCTTGATGGTTTGTGATTCCCCGATCGAGGGGCGAGATGTAATCTTCGTGAGTATGTTGGGCCAGTCTGGAGGACTTGAGGCCGGATCCTTGACTATGGCTTGAGCACCGAGGTGCTGATTGTGTGAGCAAGTGTTTTGAACTTATATGTTCAGTATTGCCCCTATTAGCCGGAATGGCGGTTGGATATCCATGTGAGGAGTATGTTAGTACTGCGGGATGTAATTATATGACTTGATAGTGACGAAGAAGTCTGCAGGATAATAGATGGACTGTTAAGTGATTCGATTCCTATTGTGGCTTGATATGTAGCCCGAATTATGGGCGCAGGATGAATATTTTTTGTATCTCCTAGTTGAGGGGTAAAGTGCAATACATGTGGCGGTATGAGTTCAAGCTCAGGTAGTCTAAGTTGACTGTGTAACGCATATGATAGTGGAAGGTATGCTGAAGTACTAAATTGAGGCGAAGCATGTGGGTTAACTCCTGCGGAGTGTTCTTGAGTGGTATGATCCTTATGTGTATGTTGGTAGATCTCATGTGTAATTGAAGGGTATGTGTTGAAATTTAAAAATTCGAGTCGCTTAAGAGAGTGGACTCAACCGATGTGGGGATGAATGTGAGATCTGTAGAGGATTACACTACTAGATGATCTGTGTTTTCACAAGCTTGTACATGATTTGAGTTGAGTCTCACTGTGGCATTGTGGCATCATTAAAGTAAAAGTGTTATGAGTTGTTAAGTGTGTCTTGATATATGGCTTCGAGCCAAGTTGGGGAGGTTGCTATTGATTAGCTAATTGTACGGTTATGTGCTATGTTGGTTCCGGTTTGAGGCATGCTGGCGAATCAGTTCTGGTTGAGGATGGCACGAGTGAAGCAAAATTTTGACAAAGGTTGTATGGTACTTCATAGATGTGTGAGAATCACAGGATGTCTTAAGCTTTTGTTGGTAAAGAATGCTCGGTGCATGGAGCAGAAAGATGTTTGTTTGTATTGGGATGAGGTCATATCCTGCGGTGTCAAAGTGCTAATGAGGCATGGGTGGTTATGTTCGTTTGATCAGGTGAATTGCAGTTTGAATAAGAAGTAAATGACTCTCGAGAATGATTTTAATTTGTTCAAGATTCTACATGTAACAATCAGGTGTCTTAAGGTTGTGTATGTGGTTAGAGACTGTGTTTTCATTGGAAAGGTCAAGACTTGTGGTATTTATGTATTTATGGGATTCTATGTATCAGTATCAGGAAAGTAAAGGTAATGGATTTAGATTCGTAGTAAGTTCTTCAGAGTAAAGTATTTTGGAATGTGGTGTTTCTGGGAATATTTGAGAGAGAATTCAGTGGCTAATGGGTCTTAGACAGTGTGGTCTTGTGCTTGGGTCTCGTGTAGTGAGCCTGGGTTAAGGAACTGTGGTGCTACAGCAAGGGGAATATCAAGTTGATGATGAATCAGAAGGGAAATTAGATAGATGGAATAGCTTGATAGTAGACCGAATCGGTATGGTAAGGGTATGATTAATTCTTCGTATGTGATCGAGGTAATGAACTTTTACAGGCATGTTGCAGCAATGCTCTTGAGTCTTGACAGCTTGCTTAGCCTGGTTTGGATAGAAGGATTCAGTCCTGGCAGTTTAGTTTATGGTTAGGAAAAGGGAGATGGAGTTCTCATGATATCCTCGTGTGGTATGGTATATGCGATATGTTGTGGAGGATTGGGATTTGTGTGTGTAAGGCTTCGGTTCAGTTTGGAATGCAAAGTCATTAAATTCTTAAGTAGCACGGAAAGCTACAGGTGATTAAAGAATCGATCTTCGTGTGATAAAGGAAAATGGTATTGCCAACCATAGTGATTCGACGGGGGTATATGTTCCAGTAAAAGGGCAATGTGATGTAAACTGATAATACTTCGGTAGTGTTGCGGCATTCGGGATCTTTTTCCTTGCCTGGTATGCCATATTTTGGATATGATATTGGATTGTAGACTGGTTGTCTTAGTGTTGGATTATTCTAGACTATTGTACTACGGGCTATGCCGGAAATGCCATGGGTTGAGTGGCGAGGTGCATTGGATTATGTTCTTGCAGAGTGGTATATATTTCAAAAGATTCAGCAGACGGCTGAGAAGGATTGCTTTCCTTAATAGGGCCTTCGCGACAGATGTCAGTGCAGAGGTTTATACCATTGATTCAGTTCCGGTATTGAGTGACCTTTTCGGATGCGTTCCTTGTGGCTGGGCATGTTTCCGGGCGAGGTTGTGGATTTCGATGTTGATTTGGTGCCGACACCATATTGTACGGCTCCGACAGGAGTTATAGTAGTGGAAGGAGCATCTTCAGGCTTCTTGATAATGAGCTCTTTGGCAGGCCAATGTGGCTACGTATTTAGCTTGAGTTAGCTTGGTTAGTCCCGAGTTGTATTGTTGAGGGATAGGTTGGATCTATCGTTATTGAGCTTGTTTAGGGATCTGGGGAGATCTATGAGTTGCTTTCTGTGCTGTGGGATGTCATGACTTGTTGGCTACAGGCACATGTGGTGCGGTCCTATTTGAGATTCACAGAGGAAGTCGAGCGGGAAGAGTGATTGAGTATTGCTCAGTAAATGGAGTATTGGTTATGGCCTAGTTGTGTGTCATATGTTATTGGTTTCACCGTGGATGTAATGAATTGCTTTGGTTACAGACATCAATTGTGTGTGATTGTTGATTTTGAGCATAGCGGCTTAAGGTGCTTTATGTGTAACAGTGTTTGGATATGATCGCGCATTGTAGCGAGGCTATGTGGAGTTAGGACCCTTCGAGGTAGATTCGGGCATTCTATTTCTATGAGGTGAGACGGGGTCTCAGCCTTGGGTTGTAATGGTGTTGATGAGCTTGAGGTACAACTCTTTCGTTTGAGTCATTTGTCCTGATTTGGGTATGTTCAGACCGTTCCTCATTGGTGCGTGTATTATGCAAGTTGTGGCTTAGGCCTGCATTGAGGTGTCGTGTCACCAGAGTGGTGTGTTGGATTCGAGGTGATCGTTGGAGTCATTAATGAATACGGACAGATTTGATTTCAGCTTGTTAGAAGGATAATATCGAGATTCAGCCCGGAAATCTGTTGTGGTATTAGTCAAAGGGGAAGCGGCTTCATGAATGGTTGATATGAGAAATGGTTACGGTTTATAGCATGTTTCATTTATCGTTGGCATTATATGAAAGTGTTGGAATAAGACCTTAGTTGATAAGAGGTTTTCTACTGGTATTTGGTTATTGTAGGCAACTGCTGTGAATAGAAGTTACCGTTTCGAGTGTTTGGATTATGTGGTATATCATATGATCTCACCTGAGGTTGCAGGTATGAGTTGTTACAGCTGGTTCAGGTTTATTCTGAGTATAGATGTGAGGTCCTGACCTTGTGTATGATTTCGGGAAGTGCAATGTGGTTCTACGGTTTATGGTTTAGATGGACTGTGAAATTTCAGCTATATTGTGTTATCGGACCTATGCGAGATAGGGTGACGAGGGATCACCCCGGGTATATGCTTGGTAAGGTCATTCAGCAATTGGTTGGCTTCTAGGACAACTCTGGGTACGCTCGAGGACAAGCGTTTGTTTAAGTTGGGGAGGATGTGACGACCCGACCCGTCGTCTCATGTGTTATTGCTCTGTTTCCCCCATTTCATGCTTCTTCATGTTTCGTTATCGGTATGTGGTGTGTTAGAGTTGATTTGGATTGGTTTTGATAAGAAATGAGACACTTAGTCTCTTTAAGGAAGGCTTAAGTTGGAGAAGTCAACCGGACGTTGACTTATGAGTTAGGAGGCTCGGATGTGGTTTCCGGTGATTCGGTTAGCTTCGGGAGGTGAATTGTGACTTAGGAGTGCGATCGGAATTGAGTTTGGAGGTTCAGTGTAGAATTAGGCTTGAATTGGCGAAGTTAGTATTTTGGCGAATTCCGGTTGATAGGTGAGATTTTGATCCGAGGGTCGGATGGAATTCCGAGAGTTGCTGTAGCTTCGTTAGGTGATTTTGGATATGTGTGCAAAATTTCAGACCATTCGGAGGTGTTTTGAGCGGGTTTCCGATCAAATGCGTATTTCGGAAGTTTTTAAGAAACTTAGGATTGAATCCGATATAATTCACTGATTTTAGTGTTAGTTGAGGTGTTTCGTTGATTGGAGCAAGTTTGAATAATGTTTTAAGACATGTTGGTGCTTTTGGTTGAGGTCCCGAGGGCCTCGGGGTGATTTCGGGTGGCCATTGGAAGAAAATTTGAAGTTGGTAATTGCAGGTTCTTGGCTGCAGCAGGTATTTCCGCATCTGCGGAAAGGAGACCACAGATGCGGTTGCGTGGAAGCGGAGAAAGCATCGCAGGTGCGGAATAGGATGAGGTTGAGCAGTTCCGCAGAAGCGGAAGTATTTTCGCCTAAGCGAGTCCGCAGGAGCGGACAAGAAGTCGCAGAAGCGGTTTGGGCTTGGAGGTGAGACTTCGCAGAAGCGAGAAATTGTGTCGCAGAAGCGACCCTTGTGATTTAATGAATTTCCGCTTAAGCGGACAAGGACCGCAGAAGCGGTCACGCGGAAGCAGGCGTGGGGACCGCAGAAGCGAAAACTGGACTGTTTAGGAGGGTTTTTGTTCAATATTTCATCCGCGAGCTTGGGATGATTTCCTCCAATGTTGACCACCTTAAGAGCTTTTTGGTAGAGATTGAAGAGGATTTTGACGGGAATCAATTGGAGGTAAGTCTCGTGACCTAGAAACGTCATTTTTATTAAAGAATCAACCTTTAATTCTTGGAAATTTGTGTAAAAATTGGAAGAACTAGGGCTTGGTTTTTGAAATGAAAATTTGGGATTTGAAAGGGCATTTGAACTCCGATTTTGGTAAACTTGATATGTATGGACTCGTGGCGAGACGAGGAATCCGGTAATGTGAGTTTTGTAATTTTTCGAGAAGTGGGCCCGGGGCTCGGGTTTTGCTAGTTTCGAGATTTTGCTATATTTCGATTGTTTTCGATTGGGCGTCGTTCCCTTGGCATATGTGATGTACTCGCTCTGATTTTGGTTAGATTCGACGCGCGTGGAGGCCGATTCGAGGGGCAAAGGCGTCGCGGGCTAGAGATTTCGCCGGATCGAGGTGAGTAATGATTGTAAATGATATCCTGAGGGTTTGAAACCCCGGATTTGCACCCATAGTGCTATATTGAGGTGACTTTCACGCCGAACAGAGAGCGTGGGGTAGAGCACCGTTGGGGATTGTTTCTTGGTCCGTCCCGGTTGTTGATTTTATCGCGTATTTCGCTATGACTTGTTGTTTTTCACTATGACTTGGGCTTATTGCCATATTTGGGGCTTATTGCCGACTGTTTGAACTCCCTATGAGCTATCATCACTGTTTTTCCTCACTAATTGAAATATTATTTGAACTCAGTCCAATGTCATTACACTGTTTCATGAACTCAGCTATATTTTTACTCAACCTTGAGTTTTAACTGATATTTGAACTACTGTTTGAGCTGAGCATTATTGTTTCTTTACTAATGCCCGAGGGGCTTATGATTATTTTTGGACTGATTGAGGCCGAGGGCCATATGTGAGGATATGCTGAGTGATGTGAGGAGGCTTTCAGGCCTCGAGTGTATTGTGAGGAGACTTTCAGGCCTCGAGTGTAACGTGAGAAGGCTTTCAGGCCTCATGTTGATATGTACAGGCTTTCAGGCCTTATGATGATATAGCGCTTGGGCTGTAGGAGCCCCTCCGGAGTCTGCACACCCACAGTGAGCGCGGGTACCCATTCAGAATTAGATCATACGTGTTTTGGTCAGGTAACAATGGCTGACCAGTCAGGTAACAATGGCTGACCAGTGGTAACAATGGCACTGAAACACGCGTTGGGTCAGGTAACAATGGCTGACCGGTCAGGTAACAATGACTGACTAGTAACGAAATTCATGCCCGAGGGGCAAACTTTTATGTGTTCATCTTGCATACTTATTTGCATTTTTACCTGCTATGCTGTGATATTTGTGCCCGAGGGGCGGATTTTCTGTGTTAATCAGCACTAACTATTTTGAACAGTTTCGTAATTATTGAAAGGACCATTTTCGAAAGAGATTTGAACTGAGCCGAAACATTTCTAAAGAGTTCCCTGATTTCACTGTTTTCTCGGAAATTGTACCCGGCTTCTGTACAGCCCGTTGGTTGCTTTCGTGATTTCTTGCTGCTCAGTTATTATTTACTTCTATTAATCACTGAGTTGGAAGTACTCACTTTACTCCTTGCACCTCGCGTGCAGTTGCAGGTATTGTTCACCAGGTAGTGGGTTTTGAGCTGGTTGAAGGTATTGCTATCGTAGCTGAGCTGAGTGACCGCCAGCGTTCGCGGCACCGGATTACTCCCTTTGGTTCTAAATTTTATTCCGCATATTGTTGGCCCTGTAGTTGTATTTAGACTTCTCTAGATGCTCGTGACTTGTGACACCCCGGTCGGGTTGTGTAGGGTTGTAAATACTGGTTATTATCGTCGTTAAGCTGTATTTATCTATTCATTTATGTTAATAATTGTTAAAGAGACGATTTGGGGTTGTTGGCTGGCCTTGTCTTCACGAGAGGCGCCGTCACGACCGGGTTGGAAATTGGGTCGTGACCAAGCACCATAAACGACCACCTCCATAACACTGCTATCTTTGTGGAAACTGTACCTCACTACACCCAACCGATCTCAAATGCACCTACGTCTGATGACAAAGACTCCCTCATCGGGAACTTGGCAGCCGAGCTCAAGAAGCTAACCAGTCGGGTCCAGGGTGTCGAAGGTAGCAAAGGCATTGAGGGGCTGAACTATGAAGACTTGTGCATTCAACTAGATGTTGAACTTCCGGAGGGGTATAAACCTCCCAAGTTCGAAATGTTTAATGGATCCGGAGAACACCAGAGGACCTATTGCGACAAGTTAGTTGGAGTTGGAAGAGATGAGAAAATCCGCATGAAGCTCTTCATGAGGAGTTTGAAGGGAGATGCACTATCCTGGTATATCAGTCAAGACCCCAGGAAATGGACGAGTTGGGTAAGCATGGCATCGGACTTCATGGATAGATTCCGGTTCAATACCGAGAACGCCCCAGATGTGTTCTACATACAGAATTTGAAGAAGAAGCCCACCGAAATATTCCGCGAGTATGCTACTCGTTGGAGGTCAGAAGCTGCCAAGGTCAGGCCGGCCCTGGAAGAAGAACAAATGAATAGGTTCTTCGTCCGGGCTCAGGATCTCCAATATTATCAAAGGTTGATGTTGATCGAGGGTCAAACGTTCTCTGATATCATCAAACTCGGAGAAAGGATTGAAGAGGGCATCAAGAATGGTATGGTAACAAATCTTGAAGCATTGCAAGCCACCAATAAAGCTTTACAAACTGGTGGCGCATCCAAGAAGAAAGATGTGAGTGGCGTGATGGTCTCACAGGGAGCCAAATCACCACCAAAATACCACACCTACCCATCACCTCCACTTACATATCAGCCTATCCCAAATTACAAAGCACCCGTACCTTCCTATCCACCTCCTGTTTACCAGTCCTCTTCACCTCTCACATATCTACCCACTTCACCCAGATACTCTCAACCAACACCTGTTTACCAAGCTTATAACACTCAACCCTCTCACTACCAGTCACCACCCACTCGCCAAAATTTTCCAAGGCCCAGACCAAATTTTGACCGCAAACCTCCCAGACAATACACAGCCATCGCTAAACCGATTGACCAGCTATATGAAAGACTTAAAGATGCTGGTTACGTCACTCCTATCCCAGCCAAAGCTCAAGAAAATCCCTCCCAGTGGGTCAACCCCAACAAGACCTGTGCGTATCACTCCGACATGAAGGGACACACCCTTGACGAGTGCCGTTCATTGAAAGACAAGATTCAGACCCTGATCGACAATAAGGTCATTATAGCAAAGAAGCCTGCTCCTAATGTTCGTAATAACCCCCTGCCTAACCACAAAGGTGGAGACATTCATATGATCGAGATCGAGGATGATTGGGACCCTAAAGGGTCGATAGGTTTGATTGCGGAAGGGGATGAACCAAAGAAACCAGCGGTTACCCTTAACCCAATTGTTGTGCAGAATCAGCCCTCCAGGGACGACGAAGTAAATATGTCTATACCTCTCGAATTTGAAGCGCCTCCCTCTGCAAAGGCGCCCGGACCAATCGAGGTTGAATTTGGAGTTCCAAAGGCACCTACACCCTTTGAAGTTGCTGTGTTACCACCTAGGGTGCCTATTCCAGTGGCAATGACAGACATAACACCATTCCACTCAAATGCCATACCATGGGATTACACTGCCGAAGCTAGGAGGAAAGGAAAGACCAAGACAGGAGAAACGATTGCCGCACAAGGAATGACTAGAACAGGAAGGGTTTACACCCCAGAGCACCTAGCCAAGTCTAGTAAGCAAGCACCGGGACGGCCTATTGAAACAGGGCCCGACGATCTTTGGAGGAAAATACAGGCTAAGGAGTACTCGGTCGCTGAACAGTTGAACAAAACACCAGCATAGATATCTATCCTGGCTCTTCTGCAGAGTTCAGACGCTCACAAGAATGCCCTAATGAAGATACTGAGCGAAGCCTATGTGCCCAGCAATATAACCGGGGTGAAACGGCGAATATAGTGGGGCAAGTGCTGGAGAGCCATAAAATAACCTTCCACGAAGATGAGTTGCCGCCAGAAGGTTTGAGCCACAACAAGGCACTGCACATCACCGTGCAATGCGAAGATTATTTCATCACTGGAGTCCTGATCGATGGAGGATCCAGCCTCAACATCTGTCCGCTGATAACTATCTGAACCTTGGGAAAAAGCCTGCACGAAATCAAAGATGGGGCTATCAATTTCAAGGCCTTCGATGGGTCCCAGAGATCTACTATTCGAGAAATTAGCCTATGCTTGCAAATGGGACCAACATGGTTCGACGTCGACTTCCAAGTGATAGACGTCCGGGCATCCTATAACTTGCTGTTGGGACGCCCCTGGATCCACACTGCTGAAGCCGTAGCATCGACCCTGCATCAGGCCATAAAATTCGAATGGAATCACCAGGAAGTGATCATTCATGGCGACGGTAGTAATCCCATATATAGTCGCCAGACCATCCCAATGATCGGGGCAGAAGGAGAATAGGCGGAGAGACATACCACCACATCGAAAGGGTCAACGCTGTAGACAAAGACAAGTGGTGGGACAACAAGATTGAAAGCATCCTGAATTGGTGTGGGTACGAACCTGGAAAGGGACTCGGCAAGAATCTCCAGGGGATCACTGAGCCCATCACACTGAAAAAGCATGGCACTACTTTTGGCTTAGAGTACGACTATACTTGGGAAGAATTCCAGAACTGGTCGCCACCATGGCGCGGCCCCTACTATCCATTGGAGTTTCCGATACCTAGCCTGGATCAAACCTTACAGCCAGCAGATACTATATATGGGTCCGAAGAAGATGAAACATTGGCAGCCATGAAGAATTTGTTCTTAGAGGATGATGATATGGACTGTTGTGTTCTTTTTGAGGAGGAGGGGGAGGAAGGCCCTTCCATACAAGCCGCAAGCAAAGGAGACCGCCTCAGCAATTGGTCAATTAGGACCGTCAGGGCCCGGAAGGCTTCGGGGTAGCAATGCTAAACAAAAGCACCATGCATTTCATTTTTAGCTCACTCTACTAGTTGATCTTCTTTCCGCATTGTCCTTTATTTCGAAAAAGAGCTACGATGTTTCAAACAATTATGGATTTAATCAAAGCATTTTCATTTTATCATATATATCTCGCTTATTATTTTCTCCATCATTTACTCTATTTTATACAGCATTACTATTACTTATCTTGACGATGAACCAACCACTGTGACTTGCAACGAAACAACGCAACAAAAGGACATAGATTCAGAAGAAGATGAAATACCTGCAGAGGTCGTTAGAGAGGTTGAGAATTTTGAGAACAGACCTAAGTCCAACCTGGAAGAAACCGAGGTCATTAATTTGGGAGATACAGAGAACGTCAAAGAAACTCGCATCAGTGTTCACCTGTCACCATCAGAAAAGGAAGAATATACAGAATTTTTGAAAGGGTATGAGGACATATTTGCCTGGTCGTATGATGATATGACTGGCCTCAGCACATCCATTGTAGCTCATAAACAGCCAACAAACCCGACTTGTCCGCCAGTAAAGCGGAAGCTCAGGAAATTCAAACCCGACATGAGTTTGAAAACCAAAGAAGAGGTCACTAAGAAAGTCAAAGCCAAGGTCCTCAGGGTAGTGGAATATCCGACATGGTTAGCCAACATCGTTCCAGTACCAAAGAAGGACGGGAAGGTTAGAATCTGTGTCGACTACCGGGATCTCAACCGGGCCAATCCCAAAGACGACTTCCCATTGCCAAACATACACATTCTCATCGACAACTGTGCCAAGCATGAGTTGCAGTTTTTGTTGATTGTTTTGCCGGGTATCATCAGATATGGATGGATGAGGAGGATGCAGAGAAAACGGCTTTCATCATGCCGTGAGGATTGTATTGCTACAAAATGATGTCATTTGGGTTGAAAAATGCCGGCGCCACCTACATGAGAGCCATGACTACTATCTTTCACGACATGATACACAAGGAGATCGAAGTATATGTGGACGACATCATCGTCAAATCCAAGAAAGCCGCTGATCATATGGAAGATCTGAGAAAATTCTTCAACAGACTGAGAAGGTACAATCTGAAATTGAATCCTGTCAAATGTGCATTCGGGGTTCCTGCCGGAAAACTGCTGGGTTTAATCGTAAGCCGTCGAGGAATAGAATTGGACCCATCAAAGATCAAAGCCATCCAAGAATTGCCACCGCCAAAGGACAAGAAGGACGTGATGAGTTTCTTGGGAAGACTCAACTATATCAGCCAGTTCATAGCCCGGTCCACAGTCATTTGTGAACCCATTTTTAAATTGCTAAAGAAAGACGCTGCT
>NC_031993.1:12422859-12425656 GCF_001879085.1 Nicotiana attenuata
ACTCCTTAGTCAAAAATCATCCCCCGAAGCTAACCAAATCATCGGAATTCAAATCCGAGCCCTCTAACAAAAAAGTCAACATCCGGTTGACTTTTCCAACTTAAGCCTTCTTAAAAGAGACTAAGTGTCCCATTTCTTATCAAAACCATTCCAAACCTACTCTAACACATCAAATACTGATAATGAAACTTAAAGAAGCATAACATGGGGAAAACGGGGCGGTAACTCACGTGACGACGGGTCGGGTCGTCACATCCTCCCCAACTTAAACAAACGCTCGTCCTCGAGCGTACCCAGAGTTGTTCTAGAAGCCAACCAATAGCTGAATAACTTTACCGTGCATATAACCGGGGTGATCCCACGTCACCCTATCTCGTATAGGTCCGATAACACAACATAGCTGAAATTTTCACAATCCATCTAGTCCATAAACCATAGAACCACCCTGCACTTTCCGAAATCATACACAAGATAAGAACCTCACATCTATATTCAAAATAAGCCAAAACCAGCTGTAATAGACCATGCCTGCAACCTCGGGTGCAATTATATGATATACCAATAACTCAAACACACGTAGCGATAACTCCCATTCACAGCAACCGCCCACAACAACCAAGTACCGATAGAAATCTCTTATTAGCCAAAGTCTCATTCCAATACCTTTACATATACTGCAACTGTTAACTAAAACGCGCAGTAAGCCATCACCATTTCTCAGATCAACCATTCTTGAAACCACTTCTCCTTTGGCAAATACTACATCAAATTTTTCTGAGTCGAAGCTCGACATTACCCTTCCAACATACTAAAATCGAATCCGTTCGTACTCATTAGTGACCCCAACGATCCTCAAATCCAACACACCACTCTGGAGATATGACACCTCAATACCGGCCTAAGCCACAACTTGCATAATACGCGTACCAATAAGAAACAGTCTGAACATACTCAAATCATGAAAATGACTCAAACGAAAGAGCGGTACCTCAAGCTTATCAGAACTGCCACAACACAAGGCTGAGACCCTGTCTCACATCATAGAATAGAACACACAAGTTTGACCCGCAAGGTCATGTTTCCACACGGCTTTGTTGCAATGCGCGATCCTATCTAAATACTACTTCCACCTGGAACACCTCTAGTCACTATGCTTGAAATCGACAACCATGCTCAATTGATGTCTGGAGCCAAAGAGAATCATTACACATCCCATGCTCTGCATGACCTACATAGGTCTTGTTCAAAT
The DNA here is from genome assembly GCF_001879085.1 of Nicotiana attenuata. Lineage (NCBI taxonomy): Eukaryota > Viridiplantae > Streptophyta > Magnoliopsida > Solanales > Solanaceae > Nicotiana > Nicotiana attenuata. Next base: position 12,424,109 of record NC_031993.1, read on the forward strand.
TCTTCCAATACCGACACGACGGATGAGATCTGTATGAATTCATGACACTGCCGAACCAACCATTCATTGGGTCTATACTTCTGGCAAGAACTATCACCTCATTCTGAACCAAATAATGGTCTTAGCCCCCTTAATTTACTTCATCTGCTCAGATTGCACTGAGATCGAATTCAATAATCTCGTCTCACCCAGTACGAACTGCTCGGGCAATAAGCCACCCCAGACATAATTAAAAGTCTCATATGATGCCACAAAGCGCCGATAGGCTACCGATACGAACGCGGTACAAAAAGAAAAAGAACTCTGAAAGGAACTGCCTAACTCACGCACTACTATGTGCTCTCCTTAGAAAAATAAGAAGCAAGGCATACAAAAATAGCATATAGAAAACCATGCTCAATATCATACTGTTGCGGCGCGCAACCCGATCCAAATAACACACTCATGGTGGCGTGCCACCCGATCCACACATAACACTCACCTAAAGAGGTGTACATCAAGCTAAATTGCTCATTAATATAAAATACCGAATTTCGGTCACAAGTATGCTAAGTGCAAAATACCGTCCCTGAGGGGACATATAGCGCTATAAGCTACCAAAACTCAAGCTCAACTGAGGTGCGATGTACAATCTTGAATCTCGAGAGCCATTTTGCTCATGAACATCATTTCTACGCGAATCCTCAACACATAAGCATTTTCTCAAACCGTCTCAAAACCCACACGGCATAGTGTATCACTGCATAAAATATCTGACAACGGAATAACCCCCTGACTCCTCCTCCATAAGGAGCGCATCACTGAAATGAACTCGTTTGGCCTGACATAGAGCCCATATTCAAATTTTAATCCATCCGCCGACCTCAAGCTGATCCTGCTCGCACTGAACTAGGTTAATTACCTTTCAAAGGTCCCTAACAACTCATCTTCCGCTCGTAACACATAGGAACATCCATCACAGCCGAAGAAATCATCCGTAGTCCACAACTCAATAGACTGAGTGTCCATCGGGCATATTTTTCTCAATTCAATGATATTATCGCAACCTTCATATTTGGTTCAAGTCTTCAATCAATCAAGTGACTAACTGCCATACTTACACACTCTTCCTGTGGGACACCCTCCCACAACCTACCATTACAGATAACTGGGTCGTACCTCCAAACCATCGGCTGCACAATTGCTGAAAAGCGATCAAGGATCATTAACCAGGATGCAAAGCCCTTTCACAAAACACCGTTCTCAGGTGACGCCGAAGACAATACCGATTTACCTTAACGTCGAGACTTCTTCCCGGCTCATCCGAGCTCGTGACATCCTTGTCTATACTGAGTTGTTACCTCTATCTTCACTTCAAATTCCATACCACTCATTGCACCCAACATGCCCACATATGATAGGACACGCTCTTCATCACAACTTCGGAACCATTGTTAGATTAACACTTCATCATGTAAAACTTTCCACTTAACTCACTTCAGGAGAACCATAGCAACACACAGGTGAATTCTCATAACCGTAGAATATGCAAATCTCTAAGTAGTGGTC
>NC_031993.1:12428608-12439295 GCF_001879085.1 Nicotiana attenuata
AATAAGCCATCTCGTGGCATCAAACAGGCCCTTGGCCTCATATCAATATCATTATAATACTGCTGCGGCGTGCAGCCCGATCCCATACTCAGTCCAAAAATCACACAATAGTATAAAAATATTCAACCCAAACTTCATTTAAAAGTATTAACTTAATTTCTAATTTAAGAAAATGGCTGAGATTTCAAACACAGTATTAAATACCAGGACTGAGTTTAATATTTATAAATATGGTAAGAAACCATTAAAATAATCCCTGAAGGATTCGAGTAGTTGGCACGAAGCTCAATTATGACAATTAATCCATTTTTATAAGGATATTATAAATCTACAATCAAATAGGTATCAATTTTATTAAGCGGGACGGACCGAGTCGCAATCCCTGACGGTGCTCTACCCCACGCCCGTTATCCGGCGTGCAAGTCACCTCACATAGCACTACGTTATGCAAATTCGGGGTTTCAAACCCTCAACACAGCATTTACATTTATTACTAACCTCAAGCCGGCCAAGGTCCTAGCTTGCTATGCCCTTGCCTTTCGAATTCACCTCTTCGTGCGTCGAATCTGACCAAAACCACAACGAATACGTCACAATATGCTAAGGGAATATTACCCAATCGAAAAGACTCGAAAAACATCGAAAATCACGAAGTTGGCAAAACCCGAGCCCCAGGCCCACTTCTCGAAAAATTATAAATTTTACATCACCGGATTCCTTATCTCTCCACGAGTCTATACATATAAAGAACACCAAAATCGGAGTCCAAATGACCCCTCAAATTCCCATTTTTTTCCTCTTAGGTTTCAAGCCCTAAACCACCATTTTTGACCTTAATTCCTTGAGTTTTCAGTGTAATTCCATGTATTTGCATGATAAAATTGTGTTCTAAGTCCAAGAATGCTTACCTGATCGAAGTCCTTGAATTTCCTCTTCAAAATCGCTCAAGAACACCCCAAGTCCGAAGTTAAAAATATGTTTTCTGTAAAATTTCGCGAAGGGAATTAAAACCCTTTCTGACCAGTTATTTCCGCATCTGCGGCTACATAGCCGCATCTGCGACTTCTGCTTTTGCGATGGGGAGCCGCTTCTGCGGACAAGACCGCTTCTGCGATTCCTGTTACGCAAGTGCGGTTTCCTTTAGCCTTCCAAAATTCCGCATCTGCGGTCCTACTGTCGCATCCGCGACTCCGCAGATGCGGTCAGCATCTCCGCACCTGCGATGCATGTTGCTTCTGCGGCTCTTGAATCGCTTCTGCGGTACCGCTTCTGCGGTCCCATTTCCGCAGGAGCGAAAATACCAGAAGCAGCACAGGTTCTGCAATCTCCTAAGTTCAACACTTCCCGTTAGCCATCCGAAATCACCCCGAGGCCCTCGGGACCTCAACCAAAAATACAAACATGATCCAATACCTTATTCAAACTTGCTCCAACCATAAAAACACCTCAAACAACACTAAAACCATCATTTCTCATCGAATTCAAGCCTAAGTTCTTCTAAAACTTCCGAAACACGCATTCGATCAGAAACCCAACCAAAACACCTCCGAATGACCTGAAATTTTGCACACACATCCAACATCACCTAACGAAGCTGCAGCAACTCTCGGAATCTCATTCCGACCCCCGGATCAAAGTCTCACCTACCAACCGGAATTCGCCAAAATACTAACTTCGCCAATTCAAGCCTAATTCTACTCCGGACCTCCAAAAATCACTTTTGATTACACTCCTAAGTCACAAATCATCCCCCGAAGCTGACCAAATCATCGGAATTCAAATCCGAGCCCTCTAACACAAAAGTCAACATCCGGTTGACTTTTCCAACTTAAGCCTTCTTAAAAGAGACTAAGTGTCTCATTTCTTATCAAAACCATTCCAAACCTACTCTAAAACATCAAATACTGATGATGAAACATGAAGAAGCACAACATGGGGGAAACGGGGCGGTAACTCACGTGACGACGGGTTGGGTCGTCACAATTCCCCTTCCCCAAAGGTTAGTTCGTACACTCTGGCATCATTATCTTACTCCACAAGATCCAAGGGCCCTCCACCTCCTCCTCCTCCGAGTCCTATCAGAAACAAGAACAAGGGAAAAATGGAAGACTTGAGCAATATCAGGAAGGAGAACTCAGTTGAAAGGGTAGAGGTTCCCCAGGGTATTCAGGTTTCCAAGGAAAGTGCCTCCCAGCTCGAACAGAAGTTATCGAAATTTCAGGAAGAACTGGACCAAGTTCGGAATTTGGCAAGCTTGTCATTTTCCCTCACTACCCCGGATGTCAACTTCCCCAACACTCAAAATCCCACACCACCACAAAGCATCCCGAAACCACAAAACCAATCCGCTCATCATCACCACTGCAACACATGCCACACTTCAAGCAATACCCACTGCTCATCCCTGAACCCCTAAATTCCACAAATGATCATCACCACAACACCCCTATCTATGTGGAAACCATACCACACCCTATTCAACCCGCCTCGAGCACACCTGAGTCTGATGACAAAGACTCTCTTATCAAGAATCTGGTTGCGGAACTCAAGAAGCTGACTAACAGAGTGCAGGGTGTCGATGGAAGCAAGGGGATCGAGGGGCTGAATTACGAAGACCTCTGCATTCAACCAGATGTCGAACTGCCCGAGGGGTACAAACCTCCAAAGTTCGAGATGTTCGATGGCACCGGGGATCCCAGAGTTCATTTAAGGACATACTGCGACAAACTGGTCGGAGTAGGAAAGGATGAAAAGATTCGCATGAAGCTCTTTATGAGGAGTCTGAAAGGGGATGCCCTATCTTGGTACATTAGACAAGACCCAAAGAAGTGGTTGAGTTGGGTAAATATGGCGTCTGATTTCATGGACAGATTCAGATTCAACACGGAGAATGCACCAGATGTGTTCTACATCCAGAACTTAAAGAAGAAACCCACGGAGACATTCCGCGAGTATGCTACTCGTTGGAGGTCAGAAGCCGCTAAGGTCAGGCCAGCTTTAGAAGAAGAACAAATGAACAGATTTTTCGTCCGAGCTCAGGACCCACAATATTATGAAAGGTTGATGTTGATTGAGGGCCAGAAATTCTCCGACATCATCAAGCTGGGGGAGAGGATCGAGGAAGGTATTAAAACTGGTATGGTCACCAACTTTGAAGCTTTGCAAGCCACCAATAAGGCTCTGCAGTCCGGTGGTACATCCAAGAAGAGGGACGTAAGTGCCGTAATGGTTGCACAGAGAACCAAATCACCAGTCAAATATCAGACCTACCCGACATCTCCACTTACATATCAACCTACCCCAAATTACCCCGCACCTTCCTACCAAGCTCCACCACCTGCCTATCAATCACCTCTACCTCCCACATACCAACCCACTTTACCCAAATATTCCCAACCCGCACCTGTCTACCAAGCCTATAATACTCAACCCTCTCACTATCAATCCCCTCCCACTCGCCAAAACTTCCCTAGACCTCGACCAAACTTCGACCGCAGACCTCCCAAACAATACACCTCCNCCCCTCCCACTCGCCAAAAATTTCCCTAGACCTCGACCAAACTTCGACCGCAGACCTCCCAAACAATACACCGCCATTGCCAAACCAATCGACAAGCTGTATTAAAGGCTTAAAGCTGCTGGTTACGTAACCCCTATCCCTGCCATAACTCCGGAAAATCCTTCCCAATGGGCAACCCGAACAAAACCTGTGCATACCATTCCGGCATGAAGGGGCATACTATTGGTGAGTGCCACTCTCTGAAGGACAAGATTCTGGATTTGATTGACAATAAGATCATTGTGGCAAAGGAGCCCACTCCGAATGTCCGCAACAACCCTCTGCCCGACCACAAAGGTGGAGGCGTTCATATAATAGAGATAGAAGATGATTGGGACCCCAAAGGATCGATCGGATTAATCGCTGAAGATGACAGCCAAAGAAACCAACGGTCACACTTAATCCGATTGTAGTCCAGATTCAGCCTTCTGAAGACGCTGAAGTGAACATGTCCATACCACTTGAGTTCGAGGCACCTCCTTCTGCAAAGACGCAGGGACCAATCGAGATCGAGTTTGGGTCCCCAAAGGCGCCTGAGCCCTTTGAAGTTGTTGTATTACCTTCCAAGGCAAGGGTGCCTATTCCAGTAGCTATGACAGCCATAGCACCGTTCCACACAAAAGTTATACCGTGGGACTACACAGCCGAGGAAAGAAGGAAAGGAAAAGCCAAGTTCGAAGAAACAGTTGCAGCGCAGGGTATGACAAGAACCGGCAGGGTTTATACCCCAGAACACCTAGCTGAGTTGAGTAAGCAGACCTCTGGCCGACAAGCCGACATTAAAACTGGACCCGGTGATCTCTGGAGAAAGGTACAAGCCAAGGAATACTCAGTCATCGATCAGCTGAACAAGACGCCAACCCAAATCTCCATCTTAGCTCTGCTACAAAGCTCTGACGCACATAAGAACGCCTTGTTGAAGATACTGAGTGAGGCATATGTACCCAGCAACATAACTGGAGGAGAAATAGCGAACATGGTAGGGCAAGTATTGGAGAGTCACAAAATCACTTTCCACGAATACGAGCTGCCACCGGAAGGGCTGAGCCACAACAAAGCATTGCACATCACTATGCAGTGCGAGGATCATTTCATCACTAGAATTCTGATTGACGGAGGGTCCAGCCTCAATATTTGTCCATTGGTGACTCTCAAAACATTGGGGAAGAGCCTGCATGAGATCAGGGATGGAGCCATCAATGTCAAAGCTTTCGATGGCTCCCAAAGGTCTACTATTGGGGAAATCAGTTTGTGTCTACAAATGGGACCGACTTGGTTCGACATTGACTTTCAAGTAATAGACGTCCCAGCATCTTACAACTTGCTTATGGGACGACCTTGGATTCATGCCGCTGGAGCTGTAGCATCAACCCTACACCAGGCAGTAAAATTTGAGTGGAATCACCAAGAGGTTATCATTCACGGCGACGGTAGCAATCCCATATACAATCGCCAGACTATCCCGGCAATCGGAGGAAAAAGGAAGATAGGCGGAGAAACTTACCATCACATTGATCGAGTCAACGCCGTGGATAAGGATAAATGGTAGGATAACAAGATTGAAAGTATACTGAATTGGAGCGGATTCGAACCTGGCAAGGGACTTGGCAAAAACTTCCAGGGAATTGCCAAACCTATCAAGCTGAAGAAACATGGTACCACTTTTGGCCTGGGATATGAATACACTTGGGAGGAGTTCAACCACTGGTCGCCACCATGGCGCAGTCCCTACTATCCACTGGGGCATCCAATACCTCTCCTGGAGCAGAATTTCCAGCCAGCCGATGTCATATATGGGTTGGAAGAAGAGGAAGCACTAGCGATAATGAGGAATTTGTTTTTGGAAGATGATAACATGGACTGTTGCGTCATTTTCGAGGAGGAAGGGGAGGAAGGCCCTTCGATACAAGCCGTGAGCCGAGGAGCACGCCTCGACAATTGGACTGTCAGAACCACTAGGGCCCGGAAAGCTTCGGGGTAGCAAGGCTGAACAAAGCACCATGCATCATCTTTATTTTACTAGTCAAATTTCTTTACGCATTTTTAATTTCGAAATAAGAGCTCCAATGTTCAAAACAATTATGAAATTTATCAAAGCATTTTAGTTTCTCCTAAATCCCGCTCTTATTACTTTTCATCGTTTACTTTATTTACACAGCATTACTATTACTTATCTTGATGAACCGACGATTGTGACTTGCAACGAGACAATGCAACAAACGGATACAGACTCAGAAGAAGATGATATACCAGAAGAGGTTGTTAAAGAGGTTGAGGATTTTGAAAATAGACCTAAATCCAACTTGGACGAGACTGAGGTTGTTAACTTGGGAAACACAGAAAATGTCAAAGAAACGCGCATCAGTTTTCATCTGTCACCATCAGAAAAGGAGGAGTACACTGGATTCCTAAGAGAATATGAGGACATATTCGCCTGGTCGTATGATGATATGACTGGTCTCAGTACATCTATTGTAGCTCATAAACTGCCGACAGATCCGACATGTCCGCCGGTAAAGCAGAAGCTCAGAAAGTTCAAACCTGACATGAGTTTGAAAATCAAGGAAGAAGTCACCAAATAAGTCAAAGCCAAGGTTCTCAGGGTAGTGGAGTATCCAACATGGTTAGCCAACATTGTGCCAATGCCGAAGAAGGATCGGAAGGTTAGAGTCTGCGTCGACTACCGGTATCTCAACCGGGCCAACAACCGGGCCAGTCCGAAAGACGACTTCCCCTTGCCGAACATACACATTCTGATTGACAACTGCGCCAAGCACGAGCTGCAGTCATTTGTTGATTGTTTTGCTGGGTATCATCAGATATGGATGGACGAGGAAGATGCGGAGAAAACGGCTTTCACTACGCCGTGGGGGATGTATTGTTACAAAATGATGCCGTTTGGGTTAAAGAATGCCGGGGCCACCTACATGAGGGCCATGATCACAATTTTTCATGACATGATACACAAGGAGATCGAGGTGTATGTAGACGACGTCATCATCAAATCCAAGAAAGTCGCTGATCACCTGGGAGATTTGAGGAAATTCTTCAATAGACTGAGAAGGTACAATCTGAAGCTGAACCCTGCCAAGTGTGCATTCGAGGTTCCCGCCGAAAAACTACTTGGGTTTATCATGAGTCGCCGAGGAATAGAACTGGATCCATCAAAGGTTAAGGCCATTCAAGAATTGCCACCGCCAAAGAACAAGAAGGACGTGATGAGTTTCCCGGGGAGACTTAACTATATCGGCCTGTTCATAGCTCAGTCCACTGTCATTTGTGAACCGATCTTTAAAATGTTGAAGAAGGACGCCCCTACCAAATGGACTGATGATTGTCAGAAAGCCTTTGACAGAATCAAGGAATACCTGTCAACGCCGCTAGTTCTGGTTCCGCCCGAACCGGGTAGACCTCTATTACTCTACCTTGCAGTGATGGATGGGGCGTTCGGTTGTGTTCTTGGGCAGCATGACGAAACGGGGAGAAAAGAGCAGGCCATTTATTATCTCAGCAAGAAGTTCACCCCGTACGAGGCCCGGTATTCCTTACTAGAGCGCACCTGTTGTGCTCTGACTTGGGTAGCTCAGAAGTTGAGGCATTATTTCTGTGCTTACACTACGTATATCATATCAAGAATGGACCCATTGAAGTATATCTTTCAGAAGCCCATGCCCACTGGCAAGCTGGCCAAGTGGCAGATCCTGCTAAGTGAATTTGACATTGTCACGTGACTCGGAAAGCAATCAAAGGAAAGGCACTAGTGGATCACCTCGCTGAAAACCCTGTGGACGGAGAATACGAGCCTCTGAAGACGTATTTTCCTGATGAGGAGGTATCCTTCATGGGAGAGGACATTGTAGAATCCTATGACGGTTGGAGAATGTTTTTCGACGGAGCAGCAAATTTCAAGGGAGTTGGCATAGGAGCAGTCCTAGTATCAGAAACCGGCCAGCATTATCCGGTATCCGCCAAGCTCAGGTTCCCATGCACCAACAATATGGCCGAGTACGAAGCTTGCATCTTGGGGCTCAAGATGGCCATTGACATGAACGTCCAAGAGTTGCTAGTAATTGGAGATTCGGAGTTGCTTATACATCAGGTCCGGGAAGAATGGGCGACCAAGAACTCCAAGATACTCCCGTATTTGCATCATGTACAGGAGTTGAGGAAAAGGTTCATAAAGACAGAGTTCCGGCATGTTCCTAGGGTCCAGAATGAGTTTGTCGATGCATTGGCCACTCTATCATCCATGATTCAGCATCCAGATAAGAATTTCATAGCCCTATTCCAGTAAAAATTCATGATCAGCCAGCTTACTATGCTCGTGTCGAGGAAGAAGCAGACGGAAAACCATGGTTCCATGACATCAAGGAGTATTTGACAACAGGAAGATATCTGGAACTTGCAAACGCTACTCAGAAACGCACACTTCGGAGGTCATCTAAAAACTTCTTTCACAGCGGAGGAATCCTATATAGGAGGACTCCCAATTTGGGATTATTAAGGTGTGCTAAGCAAAGGAAGCATCCAGGCTATTAGAGAAAATTCATGCAGGGACCTGCGATCCACATATGAATAGTTTTGTCTTAGCAAAGAAGATACTCCGAGCAGGATATTTTTGGATAACTATGGAAACGGACTGCATCCAGTATGTTCGAAAGTGCCATCGCTGTCAGAATCATGCAGACATGATAAAGGTGCCTCCAAATGAGCTTACTGTAACAAGCTCGCCATGGCCGTTCGCCGCTTGGGGAATGGATGTTATCGGACCTATCGAGCCTGCCGCATCAAACGGGCACAGGTTCATTCTAGTGGCAATTGATTATTTCACCAAATGGGTTGAAGCAGCATCATATAAGGCAGTGACCAAGAAAGTTGTGGCAGATTTTGTCCCCGAACGTATTGTTTGTCGGTTCGGAATTCCGGAGTCGATCATTACTGACAATGGTTCCAATCTCAATAGTGATTTGATGAAAGCCATGTGTGAAACCTTCAAGATCCAACACAAGAACTCTATAGCCTACAGACCTCAGATGAATGGAGCTGTAGAAGCGGCCAATAAGAATATCAAGAAGATACTAAGGAAAATGATAGAAAAGCATAAGCAGTGGCATGAGAAGTTATCATTTGCTTTATTGGGATACCGCACCACAATTCGCACATCAACCGGGGCAACTCCCTACATGTTGGTTTATGGTACAGAGGCAGTCATTTCCGCCGAAGAAATTCCCTCTTTGAGGATCATACAGGAAGCAGAACTTGACAATGTAGAATGGGTAAAAAGCCGCTACGAGCAGCTAGCTCTTATAGATGGGAAGAGAATGAATGCAGTTTACCATGGTCAATTGTATCAGAACAGAATGTCCAGAGCTTTCAACAAAAGAGTCAAGCCGAGACAGTTTACACCGGGGCAGCTGGTGTTGAAGAAAATATTCCCGCATCAAGATGAAGCCAAAGGGAAATTCTCTCCCAACTAGCAAGGTCCGTACATGGTTCATCGGGTTCTAACCGGAGGAGCCCTCATACTTGCAGAAATGGACGGAGAAGTCTGGCCAAAGCTAATCAATTCAGATGCAGTGAAGCGATACTATGTGTAGTCATTTATGATTTCTTTATGATGTAATTTGAACTACGTCTGACCTGATTCCCGTTTAAGAAGGGATACGTAGGCAGCCTTATGGGTTCGGTCACAATTCAATAAAATTTTCATTCCCCCCGCAATTGGAAACTGGGGCAGAATTTTGAGGAGGACCCTCAAAATTCCGAAGTAACTTCAGCCGATCATCACAAGCAACCGTCAGAAGCAGCAACCCACTAAACTGGGGCAGAATTTTGAGGAGGACCCTCGAAATTCCGAAGTGAGAGAGGTTGCAATGTCTTGAACTGCGTCGCAATCGTTGGTTCATCTAAAAGAAAACTATTATTTTCAATTATGTATTTACATTATATTTTTACTAAATCATGCATGGCTACCATCAAAATTGCTTTGTTTAGCGACGCTACCCCAATGAAAACAAGAGCCGAGCAGGACAAGCGAAGTCCACGGAAGACAACCTTCCCCCCTTTTTACAAAACTCACGATTTTTCTTTGGATGCAGGCGCTCAGGTCGCAAAATCATTAGATATATCTATGCACTCATACTTTTTCAGGAATACAACTTCATAGAATCATCACCTATTTGCAAGTGCTATCCGCACACGGCATCCCCAGCAGCCAAAACCATACAATCAGTTATCGACCGTCATCTATCAGCTAAGAGATCTCATTACTATTCGTCTTTTATTTTTTCGCATTGCATAAGGCTACCTTTTCGCCTTCCGAGACTAAGCATTGTCTCCATCTGCATTTCCCTGCATTGCATAAGGCTACCTTTCTGCCTTCCGAGACTAAGCATTGTCTCCATCTGCATTTCCCTGCATTGCATAAGGCTACCTTTCTGCCTTTCGAGACTAAGCATTTTCTCCATCTGCATTCCTCTGCATTGCATAAGGCTACCTTTCTACCTTCCTAGACTAAGCATTGTCTCCATCTGCATTTCTCTGCATTGTATAAGGCTACCTTTCTGCCTTCCAAGACTAAGCTCTGTCTCCATCTGCATTTTTCCGCATTGCATAAGGCTACCTTTCTGCCTTCCGAGACTAAGCTCTGTCTCCATCCTGCATGGCTGAAATATCGCCACTTCATTTAAACCCTGCATCGGCTGCAATATCGCCATTTTCTTTAAACTTCGCATCGGCTGAAATATCGCCACTTTTATTTACATCTGCATGGCTGAAACACCGCCACTTTATTCTTTCTCGCATCGGCTGAAAGATCGCCATTTACATTTACACTTTACATCAGCTGAAATATCGCCATTTTGTTTAAACTTCGCATCGGCTGAAATATCGTCACTTTTATTTACATCTGCATGGCTGAAACACCGCCACTTTATTCTTTCTCGCATCGGCTGAAAGATCGCCATTTATATTTACACTTTACATCGACTGAAATATCACCATTTTTTTTAAACTTCGCATCGGCTGAAATATCGCCACTTTTATTTACATCTGCATGGCTGAAACACCGCCACTTTATTCTTTCTCGCATCGGCTGAAAGATCGCCATTTATATTTACACTTTACATC
>NC_031993.1:12440557-12512575 GCF_001879085.1 Nicotiana attenuata
AGACCCGCCCAGCTTCTCTTTTAATCATTGTCGTTGATCATTTTGATCAACGGCCATGATCCGTTCTTTCCTTTTTTAATTCACATACCCCCCTTAACCCTAATTCACTCTATCAGATGTGCCGCCTTTGAACTCTCTTCACCTCCCAGATCCTCTCTAGCCCTCTCCGGAACCCTAGCCCTATCCCACCTACTTCCGTCCTATTTCCATCGGAATCCATGGCATTCTTGGCCAGAGGTGGCCTGTACTCACTCTCCTTCACCATTAAACCTAAGCTGACCAAAGCTCGGAGGCCGACTTCCATGGCTTCCTTTAGATCTGTCTCAGATTTACAAGATCCGACTTTCCTCAAGACCTTCTCATTCTAGGGTCTACTCTGCCATTTTTAAGCCTTCTAAGGTTCTATACTTGCTCATTTTTTAGATCTATACCATGTTTGGTCTTTACTTGACGTTTTAAGGTTTTTCCCAAAATTTCCTTTTTAAAATTGTTCAAGTTTGATTTTTAGGGTTTCTGGAAAAAGTTTCTTTAAATGTGTTCTGACTGTTTTGCTCTCTCTTTATGTATGCTTATACCCGTATGTTCTTCCTCTTATTGTTTGCTCTTTTGTTTCTTTTCCGATTGTGCAAAACTTTTTCTGTACACATGTTAACTCAGTTTGTTGCTCATCATTTTTTGCTATATGTGCTTAAGTCTGAGCTCTTTGACTTTGTTTCACCTTACTGAATTTTGTTGAATGTTCCTGTTGAACACGTTTTTACCTACTTTGTTTAAAACTTCTGAAACTTGTTTGGATTCCAAGTTTTTCCTCAAGCATGACTTTGAATCATATGTTTGACTCTCAATAATCTTGATTTCTCACATCTTCCTCTGATTCTATTTGAAACCCTAAGGATTTGGGGATTTTCTCCGATAAGTGGCACTAGGGTTTCGCTTTGGGACCCTAGATTTCCAGACTCGCTGTGAGTCTGTATTTGAAACTCGAAATCCTGTTTGCTTGTGACTCTGGAACTTTCAATGTTAGACTCTTTCTTTGTTTGAGCTGTGTGCTTTATACATGAAAAACTCCTCTTTCTAAAAGGTTTCACCAGCCAAGTGATTGATTTCGAAATCCCTTTAATAAGGGCAAATGATTCCTTACTGATTTCTTGCGATTGAACCTCCTTATTTTGATTCTTTTGTGTAAAAATCCTATGCTTGTGATATTTTCCTTAAATACATGACCTTCTGTAATTCTGCACCAATCTTTGAATTTTTTCTATACTTATATGACTCTTTCCTTAATTACTTGGGATTCCCTGTGATCACAATTGGATCCGGGATCCCCCTGAGTAATTTTCGAACTGATGCCCTATTTTACTTTAATAAACACACTACTATTCCAACCTTTCCTTAATTACTCACTATGTATTTGGTCTTGTTTATGCACTATGTGGTTTCCTTGCCCTAATCAGCCTTATTAAACTGATTTTCTTCCTTATTCTGCTTTGACTAGCCGTTTGAACTAGACTCCTCAATTAAAGGAGTGCAGTTGTCTTAATTGATACTAATTGATTGTTATTTCCATGTTTGTGCACTCTTTGCCTATGTATTGCCTGTTTTTCAAAACTATATAAAGACTAGTCTTCCCTCTTTACAAAGACACCAACACACACACTGAAATACACGAGCAAAAACACTTCTACCTACTTTCCTTCTTGCAATACTGTTTGGAATTATGCTTTGTTGAGATTTGGAACTGCTGTTTGCAATTTGGCTCTCTCAAGGCTACTGTTTTCTTACTTGTTTTCCTTTGAAACTGGTATGTCTTTTATTTAAACTATCTGCTTCACCACTATGTGTTTACTCTATAGCTTCAGTCTTTTGTTTGCTTTACTGTTCATGTTCTGTAACTTGTGCTAAATATTTTTCCTTCTTTGCTTCTGTTCTAGTGTGAATCCTTACCCCTATTCCCTTCTATGTGCTTGAGTTATGGTCTTGTCCTGGCAGTATCCTAATTACTGCCCAGGCCATAACCTAATCCACAATGGATCCTAACTCTTAAGTTTGGCTAACAGGCGACTCATGGGTGTGCCAGCATCCCAATTGCTGGGCATGACCACCAGCCTGCCATGGCTCCCTGATTCCCCCCTAGGCATTTACACTCACTCTTAGAATCTAAGTTCTGCCCCCCTCCTATGAGCCTTGCCTTGGGATCTTGAGTTCCCTCTGAACTTGGACATCTGAGGGCTGGCATTTCCACACTGCACTATGTTCTTAATTCTGCAATATTTTGGGGTGTAAGCACTGCCCGGAGCCCTTTGAGACTCTTGGGAACTTTGACACACTCCAAATATGAGAAAGTCTTTTGGAAATCTGATCCTGGAAGTAGGTTTATCTCATATTGTTGGACCTTGAAGTCTAAATTAGGCTGTTTGGATGTAGCTGGAGCTTCTGATGTAATTTTACTTTTCTTTTTGATTCATTTGGGTCTGTAATAACTTATAATAACAATTGGGGATGGCTAGTGGAAAGGGATGGGGATGAATGCATGCAAAGGGTAGAAAACCTGCCTATAGGTCCTTTATAATTTCTGCATTTATGCACTTAGAAAACCTGCCTATAAGTTATTTATAATTTCTGCATTTCTGCATGTAGAAAACTTGCCTATAGGTCATTCACAATTTCTGTACTTCTGCATTTAAAAAACATGCCTATAAGTTTTCTATGCTTCTGCGCTTCTGCACTTCTGCACTTCTGCATTTCTGCATTTTAGAGATCATGCTAATAGGTTCTGCATATAAAATCATGCCTTAAGTTTTTCTGCATATACACGTCATTAGGCAAACAATTTTAGGCTTAATAATAACCAATTCATTCTAGATACCATGCCTATAGGACTCTTGCATTTATGTAACTGTTTAAAACCAATGACGCTTAGAGATCATGCCTATAGGAGCAAATCAACTGAATCAGCTTCGTTTTGAATCTAGAATCAGTCATAAGTCTGCAGATCTTTGTTGATCAAACCAGCAAACTTTTCCTTAAAATCAATACGCTCTATTAGATGTCCTGCCTATAGGCCTCACTTAGGCAAACTATTAGGTAATTAAGTAACTGTGTCAGTCTTTGATAACTACATCCAGACATGGCTAATTCGGACTCCTCATCTGAGAAATATGTGATGAATCAGCCTATCCTACGCCTTAATTTAATTCAGACCAAACCAGTATTTGAAATCATGCTATATTTGCTCTTCTAAGTGAGGAGGCCTGTATGAGCCTTAACTGCTATTTGTTCTCCCTTTAACTGCTATTTGTTATTGCTTGTCGCCTAGATTTTTTATCCTTTTGAAACTCTGAAAAAGCCCCAACTCCCTCCCCTTTAGGATTAGTAGTCTCAATGCCTCCGGGACTGATAGGATTGGGACGGGTAATAGCATGCAATAAGTAACGATACCATTCCGCGCTTTAATACCTTAACGGGGTGGGAATGGTAGATATGGAGATGATGACCGATGCGCTAATATCTCATGTAGCCCCTCTTCTGAGGAGTGATTACTGGGTATTGCATTGACGTGATCCATATTGATCATACACCTAGGACACCCCTCCCCTTTACTTGTTTTTATCTACTTTCTTTAGAATTGTTTAAATCTTTCATAAATTTCTGCCCCCTTTACTTTCCTCAAAGTTTTCAACTTATTTGCAATATTATATGCAAACCCCTTCTATTTGAGCCCTTTATTGCTTACTTGATTATGTGAAGTCACAATTATAACATGGCCGGGAACCACACTAGTGGACCTTGAGGGGTGCCTAACACCTTCCCCTCGAGATAATTTCTAGCCCTTACCCAAACTCTGTTTCTTCAAACTCAAACCCTTTTAGTGTCCTAATGCACTTTAATCATTAGGTGGCGACTCTTCAATTCCAAAACCCAATTCCCAAAAGGGAACGAGTTGTCCTCCCAAATGTCGCAAACCCGATTTTGCGAGAAAAAGGGGGCATCGACATAATATGGAAGGGGGTCCTAGGTTTATTCATAATATGGATCGCATCAATGCAATACCCGGTAATCACTCCTCAAAGAGGGGCTACACATGGTACTAACGCACCGGTCATCATATCTATATCTACTCTTCCCACCCCGTTAAGGTACTAAAGCGCGGATTGGTCTCGACCACTATTGTATGCTATTACCCGTCCCATTCCTATCAGTCCCGGAGGCACTTAGGACTACTATTCCTAAAAGGGAGGGATATTAGGCTGACTTGGGGTTTTAAAGGTGAAAAATCTAAGGCGACATGCAAAACACATAGGACTGCACATTAAAAGAGGAAGCACGTAAACACTAAAGGCTCATTTATACCTCCTCAAACAAAGCAATCAAATAGCATGACTCAAACAACAAGTAGGGTCTGAAAATATTAAGACAAAAAGAGAGTTTAAGTTGTTGAAGCAGACCAATTTATTACATAACTCAGATAAGAAGTCCGAATCAGGCCTGCTTGCTGGTTGTGGCAATTATTAACACAAACAAGTAAAGTCTTCAAACTTATAGCAACAAGTAAGGGAAAAAACCTTTTAAGAGATTAGGGCTTTTAACAACACAGCTGAGTTGAAACGGTAAGAACTCAGAATCAGATAAGTCAAACAAGACAAAAGGTTCAAACACAAAGAATTTAATCGAACCAAACATGCATATAAAATAAACCAAGAGGATTTCAGAAACCCAGGTAGAGCCAAAACACTTAGGGCTTTTAGCAATGAAACAGGCAGCAACAAACATGGACAGACATAGTAAAATCATAAAAATACACTGAAAATCGGAGAAAAGTTTAGGAAACCCTAATTTGAAAATGAAGAGTTATTTTGAAAGAAAATCGGAGAACCTTTGAGAAAACACTAAGAAGTTCATAACAAGCATAGATCTAAGATAGATCTGAAAGAAAAATTGAAACGCTCTTACAGCTAGGGTTTCGAAGAACCCAGAGAAAGTGAGAAAGGCTTTAAAAGATACCGATCTAGTTGGAAAAGTCAAGGATCTGACTTGAACAACTATATATAGCCGGAAAAGAACCAGAGATCGAAGTCGAGCAAGGACTGGACCAGACCTCTTTGAGATTTTTCCATGGAATCATGAAAACAAACAACCAGGAGCCATAGGAGACTGGTACACCCTTCAAACAGCCATGGGAGTCCATGGGTTAGGTGAGAATCGAAGGGGATTAGGGTGGATTTGGGTGGCGGCGGCTAGGGTTTGAGGGTGGTGTAGAGAGGATTTGAGAGAGGAGGGGGATTCAGAGGCGGCGTGTTGTGAGGAATGATAGGGTTTAGGGGGTCGTTTGGGATTAATTAAGGTAAGGGGGTCTGATGGCCGTTGATCATTTTGATCAACGACCTGGATTGGACGGGTAAGTGGGGCGGTTTAATAGGAATAGGGGTTNTGGGTCTGTTCAGATTGCAATTGGGTCGGAGTAATTGGGGTTCAAAATCCGGCTATAATTGAAATAAAATGGGGCTAACATTTAAATAGCCAATTTTTCCTATTTGATTTATAAAAAATAATAAAATAATTTATGTAAATAAATTAAAGGTACTAAAATGATTTATAACACATAATTAATTATTTAAAAATACCAGACCTAATTTTGTGAACATAAAGGCAATTAAATCTTAAAAGAGGCTAATATTGCAATTATATGCAATTTACCTTTAAAAATACTAAATAAATTTGTAAAAATATGCAAAAATTTCCTTGGCTATATTTGGTATATATATAAAAGTGCAATAAGGGAATGACCAAAAAATGACAATTTTGGAAATAATTACTGAATTTTTATGGATAAAAATAAGAGAATGAATAGATTTAAAAATCTTTTAAAATTAAGGAAAAGTAATGATGCACTTTGCATATATATATATATATATATATATATATATATATATATATATATATATATATTATTTTGAAGCTATTTTTCATATTGAAAATATATAGGGAAAAATTGGGTGTTAACACTAATCATATTAAAATCTTGTGCATGTGCGTGACCATTTACCATCACATCCCTAGGGGTTGTTGAGTTTCTCCTTAGAGAAGAAACTAGGATCATTGCCCTGTTGCCCGCGTTGGATCTTGTGGAGGACGTATGTCCATTGAGAATTTGAGAAAATTCTGAGGGCATGCAAGTATGTGCCTCTTCTCTTGTGTTTCCTTGAAGAGAAACACTTTTACCTCGTCTAGGTTTGATAATTCCACCACTGATTCTCCTACTAAGTCTATTTGTTCGTTCATTTCTTCTTCCATTGGGTTGCCTACATTTGGAACTTCTGGAGGGTTGAGATTCATTTCCTCCATATGCATTTACATGTTTGGGTTCTGTGCTTGTGGTTGTGGTTGGGGAGATGGTGCTGGGTGTGGTGCTTCCCATTGCATTAGAATAGGATTGAGGGCAGTTAGGGATTCTGGTGGAAAGAATGGAAGATCCAATCCTAGGTTTTGTGGAAGTATGGGAACTGGATTGAAGTGGGGAGGGAGATTCCATTGTGCTCTCATTTCTTACACTAGGTTTGGATTAGTTGTACAGCTAGTGGTTGTAGAATGTTGTTCGCCCACACATGATTCCAATAATTGCTCATTGCTAGGTGAAGACCCTCGGCCACAAGTTGTGCTAGGTATTGTGGATTTTGAATGAGAATCACACTCTCTTGGCCATTGATCGTAGCATTGAACACTAGACCCCTCCCCATTAGCCCTATTTCTATCCAAGATATTGGGTGGTAGTCTTGTGGCAGTGGAGGTTGGACGTATATTATCGGGGGATTTTTGAGTTGTTTGGGGAGTGGTGGAAGATTGTCCATGTTGGAGGGATGATGGTGACGGAAAATTTGGATGAGGCGGTATCTCCTCCGATTGTTTAGAGGAATTCTGGGCATTTTTAGTGGAGTTATCGTTAATTAAAATAGGAGGGATTTGGGAGTAGGGAATGATTGCATCTAATTGCACGCAACTTGATTGGTTTAGCATAGAGGATATATTGCAAGAGTTTGCATGCAATTGATTTGGCACGTGGTGCATGCCATCTAACATTTGGCTAATGAGGGGAGGTTTTGGAGACATGTGTATTCTGTTATTGGAGGTGTTTGTAATGGTAGTGGTGGGATTTGTAGTATTAATCATGTCATTAGTAATTAGTAGTAGGGGTATTAGGCAGAACTAAATCTTGGTTTGTCTTAGGGGGTGTATTAGTAGTAGTATTAGTCGACATGACAAAAGAATTAGTACTATCACTAGAGGGTGCCTCTCTTAACGTGTCAAAACCCCCACTAATGTCATGCAACATGTTCTTCTTTTTTATTAAGGGATTATTTTATTAGTATTGTTTGGTGAAACGGGGGACTCTTGATACAACTTGGAGAAGTGGTTTTCTAGTTGGAAACCATTAGTTTTGCCATGTTTTGTGGTAAAGTGGTATTGGATTTCTGGGCAAATTTCCTTTTGCCTTGGTTATTTGACATTGAAGCAGTGTCTTTGTTAACAAACTTTAGTTTCTAAGTATTGATGTACTTACCCGTAGATGCATTAAATAACTTAACGTCTACACCTGCCTCCACTAGAGCTTCTTTGTCCTCCATTGGTATTTTCTTCTGCAATCTCCTTGATCTTTGGAACGTCACTGTGTGCCAGCCACTATCAATTTAGAGCATGTGTGACTTTTGGTCTTCATTGTGGCTTGAAGCAGCTTTGTCATAGATAGATTTTTCTGGCAGGGAATTTTATGAGTATGGACAATTAATATTAGTATGGCCTAGCATCCCACACACTTTGCAAAGTATTTTTTCACCCTCATATTCTATGTATTGTTTATGGTCCTCTATGTAGATGAATTTTGCAACCGGGTGATCCATTGGTAATTCAACAGATAATCTGGCATAACGTCCCCTTGAGGTTGCTGATGTGCAAGCATTAATTTTTAACAACCTACCTATTGAGTTACCAATTTTTTAAAGGATAAAACTATCATAAAATTTCGTAGGAAGATTTGGTAATCGAAGCCATATTGCAGTAAAAGATTGTTTGGCCTCCGATGCAACAAAATTTGGCTCCCATCTTTGACATGATAGAAAATGTCCAAAGATGAACCATGGACCATTTTGAAGGACTGAATGCATACTAACTTTGTTTTGTAGTTTTGCAATATAGTAATCAGCTCCTAGGTCGATTAATGGGAAATTTTCTCTCACTTTCCACAAATCCTGAACCTTTTTTCTAAGAATCTGATGAAGTATTCGTTTGCCTTGAAGCTTCATAATTATAGAGCATTTCCAAGGCAAATACATGCGGACTCTGTCTTCTTGGGATAGGGAGATTCTTTTTTCTATGAAAGTTAAAGGATCCTTTGATGATTTGTTTAGGGTGGTAGATGGTAAGGTATTGGAGAAGGAATCAGTAGTGTCAATAATAATATCCATATCTCCCTCTCCCCTAATTAATTTATCCTTATACGAGATTGATGAGTTTCCTGCTAGTTGGTTTTCTTTTCCTTTATTGTGGATATCCGGTGGTCTAGGGGGAATTATAGATATGTCCATCTCTATGGTAGTATCATCAGTACAAAAGAGTAATAGAAATTGATTCCGAACCAGCGAACTTGAACCTCACGAGCAGTCAACGATCCTCAGCTAATCTCCATGTATTTGGAACCCAAAGTCAGAGTGGAAACTTGATTTTTATGTATTTTCGATTTAGAGTCAAATTGAAACCAAGAAGAATGGAAACTTTTTTTTTTGTTTTATTTTCCTTCAGATCCGTGAACGAGATAACCGAGTGAGAAGATTAGCCAGAAAATGGTGAAACAGTGGTGGTTCGGCGATGTTGTTCAACCATGGCTGTCACCGGACTGCTACCAACAAAATCGGACGAGGAAAAATAAAGAATCAGGTAGTTTCGGCCATGGCTGGTTGGGTTAAAGGGTGAGGAAGACGAAGAATCAGGGGTGGGGGTCGTCTCTTGAGGTCTGTTGTTTTGAAAAAATTCGAAGAAGAAGACATTCAGGGGTCTTCTCCTGATGAATGCGGCGCCCCCCTTTTTTTTGTGTCCTCTCTATATGTTAGGTTAAGGAGAAAGATAAAGAGGGTAGGGTTAGGGTGTGGGTGTTGAGTCGGGTTGGGTCGACCCGGTTTGGGTTGGGTTGGGGGAAAACTTGGGCTTTTAAAATGGTTTGGCCCAATTCAAATCAAAACCAGCTTTTTTTCAGTTTTCTTTTCTTTTCTTTAATTAATTAAAAATCTAGATTAAATTCCTAAATCAATTCAAATTGTAAAATTAAGCCAAATATCTAACTATAATATTTATAAAAATTAATTGGTCCTAAATCAAAGAGAAAAATTAATAATCCAAAATTTAAAAGCTAAGAATGTAAAAGTGAGCCATTTTTGTGATTTTCACTTTAATAAAGCAACTGATTAATTACTAAATCCTAAAATGTAAACACAAACCCTAAATGCAATGCATGGTATTTTTTGGTATTTTTTTGATTTTTAATGGAAATTAAATATCCACAAAATATGCACAAAAAATGCAAATAATTGACAAAAATCCTACAAAAATCCTATAAAATTGCAAAAATTGGGAAAAATTATTTTCTGGTATTTTATGGGAGTAATTCATATAGGGCAAAAATCACGTGCTCACACTAGGTGACGGGCGTGCACCGTTGGGGATTGTGACTTGGTCCGTGCCGCATCTACTATAAAGTTGAATATTTTGTTGAAACTACATGCTTCTTACTTGTTTTAGAAAGAATTTCTGTAAATCAGGCTGGATGCCATGTTTAGGCCTTATGCTAGTGTTGTTTGGACCCTTAGAGGTCTTTATTGCTATGCTCTCATTGTTTCGATTGGAAATCTATACTCAGTCATGTTTATACTTATTTACTGCATACCTCAGTCTCTATTACCCCGTTTTAATGCATCATATAAATGTTGTTTGGGCTGAATACCTTATTTTCTGAGAGCCCGAGAGGTTGGAGAGGTTATGACTGAGTGAGGCCGAGGGCCTGATTTGTGAGGATATTTATGGGATCGGGTTGCATGCTGCAGCATGTTTTACTGATTCATGACTGAGTGAAGCCGAGGGCCTGATTGATTTATGCCATGATTGGCTTGTTATAGCGCTTGGGTTGAAGGAGCCCCTCCGGAGTCTGCACACCCCTAGTGAGCGCAGGTACCTACTTAGTGCGAGTGCCGAGTGCTGAGTGACTGGGAGGCATGAGTGATTGTGAGGTTTGCCCGAAGGGCTTTACATGAGTGATGGTGAGGTTTTCCCGAGGGGCTGTATACGAGCGATGGTGAGGATTGCCCGAGGGGCTGTATATGAGTGATGTTTGTCCGAGGGGCTGTTTATGATTTCATCATTTTTTTCGCTCACCTTTGCATTTAGCCTTTGTTTAAAAACTGATGAAAGATATTTTTTTTAAATGATTTTACTAGAATTGGATTTGAACAAGCTGATTTGGTTCAAACTATAGTTTTCAAAGCATGCCGTATTTTACTGAGTTTCTGTCGTATGAACTTTACTTGCATTATTGCTCGTCACTACTTCTCAGTCTTTATTTACTGTTGTTACTTACTAAGTTGGTGTACTCACGTAGAAGATCCAGGCGTTTCTGGTGAAGGTAGTGGGTGTTGATTGTTCAGTTACAAATCCATCGGAGTTCGCAAGGTAGCTGCCTGGCGACCGCAGCCCTGCTTTCCTCCCTCTTATCTTCCTTTAGTTGTATTTAGTTATTTTCCTGACTATGTTAGTCTCGATATCGTCAGGACACCCCGATGCCGGGCTTTCTTTTCCGCACTTTTATTTGATTTGAACTCCTTTATGAAGGTTTTATACTAAATAGATTTGGAATTATTTTTGAAATGAAAATATCGGCATCGCCGAACCACCACTGTTTCACCATTTTCTGGCTAATCTTCTAACTCGGTTATCTCGTTCACGGATCTGAAGGAAAATAAAACAAAAAAAAAAGTTTCCATTCTTCTTGGTTTCAATTTGACTCTAAATCGAAAATACATAAAAATCAAGTTTCCACTCTGACTTTGGGTTCCAAATACATGGAGATTAGCTGAGGATCGTTGACTGCTCGTGAGGTTCAAGTTCGCTGGTTCGGAATCAATTTCTATTGCTCTTTTGTTCGTTTGCTTCTGGATGCACGAATTCCGGCGCCGAATTTGCTTGTAATGGCTTCTGAACAAGGTTAATCGAAGGTTTAATTCAGGTTCATATTTTCTCATTCTTTCTGTTGTCGGCGATGTTATTGTGATTGAAATGTGGTGATGCCCTATTCTCTTGGATACTGTGATTGTAGTCTCAATTAACGTTTAAGGACAAATATTTGACATTCTGTTTTTGTTCGTTAGGTCATCCGGTTCTAGTTAGGTGATATGTTGGAATATGAGCAATTGGAAATTGGGTTGTTTAAGTTGTAACTTCATTCACGGGTGATTGACTTAGTGTTAATTTATCATGTTTTTGATTCGTCGGCCTTTGCTGTTTTCTATGTGATGCTTGCGTTAATTTGCATCCCTGTTTCATGTTAAAATGCAGTTTTAAGTTCCGTATTCTCGAAACTGTACATCTGTTGCATTTGTGAGCAGTCACTTGGTATCCCATGTACCAAAGTGATTTTCTCGTGGTCAAGATTGTTAAATATGTGCTCCTTCTCGTTAAAATTTTCAGAAGTTGGTGAAATGGTCATGAAAGGTCATCTGCTTGATTTAGCTCTTGTACAAATTGCCTAGAAGTCAGAATCACTAACGAATCTGTCGGTTTTCATTTGGTCTCTAATGCACATATACTTCACGTCAGATTGAGATGCATGAATTAGTTGCCTGTTTTGTTTTCTTTGAAGTGCTATTAATTAAAATTTGTTGAAAGCACTTGGTTATGGAAAAAATTCTGATTTGTGGGGATCAATACCTGTGAAGGTCTATTTGGTTTGCTCATTTGGTTGGCATTTAAGTTGGTAATTGGATTAATCTCATCAGGGAAGTCAAAAAGAGCTGCACATGCATTTGAGTCAATTTATATGAAATTCTCTTTGGTGGTTATCTGCTTTGTTTTCTTAAAGAATCAGGTGAAAATCGAGTTTCATCTATTTAAGTCTACTTCTTGCCTAGTTGATTTTCTTATTGTATATTAAGTTAGATGAGTAGGAAGATTTACAGCTCCCACATGGTTTATGGCCCTTATGAGTTAATTTAGAAACTTAAGTAAAATAATTCGAGGTGCGCCATGCCATACAAAAATGACAATTGCATGGCCCTCGTTTAATTAATCTTGTTTATCCTTAGAGTTCGATGGGTGCCATTTAGCAAATTCCATGGCCCTCGCAAAGTGCAAACGCGTAGTTGCTTTAGGCGCGCTATTTAATAATTTTACCTTCTTAAACTCGGGTGTGCATTTCGTGTGACCCAAATTCAAATCCCAAAACGTTGAATAAGACGTGTTCCGGATCGCGGGTGCATTTCATGTGACGCAATCCAAAGACATGGTTTAAACGACGTTCAAAATTCCTTTAAAATTGAATAAAAGCGGTTAAAAGCTAAAATTTGCACATAGGTTCAAAATGTATTAAAATCAGATAATTAAGCCGAATATAGCAGTTGAGCGACCGTGCTAGAACCACGGAACTCGGGAGTGCCTAACCCCTTCTCCCGGGTTAACAGAATTCCTTACTCGGATTTCTGGTTCGCGACTGTTAATACAGAGTCAAACCTTTTCCTCGATTCGGGATTCAAACCGGTGACTTGGGACAACATAAATCTCCCAAGTGGCGACTCTGAACTTCTTAATAAACGAATCCCGTTTCGATTGTCCTTTAATTGGAAAAACTCCTTGTATTATACCCTTCACGGGGTGTAGTTGAAAAAAGGAGGTGTGACAGCTCTGGCGACTCTGCTGGGGATAAGAACCTAGAACTTTTTGTTCAGGGTTCAGAATTCGAGCTTAGTATAATTGTTATATTTGGCTTTATCTGATTTTCCTACATGTTCCATGCTATACGTGCTAAATGTTTTACCGCTTTGATATTTGGTGAATTGTATATATAAACTGTTGCGTATCCCTTCCTCTCTCTGAGTCTTCTACATCATGGAGAAGGGTGCACTTCGTGTAGCTTCTCTTCTGTTTAGAGTCTTTTCTCATTTAGAACGAGGTTTGGAAGTTGCTAAGCCGGTAGAGCTTCTGTATCCCCGGTACGCTGCCTCCCCCTCGGCCCGAGTTGTCCGCTCGGGTAAGCCAAGTCTAGACCAATAAACCTAGGGTTTAAACCTAGAAGAACAAAACCTCATGCCGGATCCCTAGAAACCTTGTTTACATCATGTGCACTTGACTTAGGGGACTCAACACAGGGGTTGGGTCCGTCTAGGACAGGTATACCTAAAAGAAAAGACCGTCTTGATGCATCCTACGTGCTACATGTTGCATTTATTCAAGGGCAAAAGAGTCATTTGGCGGACCAATGATAGCTGAGGGCAAATGAAAAAATGAAAAAAAGAAAAACAATGAAAAAAAAAGAAAGAAAAAAGAGAAAAAGAAAAAGGGATAAAAAGAGAGGGTGAGGTGTGAAAATAAAGCAAGTAGGGCCCAGTTTTGCTTTGTTACATTTTTTTATTAAGAAAAAGACCAAAAAAAGAAAAAACATGAAAAATTCAAAAAGATTTTGCGCTTTTATCATTTTTCAAAAATCAAAAAAAAATTAAAAGGAAAAAAAAAATCCAAAAAAGATTTTGCATGTTTCATCATTTTTCAAGGAAAAGCAAAAAAAATATTTTCTCTAAATTAGTTGTTTTTTTTTTAATTCTCAGCCGTATCCAATCGGCCCGAACTACGCATACCTGATTCTCGTCTTTCGGGGCGTGATACGTAGGCAACCCACATAGGGTCCGGTCTTCCTAGTAAACTTAGGTTCTTGGCTTTGCGGGGTCTTAGCCAAATTGTGCACTTCTAGCCATCTTTTGGCCAAAATAAACCATTTTGCAAAAATAGCCTAAACCATGTCTTGCATGTGTCTAGTAGGGAATGTTATTGTCTCACATAGTGTTGGTTTAAGATTTCTCATACAGGTGTGGATTTACTTACCGGAGTTTGAGCATGACAGATACCCCAGGACCGCTGCATTTAGGAGTTGCTTAAGGGGATTTATTTTTATTTTTATTTTTAGTTATTTTTGAGTATGTTTTTTATGTCGTCTTTTACTTTCTAGTTTTGTACAGTAATGTCAAGTTTTTTTTTGTTATTGTACTTTTTATTTTGTATTTGAAAAGGCGTGGTGTAACTCAAAAATCCAAAAAAAATGTTGCATTTTATATTTGCGGTATAAGTTTTCTTTAGAATACTAATTCTAGAAATGAAAAATTGAGGTTGTTTTTCCTTTAGGCAATTAATATATAGGACTTAAAATAAAAATTATTTTTATATTTACTTTAGTATATTAAGACTAAAAATTCAAAAAAAAAAAGAGAATTNCACCTGGAGAACAAGGGAATACATTTCAATTTCAGCAATCAGGCGCCCACCTGGAGAACAAGGGAATACATTCAAGTTCAGCAATCAGGCGCCCGCCTGGAGAACAAGGGAATACATGTCAAGTTCAGCAATCAGGCGCCCACCTGGAGAACAAGGGAATACATTTTAAGTTCAGCAATCAGGCACCCACCTGGAGAACAAGGGAATACATTTCAAGTGTCAGCAATCAGGCGCCCACCTGGAGAACAAGGGGAAGTACAATTCAAATTTTTAGCTTTCAAATTTTTTAGTAGTGTTTTGGTAACATGATGCGCCCAGCCACCAAACTGGGGCAGAAAATTCTTTTCTTTTAGTTGTTTTGTCAAGTTTCAGCAATCAGGCGCCCACCTGGAGAACAAGGGAATACATTTCAAGTTTCAGCAATCAGGCGCCCACCTGGAGAACAAGGGAATACATTTCAAGATTCAGCAATCAGGCGCCACTGGAGAACAAGGGAATACATTTCAAGTGTTAGCAATCAGGCGCCCACCTGGAGAACAAGGGAATACATTTCAAGTGTTAGCAATCAGGCGCCCACCTGGAGAACAAGGGAATACATTTCAAGTTCAGCAATCAGGCGCCCCGCCAGGAGAACAAGGGAATGCATTTCAAAGTTCAGCAGTCAGACGCCCACCTGGAGAACAAGGGAAGTACAATTCAGGATTTTAGCTTTCAATTTCTAGTAATATTCGGTAACACGATGCGCCCAGTCACCAAACTGGGACAGAAAATTCTTCTTTGTTTGTCTATTTTTGTTGAAATCAGGAGCCCGCCTGGAGTACAGAGGCATTTATTTCAAATTTTAGCAATCAGGAGCCTACATGGAGAACAGAGGCATTTATTTCAAGTTTTAGCAATCAGGAGCCCGCCTGGAGAACAGAGGCATCTATTTCAAGTTTTAGCAATCAGGAGCCCGCCTGGAGAACAGAGGCATATATTTCAAGTGTTAGCAATCAGGAGCCCGCCTGGAGAACAGAGGCATCTATTTTAACTGTTAGCAATCAGGAGCTCGCCTGGAGAACAGAGGCATTTATTTCAAGTGTTAGCAATCAGGAGCCCGCCTGGCGAACAGAGGCATTTATTTCAAGTTTTAAGCAATCAGTAGGCCGCCTAGAGAACATAGGCATTTATTTCAATTTATAGAATCAGGAGCCCGCCTGGAGAACAGAGGTATTATTTCAAGTTTTAGCAATCAGGAGCCCGCGTGGAGAACAAGGCATTTATTTCAAGTTTTAGCAATCAGGAGCCCGCCTGGAGAACAGAGGCATTTATTTCAAGTTTTAGCAATCAGGAGCCCGCCTGGAGAACAGAGGCATTTATTTCAAGTTTTAGCAATCAGGAGCCCGCCTGAGAACAGAGGCATTTATTTCATGTTTTAGAAATCAGGAGCCCGCCTGGAGAACAGAGGCATTTATTTCAAGTTTTAGCAATCAGGAGCCCGCCTGGAGAACAGAGGCATTTATTTCAAGTTTTAGCAATCAGGAGCCCGCCTGAAGAACAGAGGCATTCATTTCAAGTTCAGCAATCAGGTGCCTACCTGGAGAATAAGAGAATTCACTTCAAAATGCAATTCAGGTCAGCAACAAAAGAAGCTCGCGGCAAGAATACGAGGCAACAGCCCGAGGTGATCAACAGAAGTTAGTCACAATAAAGAAAGAAAAAGGAGAAAGGCAAGAAGTTAATCCAAATACAGAAGTTGATGAAAGATGTGGGCTGCTCAAGACATGGCCAATGCCACAAACACTGCATGTCTGGTTCTGATCCGAAAAGCCGAAGCAGGATGAACTAGCACCTGCAACTAGCAAGCGCCAAGGTTCAAATCTAAAGTCTGTATGAAGAACCATTCAAGACTCAAGATCAAGCTTCAGAAGACTTATAGATAGGAATCTTGTAACTCATAGTTGTCAGACTTAGCTAGTCTTGTTCACTTCTTTTGATTTTGATGTAATAGCAGGACCGCGGACCGGAACCTCGGCGGAACGGCACCTCGACTGGCTCTCCACCTCGGCATACTCCATCATCTTACTCACTTTTGAACTACACTGACCTGATTCCTTTATAGCCAAGGATATGTAGGCAACCTCGGAAGCAAGGTTCGGTCAAATCTTTCAAAAAATGCTTCCCACGGAGTATCCAAACGGGCAAAAATCGCTCGTATCCGCTCACTTTATTTTTGCCCGAAAACTCTTCGTGTTTCCGAGCAAAGAGGGGCAGCTGTGAGCACGTGATTTTTGCCCTATATGAATTACTCCCATAAAATACCAGAAAATAATTTTTCCCAATTTTTGCAATTTTATAGGATTTTTGTTAATTATTTGCATTTTTTGCGCATATTTTGTGGATATTTAATTTCCATTAAAAATAAAAAAAAATACCAAAAAATACCATGAATTGCATTTAGGGTTTGTGTTTACATTTTAGGATTTATTAATTAATCAGTTGCTTTATTAAAGTGAAAATCACAAAAATGGCTCACTTTTACATTCTTAGCTTTTAAATTTTGGATTATTAATTTTTCTCTTTGATTTAGGACCAATTAATTTTTATAAATATTATAGTTAGATAATTAGCTTATTTTACAATTTGAATTGATTTAGGAATTTAATCTAGATTTTTAATTAATTAAAGAAAAGAAAAGAAAACTGAAAAGAAGCTGGTTTTGATTTGAATTGGGCCAAACCATTTTAAAAGCCCAAGTTTTCCCCCAACCCAACTCAAACCGGGTCGACCCAACCCGACTCAACACCCACACCCTGACCCTACCCTCTTTATCTTTCTCCTTAACCTAACATATAGAGAGGACACAAAAAAAAGGGGGGCGCCGCATTCATCAGGAGAAGACCCCTGAATGTCTTCTTCTTCGAATTTTTTCAAAACAACAGACCTCAAGAGACGACCCCCACCCCTGATTCTTCGTCTTCCTCACTCTTTAACCCAACCAGCCATGGCCGAAACTACCTGATTCTTTATTTTTCCTCGTCCGGTTTCGTTGGTAGCAGTCCGGTGACAGCCATGGTTGAACAGCATCGCTGAACCACCACTGTTTCACCATTTTCTGGCTAATCTTCTCACTCTGTTATCTCGTTCACGGATCTGAAGGAAAATAAAACAAAAAAAAAAAGTTTCAATTCTTCTTGGTTTCAATTTGACTCTAAATCGAAAATACATAAAAATCAAGTTTCCACTCTGACTTTGGGTTCCAAATACATGGAGATTAGCTGAGGATCGTTGACTGCTCGTGAGGTTCAAGTTCGCTGGTTCGGAATCAATTTCTATTGCTCTTTTGTTCGTTTGCTTCTGGATGCACGAATTCCGGCACCGGATTTGCTTGTAATGGCTTCTGAACAAGGTTAATCGAAGGTTTAATTCAGGTTCATATTTTCTCATTCTTTCTGTTGTCGGCGATGTTATTGTGATTGAAATGTGGTGATGCCCTATTCTCTTGGATACTGTGATTGTAGTCTCAGTTAACGTTTAAGGACAAATATTTGACATTCTGTTTTTGTCGTTAGGCATCCGGTTCTGTTAAGTGATATGTTGGAATATGAGCAAATTGGAAATTGGGTTGTTTAAGTTGTAACTTCATTCACGGGTGATTGACTTAGTGTTAATTTATCATGTTTTTGATTCGTCGGCCTTTGCTGTTTTCTATGTGATGCTTGCGTTAATTTGCATCCCTGTTTCATGTTAAAATGCAGTTTTAAGTTCCGTATTCTCGAAACTGTACATCTGTTGCATTTGTGAGCAGTCACTTGGTATCCCATGTACCGAAGTGATTTTCTCGTGGTCAAGATTGATTAAATATGTGCTCCTTCTCGTTAAAACAGAAGTTGGTGAAATGGTCATGAAAGGTCATCTGTACAAATTGCCTAGAAGTCAGAATCACTAACGTGCCTGTTTTGTTTTCTTTGAAGTGCTATTAATTAAAATTTGTTGAAAGCACTTGGTTATGGAAATTGGATTAATCTCATCAGGGAAGTCAAAAAGAGCTGCACATGCATTTGAGTCAATTTATATGAAATTCTCTTTGGTGGTTATCTGCTTTGTTTTCTTAAAGAATCAGGTGATATTAGTTAGATGAGTAGGAAGATTTACAGCTCCCACATGGTTTATGGCCCTTATGAGTTAATTTAGAAACTTAAGTAGAATAATTCGAGGTGCGCCATGCCATACAAAAATGACAATTGCATGGCCCTCGTTTAATTAATCTTGTTTATCCTTAGAGTTCGAGGCGTGCCATTTAGCAAATTCCATGGCCCTCGCAAAGTGCAGTAGTTGCTTTAGGCGCGCTATTTAATAATTTTACCTTCTTAAACTCGGGTGTGCATTTCATGTGACCCAAATCCAAATCCCAAAACGTTGAATAAGACGTGTTCCGGATTGCGGGTGCATTTCATGTGACGCAATCCAAAGACATGTTTTAAACGACGTTCAAAATTCCTTTAAAATTGAATAAAAGCGGTTAAAAGCTAAAATTTGCACATAGGTTCAAAATGTATTAAAATCAGATAATTAAGCCGAATATAGCAGTTGAGCGACCGTGCTAGAACCACGGAACTCGGGAGTGCCTAACCCCTTCATCCGGGTTAACAGAATTCCTTACTCGGATTTCTGGTTCGCGACTGTTAATACAGAGTCAAACCTTTTCCTCGATTCGGGATTCAAACCGGTGACTTGGGACACCATAAATCTCCCAAGTGGCGACTCTGAACTTCTTAATAAACGAACCCCGTTTCGATTGTCCTTTAATTGGAAAAACTCCTTGTATTATACCCTTCACGGGGTGTAGTTGAAAAAAGGAGGTGTGACACCTAGCATGTGCGCCACCTCAAAATAGTCACATGACACAAAATCCGGTGTTTCATACCCTTAGGACTAGATTTACAATCGTTACTTACCTCAAACCGATCAAATCTCTACTCCGCGATGCTCTTGCCCCTCGAATTGACCTTTAAACGTCCCAAATTTAGCCAAAAGCAATACAATGCAATCAAGGGCAAGGAACCAATTCCACAAGAAAAACTACTTAATTGGACACAAATCCCGAAATTCACTCAAATCCGCCCCCCAGGCCCACGTCTCGAAATCCGACAAAAATTATAAAACTTGAAAGCTCATTCACTTACGAGTCCATACATACGAAATTTACCAAAATTTGACTCCATATCGGTGTTCAAAACTCAAACATTCATATTATGAAACTTTAGGCCAAAACCCCCAATTTCCTCTTTAAAATTCCTGAACCAATTGCAAAAATCAAAGATAGATTCATGGAATATAACCAAAACCGAGTAGAGAACACTTACCCCAATTCATATGGTGAAAATTTCTTCAAGAAATCGTATTTAATTTTGCAGCAGTGGACGTTTTGGATAAGTAAAAACAGTAGACATTAGCAGATAAATTAGCAGGAAATAAAGAAGGATAAGGAGAAAGAACTCAAGTAATTATCCTTCGTTCTCTTATTTGAATTGCAATTAAACTCGTCCCAATCTTTTACTAAAAGGATTGAGCCTCAATCCGAGCTCCATAGCTCCAAAAATGCAAAAATGGCTGAAACCCTCGAAATAGAGTACTTTATAATCACTGGGCGAATCAATGAATTGCGATCGCGGAAATACCCTCGCGATCGCGAAGAAGAAAAATGCACTAGCCCTGAAAACACACTACGCGATCGCGAATAGCTGACTCCTCAAACCTACACGATCGTGTCCTTCTCACTGCGACCGCATATAACAACACCTGACCCCAGCTCCTGCCTCAAATACTCAACGCGAACGCGGCAATAGCCTCGCGTTCGCGAACTACAACATTCCTCAACTACGCGATCGCTTTCCTGCCTTGGCGATCGCATTGAACAAAAATGCCTTAGCCCCAAACAAGCCTACGCAATCGCTATCTGCACTCCGCGATCGCGATTAAGGAAACCAGAAGCACAGAATTCTATAGAACCAGCAATGCATAATGAAGGAGAAATAGCCCGAAATCAATCCGAAACACGCCCAGGCCCCTCAGGACCACGTCCAGACATACCAACAAGTCTCATAACATAACACGGACCTACTTGAGGCCTCAAATCACGCAAAACAACATCGAAACGATGAATCACACCTCCAATCGAACTTTATGAACTTTAAAACTTCAAACTTCCACAACCGATACCGAAACCTATCAAATTACGTGCGATTGGCCTCAAATTTTGCACACAAGTCACATTTGGCATTATGGACCTGCTCCAACTTCTGAAATCGGAATCCGACCCCGATATCGAAAAGTCCACTCCTGATCAAATTTTCCAAAATTCCAACTTTCACCATTTCAAGCCAAATTCCGCTACGGACCTCCAAATCAAAATCTGGACGCGCTCTTAAGTCCAAAATCACCCAACGGAGCTAACGGAACTATCAGAAATCCAATCCGAGGTCATATACTAAAAAGTCAAAACTTGGTCAAACCTTTCAAATTTAAAGCTTCTAGCTGAGACCATTCTCCCAAATCAATTCCGGATAACCTGAAAACCAAAACCGACAATTCACATAAGTCATAATACATCATACAGAGCTATTCATGCCCTCAAATAACCGAGAAAAGTTCAATTGCTCAAAACGACCGGTCGGGTCGTTACAATATAGGTCAATCTAAAATAAGTATAGCTAATAAGTACTATTAATTACATAACTAAACACTTAAAAAGATAAACTAAGTTATGCATTTTCATTATAAACCAATATTAAACAAAAAAATAGATATCCAACACTATCATCATTCCTAGTATTGAATTGAATTTCTTTTGTTAGCATTAGTATTAATTTGAACTTTGTTTGAGTTACTATATTTATGGGCTATGAAATTTATTTACCATTCAAGAATGTTAAGTCCAAACTTGAAATAATACGTTAAAATATAAAATTGTGAAAAAGTTTAAGCAATATTTATTAATTACATTATAATAAATATTTATACGGAAAAGGGTCAGCCTTACCCCTCAACTATTACATTTGGTCTAATAATGCCCCCATCCACCTATTTGGCTAAATATACCCTTCTGTTAAGGTTTTTGGCTCCCACATGCCCTTTAAGTTAACAGCCCACTTCAGCTTTTTAAATCAAAATTATTTTTAATGACGTGGCATAATATTATTGGTTGATTTAAAACCCACCCCAAATATGTCCAACCCACCCACCCGTTTGAGATCGACCCGACCCAAAATATACATTACCCACTAAACCCTATAACCCATACGACTGAAGCTCCCCAAATGACTGACCGACAAAAACTACCCCAAACCTAATGACGATAGTGATGCTCGCTGCAAATCGTTTTTGAAAGATTCAAGTTCAAGATCAAATTTTGAAGTCTCTTCTCTATTCAAGTAATATTTTACTGCTTTTCTAGAATAAATATGGTTAGGGTTCGAATTGAAGTCTACTGTTTCTATCTATGGTTAGGGTTCGAATAAATAGATGAAGTCTCTTATCATCTACTGTTCTTTTATGCTTTACTTGTCATTGTTTAGTAATATTGAGATTGCATGTGGTCCCTCTTTGTTTTTCTTGGTCTGTTTTAGGGACTTTGTATAGTTGATAGCAATTTAGTGTTCCGATGGGGTCTTGTTGTCTGCTCAAATAGTTCTGTTTTTGCATTTATAGTTGTATAGTTGTATGTGGTCCATTAAACTTTATTCTTGTCTGTACTTTAAGACATTAAATATTGATAAATTGGACCATATTTTCCGTTTGAATATGTTTGATGGGTCCCTTTCCCTTTTTTTTATGGCTTGCACGTGAACTCAACAAAGAATGGCTGAAAAGGTGGACTTGGTCTTGAATTATGGGGGCAGATGGGTCTTGAAATCTCAAATAGTGTGCATTAAAAAATTGACTCACTTGTTGCAAGCTTATGATGTGGATTTGCTGTCTTATATAGATATTTGTTCGGAATACATTGAAAAATGTGGGTTTAAGAAGGTTGAACAACTTCTAGTAATAGGGCTTTCAGGTAGGTACTTTGTGGTTGAAGGGGATTCAGGAATCAGAACACTACAACAACTCTTAACTAACCAGCTAAGTGTACAATTCTTTGCTACTGATGAGGGTGAAGAACATGTGTCAGCTCCTAGCATAAGTCACCACATTGAACTTCACAGTGTCACTGTAGATGTTGGGATTGATTGTGAGTCATGTGAGGAAGAGGAAGCATATGAACATGACTCTAGTGATTACGATAATGATCAATTGGATCTCTTTAGTAAGGAAAGGAATAAATAAGTCAATGACAAACTAGACGAGTATAAAGAGTTGGAAAAGGGTATGAGTTTTGGGAATTTGGCCGAAGCTAAAAGAATTGTGGGGTATTATGCAATTGCTAATGGGAAGGGCCTTAAGGTTAAGAAGAGTGATACTGGTAGAGTTAGATATATATGTGCTGTTGGTTGTCCCTTTGAGTTATTGATATCTCAGGATAATAGAGATCAAGGATTTAAAATCAAAACTTTGAAAACAAAGCATACTTGTGAACCCGCATACAAGAATCCAAGAGCTACTCCCCAAGCTTTAGCACACTATTTCAAGAACAAAGTCCAAAATAATCCTAAATACAAGGTGAAAGATATGAGAGTGGACCTAGAGGATCAATTCAAACTTAATGTTAGCTATTCAAAGATGAAAAGAGTAAAGAGGCTTGTGCTAGAGAAATTGGAGGTTAGAGGCCTATGCTCAAGAATTGAGGGACAGTAACCCTGGTTCTGATGTGGTGATAAACATTTCTAAAGATGCTTTGGCAGAAGGAAAAAGGAGGTTCCTTAGGATGTATATTTTCTTTCAAGCTTTGAAAATAGGCTGGAAAGCAGGTTTGAGACCTCTTATAGGCTTAGATGGCACATTTCTAAAAGGGAAATGTAAGGGAATTCTACTGGTGGCCATGGCACAAGATTCAGTGAAGCATTTTTATCCTCTTGCATGGGTAGTAGTGGATAAAGAAACTGGTAGAACCTGGAAGTGGTTTATGGAGTTATTGAGAAATTCTTTGGAGCTTGAAGATGGTGAAAAAGTGACATTTATGTCGGATATGCAGAAGGTAAAGGTTTGTCAATTTTTTTTCATTGTAGCTGATTTTTCATTATATTATACTTTATTTGTAACTGATTTTCCATTGTTGTAGGGGTTGTTGGAGGTTGTTTCCACTGTCCTTCCAAAAGCAAATCACAGGTGGTGTGCTAGGCACATTGAAGCTAATTGGAGCAAAAATTGGAGAGGTATAGAGATGAAAAAGTTAATGTGGTGGTGTGCTTGGAGTACCTATGAAGAAGAATTCAAAGATCAATTGAAGACTTTGGGTGACATTCATGAAGATGCTGCTAGGGAACTATTACACTATCCTCCTCAAAACTGGTGTAGGGCTTACTTTGACACCACATGCAAGAACCAGATGGTTGACAATAACTTTACCGAATCATTCAACAAATGAATTCTTGAAGCAAGAACTAAACCTATAATCAAGATGTTGGAAGACATTAGATTAAAGGTAATTTTTTCCCGTATGTTAAATTTTTTTATAATTTTGTTTATTACTATACTATGGTATTCCTTTTTTATGGTAGGTAATGAATTTGTTGAAGAACCGTGAGGAGGAATGCAAGAATTGGAGGGAAGAAATTAGCCCATATGCTATAGAGCTTTACCATGATTACAGATTGATTGCATTAGAGTGTAAAGTTGTTTTTAATGGAGATTATGGATATGAAGTGGTTGAGGGTAGAGATAAGCACACAGTGAACCTAGAATTGAAGAAGTGTACTTGCAGGGCATGGAATTTGATAGGAATACCATGTCCTCATGCTATCAAAGCTTTAATGCACGACAAACAAGATCCATTAAATGAGGTGCATTGGTGATATTCAAAGGAAGCTTATATGTTGGCATACATGCATAAGTTACAGCCAGTGAGATGTGAGAAATTTTGGAAAGTTGAGCCACAACATGCAATGGGGCCACCAGAAATACATAAAATGGTGGGTAGACCAAAGGTAAAGAGAAAAAGGGAAAAAGATGAAGCTTGGAAAAGGGAGGGGGTCTGGTCAGCTTCAAGAAAAGGACTTGTAATGACATGTGGGTTCTGTGGTACAACAGGCCACAACAGAAGAAAATGACCTTTGGTAATAGTCTTTTTCACATATTTTCTTATCTAACAAAAAATTTTAATTTATAAACACAATTAATTTAACAACTGTTGCAGGCTAAAAAGGACAAGCATTAGAGTAGTTTGTGTAGATCAATTATTTTTGGTTAATCCGACTGCTATGTACTGATTGATTCAGACCTTGTTTTTTATTGTTTAAGTGGTGAATTAGAGCAGTTGTGTAATGACTATTTTGGTTATTGTACTGTTTTGGTTAATCTGATTTCAGTGATTTAATTTGCATATCTGATTCTGTTTTGGTTAATCTGATTTCAGTGACTTCTGTTGTACTGTTTTACTTCTGTTGTGAATTTTGTTGTGAATTAGAGTGGTTGGTTTCAGTTCTTTACTGTTTTTCTGTTTTGGTTATGTATTGTTTTGGTTGTACTATTTCCAGTGTCACTCTTGCCATCTAGCCTCTTTAGCAAATCTTAAGTTTACATATATGATTCTTAAATTCTTAGAATAGTTGCATGTAAATTTACTTTCTCTTCAGCAAGTGATGGAGAGTAAAAAAAGGGTTCTCAAAGCAAATACTGTGTAATTGAAAGTTAATATGAGATTCTTGTTCTCGGATACAGAATATGGCACAAAATCTGCATATTTAGACCAACAGAATATGGCACAATTTTTTACCGAACTTAACAAAACATCAATTTCTAACTTCTGCAGATTTTTTACAAACTTAACAAACATCTACTTCTGCAGATTCTACAACCTTAACAAACATCAACTTCTGCAGATTTTTTACATTTGACTATCAAAACAACCAATCTAAACAACTAAAATCTGCAGGTTTCCTTCATTAACCAACCAAAACGACT
This sequence comes from Nicotiana attenuata, assembly GCF_001879085.1. NCBI lineage: Eukaryota > Viridiplantae > Streptophyta > Magnoliopsida > Solanales > Solanaceae > Nicotiana > Nicotiana attenuata. Next base: position 12,466,109 of record NC_031993.1, read on the forward strand.
AATCTAAACAATTAAAATCTACATATTTCCTTCATTTAACAAGCAAAACAACTAGTTTAAAAAACTAATATCAGCAGAATTTCATCATCAATGCAAAAACATTAGAGGCCACCAACTTCAATACATCGTTGTGCCAGCTACAAAAACAACAAAAATAGCCCATGACCATATCGCAAGCCTTTTCCATCGCTTCGATTTCTGCCCAAGTTTGAAACTTTCTCTTCCAAGGATACGTTATTCAAATCTGCAGCTTTACTCCCAACCATATCATTCACCGTCTTCCTCAGCTTGTTCTTTTCGAGACGAAAGGAATTAACGAATTTCTTTGCTTATGGATAAACATTGACACATGAGGTGGAAGTTCTTCGTCGCGCCATTCCCAATATCGACAACCATTAGTCTCATAACGACAACATTTGTAGAATCTATGACCACCATTCAAAGGTGTCGTAGCAGTAAATTGGTTGGCAATCAATCCACAATAACATGTACGGTTCTCACTTTGGTCACGGGAAGAAGCAGAAGAAGATTCAGAGATTTTGAAGCTAAAACAGGATGGAAAAGATCTGAAGCTAAGATTTTTCAGATTTGGGAGAGGGAAGAACAAAAAGAACCCTAATTTTCAGAGAGGGGAGTATCAGTCGTATGAATTTCGGAAGAAGTAGAAGAAGATTCAGACATTTTGAAGCTAAAACAAGATGAAGAAGATGTAAGAACTCTGATTTTCAGAATCAGGAGAGGGTAGAAGAAGAACAACAAGAACCCCAATTTTAAGAGGAGTTTCAGAGTTTCAGTCGTGTAATTTGGTCTGGGAGCTTCAGTTGTATGGGTTATAGGGTTTAGTGGGTAATGTATATGTTGGGTCGGGTCGATCTCAAGCGGGTGGGTGGGTTGGACATATTTGGGGTGGGCTTTAAATCAACCAATAATATTATGCCACATCATTAAAAATAAATTTGACTTAAAAGCTGAAGTGGGCTGTTAACTTAAAGGGCATGTGTGAGCCAAAAACCTTAACAAAAGGGTATATTTACCCCAATAGGTGGATGAGGTAAATTATTAGACCAAATGTAATAGTTGAGGGGCAAAGCTGACCCTTTTCCAATATTTATATGTATAAAATATTTTTAAAAATTGTAAAAATGTACTATCGGGTTGGTTTGGTTTCATGACTTTTTTTTAGTTAAAACTAAACCAAAAATCAATTATGATTGGGTTTTTTTCAATACCAAACCAAATTAAACTAAACTACAATCGAATTTTTATCTTCGGTCGATTCAAATTATCGATTTGGTGTGATTTATCGATTTTTATTGTACACCCCTAATTTGCACGTAGTGAAAACAAGAAAGTAACATGACCTTGAGTGGAAAAGTTGTCGCTCAGAATAACTTTATTTCGGATACATAATTCCAATAGTTATAATCAATGTTTTCAAAATTTTGTATAGTTTGTTAGGATCGAAATAATCAGGTGTCATGTGGAAGCTAGTAAAGCAACACTTGAACGATGATAAATCAAATAATAGAAGAGAAATATACCAAAAGAGACACAAACATTTAACGTGGTTTGGTCAATTGACCTATGTCAACGGATGGAGATAGAGCAATTCACTATATAAAAGAGAGTACAATATATTGAAAGAACAACCTCACGAAGAGGCAAACACAAGTGATACTAACACTTGTCCCGTAAAGTTCTCCCCCTAAATAAGACTCTCAAACCCCTTATGGCTACATTGTGGATGCTATTAAATGAGAAGGAAGGATCTTCAATTTATAAAAGTATAAAGCCTTTTTCTCCAAGAAAAGGGACTAGCCAAATATGGGAGATTTATAATTTCCTTCCAAGAAAAGGAAAATTCAATTATGGTAGATATGTTGTCCTTTCCTTCAAGAGATAGGAAAACTAAATACGGTAAGAAAATCAGGACAACACCTAACAATTCTTCCCCTTGGCCTGAATTTTCTGAAAAAATAAACTTGATTCACTTTCTTCACATAATCTTCAACATGTCACATTTTCAAATCTCAACCACAAAGTTTGTCTTAACGTGAGTAGCACTCTGGTCAAATTTCTCAGACAAAAATCATAATTATCGTCAAATAGGTTACAGCTAGAACTAAACCCTCCAAGATGAACCTGTCTTGAACCTCGCTATGATACCACTTGTTAGGATCTAAATAATCAGATGTCATGCGGAAGCTAGTAAAGCAAACCTTGAACGACTATAAATCACACAACAAAAGAAAAATAACAAAAGAGACAAAAACATTTAATTGTGGTTCGATCAATTGACATGTATCTACGGCAGTGATGATCAATCCACTATATAAAAGAGAGTGCAAAAATATTGAGAGAACAACCTCACGAAGAGGCAAAATACAAGTGACACACTAACACTTGTCCCGAAAAGTTCTTCCCCTAAACAAGACTCGCAAATCCCATATGGCTACATTGTGGATGCTACTGAATGAGAAAGAAGGACCCTTAATTTATAGAAGTCAAAATCTTTTCCTCTAAGAAAAAGGACTAGCCAAATATGGAAGGATTATATTTTTCTTTTCATAAAAACGAAAAAAATAATTATGGTAAATATGTTGCCCTTCCTTCAACAAATATGAAAACCAAATATGGTAAGGAAATCAGGACAAAGACCTAACAATTCTCCTCTTTGGCCTGAATTTTGTGCTAAAATAATCTTGATCCACCTACTTCACATAACCTTCAATAGGTCGCATCTCCAAATCTACACCACAAAATTTGTCTCAACGTGAGTAGCACTCCGGTCAAATTTCTCAAACAAAAATTATGATTACCGTCAAATAGGTTGCGGCTAGAACTAAACTCGCCAAAATAAACATGTCTTGAACCTTGCTCGAAGCTGGCTCTGGTACCACTATTATGTCGAGGAAGAGGCAATCCCAAAAATAAAGAAGATAAAGAACACCAAATTTTAACGTGGAAAACCCTTCAAATCGAAGGTAAAAATCATGTGATCACAAGGATCCAAAAAGCTCCACTATAACAATAAGAGGTTTACAAAGGTTCTTCAAATTGACTACACAATAAGTGCCAAACATGAAGCAACAATAGCAATAACAAATCAATTGAAGAAAGAGGAGAAGTCACAAAAATAGAGCTATTGTTTGGGGCTCGAAATAGGATGCTAAAGGCGTCTAAATCCGATATCCACCGTTCAAATAAAAGATCGAGATGTTACAAACATTCAGTTAAAATTTCAGCCCACGGTTAACGAATCGAAAAACATAATTTGTAATTGGCTGGTCGGAAAAAAAATCTATAGCAAGACAAACACTTTTTCTTCTCTCTTCTCTCTTGATGAAAGCTCTGTAAAAAACCACTCTTATGTGCTAAAGTCTTTCAAAGACTTATACCAATGAGCATAGAATAATTCTCCAAGGTTGTCCTATCTATAGATAATGAGTGGTGCTTTTTCTTAAAGCCAAAACCAACTAGAAATAAGAATAAAAGTCGAATCAAAATCCGAATAGGAATGGTAACCAAAAGAAAATAGGATTAGGCCATTGGGCCTTTGGCTAAACAACATGGGCATGGGCCCAACAAAATCCCCCTCCAGCCAAGGGGTCAATTATATCTTCAAGTAGAGGAACTATTGATAGGCTTTATGTCTGCGAATTTTCTACAAAACACATGCTTATCTGCAACCACCGCTTTTGTCGGCATATCCGAGGATTTTCATCAGTATGTATCTTCTCAACCTCAAATAATTTATCTTCCACGATCATTCTTATCCAATGATACTTTCTATTTATATGTTTGGTCTTAGAATAAAAAGTGAAGTGCTTGGTGAGACAGATAACACTCTGATTATCACAAAACAAGATGTACCTTGGTTGCTCAAAGCCAAGATCACTAATAAACTCCTTCATCCATAATAGTTCTTTGGCACCTTCTGTGACAGTAATATATTCGGCTTCTTTGGTGGATAGAGCTATGCACTTCTGTAGTCTAGATTGCCAAGAAACAGCTCCCCCTGCAAAAGTGATCAATAACCGGAAGTGAATCTTGAATTATCAAGATTGCCTCCTAAATCAGAGTCTGTGTAACAAACAAGTTCAGACTTTCAACTGCCAAAGCACAACTTCAAATCTGCAGTACCTTTCAGATACCTCAATATCCATTTTACTGCATCCCAATATTCCTTTCCAGGATTAGAAAGGAATCTACTAACAATACCAACGGCATGTGCAATATCTGGTCTAGTGCAAACCATAGCATATATCAAGCTACCAACGGCAGAAGAGTAAGGAATACGAAATATCTCCTTTTTCTCTTCATCAATACGTGGACTCTGACTAATACTCAGTTTAAAGTGTTTAGCAAGAGGAATACTAACCCTTTTGTATCTGTCATATTAAACCTCTTGAGTACCTTCTCAATGTTTTGCTTTTGGGACAAAAATTACTCATTTCTATCTCTATGTCGGTGGATTTTTCTTTCCTGGCCCCAAGTCCTTCATCACAAACGATCTGCTCAACTGCTTCTTAATGACTGCAATTCTGAATTTATTTTTACCAACAATAAGCATATCATCCACATAAAGCAATAAGATAATAAAATAATCATCAGAGAACTTTTGGAAGAATACATAGTGGTCTGAAGAAGTTTTCTTGTACTCTTGTTTTTCTATGGCAGATTCAAACTTCAAATACCATTGCCTTGGAACTTGTTTCAATAGATATAGGCTCTTTTTCAATTTGCAAACATAATTTTCTTTTTCCTTAATTACAAAACCCTCAGGCTGCTCCATATGAATCTCATCATCTAAATCACCATGAAAAAAAATAGTCTTGACATCGATCTGCTCAACCTCTAAATCTAGACTCGCGGCTAAGCCTAGAACCACACGAATAGAAGACATCTTCACAACATGGGAGAAAATTTCATCAAGGTCAATTCCCTTATTTTGGCCAAAACCTTTAACAACTAACCTCGCCTTGTACCTAGGGGCAGAGGTATAGTTATCTTGCTTTACTCTAAATATCCATTTATTTGATAAAGCTCTCTTACCATTCGACAATTTCATTAACTCATATGTGCTATTCTCATGGAGTGACTTCATCTCATCTTCCATGGCTTCTATCCACAGATCTATATGAGTATTTTGCATGGCTTCATCATAATTCTCAAGTTCTCCCATGTCAGTCAAGAGTACATACTCATCAGGAGGATAACGAATGGATTTTTGCTTCTCCTTTTAGATATTCTAAGAGAGGTTTCAGGAGCATTCGAATTAGTTACCTGATCAGGAAATGGTTGTTGATCAACCACAACTTCATCAACTGGAGGATCCATAACATCTACACCATGATGATCAATTTGATCCTGATCACTATCTTCATTATTGTCTTAGGTTCCTTAATATGCAATAGGTGCCTTAGCAATAAAAACTGGATCAATATCAACTAAGCTCTCATTACTCTGAGAATCTATCGTTTCATCTTTGTTAATATCTTCAATAGTATGGTCTTCAAAGAATATTGCATCACTTCTAAAAAGTTTATTGTCAACATGATCATAAAAATGATACCCAAACTCATCTTGACCATAATCGATAAAGATGTACTGCTTAGTTTTGACATCCAGTTTCGTTCTCTCATCTTTAGGAACATGCACACAAGCTTTACACCAAAAAAAACTCTCATATGATTATAAGAAACATCTTTGGCAAACCAAACTATGTCCGGGAAATCACCATCCAAAGCAACAGCAGGAGACAAATTGATAACATAAGAAACAGTGTTAAGTGCTTCTGCCCAACAAGTATTTGGAAGTTTTATCTCTGAAAGCAAGCATCTAACTCTCTCAACTAGAGTTCTATTCGTCCTCTCTGCCAAACCATTCAACTGAGGTATCTTGGGCGGAGTTTTCTGATGACGAATTCCTTGTTCTTTGCAATAGTTATTAAAGGGACTACAATATTCACCATCATTGTCTATGCGAATGCATTTTAATTTCTTTCCCGTCTGTCTCTCAGCTAAGACATGAAATTCCTTAAACACGCCAAGTGCTTGATCTTTAGATTTCAAAAGAAACATCAGATCTTATGTGAATGATCATCAATGAGGTCACAAAGTAAAGTGCACCACTTTTTGACTTTACTTTAAAAGGACCACACAAATCAGAGTGTACTAGGTCCAATAATTCGGGCTTTCTTGAAGGAGGATGGCTATGAAGGAAAACTATTTTCTGTTTGCCAGCTAAATAATGGATATACCTTTTCAGCTTTATTTGTTTCACTTCAGAAAGCAAACTTTTCTTAGCCAAACACGTAATCCCTCTCTCACTCATATGACTCAATCTTCTGTGCCAAAATTCTAATAAATTCTCACTTTCCACCAGATTTATGGAGTCATGAAGAATAGAGCCCTGTGTCACATATAAATGAGAAGACTTAACTCCTCGAGCCACTACTAATGAGCCCTTGGTGAGCTTCCATCGGACATTAAAGAGGGTATTATGGTAACCTTCATCGTTTAATCTTCCTGGTGGAGATCAAATTGAAAGGAAAGTCTAGAGCATGTTTGACACTTTGAAGAACTAAAATTGAACCATTATTAGTTTTCAAATAAATTGTGTCAATACCAAACACCTTAACTTCACCGGCATTGCCAATTTTTAACACTCCAGAATCAACAGGAGTATAAGATGAGAAAAAATCTTTTCTTAGAGTGACATGTGAGGTAGCTCCAGAATGTATTATCCATCTCGTCTCATGGGATACCAAATTGATGACGTTTTCATCATAAGCAAAAAGAAGGTCATCTCGAACAATAACAGCGACATTGTTCTTGTTATTTTCAACTTTCTTTCATTCTCTAATGTCTTGATTTAACTTGTGGCAACACCTTTTGATATGCCCTTTCTTGCCATAGTGGTTGCACGTAATATTATGGTATTTAGACGTTGACTTACTTATGCTTTTACCTCTATTACTCGAACCTCTTATTCTATCTCTCCCCGGGTCTTCTGTAACCAAAATATCTGCTTGTGAGGATGAACCCTGAGATTATCTCCTTACTTCCTCGTCCAACACACCACTCTTGGCATATTCCATGGTCACCTTATCACCAGGAGCTGAATTTGTCAAAGAAACACGAAAAGTTTCCCAAGAATCTAACAGAGTATTAAGAAGCCAAAGTCCTTGTATCTCATCATCAAAATTAACTCCCATTCTAGACAACTGAAAATCATTTATATGATCAAGGATAGGATTGTCCTCCTTATATTTGAAGGTCATCAATTGCTTTAGTAGGATCAACTTGTTGTTCACAGTTTTTGAAGCATAAAGAGTCTCTAGCTTTTCCCACAACGATCTCGCATGTGTCTCATTCACCATATGGTTGCAAACATTATCTTCAATCCATTGTCGTATATATCCACATACTTGTTGGTGCTTGAAATCCCAATCTTCATCAGATATAGTCTCGGGTTTATGAGCTGCAAAAGCTGGTAGATGCATCTTCTCCACGAACAACAAGTCTTTCATCTTTCTTCTCCAAACATTATAATTGCTCCCATTTAAACATACCATCTTGCTCATATCCGCCTCCATCCCGCAAAAACCCGGATAAATAACCAAGGCTCTGAAGGTACAAAATTCAACCTTTTGTTTTTTCCCTTGTAATTATAGATTTGATTTTTATGCAAGGAAAACTCAATTTTAAATTTTAGTATGACAGTAAGCAAAGGCGTATTCAAGATTTGAACTTTTGTGGGATCGGAATGCCATGGAACTCACTGACCATTTGAGGTACCAAGGTCCAAAATTTAATATTTATACTTATTTAATAGATTTCTTAACACATATACGAAGTTTATCAAATTAACTAGGTCCGACTTCACCCTTAGCTTCCAATATGCATCCTCCCCAGGGTTATGAAAAAAAAGAAGAGAAATGTATATTTTTTGTCACTCCTAAAAAATAGCCGATAAATGTATATTTTTATACATATGTGTATTGTAACATATAATATATATATATATATATATATACATACTTTTTGGCTAGCAAATGCAATTAGTTTCGACCTACCAGCCAATATTATATTTTGCTCTTTAATAAACAATAAAGAAAGGCATAGCGCAAGAAGAGCAATTGGAAAAAAAAAAAAAAAAAAAAAAAAAAACAAGAGCAAACGGTACTTCCGGGTTACGCATGAATATTAGATGGCTGTCTTTTTCTTGTCACCATCACGTAGCGCATATATAAAGAACAAAGTCTTTTGTCCAACAAACGTCAACTACTTGTCCTAGGTTACAGTCCTAGGTTGTCCTTAATTCCTCTCATCAACATATAAACTTTATATGGTTTTTATATGTTAGACTCAAATGAGGAAAAAAGTGAGAGAACATTTACAAGAAAAGAAGAACATGGATAAACTAAATTTTGTTCTTCTTTTGCTATTTTCTTGCTTGGTAAAGGTACATGGAGAGGATCCATACTTATTTTTCGATTGGAAGGTCACTTATGGAACTATTTCTCCCCTCGGCGTGCCTCAACAAGTCATTTTAATCAATGGCCAATTACCCGGACCTAAAATCAATTGCACGTCCAATAACAACATAGTTGTCAATGTATTCAACCAATTGGACGAGCCATTCCTACTCACATGGAACGGAATCCAACAGAGGAAGAACTCGTGGCAAGAAGGCACCTTAGGCACAAATTGTCCAATCCCTCCTGGACAAAATTTCACATATCATTTCCAAGTCAAGGACCAAATTGGAAGCTATTACTATTACCCCAGTACCGCGTTACATCGCGCGGCTGGTGGCTATGGTCCTATAAGTATCCATAGTCGCTTGTTAATTCCCGTCCCATTTGATTCCCCTGAGGAAGAATTCTCTGTTTTTGTTAGTGATTGGTACACTAAAGATCACAAAACATTGAGAAGTCTTTTAGATGAAGGACGTTCGCTAGGAAGGCCAGAAGGAATTATTATTAATGGTAAAAATGGCAAAGGAGATGGAAAGGACGAGCCTATGTTTTCGATGGTCTCAGGAAAGACATATAGGTATAGGTTTTGCAATGTTGGTATGAAGGATTCTATTAATGTTAGATTCCAAGGCCATACAATGAAATTGGTAGAAATGGAAGGATCTCATACAGTTCAAAACATGTACGAATCATTGGATATTCACTTGGGACAATGTTTCTCCGTTTTGGTGACTGCTGATCAAGAACCCAAGGACTATTTCCTCGTGGCTTCGTCGCGCTTTACTAAGGAGCCCCATGTTGCCACCGCCACCATCCGTTATACCAATGGTAATGTTAAATTATGTGATCATCTTATTTAAAAGCATAAAATGTTAGAGACAATACACATTAGTAGAAACACGTGAATTTCCCATGGAATTTTTGAGTGAATCCGTCGATAATTGTTTCGAATGAATAGCCTTGAGAAATCCCAAATTACCCACCACTTTCTGACAAGAACGTCCGTGGGAAATCCAAAGATTTCTAGTAGTGATATTGTCAATTACTTAATTATATTATGTATGTCTCATTATGTCCTTTTAGGTGTACACTCAATACTTTTACATGAGTTAAACACGACAAAATATTTTTTGCTTCTGGATGATAGTGAAATGAACCTAGGAAGTCGTATACCTGCTCTAAAACAATGTTGAAAATGTTGACCACTATATTAAAATTTTAACATAATTTTAGTTACTTAATTATATTATGTTTCAACAGGTAAAGGTCCTGCTTCGCCGGAATTGCCAAAGGCACCTGAAGGATGGGAATGGTCTCTAAACCAATTCCGATCATTCCGTTGGAATTTGACAGCAAGTGCAGCTAGGCCTAATCCACAAGGAAGTTACCACTATGGCCAAATCAACATCACGCGTACGATCAGGTTGGTTAGCACGGCCGGGGATGTCGATGGTAAACGCCGATACGCCATCAACAGCGTCTCACATGTGGATCCTACAACTCCAATTAAGTTGGCTGAGCACTATGGTGTTGCAGACAAAGTGTTCAAGTATGACTTGATTAAGGATGAGTATATAGCTCCAAGTGGTAATGAAAAGATCACCCTCGCACCAAATGTGGTTAATGCTACATACCGCAATTTTGTGGAAATCATACTTGAGAACCATGAGAAGAGTGTTCAATCTTGGCACTTGGCTGGTTACAACTTCTTTGCTGTTGCGTGAGTACCCCCAGCTTTCTTCTTCTAACATCAATTTCATTATTCTCAAATGAAAACTACTATCTTTTGAATCTATTTTGAGAAAATATTAGGTTTGGCCCCCCCCAAAAAAAAAAAAAAAGAAGCTATTAGCTTGGTAGTTAGAAATGTCAACGCCATATAAAATGTGGACCATATGAAGCTTGAGACTAGATGGAGGCAAATATAAAATTTAAATTTGAGAGTTTATTCTACAAAAAATTTTAACATTGAACTCGTGATACTTTTGAAATTATTTAAAAAAAATAAATGGAGGTAATCAGGTAACTTTTTCGGCGTCCACATCTTTAAGCTCGAATCACATATACAATAGATATCATACACACATACATACATATTTAGAGCATACTCATCCTTAAAAGTATACATCAAGACCTGAAATTCCAAATTTGCCTATGTTTTCGAGCCTCTCTAAACAACATCAATAGTCTTATTCATAAGCAAGTTGGAGATGACTATATGAATTTTCATTGATTCTGTCGATTTCTGTACAATCAACCAGAGCGACCTATGCAATATCGAGAGGGTCACCGACAACCCGTAAAGTTCGGCAAAATTTTTGTGTATACATGTATATGTCTTTAGAAAATAGTAATATATTAATAGTGGATACCTCTACAAAGCAGATTTTGGTTGAATCCAAAAGTGCACCTCTTACCTTCAAATCTTGGGTCCGCCTCTGCGATCAACTGACTTAAAATGCCAAATCCGTCTATATCTTCGAGCCTCTTTAAAAGCTCTCATGTACGTAGTCTCTCTTTTTTTCTTCCAAAGACTCAATTAATGGAATATGACATATGTCACATACAGGATTGAAGCAGGGAGATGGAAACCAGAGATGAGGCAAAACTACAACTTACTTGATGCAGTGAGCAGGAACACAATCCAAGTCTACCCAAACTCATGGGCTGCAATTATGACAACTCTTGACAATGCTGGGCTTTGGAACCTAAGGTCCAATTCATTAGAGAGGCAATATTTAGGCCACCAACTCTACTTTAGTGTTCTTTCCCCATCAAGGTCTTTGAAAGATGAGTACAACATGCCAGACAATGATATCTTGTGTGGCATTATCAAGGATTTGCCTCTCCCAAAACCTTACTCCATATAAAACCACACTTTTTGTAAGAATCATTTTCTTTTTGTTGCTCCTAATTACTAGGATTTCCAACTGTACATCATCTTCCAAGAAAAGAGAATGGCGCATTTTCACTTTGTAATCTCTCTCATTTGTCTTTTTATTACTGTATATTAGTAAGATGCAATGGAATAATCATGTGGACCTAGAGAATGGAAGAAAGACGGTCAAGGAAAAAATAGGGTCGCATTTGATAAGGAGTACTTTACCTCTAAAGTGCGCACGAATTGGAAAACATACATAGCTAAAAAAAATTACTAGCATTGAGTTCCTCATTACTTAAATTACATTGATCATGATAAAGTAATATAGTTGGTTTTGAAAAATAGATAATATGAAAACCATGTGTTTTGATAGTAATTTGTCATGGAAGTAGCAGGAATACGACCTTTCCGTGACTGCTATTTTTTAAAAAAAAATTATACATAGGTATATTATAGTTACAAAATTTGGTTTAGGTACTTCTGTATAAGAAAACACTAATTTAGATATCATCCATAAAATTTACTCCAAAGCTTATAATACTTTTAGTTTATCTTTCAAATATATGAATTTTATGTCAAAGAAACTTATTAAAAAGCTTATGCCCAAATTTCCACTAAAAATTAAGTAATTTGATCTTCATAAGTGACATATAAGACGAAACAAAGGGAGTAAATGGAGAGTTATAAAATTTATTTTAGTGTTAAAAGAAGATCTAGTGAGATAGTAGTGTCCTATAGTTAGAAGGGAACAAACCCCCCCCCCCCCCCCCGCCCCAACCCCACAAAAAAAAAAAACCCTTTCCTTTAAGTTAACCAAAGACAAACTAGTCTATTAGAATTCTTATATAATTAAATAATAATTAAAAAAGTAAATCATATAACTAATGTTAGAAAGACGTCAGTGTTTCTTCGTTCTTCTTTCTTTCCTTTTTTCCGATCTTCTTGTAATGTCTGCTTTAATATTTTAAGTTCAGCATCATCATTTCTTCATTTTTTGCGTCATTCCAAAACAGCAACATAAACTATGATAAAGCTGTTAAAATATAAGCCCACCAGAATGTTGGCCGTCTCTGAGAATGAATTTATCAACCCAACAACTCAATAGATATTAACTATTGTTTACCCTAAAACCGGATAACAATTGAATTTATACGCGGTTTTAAGGACACATGATATAACTTGGTACAAATTAAGAAGAATAAATTAGTATTAATATTGACAGTGAAAGAAATAATGCAAACCACACGAATTGAACAACCTTGGCCCTCGAGTTCAGTCACCCTTGAACCAAATATGTTTCAACTTGCTTATAAACAAAATAACAAGATAATGACAGCTACAAAATGATAGTATACTGCTTAGTATTGCGTGAATATGATGTCTTTACAAATGATCAGACTCCCCTTTATATAGTAGGTGATGTTTTATACTTCAATGCCACACAAGAGGGGGCGGGGGGGGGGGGGGAGTGATTTGTGTGGTGTCCAATTTTCGTGTGCACGGATTATAGAAGGACCTGGTTCTTCTATGTGTTCCTTATCCTACTATTGTGGAAATAATAAATGCGGAAAGTAAAGAACATAAGTATTTTTACGTGAAAAATATCCGGCTCAAAAGGTGAAAAAACCACGACCTACTACTCAGTAGGATTTTCCTCAACACTTCAGTAAATCAATGAGCCAAAACAGCATTTACAAAGACTCTTTGTAAACCCAAGGATTACCTCTAATCCTGTTGTGGCAACTAGCCTCTAATTGTTGCGACAACTTCAAGTTAATTCTAACTTGAATACTCAAAGTACCTAATATAATTGCTTCTAGATAAAGCTGAAAGGTACAATATGAAAACACCCACTACAATTGAACTAGAATAAAAGACAGGCACTTGAAACTGGTTCTTCTATCTGTTTAATGTATCTTCAGGTTTGGACACTTGAATCACACATGAATTGCTTGCAAAACGCCTTGCTATTTTGCTCTCAATTCACGTTTAACTTCTGCTTTTGTGCATGCCCTGTAAAGTGAGAACATCCTGCGATTTATAGAGTTAGTAGAGTAGAAAATAACTAGAGTTCTAATGCTACTCTTCATTGGTGAAAGAGTTCTAGTTAACTTCAACCTCTAACTCCTTCCCTATTGGATAGTGTTCTCTTTGAGTAAGGAGTCTTTCTCCTTATCAATTATGCAACATTTTCGATTAGGAGATATCAGATATAACAAGTTAAGCTTATCTCCCTCACGTGCATCCCTTATGCTTGATTCTGCCCGTGTCTATGTGCACTGTGGATGGACCTGGTTCATGCTTGAATTCCTTTGTCAATCTTCAAAACTGACTTCACTTGGGCCAACAGTAGGGGAGTCCTGTTCTAGGTACAATTCTATATGAGGTAAGAAATCCCAAGATTGGTTAATTAATCGGGCTCTTCTTGATACGTGCCGGGATTGGCGCCTGATCCTCGCCCGATTGCGGATATTTCAACTTTCCGTTATTCGACTCGGTAAGCTTCCCTCGATCTCTATTTTGTTCGGTATCGATCTTGGTCGATCTCGATCTTGATCGGCCTCAAGGCCACGAGCTCGGCAACCTAACTTTGCATCATGGTTCGATATAATACGAGGCTGAACCTTGGCTTATCGTATTCCAGCCTCGATCAGTCATAAAAAAAGGGCAAACCCGATTTTAACCGTATACAGATAGTCCCCTCGCTTCTCGAAGAGAAGATGACGAGAAACGATATGAACTTTTCCGATCCCGTCTCAATATGCCATGACATAAGCGACAATCCCGACTATGACGTCAGCGACATGTGGATACTAAAACGTCCCATCATTTCGGTTACCGAGGCATTAAATGCCTGTCAGTTGCTAGTTGGCCACCATCGGTTCTGAACCGCCACCAGCAAGTTATAAGTACCGCCACCTTCTTCCACTCAAACTTTATGCTCAAAATTTCCCTCATTGTTGCTTCTCTTCAACCATCTCTTTGCTTTTCAACTCTCGCTCCCAAATCTCTTGAATTTTAAACAAATCGCATAGCATCCTAATTCCCTTCTCTTTTACTTTACAATGGCAAAAACTTCTAAAATCGTACCACAAAAGGAGATCGCTTCTTCTTCACGGCCCGCAGGTGATGGAGCTACGACGGAACCTCCCCTTGAGGATTTTGTTCCGAGAGGGTGCCCTACTGTCGCCGATTTTAGGATTGAAAAAACCTCCTCAGTACCTGGTCGATGTGAACCGGTCTTGAGGTACATATGCACGATAACCGATGATCTTCTTGACAAAGTTAAAGAGGAGTGCCACTGGGTCGATAAACATGTTATGGTACCTTCGCCTAAGGAGTCGATCACTACCCATGTGGAGGGTTTCCTAAGTGCTTACACTTACCCTTTCACGTTTTGTCCCTTAGACCCTATCATCGTCGCCTTCTGCAAGAGGTATGACGTGACGCTCGGTCAAATCCACCCTTTCTTCTGGAGAATAGTGATTCTCCTCTGATTCTTTGTGAGCAAAATCGAGGGATGTCTTTTCACCCTCGACCAACTTATGCGCTTTTATAGTCCCTGAATCTATCGAGGATGGTTGATTAAGCTTTCTCGCCGGCCGACAAGGCCCCTTTCTCGAGCATAAATGAAGCTCGCGACCAAGGTTGAATGGGATGATTTGTCCGAATAAGGACTTCGGACTTGATCCCTGCTGAAGACATGCCATTTTCGGAGATATGGAACATGAATCGTGAGTAGTACTTTGCCTTTTTAATTTTGTTGGTTTACCTCTTATCTTCTTTCCTCATATATATTTTTTGATGTTGCAGCTGTGACCCAGGTGCCGGAGGTAGTCCTTGATCTCAAGCAATGGGTCGAGGGCCTGGTGTCGCAGAGACCATACTCTAAGCATGCTTGGATGGAATTAGTCCTTTATCAACCACCTGCTCCGAAGCAGGCCAAAGAGAAGAAGAGAAAAGGGGATCCGAGTTCCCCAAACTCGGAAAAGCAAAAGCCAAAGAAAAGCAAGATCGTAAACACAAGGGGAACACCATCGCTCTATCCTTGGACTCAGTCTGTCGGCTAAGGGACGATTCCGAACAAGAAGAAGAAGAAGAAGGATCCAATCTGGTAGCCCGTGTGTGGGCTGGTGCTTCGATATAAAAGCCCTCCGTATCGGAGCAGGTTAACGAGGGAGCTTTGGCTGAGGTTCCCGAGCTAGAAAGAGTTGAGGCCATTCCGTCCCAGGCTGAGATGGTCAAGAAAGAGACCGGGGACAAGGCTCCCCGAGTGGCCGGAGATGTTCCGAGGGACGAGCTCGGTGTGATCGATATTTCCGGGTCCCCTTCGATTTCGGATGCCACGATCCGTGAGGCCAATATGTTGGAAGGTCACTCTTGCGAGGGTCCTCAAGAGGCGATCGATATCCACGACTTTCTGGATGGGGTTGAGTTTGATGCTTTGGAAGATGTCACCAGGCTTGGTGGCTTACTAGTGCCGAAGAAAGCATCGTCCCCAGGCGCTACTGGGTCTTCGTCGAGTCCAAAACTGGTGGACCGATTCTCGGCCCCAAGTGTTAACCTCGACCGTAGGTGAAATATAGTATTTTCTATACCGGAGGATGCCCGGTTCTTCTCTCCCCCCGTGGGGATTGCCAGCTATCTTAGATGCTTGGTGACCGAGGAAGACCAAGTTGTGATGAATGCGGTGGGAGCTGCTTGCTGTTCAACAAGGCCTAACATGCTCTGAATCGGGTAACTTCGAGGGCCATTCCATTATCTTTTTTAAACTTAGAGTTGTAGGTAATTCTAACATCTTATTCCTTGCTTGTAGGCTTTGGTGTTGCATCACGAGGCTTTCGTTCGAATCTAGGAGGAGCGCGAGGCTGAGGTTCAGGACCTCACTAAGAAAATGACACCTACAAGCTTCTCAGTGAGAAGCTTCAGACGGATTTAGTAACGGCTCGGAATGAGCATGCTGAGATGGCCGAACAGGTATTCCGAGTGCTTCACGATAGTGAAGACAAATTGGAGCTTACGACTAACGATCCGATTCTGCAGGTCCGACAGAAGCTCAAACAGATCGGGGATCTTCAGAAACAAATAGATGCAATTCGAGCCGAGGCTGAAGAGTTCAAGAAGAATATGGATATCTTAGCCTCGATAAAGGAGGTCGTCCAAGCAGAGTTGGAGTCGGACGTGTCCCAGCTCCGGTTTTCAAGAGAGAAAACCTCAGTGCAAGCCAAGAAAATCGAGGAGCTTCAGTCCCAATTAGCTAACTTGGTCAATGAGCTCGAGGCGGCCAAATCTGAGGTGGCCATGGCCAATACCAAATCCAATGCTAATGCGACCCAGTATAAGGTCAACGTCTAAGCCATCCGGGCGCAGGCCAAAAACATGGTGGATCATGCGAAGTGGCAAGCTCGAAGGGAAGCCCTCGAGGAAGTCCATGCTCAGGTCTTCGATATACAGGCTGAACTTGAGAACGCCAAAGCAGAGGAAGCTAGGGCTCGAAAGCTGGCATTTCCCGAGAAAGACTCAGATAGTTTAAGTGAGTCTGAAGGTGGGGAAGATCTCGAGGGTGGCGATGCTGCCTCTGATGAAGACCAAGCCGTTTAGGCCTTTGTATTTTTTGTTTTCCTCTGCATCTTTTTGGGGCCATTTCGGCCATTGTAAATTTTTTTGACTTAAGCCATTTTGGCTTTTGCTTTTATAAAGATCATTGCATAAATATATACAAGGCTTTTTTCCCTTTTGGCTTTAGAATTTTTCCTTTGCCTTATTACTTGAATTCACAAAGGTCGGGATGCCTTAGCATAAGATAGCTTGGGTTGTGTAAGTTCGAACAATCTTGCCTTCACATTATTTGTGTTTTTGAGTCATCTTGGAGGTTCGGGGTTATCGGGAACCTTCTCCAAAGTAAGTAACTCAAACCATAGTTTGCCGAGGGTAGCCTTTAAAGCCGGTTATGAATATTTCGAAGGCCTATTTCTTATTACAGTTCTCGGACGTCTCTGAGCCATGTTAATACAGCCGTAGCCTTTTAATTCGGGCGTAGCCTAGTGATCTTGCTTTCCCGAGTTATCCAGGCTTGCCTAAGATAACAGTCCCCAAGTGGGTATGGCCGTGACCTTTAAAATTCGGGGGTTGCCTAAGAGGTCTTATGCCCCTAATGCTTAACAACTCGATCTGTTCGAGTTTGTTTCCGTGCGGCAGTCCCTGAGTGTGGGAGTGATCATCGGAACTCCGGTTATAATGGACCCTTGAGTTCGTTTCAATAATAGATCGAAAGTACATAATTGTAAAGTAGAAATTTTTTTTCTAAGACATAAGATAATTGAAGGGAAAAATACTTCTCTTTATTCTTGTGAAAAATGGTTACACATGCGTACATGTTTTGTGCCAGGGCTCGAGCAACCTATGTGGGCACGGTTCGTTTGATCATTTGGCCCTTAAAACAAATCTCTCCTATCGAGACCCTGCTATTATGAAGTAATTTCCTTGTAAAAAGTTGACATCCAAGGGCAATGCCCCCCAGTATTCGAGGTTGATTGTAGAGGAACCTCGGATACTGTTAATGCTGTCTTTGACACCGATTCATGATCGACCTTCGATTCTAAGTCAACACGATCCAATGTTGCCTCATTAAAAACCTTGCCGAAAAACCCAGTTGGGACAAAAATGGTTCAAGGGGAAAGAGTGCAACGCGTGCTTTCAGACCTAAAGGCTTCATGCCGCTCCTTGTCGATCACCTGCAAGTGTTAGTAAAAAAAAAAAGAAATAATCGAAATGGGGTTGTACCTTAGCAGTAATATCACTTAAGATGAGTCACATTGTTCGGTAGTTGTTCTCCGTCCATCATTCCGAGTTTATAGGACCCTTTCCCTGCGATCTCGAGAATCTAGTATGGCCCTTCCCAGTTCGGACCCAGTTTCCCTTCATTTGGATTTCGGGTGTTTAGTGTGACCTTCCTCAGCACTAAGTTCCCGACATTGAAATATTGAAGGTTGGCCCTTCGATTGTATTACCTTTCGATCCGTTGCTTTTGGGCGGCCAATCGAACAAGGGCAGTTTCACGCCGTTCATCCAATAGCTCCAGGATTGTATTCATGGCCTCGTCATTCGATTCCTTCATTACATATCGGAATCTGATACTCGGCTCCCCGACTTTGACCGGTATTAAAGCTTCGGTGCCGTAAACCAACGAGAACGAGGTGGCCCCGGTACTGGATTTCGAAGTTGTGCGATACGTCCAAAGAACTTCGGGCAGGATCTCTCTCCATTTCCCCTTGGCGTCAGTCAACCTTTTCTTGAGGTTTTGGATTATGGTTTTGTTGGTTGATTCGGCTTGTCCATTCTCACTAGGGTGATAAGGTGTTGATAAGATCCTTTTGATCTTATGGTCTTCGAGAAATTTGGTCACTTTGCTGCCGATAAACTGTTTTTCGTTGTCACATGCAATTTCGGATGGTATCCCGAATCGACATATGATGTGGTCCCAAATGAAGTCGATGACTTCCTTCTCCCTGATCTTCTGGTATGCTTGTGATTCAACCCACTTAAAGAAATAGTCTGTCATAAACAAAAAAAAATTGAGCCTTACCTAGTCCCGATGGGAAAGGGCCAACGATGTCTATCCCCCACTTCATGAACGGCCATGGTGATTAAACTGAATGCAGCAGCTCCCTGGGTTGATGAATCATTGGAGCATGCCGTTGGCACTTATCACATTTTTGCACGAACTCCTTCGCATCTTTTTCCATATCGACCCAATAATATCCGGCTCTGATTACCTTTCAAACCAATGATTCGGCACCAAAGTGGTTCCCGCATGTTCCTTCGTGGATTTTCCTAAAAACATACTCGGTATCTCCTGGTCCCAAACATATTGCTAACGAACCATCGAACATTCTCCTAAGCAAGGTTCCGTCCTCGGACAAGATAAATTGGGCTGCCTTTGTGCGCAGGGCCCTCAATTCCTTTGGATCTGAGGGAAGTTTTCCGGTCTTCATATGTATTTATTCCTCCAATCCCAAGTCAAGCTTATGGAGTTTATTTTGGCGTGACCTTATTCTACTACCAGCCTCATAAGTTGTACGATCGCCCCCCAGTTGAGCTCGTTATCTTCGACCGACGACCCTAAGTTTGCAAGGGCATCGGCTTCGCTGTTTGATCTCGAGGCACGTGCTGCAAAGTCCATTCTTTGAAACGATGCAATGTTACTTGTAGCTTGTCCAAGTACCTTTGCATTTAGTTCTTCCCTGACCTCGAATGTTCCGTTTACTTGGTTTACCACAAGGAGGGAGTCACATTTAGCCTCGATCACTTCCGCCCCCAAGCCTTTGGCTAGTTCGAGACCTGCAATCATGGCCTCATACTCGGCTTCGTTGTTAGTCAATTTTACAGTTCTAAAGACTTTCTAACTATATTGCCCGTGGGCGGATTCAGTACGATGCCAAGTCCGGACCCTTTTACGTTCGAGGCACCGTCCGCAAAGAGGGTCCAGATACCCGAAGATCTTCCTGAGTTTACCAACAACTCTCTTTCGACTTCGGGTATTAGGGACGGAGCAAAGTCGGCCACGAAGTCTTCCAAAATTTGGGATTTAATGGCCGTTCGGGGTTGATATTCAATATCATACCCGCTGAGTTTTACGGCCCATTTGGCCAATCGTCCCGAGAGTTCGGGCTTATGCATTATATTTCGTAAAGGGTAAGTTGTCACAACACATATAGGATGGCACTGAAAATATGGCTTCAGTTTCCTAGAGGCACTTAGCAAAGCGAGTGCCAATATTTCTAGGTGAGGGCATCTGGTTTCGGCCTTACCAAAGGTCCTACTAACAAAATAAATTGGAAATTGCGTACCTTATTCTTCTCGAACTAGGACTCCACTTACCGCTACTTCTGATACCGCTAGATACAAGTATAGTCGTTCGTCTGCCCTCGGCGTGTGAAGCAATGGTGGCTCGATAAGTATCGCTTAAGTTCTTCTAAAGCCCGTTGACATTCTAGGGTCCATGTGAAGTTGTTTTTCTTTTTCAGCAACGAGAAAAATCGATGGCTTTTATCTGACGACCTCGAGATGAATCGCCCTAGGGCTGCAATGCGCCCGGTTAGCCTTTGTATAGCCTTCACATTATCCACTACCATGATATCCTCGATGCCACACCTCCTTTTTACTACCCCCGAAAAGGGAGTATAAGGGAGTTTTTCCAATTTAAGTGACAATCGAAACGGGATTATTATTTAAGATCAGAGTCGCCACTTGGGATATTTTATGGTGTCCCAAGTCACCGGTTTAGAATTCCGAATCGAGGAGATTTGACTCTGTTTAATGTCTGCGAACACAGAAATCTGGGTAAGGAATTCTGTTAACCCAGGAGAAGGTGTTAGGCACTCCCGAGTTTCGTGGTTCTAGCACGGTCGCTTTGATCATACTTGGCTTATTAAAATTATTTAATTACTGATTTTAGAAGCTATGTGCATTAGCCGCTTTTAATTAGGAAATTATCTTGAAACAGGTCACGCGTACGTGTACCCATTTATTTGGCGCGTTAAAAATCATGTCACGCGAACGTGTCCACAATTAATAATGCTTTATTATTATTAAGAAATTTTGGTCAAAGTTGCGAACACATACTCCGGGTTTGTTTTTAGATAGACTAAGTCACGCTTAAAGCATTTTCTACGAATATTCATTTTTTTAAAAACGTACTTGTGTCACACGAACGTGTACATAACTAATAACATTTTATTATTATTAAGATTATCTGGCCAAAGTCACGCGAACGTGTACCTTGATTTTGGTCATGTAAATTTTCATGTATCAATCTCAAAGGAATGAAACCAATCATATAACCCCCAAAGCCTAAAATATGTTATACAAATTCAAAGCTACAAGCAGAAAGAAATGAACCATATCTGTCGAGAACACATGTTTCAAATGCATTGTCTATATTGAATTGGCTAGAAACAGTAGTCAAAAAGTTTTTAATCCAAATTTCATATGCAATTGGATAACACCAGTCCACCCACGTCCCAGAAGTTCCATTTTTGCTTCAATGTTCAAAATTAACTCGTGAAACAATTTCTTTTATTCTTAGCTTGGTCTTTGCTTAACAATCTAAACCACTCAAATTAACCCAAATTACAACTAAATACAGGAGATCAGCAACTAAACAATAGAAAATATTTCCAGTAACTCCACATTAACGAGCAAACGATAGACTCCGCATCCAAACCAAATTCATAAGCAAATCATGTTATTCTATTACAATAAGCAAAAGATCGAGTCAGAGAAAGAACGAAAACCTTTGCAATCGCCTGATTCAAATGTCAACTTCCAAATTCACGCGAAACAACAACAACAAAGTCGAGCAAGAAATCGCAAGCAAAATCGAAACCTCAAACCGAAAACCTCGTCGAATTTTGAACAGACTACCTTCAACAGCGACCTCCACACGATTCAAACTCAAATTCGGCTCCAAACATCAATTAAACTCCATGTTGTAGAAAACTAAAAACCAAATCGAGAATGGAGAAGACGAAGTAGTCCTTTGTACTGTTTTCGATTTTTGTTCGTGTCTATCTGTTCTAGCTCTAAGCTCGTTCCCTCAATATGTTTGTGTGTGTGCGTGTGATGCTGTTGAAGAAGAAGACAACCTTGAAGGTTTTTGGTCCTGGTTGAGGTCCGTTCCGGCGGGTTCGGGTGGAAACGGGCGGCGAGGTCCGATCAAGTAAGGGAGTTGCTGTTGGTTTTTTTATCCATGGTGAAGGGGTGGGGCTTTTTTGAATAAGAAGCAGAATGATGGGGTCATTTGGGGCGGGGTCTCTGAAGAAGATGAGGTCTGGGGGGTGGGGTTTTCTCTGAAAACGGCGCTGCTTTTTGGTAGCTCTCTAGGTTAGCTATTTTTTTTCCAGATTTTCGGCGTTCGGTCTCGGGGGTCTAGGGGTCTTGTTTGTTTTATAGGTTTTTTTTTTAGGTTAAGGGTATGGAACTAGGAATTATGGGATTGGGCCAAAGACTAAAAAAATGGACTACAAGATTAAAATGGGATAAACTAACCCAAAACTAACTCTTCCTTCTAAATATACAATTTATAATATAAAAATATAAAACTAATCTTAATTAATTGAACTAAACTATATTAAAACTATTTTTGTGTTTTCAAGATTATATGAAAATAAAGATAAGGTACTATTTTTTTATATTTTTTATTTAAATTTATGAAAATACGTAAGCTAAAATATTTTTGTAATTTTCATTTTTGTGACGAAATAAAATAAAAGAGTCAAAATTAGTTGAAGTAGCAATATTAGGCCTAAACTAAATATTTACATGCTAAAATATAAAAATCTTGGGAAGGGTCAAAAATTACATGTGTACAGCTGCCCCTCTTTGACTGGAAATACGAAGTATTTTCAGACAAAGAACGACTAGACAGGTTTTTTGACCCGACCCTTATTTAGGAGACCAAAACTAAGAGAAAGGAGAATGTGACCGAGCCCTGGTATGCGAGCTGCCTATATATCCTTGGCTATAAAGGAATCAGGCCACGTGTAGTTCAGAAGTGAACGAGGTGATGGAGTATACTGAGGTGGAGAGCCGGTCAAGGTGCCGTTCCGTCGAGGTTCCGGTCCGCAGTCCTGTTATTACATCAAAATCACAAAATGAAAAAGACCAACTAAGCCTGTCAACTATGAGTTATATGATTCCTATCTATAAGTCTTCTGAAGCTTGATCTTGAGTCTTGAATGGTTCTTCATGCGGACTTTAGATTTGAACCTTGATGTTTGCTAGCTGCAGGTGCTAGTTCATTCTTCTTCAGCTTTTCGGATCAAAACCGGACACACCATGCTTGTGGCTTCAGTCGTGTCTTGAGCAATCTACCTCTTGTCTCAGCTTCTGCATTTTGGATTCACTTCCCCCTTTTTTTTTCTTTTCTTATTTTTTTTTTGTTTTTCTTTTTATTCTGTACTAAGATTACTTCCATTGATCATCTCGGACTGTTGACTTGCCTTCTTGCCGCGAGCTTCTGCTACTTCTAACTTGAACTGTCTTCCTTTGAGACTTGAACTGCTTTCCCTTGAAACTCAAACTGTTTTCCCTTATTCTCAAGGTGGGTGCCTGATTGCCGATACTCGAACTGCTTTCCTTTGAAACTTGAACTTTTTTCCCTTGTTTCTCCAAGTGGGCGCCTGATTGCTGAACTTGACTTGTCTTCCTTCGAAACTGCTTTCCCTTGAAACTTGAATTGTCTTCCCTTGTTCTCCAGGTGGGCGCCTGATTGCCGAAACTTTAACTGTATTCCCTTGCTCTCCAGGTGGGCGCCTGATTGCCAAAACTTGAACTGTATTCCCTTGCTATCCAGGTGGGCGCCTGACTACAAAATGTTTAACTGTATTCCCTTGCTCTCCAGGTGGGCGCCTGATTGCCAAAAGTTTAACTGTATTCTCTTGCTCTCCAGGTGGGCGCCTGATCGCCAAAACTTTAACTGTATTCCCTTCTCCAGGTGGGTGCCTAATTGCCAAAACTTTAACTGTATTTCCTTGCTCTCCAGGTGGGCGCCTGATTGCCAAAAGTTTAACTGTATTCCCTTGCTCTGCATGTGGGCTCTTGATTGCCAAAACTTTAACTGTATTCCCTTGTTCTCTAGGTGGGCGCCTGATTGCCAAAACTTTAACTGTATTCCTTTGCTCTCCCGGTGGGCGCCTGATTGCCAAAAGTTTTAACTGTATTCCCTTTCTCTCCAGGTGGGCGCCTGATTGCCAAAACTTGAACTGTATTCCCTTGCTCTCCAGGTGGGCGCCTGATTACCAAAACTTGAATTGTATTCCCAGCAATCAGGAGCCCGCCTGGAGAANGTGGGCGCCTGATTGCCAAAACTTGAACTGTATTCCCTTGCTCTCCAGGTGGGGCCTGATTGCCAAAAGTTTAACTGTATTCCCTTGCTCTCCAGGTGGGCGCCTGATTGCCAAAACTTTAACTGTATTCCCTAGCTCTCCAGGTGGGAGCCTGATTGCCAAAAGTTTAACTGTATTCCCTTGTGCTCCAGGTGGGCGCCTGATTGCCAAAACTTGAACTGTATTCCCTTGCTCTCCAGGTGGGTGCCTGATTTCCAACACTTGCCCTGCTTTTCCCTCAAAACTTGACTTGTTTCCCTTGTTCTCCAGGTGGGCTCCTGATTGCTGAACTTGAACCGTCTTCCTTTGAACATTGCTGCTTTCCCTTTGTTCTCCAGGTGAGTGCCTGATTACCGACATTTGAATTGTATTCCTTTCCTCTGAAACGTGAATTGTTTTCCCTTTTTTTCCAGGTGGGCGCCTGATTGCAGACACTCGAACCATCTTCTCTTACTACTTGGAACTGTTTTCCTTAGAAGCTTGCACCATTTTCCCTTGCTCTCCAGGTGGGCGCCTGATTGCTGAACTTGCACCGTTCTCCTTTGAAACTTGAGTTGGTCTCCCTTGTTCTCCAGGTGGGCGCCTGATTGCTGAACCTGAACTGCTTTCTCTTGAGACTGCTTTTCCTTGGAACTGTCTTCCCTTGTTTTTCCAGGTGGATCCCTGATTGCTGGACCTGAATTGTTCTCTCTTTGAAACTGCTTTTCTTTGAACTGTCTTCCCTTGTTTCTCCAGGTGGGTGCCTGATTGCAACAAAACAGACAAAAACAAAAGAAAATTTTTTGCCCCAGTTTGGTAGCTGGGGACGTCTGTAAGTGTTAATTGAATCATGTTACCCAATATCTCTAAGAATTTAGAAGCTAGGCCCCATTATCCAGGAGGGTCCTAAAAATTAAAATCGAATCTCATCTTAAGAGTGAAACCTTCAGAGCTAAATACAACTTCCTAAAGGTGAAACTTATGCTAAATCTCATTATCTAATGGAGGTCTTAAAACTAAGTCCCATTATTCAGGAGGGTCCTGAAAATTTCCAATTGAATCTCATCCTAAGAATGAAAACTTCAAAACCAACTTATATTTCCTCAAAGTAGAGCTTATTCTAGAACTTGTTACTCATGAATGTTTCGAATTTTAACTAGGTCCCATTGTCCAGGAGGGTTCTGAGAACTTCAGATTAAATCCCATTATCCAGGCGGGTCCTGAGAAGCCGAGAATGAACTTACCTTAGCCATGCTTTCTTCCTGGAGGATCTCTGCAGAACAAACAAAATTCCTTGCCCCCTGAACCATGCTTTCCTCATGGCGGGTTCCTGCAGATCGAACAAATTTTCTTTCCCCTTCTCAACCGCCTTTGTGCTGACAAAATTTGGGCACGACACTTGAAGAAATTCAAGCTTCACAGCTTTGATTTGGACATAGTCTTCGTCCCTGTTTCAAACAAAGAAAACTTGTGAGTTTAAACATGGTGGTTGGTTTGTGGCCTTGACTTTGAGGGCGATTGCTCCTTCACTTCCCATGATAACTTCGATTTCAACTCGAAAGACCCTGCCTGTTTATTGACGGACCACTTTCTCTATCACCCTTATCACGAAAAATAATTCTGATCCGTTCAAACCCAATACCATTCATATGTTGCATTGTGCTCATGCATTGACATATACTGAACCTTTGTGTTTCACATAAATCCCAAAACACGTTGATTTTTACCAACTCAGTGCGCTTGTTGTTCTTTCCTAACGTAGGCCACTGGCCTTGGCCTTGGCCTTGAGGTCTATTGCTCCTTCGCCTGCCAAGATAACTTTGATTTTCACTTGGAAGACCTTGCTTGTTGTTGGTTAACCACTTTCTCGGTCAACCTTATCACAGAAAATGCCTTTGATCCGTTCAAACCCAAATACCTTATCACATGAATCCCAAAGCACACTGATGGTTACCAACTCAGTGTGCATGCTGTTCTTTCCTGACTTATGCCACCTTGATGTGCTAGCCAGATCTCGTTTTGTGCAATTGGAAAGCTGGTGGCAAATTTTGAAGTCATTTCTCACTTGTTCTGACCAAACAGACTCAGGAAGAGGGAGTAAACAAGACAAAAGGAACAGAGTAAAGGACAATGGAAAGAGATGATTCCTAACAAGAAAACTACAAAGTAGAAACTTATCAGATGTGGATACCAACTCTATTGACCATGACATGCGCCCGTGGCCTAATCTGTCAAGCAAGTCTGATGTTCAACTCTTGTTATACCCCTAAACCGTGAAACTGGGCTTCAATGCTCCGGTTATCCAATCTGATTCACGACCCTTATTCGACTTGTAGTGCTCGAAGGGTTTTCACCATCAAGCCTCTCTCATTTTGTTCTTTCTCTCAACTCACCGTCGCCTTATGGTGCCTGTGAAGGTTTTCACCAATAAGACTCTCTCAGTTTGTTCTTTTCTTCTTATTTCCTCTAATTATGCAGATGGCAAGCGTCAACTATGGTAAAAATATCATGTGCTCCTGGCATGGCTAACTCGGCACTCTCAAAGATTATCTGGGAGGTTTTTTTTGGACTATAATGTGGCTTTTGGACAGGGTTAGAAAGAAAGGATATCATAAGGGCTCAAAATAACTAAGACAACGGGGTTAATTTATTTACAACTTTTGGAATCCATTCTAAAAACTTTGCCCCAATTTCTAAAACAAGGGAATTTGATTCTTTTTTTTTCCTTTTCTTTTCTTTTGATGGAGTTACTAAGAAAGAGTGCCCCACTCTCGACTTCGTGGGATTATAAAATATTTTATTTGGTATGACCGAACCGTAAGGCTGCCTACGTATCTTGTGGTGACAAGAATTAGGTCAAACGTAGTTCACAAAGATACGTTTTGTTGTTGCTATTTTTTTTCTTTTCTTTTCTTTTCTTTTTCTTTTCTTTTTTCTTTTCTTTCTTTTTTCTTCTTTTTTTCTTTTCCCCCTTTTTTTTATCTTTATTTTTCTCCTCTTCTTTTTTTTTTTTGAATTTTCCTTTGGGAATGAACCTTTTAAAATAAACCTATGGGGACATAAACTTTTTTTCTTCTTTTTTTTCGCATGACTCTAACTTGATTCCAAAAGAGGGGAGGTCAAAGAAATTAGTACAGGCTCAAAAGGGTATCAAATGGTATAAGTGCTTGGGTAGCTGAAAGAGGGCCTCCCAATCCCTGAAAATGCCAAGCACAACACATGCGACTTGAAATGAAAATTGAAGATCATGCACAATATTTCTTTTGCGGCTTCGGCATTGGTATCATTGGTATGCCTTCCACTTTTCTTTAGCGCCTTGTCAAGTACAGAACCCTCGTTGGGTGATTCCCTCTTCACAATAGATATCCTCCGTCAATTTGGAGAAAACTTCCTTGACTTTATCTTGTAACTTGAGATGCACTTGAACTCAAAGTTGCTTGCTTCAAATCGTCCGGGATGCACTCTCCCTTAACGAATTCTTGTCACCCTATTAACTTTCCAAATTATCTGCCCCAGTTTCACACAATTCGGGCTTTAAGTGGTCTCAATATCCCTTTACTTACTTCCCTCAAATGTCCCTATCATCTTCAAAATTATTTCGTTGCTTCATGATTAGACTAACTTTTAAGACCAGGCTTAGAATTATGCATGCATGTCATGTTGCTAGAACCATCATGAAAAGAACTATAAAAGGAGAAGAGAACTAAACAAAAATGACTAGAAATAACAGAAAATAGAAAATTGCATTAGATAGACGGTTTTGAACAACAAAACAAGCAAAATAAACTGGGGTACAACCCTGGAACAAACCTAGATAACACTAAATGAGTTACTACGACTAAAAGAACTAGGCAAAATAAAAAGATAGAAGGGTTTGAGTCACAAGACAATATCCAAATTACAACCCTGAAATAACCCGGACAACAAAAATGACAACAAAATGAACCACCAAGACTCCTCCCCGGCTAGCCAAGAGATGGAGCGTCTTTCCAATTACCAAGCACGACATCTTAGCCACTGAGTTCCGCATCAACATTACTAGGACCTTCACAAGTCTCCATCACATTGGCTTTAGCAAATTGCATTTGGGTCCCTTTTGCCGGCTCGTTCTTAAGATCAAATCATAGGATCTCGGAAGAATTCTCATATTCTTTTTCAAAACAAATCATAGCCACCAAATGCGTCTCATTATGAACAGGCGATGGACTTTGGCTAGTGTCTACTGCATCTAGATTTTGCACGACAATGTCACCTGCATCAATAAGCTTCTGAATTGGTTTTTTCAGATGCCAACACTTTTCTGTGCTGTGACCCGGGGCATCAGAGCAATATGCGCACCTTTGAGAATAATCAAAGTTCTTTGGAAGAGGGTTCGGCATTTTTATCTGAATCGGCTGCAACATGTCAGATTTCCTCAACCTTTGGAACAAACTGGCATATGATGTTCCAATAGGAGTGAAAGTCTTTTCTTTTTTCTGTTGTCTTTTCATTTTGTACTCTGGCCTCGGTTGGAACCTTTTGCGGGCAGGTGATTGATATGCTTGAGGGGGCGGGTAAGACATTTGTGGAAGTGGTACGGGCCATCGCGGGCCTTGTGGATGTGGAGCATATGGTAGTGCATTGTGGATGGGGTATTGGGAAAGTGATGTACGACTTTGGGGGTTCTGTGGAGAGAAGTAGCATGGAAGGATTATATGGTGCACAGGGATACCCATGGGGTCGATATCGAGGCTGAAAGCGTTGAGCAGGAATGCCCACCGGATCATCTTTTCTGTTTCTCTTTCTTCCACCCAAACTTAATGAGATGTTCTGAATGTCTCTGTAGTATCTTTCAATGCCGAATAACTCATGATTTTGCCTGACTTGATTCCCTCTTCTACCATCTCCCCCATTTTTACCACATCATTGAAAGGTTTACCCAAGGCCGGGATCAAATGACTGAAGTAGGTGGGCCCCGGGCTTGTAGGAAAAGCTCAACCATTTCTTCTTCACCAATCGGGGGACTAACTCGAGCAGCCTGTTCCCTCCATCTGAGCCCAAACTCCCTAAAGCTTTCCTCCGGTTTCTTTTCCATCTTGGATAGGGAGGAGCGGTCTGGGATATTGTCTAGATTGTACTGAAAGTGTCGAACAAAATCTTGAGCCATGTCATCCCATGTATGCCACTTATTGATATCTTGACGAGTATACCATTGCAAGGCTGCCCCAGTCAAGCCCTCGCTGGAATATGTCATCATTTCCCGCCAACACTTCTCATTTCACTACAATAACCCCTCAGATGGGCTACTGGATCTCCACGCCCATCATACAAGTTAAACTTTGGCATTTTAAACCCTGCGGGCAGATGAACATCAGGGAACATACACAAGTCATTGTAAGACATGTTAATCTGATTTCCCATCCCTTACATGCTCCTTAAGGACTGTTCTATACCTTTCAGCTTCCTGAATATCTCATCTCGCCCTTCTTTTCCTGTGACCTTTTCATTTTCAACATGAGGCTCATTCCGAGGGTTCTGATTGTATGAGTCAGGAACCTTGTGGGCAACCTCTGAGGGGTAATATTGGGCATCATGAGCTTTGATTGGATGTTCATTGTTGGGGATAGTGGATATGACAGGAGGGCAATATTGGGGAAAGGTAATTGGAGGACGAGTGATGGAGCTACTAGGGTGGTTGGGAAAGCTGTGATAAGCAGGTGGATCTGGAGAGTATAGGGGATCATCTGGCACTATGACCGGAGTTTGGGTAAGGGTAGCATCTATAAAGCTAGGTGGTGGCGGGGGTGGTGCCTTGCCGGTCACCCAAGCCTGATACGTGTCCGCCATGTGTTGTCTTAACATCCTTACCTCTTCAATCAACCCATTGCCCCGTTCAACCAATTGCTTTTGGGCACCAGTATCAACTGACTCGATTCCGTTGCCGTCTGCCATTGCCTTTCGACCTTATGTTGTAGAGAAGTGTCACCACTTTAAGAACCACAAACCAACCACCTTTCTGCTCAATGAAGATAACAAAAGGAACAAAATGGGGACATCCTGTTAGCATTAGGGCATTTAACAGCTAAAAATATCACATTGTGTGCAATGCACCTAGCAACAATTAACGTTTCTAGAATGACTTCTAGGGTCACAAGGTCACTTGGCATCATCCCAATTTTGTTCATTTCAATCTTCTCTTTTCTTTTCTTTTCTAGCACTTCCTGGCTTGCTCATTTTCCTTCATTTTTTTTTCTTTCTGATTATCGCTCTTTTCTTTCCTCTCATTTCTCACATCCCATAATTTCATCTCTTTTTTTTTCTTTTTCTTTTTTTTCTTTTTCTTTTAATAAATTAAAAAATAATTCGATCGAACCCTATGTAGGTTGCCTACGTATCATAACGCCGCATGAATCAGATCTTTGCGTAGTTCGAGAAGAACGGGAACAAAGTAAACAAACTAACGTTCTTTTTTTCTTTTCTTTTTTTTCTTTTTACCTTAATGACTACTCTGATGAGAAAAGAGAAATAAAAGAAGCAAATCCTTTTTTTTTAAATTTTCTAGACNCCACATCAATATTACCAAGACCATTACCAATTTCAATATCATTAACTTCACCAAGTGGCTCATTGACTCCTTTGACCAACCCTTCGTCATTGCAAACCATCCCAACAATCTGTGCGTTGTCATGTACCTGTAGAGGATTATGTGTGACACTTGGGATATTACTTCCTTGGACCACAATTATTCCTTCTTGAATCATTCTTTCTATTTCCCTTTTCAAAGCACGACAATCTTCAATGCTATGCCCTTGGACATTAGAGTGGTACATGCACCGTACAGTTGGATCAAATCCTTTTGCATATGGGTCCGGCGTATAGCCGAGGAGCGGCTCAATCAGGCCAGAATGTTTTAACTTTTCAAACAGGCTTGTATAGGATTCTCCGATTGGCGTGAAACTATTTCTTTGCCTTTGTTTCCCTCCATGCCCTAGTTTTCTAGGGTTGTTGGATGCTCGAAAATGCTGCGGAGGCAAAAGTGCATTATGCAGTGCTGGCGCTCGCCATGAGGTATGACCTAGTGGTTGGATAGATGCTCGGACTTTGTTCGGAGAATAATACTGGGGTGGATTATGTGGAGTTTGGGGATGTTCATGGGGTCGGTATTGAGGCTGAAAGCGTTTAGCGGGAATGCCCACTGGATCATGTCGTTGGCGGTTCAGCAACATCTTTTCTATCAATGGGAGGACTGTCCCGAGAACCTTATTCGTTCCATCTGAACGAAAATTCCCTAAAACTTTCCTTGGGTTTCTTTTCCATCTGAGATAGGGAGGAGCGGTTTGGGACAATGTCTATATTGTACTAAAAGTGTCGCATAAAATCTTGAGCCATGTCATCCCATGTATGCCACTTACCGACATCTTGACGAGTATGCCATTCCAAAGCTGCCCCAGTCAGGCTCTTACTGACATACACCATCAGCAACTCATCTTTCCCGCCAACACTTCTCATTTCATTGCAATAACCCCTCAGATGGGCTTCTGGATCTCCACGCCCATCATACAACTTAAACTTTTGCATCTTAAACCCTTTCAGCTTTCTGGATATCTCATCTTGCCCCACTGTCTTAGCAGGCTTTGCAATCTCACCGGGAGGCTCAAAATGAGAAGCATAAGAGTACGGAACCGAGACCTTGAAAGTTGGTTCTGGAGCACAGTGTTGGGCATCGGGGACTTTGAACACAGTCTCATTAGAGGATCGAGGAAAAATAGCTGGTGGAGGAGCTGCAAGAGAATGAGTGGCCAAAGGAGCGGGATATGAGGTGGTTTTGGCGGGTAGAGTGTGAAAAGGTTGTGGGGAGATATCAGCAGCAGTGGGAATCTAGATTTGTGATAGTGGTGGGATAGTTGCAGGGTTTTCAGTGTAGTTAATAGGGAATGAAGGTGGAGGATGCCCCCTGATCCAAGACTGATACATTTCTGCCATTTGCTGTTTCAACATTTGGACCTCCCCTTTCAATTCAGACTCCGACTCCACAAACTCCCTCGATGGGTCAACAACTCTTCTGTCCAAGTCTTTGCTAGCCATGGCTACCTTACTCTTTGACCATGTGCTGTATGAACGAGTTACTTAAAAACCACAAACCAACCACCCTTCTCTGAATGAAGATAACAAAAGGAACAAGAATGGGGTCATCCTGTTAGCATTAGGGCATTTAACAGCTAAAAATATCACATTGCGTGCAATGCACCTAGCAACAATTAACGATTCTTGAATGATTTCTAGGGTCACAAGGTCACTTGGCATCATCCCAATTTTGTTCATTTCAATCTTCTCTTTTCTTTCTATTCTAGCACTTCTTGGCTTGCTCATTTTCCTTCACCCTTTTTTTTCTGGTTATCACTCTTTTCCTTCCTCTCATTTCTCACATCCCATAATTTCATCTCTTTTTTTTCTTTTTCTTTTTTCTTTTTTTTCCTTTTCTTTTTCCTTTTTCTTTTTCTTTTAATAAATAAAAAAATAATTCGATGGAACCCTATGTAGGTTGCCTACGTATCATGATGCCGCATGAATCAGATCTTTGCGTAGTTCGGGAAGAACGGGAATAAAGTAAACAAACTAACGTTCTCTTTTTTTTTACCTTAATGACTACTCTGATGAGGAGAGAAAAATAAAAGAAGCAAATCCCTTTTTTTTTGAAATTTTCTAGACTTAATGTTCTATAACCTATTATAAACTCAAGCTTAACGAGCATATATTTTTTTTCTCTCTTTTTGAAACAAATACTCTATGGGAAATTATTAAGGAAAAAATCCTAGAAGAGAAAAATATTTTTTGATTCTCTTTTTTTTAGGAAGGAAATCTAAAGAATAAACGAAAAAATATTTTGAATTTTCATTTGATATCCCTGAAGAAAGATTTCGAACTAAGAAATGAAAAAAATAAAAAATATTTTTGGATTTCAGTTTTGATTACCTAAGGGAGAAACTCTGAAAATAAATCAAAGATAAAGTATGCTATTTTTTTTTTCTTCTATGTACAATGTCCTGAAGTTATAGTAAAAATAAAATAAAAATTCTATTCATTTTTCATTAATTTCCTATAGGAATTAGTTCTCTAACCGATACGGGACTTAATGGAGCCCTTTTACAAATAATATCTCATGGATTTATTGGTGCTGCACTTTTTTTCTTGGTCGGGAACGACTTATGATAGAATCCGCCTTGTTTATCTTGACGAAATGGGCGGAATAGCTATTCCAATGCCAAAAATGTTCACGATGTTCAGTAGCTTTTCGATGGCTTCCCTTGCATTACCAGGTATGAGTGGTTTTGTTGTCCGAATTGATAGTTTTTTTGGAATAATTACCGGCCAAAATATCTTTAATTCCAAAATACTAATTACTTTGTAATGGCAATTGGAATGATATTAACTCCTATTTATTCATTATCTATGTCACGCCAGATGTTCTATGGATACAAGCTATTTAATGCCCCGAAGGATTCTTTTTTTGATTCTGGGCCGCGAGAGTTATTTCTTTCGATCTCCATCTTTTTACCCGTAATAGGTATTGGTATATACCCGGATTTCGTTCTTTCATTAGCAGTTGACAAGGTCGAAGTTATTCTATCTAATTTTTTTTATAGATAATTTGGATGACTGAAATAAAAAAACCTATGTTTGTTTTGAAAAACATTCTTGGACAATGAAAAAAAGAAGACTTTTTTTCTTCTCTTAACTCTTAAGTTAAGTAAAAACAATGAAATTGAACTACATATGGTAGAAAACCGTGTGAATCAAATATTGTATTGATGATTCACACGGTCCGCACGCTGGTTCATACAATGCGCCGCCCGCTCTTGTATTTGTAATAACTTGTCTTGAATTCAATTAAATGTTGATGGAAAAGAACCATAACTATGTAACCCTATTCCTAAAAGATTGACCCCAAAATAGCATATCCAAATTATAAGAAAGCCTATAGACGCTACAATTGCAGAATTTGCACCCCGCAAATTTCTATTTGTTCGAGTATGTAAATAAATTGCAAATACGATCCAAGTAATAAATGCCCAAGTTTCTTTTGGGTCCCAATTCCAATACGACCCCCACGCTTCATTAGCCCATACCGCTCCCGAAAGGATTCCTATGGTTAAAAAAGTAAATCCTAAACTAATAACCCGATAACTCCAATAATCCAATTGTTGAATCAATTGGGACCTGTAATAATTTTTAGCAGAAAAAAAAGAAGTATTTTGTAAAACATTTTCACCCAAGAAAAATGACTCGTTTAAAAAACCATTGCTCTTATAAAAAAGCTGTCTGTTTTTTCGAAATGTAATCACTAGAAGTGCTACTGATAATAATGATCCACATAAAAGGGCTGCATAGCCCAATATCATCATACTTACGTGCATTATTAACCACTCGGATTGAAGAGCAGGTACTAATATCACAGATTGGTGTATTTCAGTTAAAATCCCTGACGTAGCAAAGCCTTGGGTAAAAATAGCACTAGGGCCAGTTATTTTACTTAAAATTAAAACATTTTTTTTGAAATACGGAATTATATGAATAAGGGAGAAACTCCATGAAAGGAAAATTAATGATTCATATAAATCGCTTAGTGGGAAATGTCCAGAAGAAATCCAACGAGTAACTAATAATCCTGTTATACAGAAAAAAGTAACTATTATGCCCTTTTCTGATGAATCGTATAGTTTTACGATTTCATCGACTAAAAGGGTTATCAAATGAATTGTAATTACAATTGAAACGATCGAAAAGGAAATGTGAGTTAATATATGCTCTAAGGTTGAAAATATCATAAAAAATCTTAAAAAAGAAGAGTCCCTTAATTACATAATTCTAAAAAGGAAATCGGGAATTGAATTCATTATAAGATCTATTTATCCTTTTTAGAAGACGGTATGCCGCCACTCGGACTCGAACCGAGATGCATTAGCACTGCTTCCTAAGAGCAGCGTGTCTACCAATTTCACCATAGCGGCCTGTCTTGAACTCATAATAGCCTATGAATAAGCAATCGTCGAGATTGAGGAAGCTATTTTAGTTTAGTAATGATTCAAATGGATCAATAACAATAAAAAGTTGTTCAAATAGGAATTTGAAGTTGAAGGTTCATTATTTTAGATTTGAGTTTAGAGTCTTAGTTTTTTTTATTTAACCTGGGACTTTCCTATATTTTATGCTTTCCTCGAATTGAACTCTTGTAACTAAACCGTTCTATACTCAATTATGGATTTTGAAGACAAAATAGAAAGAAAAGAACCTATTTTGCATCGCTCAAAATTGACAACCAGTCATACAGAATTTCATTAAGCAATTTTCTCTATTGGGTTAAGGGCAAGATATACATGGGGATCTATATAATAATTCAGAGAAAATAAAGAATTAGAAAGTTAGACAAAACAAAAAGGTTTCAAAATAGAATCAATTAGTTTCAATGAGTTCTTAACTTTCACTAATTTCACTAAAGATTTTTAGATACGTTCTTCTATAGATATGGAAATAGAATGGAAATATAGAATTTTTTTTAATGGAATTCTGCAAATAGGTCGATGGGGAAAATGAAACTCCCCACCTTGGAATAGAAATGATGTTTATTCTTTTGTCAACAAAAAAGTTATTATTCAGTAAATAGAGGATTTCCTAATTCTATTATTTTATCTATCAATCAGAAAAGCGAAGCGAGTTCCATTACGTATTGATTGGTGAGCTAATCAATATCAAATATGAAAGGGAAATCGTTAAATTATTCAATTAGATAATAATTGAATAATTGAATTCTTTTTTCAAGTTGATTCAAATTATTCGAACGTTTTATTACTTATTTATTTTTGTTTGGCGTACAAAAAAACTTTTTGAATTCCCGGTAGAAAGAGATTTCGCTAACGAAAAAGCCTTTAATGCTATCGAATATCCCTTCCTTTTCCAAATATTTTTACGAATACGCTTTTTTGATGTCGAAGTGCGTTTTTTTGGAACTGCCATTTAGAAATNGTAACGATTCTCTACTCTTATATGCTTAATACCCACTAATCTAATCACGATTTCATCTTTAAATTTCGGATTTTGAATGAAAATTGGGTGAAAGTTCATAGACCAAACTTTGGGTTTTGAGGGGGCATTTGACCTCCGATTTGGGAGATTTTTATATGGTTGGACTCGTGAGAGTACGAGGGTTCTGAAAATGTGAAAATTATTCGATTTCGAGACTTTGGCTAGAGGGGCATTTTGGTCATTTTACCTATTTTCGCGCCCTAGCTTTAAATTTAATAGTGGAATCAGTTGTTTGTAATATTATTTACGATGTGTAATTGAATTGAATAGATTTGGATCATTTGGAGTCGGATACTCGTGGCAAAGGCGCGGTTTCTAGTGATATTGAGCCGGTTCGAGGTAAGTGGCTTGTCTAACCTTATGTGGGGGACCTTTCCCCTTAGGATTTTACTTGATATTTGAGTGCCTTGTGCGTGAGGTGACGAGCGCGTACTTGAGCCGATTGATGAAATCCCCTTTTTTTTACTTAAGCTATGGAAACTTAGTTCTTATCCTTATTTGCTTTGTTCTACTTGGAGTTATGACTTATGCTAGATTAGGAAAAGCATGTTTAGCTGATTTGACTGCCTACTTGCTTAAATTATTTTGACTGCACTACGTGAAGCATGCTAGGCTAGTTCTATCTGTGTTTGTCTTTCGTACCTTATTCCTTGGTTTGTTTCTGGCTGTGATTGCGCATTTACATTGGGACTACGGATGTGGGATTCCGGTAGCTCCCCCTTGTTTGTTTACTTTGGGACTACGGGTTTGATTCCCGGGAGATCCCCCTGCACTTTTACTTTGGGACTGCGGGTTAGATTCCCGATAGATCCCCCTGCATATTTACTTTGGGACTGCGGGTTAGATTCCCGATAGATCCCCCCTGCACATTGATAGTTGGACTACGGGACGGCATCCCGGGAGATCCCCCTGTACTTGTTATGTTCTGAACTGAGGTGCGGGATACCAAGAGATCCCTAGCACATGTAAACGTGATATTTGAGGATACCAGGAGATCCTTGGGATACCAAGAGATCCCTCGTGTATATGATGAGGATACCAAGAGATCCTCGGGATACCAAGAGATCCCTAGTGTATATGATGAGGGTACCAAGAGATCCCCGGCTATTACTTCCTGTTGTGGGCAGTATTCCTTATATTGTTTGTTTCTGCTTCCTAATTACTGTTTCCCTTATTTATCCTATTTAGATTCTCGCTGTAGACTTTATCTATACTGTTTTCCTTATCCTATCATATATCATGTTTATCTTAGTAGGGCCCTGACCTTCCTCGTCACTACCCAACCGAGGTTAGGCTTGGTACTTACTGAGTACCGCTGTGGTGTACTCATGCCCTTCCTGCGCATGTTTTTCATGTGCAGATCTAGGTACCTCCACTCAGGCGCACTATCCTTGAGGCGAGGCGATTCACGGAGACTTCGAGTTATATCTGCCGCGTCCGCAGACCAGGAGTCTCTATTCTGTTCCAGCTTTAGTACTTAGTTTATTCCTTTTCTCTCGGTTGTTTAGATATTCTGGAGTTAGACCAGCGTACTATGCTTCTGTTAGCCTGTGGTTCCCGTGAGTTTCCGGGTTTTGGGTTGAGATTTTAGACTTCCGCATTTCTTTTGAGTTGTATATGCCAGGTGGACTCATTTACCGTTTTTCTGCTAGTTTTGCTTAATTTAGTTAATTGTTTCTGCAAGTTATACGCATTTTCGCATTGTTAGGCTTACCTAGTTGTAGGAACTAGGTGTCATCACGACATGTTCATGGAGGGTGAACGGGGGTCGTGACACGCCACTTGGGATAATTTATGGTATCCCAAGTCACCGGTTTAAATCCCAAATCGAGGAAAGATTGACTCTGTTTTACAGTTCGCGAACACAGAAATCCGGGTAAGGAATTCTGTTAACCCGGGAGAAGGTGTTAGGCATTCCCGGGTTTCGTGGTTTTAGCACGGTCGCTCAATTGTTAATATTGGCCTAATTATCTGATTTTTTACACGTTTTAAACCTATGTGCATTTTTAACTATTAAAAACTGCTTTTATTTATTTAAGAAATTATTTCAAGGTTATTTAAAACACATCGTAAGTCCCGCTACATGAAATGTCGTAGTTCACGACACGTTCTATTTAACCTTGTTGGAAATGAGAATCGGGTCACATGAAATGTACACCCGGATTTATAACATGTTTATTTTATTATTATTATTCAAAATTATGGCAGGGTCACATGAAATGCACACCCGAGCCCCTTTAATCTAATTTAACGTAGTTCAGTTGATGAATAGTAACCCAATTTCTATACTGTGACAAAATCATGTTCAACTATAACCAATTCGAGTAAACACGAGCAGATAACCGAGCAGGCAAATTCAAAACCACGGAGAATAATTACAGAAACAACGGGATCGCATCACCAAACAAATAATTAGCACTAAACTCGAATAAAACAAATAGAGAATGAAAGAGTTGACCTCAATATAGCCGGAAAATTGATCGTTTCACTATTTTGAACTCATAAATGTGACAAACCGCAGACAGAGCTCGACTTAGCACCGCAAAACTCAAACAAACCCGGATTCAGCCCCAAACGAGCTCAACCAATGAACTTCCGACGTTGAAACTCCAACTCAGTTTCTGTTTTGATTTTGCTCTTTTCGAAATGATATTAAATCAAAAGGAACCAGCACATCTTGGTATTTTCTTCATTACAATAATCATATCAGTCCATTTCAGTATTCCATTTGTGCAAATCAGTTGTCACCGCATAAATACAAAGGGACATGAAAAATGGCTACTTATGCAAAGAAGCAGAAAAGAAGAACCTAATAGAATAGATTAATGTGAGCTCTCTTCAATTAATAATTTCCCTCTGAGCAATATACACAAGAGACATCGACGCTGAAATAGAACTACAGCTACTAAATCCAATCGAACAAATGGCAACAGAAAACTCGGACAAGACCCGGCGGAACCTCCTCAAACCCTCTGTTTTCTCTCAATTTTTACACGGCTCTGAGAACTTCGTTGAAGAATCTGAAGCTGCTTAGACGAGAATGTGAAGATTTCAACCTATTGAGTAGATTTGAAGCTGATTAACGAACCCCTGTTTTGGTCGTCCTTCCCAGCCCCATTTTTGATTTTTGCGTGAGTTTGTGTGCGTGTGTATTTGGTTTGTGGTGACGAGGGAGCTGATAGAAGCGGCTGGCGTGAGGGTTGGTTTTTAGGATGGAGAGGATCGGGTCAAGCGTGGAAGTTCAGAGGTGTTGGGGATGAAGAAGATGAATGGGGGCGGGGGGGGGGGGGGGGGGGGTAAGAAGGGTATATTTTGTGTTCTGCGGGCTCCTAGGGGTCTCCTCCCTAGCGTGTATTTTCAGCTCTTAGGTCTTAGGCCCTAAGGGTTAGCTTTTGTAGGTTCTTTTAGGGTAAGGGTATGGGCCTAGGAATTATGGGCTAGGTCCAAAAATTAGGCTTAAAAAAAAGTGGGTCGTTTGAGCAAATGTTATTCTTTCCCCACGAACGAGACTAAAATATGATCTTATTTATTAATTAATCCAACTTAAGTAAAATAACTATAAAATAAGACTGGTCGTTAAAACAAAACTATTTCTAGTATTTTTCAAGATTAAAAATGACTACAAAACATTAATGAAACTATTTTTTGTAATTTTCATTTTCTTGTAATAAAATAAAGTAAAAGAGTCAAAGTTAGCCGAAATAGAGATATTAGGCCTAAATTAAATATTTACATGCTAAAATATAAAAAATCTTGGGGAGGGTCAAAAATCACATGTCTACAGGCATTTACTTTATTGTTGCGTGTGAGCACGTGCTTTTTGCCCTATATGAATTATTCCCAAAAATTCAAACAAAATGATTTCTTAATTATTTTACAATTTTTCTGAATTTTTGTGTTATTTTCTGATAATTGTTGTATTTTATTGGTGTTTGTTTTAATTCATATAAAAAATATAAAAAAAATACATTTGGCATTTGCATTTAGGATTTAATTTCATATTTTAGGATTAATTAGGGGTAAAGTGGTTTTTAGAACAAAATATAAAGAAAATAACAAAAATAGTCCATTTTTGCATTTTTAATTGTTAATTGTTGAATTTGCCACGAAACAGTTTTTAAACAATTTTAGGAATTAATTAGTTTAACTTTGAAAATATATTAGGTCTTTATTTTAATTTTTTTTGCATTTTTATNATCAAAAGGGGTGGTCTTACGTAGTAGACCAAATTTGGGGCCATTTTCTGAACTTAATCCAGCCCCAAAGTGACCCCCAGTCCGAGCCCACACCCATCCCCCAACCCGGTCCGACTCTATAACCATCAAAACGACGTCGTTTAGTGCCAAACAAATCTGGACCGTCGAGGTACAATAGATCAACGGCTCTCAACTGTGGGTCAATTAATATTTAACGGTCAGATATCCCCACCCCACCCCCAGATCGTCGTCTCCAATATACCCAAACCAGACCCTGTGTAACACCACCGTGAACCGCCGTCGGAAATCGTCTCCGCCGGCGGCGGAGCTCCAAACGGCCCCAAAATTTCACCACAAGCTCCCCTTCCCCTCCTCTTTCCAACCCCCAAAACCATCTCCCTCGAATCATAACCCAGCTTCTCGAATATCAGATCAAAAAACTTCGGCCAAGACGCAAACTCGTCCAAATTCGACCAAATTTACACCACTGAATCTCCTCAACTCCCTCAACCCAAATCCACAACCATTTTCCTCGAATGTAGTTGAATGTTTCGAATTTCAAATCGAAAATTCCGGCCAAAACCCTAGCTTCTCCAAACTACGCCAAATTGATACCACATGGCCTCCTTGCTTCCCTCGTGATGAATCCACCGTCATTGGCCCTCGAATCTCATTGGAGTCAGTCAAATCTTAAATCCGAAAAATGGCTGGTAAGTTTTCCTTAGGCGTTCTTAGTGTTCTTTTTAATTAATTAATTGTTTTAATAAATTTGAGTATAGTTTTATTTGTTTGCCATTCTTCTGTGCTTATTTGGGTTCGTCCCGGGTCACAATAGTCAATCACTCGAGTTAATCCATCTTAGTTTAGTTCAGTTTAAGTTTAGGTTTTAGTTTAATTGTTGTTTTGTGATTATTAGCTTTTAATTCAGTAGATATCACTTCAATTTTCTGATTTAGTATAAGGGATGATTAAATTCTGTTTCTAATATTGCTAGCTTAATTGTCATTCATGGTTAAATCAGTTAGTTTAGTATAATGGTTCATGGTTAAATCTGTTAGTTTAGTATAATTGTGGTCATTTTCGTTAATATTTTTAGTTTAGTATAATCATTTCAGTTAGTTTCAATTAGTCTAGTTGTTTGGATATAGCTGATTAACTCTTAGTTTGGTAGTTAATTAACCATGGTCAGTTAGAAGGGTTAGAATAGTTAGCATGGTTAACAATTTCAGGGATAAAAAGGGGCTGAGGCTTAGTTAGGCTAGGCAGTAAACAGGTTTAATTCAAGGGTAGTTTAGATATTTAGGATTGGTTGGCACATGATAGGTGGAACTAGAATCTTCTAGGACATTCCAAAGTAGGGCTTTAGTGTAAGGTTCAGTAATTTTAGTGTGTTAACTTGAGAAACAAGTCAGTAAAGAGAGGGCTAAGCTGAAAATAAAATAGGGACTAAGAGGAAAATAGAAAATTGGGGGCTGCCCTCATCTTTGCCTATAAAAGGCAGCCTCTAGTGCCTTGAATAACAAGTTTTGAGCTCATAAATTCCCCCCAAAACCCTTACCACAAATCTGAGCCACATTTTCGAAATCAGTAGAATTTCAAATCTTCTTTCAGTTCTTAATTTCTATAGGAAACAAAGGAAAATCAAAAAAAAAAAAAGCAAACAAGTCCAGTAGAAACCAGAATATAGCAAAAACCTCAACAAAAAAAATACTATTCCCTTAAATTTCGGTTCAGTTTCGAGTTTCAATAGGTGATTTGGATCCTTTAGCTTAACTTCAATTTGCTGGAGCTTCTTCTGAGATTTATTGGTCTAGTTTTAGGTCTATTCGAGTTCAGTTGAGTCTAGTGTGGTATTTGCTGTTGCTGTTGGCTTTACAACTTTCCGGGCTGTGTTTAAATGTGCTTCTGGGTGGAAACTGAATTTTGCTGCTGATTTGGTTCTACTTTACTGCTGCTGTTACGCTTTTGTTGCTGATTTCTCCTCATTCTCATTGTATTTTCATATCCAGGTACACACTTGAACTCAAATTGATGTAGCTTCGAGCTTGAGCACGAAATGAAAGCATTCAACTATTTGTTTGCTAGAGGATGCATTCATAATTAAGTAGATATTAGTGAAAT
The DNA here is from genome assembly GCF_001879085.1 of Nicotiana attenuata. Lineage (NCBI taxonomy): Eukaryota > Viridiplantae > Streptophyta > Magnoliopsida > Solanales > Solanaceae > Nicotiana > Nicotiana attenuata. The sequence goes on from NC_031993.1 coordinate 12,508,718, forward strand.
GTACTGTGTAATGAAGTTTACTTAGATCTATATTCCAATGAAACTCAGATTGCGTAATTTGTACCTAATAGGACTATTTTGGACTGTTAATTTGTGGCTATCAGCTATAGACTTTGTATAATTCAGTACTGGTTTCAGTTTAGCATTTGAATAAAAATAGAAAAATCAGGATTGATTTAGACTCATAATTGATTTAGGGGTCAGCCTGTTTCGATCTTAATTTCAAAGCTAAAAGTGTTTTTCAAACAGTGTTGTATTACAGTAGTTAATATCAGCAAGCTAGTTATTGATGTCATCTACTCCGTTTCATCAAGCTCACCATTTCAATATAGGAATAAATAATTGCAGGTTAGTGGTTAATATCAGTAGTTTACTTGAGTTAAACGTGAATTATCAATTGATTTGATTGAATAAACTGACGTGTTCGTGAATATCTATAGAATTAAGTAATCTGAACTTTAATCTGTAATTCAATGATCGACATCTTGTTGGTTTGAGTAATTGCATACTGTTTTCTTTTGTCATAATTGCTGACAGCACTTGGATTGATTTATATTAATACCAGCAGCTATTTGGGCCTCAAGATATCTGATTCGCAGGCTCAGGTTCAGTGCTAATTTCCTTCACATTTGGACTTGGGCTAAGGTCTTGACTGGCAGATTGTTAAGCATAGGTGCATATCTCATTTGTTGGGCTCATCTCGGAGCCCAATGGGTGGCTTTGACACAGAATTATCGTTTGGTTTATTTCAGTTCAATAACAAAAATTCAGGATCTTTCTTGTGCTGTTAGAGACAAATAACAATAGAAAATTATAGTTGCTTTAGGTATGCCCTTTAATGAATAAAAATGAGACGAGCCCCGCTGAACAAAAACAAATAATTGCGGGGCCCTCGATAAATGCTTATACTAAAAATACTTAAACTTCGAGATGGGCCGTTTAGCGAATTTCACGGCCTTCCCCAAAGATAATAACGCGATAGTCTCTTTAGGCACGCAATTTAATTAATTTTACCTTCCTAAATGTGGGTGCACATTTATGTGACCCAAATCCAAATCCCAACGAAGTCAAAATGTGTCAAAAATCGCGGGTGCATTTATGTGACGCGGTTCGAGACGTGTTTTCACGACGTTACATTTTTTTTAAAATAATAATAATAAAGCGGTTCAAAGGTAAAAAGCACGTAAACTAAAACATGTACTAAAATCGAACAAATAAGCCAAATATAGCAGTTGAGTGACCGTGCTAGAACCACGGAACTCGGGAATGCCTAACACCTTCTCCCGGGTTAACAGAATTCCTTACTTGGATTTCTGGTTCGCGACGTAGTACAGAGTCAAACCCTTTCCTCGATTCGGGATTCAAACCGGTGACTTGGGTCACCATAAATCTCCCAAGTGGTGACTCTGAATCTCTTAATAAATGAATCCCGTTTCAATTGTCCTTTAATTGGAAAAACTCCCTTTATGCCCTTGCGGGTGTAGTGAAAAAGGAGGTGTGACAGCTCTGGCGACTCTGCTGGGGAAACAAACCCAGAACTTCGGTTCAGGGTTTAAGAATTCGAGCTTAGAATTATTGTTATGTTTGGCTTTATCTGATTTTCCTACATGTTTCCATGCCTTATGTGCTAAATGCTTTACCACTTTGATATTATCTGAACTGTATATAAACTGTGCCAAAACCCTTCTCTTCTCACCTCCGGGGATATGCTCACCGGTGGAAACTCCCTATTCTGTTAGTGTCATTCCTTAAAATAAGAAAGAGGCCGGACAAGTTACTAAGTCGGATGGCCTTTTGGTTCCCGGTACGTAGCCCCCTCCTCGACTCGAGTTGTCCGCTCGGGTACACAGTCTAGAACCTATACCCAGGTTTTGAACCTAGAATAACTTGACCTCATGCCAGATCCCTAGTAGGAACGCTTATCTGCATCACGTGCAATTTGACTTAGGGGACTCAACACAGGGGTTGGCTCCGTCTAGGACAGGTGTACCCGGAATAATGGACCATCCTGATGCATCCTACTTGTGCATTTATCTGTTTTGGATCGCATGCTGACCGTCTTTGAATATCTAGAAAATTTGAAAAACAAAAAGAGAAAAAGCGAAAATAGCAGTGTAGAGAGTTAATTACCTATATTAGAAAAACCAATGTCCAAGTAGTGCCGAAATTCTGCCGGATTTTTGAGAAAAATGAAAGAAAAATAAGAAAAGTATTTTTTTAGTCTGTTTTGTTTGCCAATGGAAAAGAAAAATAAAAAGAGTTTTATTTTCAAATTAGTTCGTTTTATTTTCCACTGAAAAAGAAAATATAGAAAAGAGTCTTGCTTTCAGAAATAGTGTATTTGCCAACAAAAACAAAAAGAGTTTAGTTTTCGAAAATAGTTAGTTTTATTTGCCCGAACTACGCCAGTTTGATTCCCACAGGGTGTGGGATACGTAGGCAACCCTCATCGGGTCCAACTTCCCTTTTTGCAAAATAGCCAAAAAATAACAAAAGTTTTAGTTTTGTCATGAATAAGTCAGGTGAGGCCATTCTTGTCTAAAACAAGCGCATGTCCCTAAAAGGGCGCCGGAAGGCTGTTTTTGCGAGAACGGCCACCTTGGGTCATTTTTAACGGTTAGCGGGCACAGCCTTAAAATCTTCTCCCCGAAGTGCTGAAAGGCCGTAACTGTAAAACCGGCTGTTTGTTTAATTGGAAATTTGAACAAAAAATAGTGTCATTTTTCCTTTTTAGGTCAAAATTAGTGATTAAATCACCTTGATAAATGTGTAGGATGAGCACGATTCAAAATGAACCTTTTTCAATTATGCATAAAATTCCTTTGGAGTTGCGTCTGTGGTGGAACGATCTAGGAGGAGAAGGGCAAGATGAAGTCAAAAATATTTGAAAGGGCTTACCGGTTTGTTGGAGATTGTGCCTCGGGGAGACATTATAAGAGCATTGGTCACATACTGGGACCCGGCACACAACGTGTTCCATTTTTCAGACTTAAATTACCCCGACCTTAGAAGAAATAGCTGGATACATCGGAAATGCTGAGGTTCCTTTAAGACATAAGTATATGGGTTCCCCGAGAACTGTAGCTGTGCACAGATTCTTAGACTCACTGAAGATAAGCAGGACGGTCCACAACACAAATATGGCAAATGGCTTTTGTACTCCACACTTCATATACCACAGATATGGCCACATAAGAGGGTTCAACAACCCGGAAAACAAGATATGTAGCAAAGGAAACCGCCAAAAATGGGAAGAACATAGACGTTTTGCTTTTATGGTGGTCTTTCTGGGGCTTTTGGTATTTCCGAGAAAAGACGGAAACATTGACATAAAAATAGCCGGGGTCGTCATCACTCTACTCACTCAAGCCAAAAGCACTCTTGCGCCCGTGATATTAGCTGAAATCTTCTGCGCTCTTACAGCCTGCAAAGCCGGAGGAGACTTCTTCGAGGGGTGCAATCTATTGTTGCAAATGTGGATGACCGACACCTGTGCCATCGTCCTCAGTTCCTGAGTTATGGGTCTACAGAGAAAACATGTATAGAAGAGTTTTACACGAGGATTAAGGGGGTCAGCTTGCCCGAGGGATTCATGGGCTGGACATCATACTTTCGGTCCCTCACTGCTAGTCAAATAGAGTGGACATTTGGATGGTTGCCTGTTGATGAAATCATATATATGCCAGCAACGGGGCCGCACTTCCTCTTGATGGGTCTTAAGAGCATTCAGCCTTATGCTCCGTATCGGGTTTTAAGGCAACTCGGGAGATGCCAAATAGTGCCAAAAGACGACGATCTTAGCATCCAAGTGGTTGAATTGGTCCTAGATGGCCCAGTTTCCTGAAAGCAAAGGTTCGC